>NW_027361750.1:492500-1092500 GCF_039654945.1 Dendrobates tinctorius
TACTATGTGAGGGGGCTGCTTTATATTCTATGAGGGGGCTACCCCAACTCCTGCTACATAATTAAGACATGTACAACCTTATATTATACCCGGATATTAGCGTGTTTTAACGCACAATTGGTGGTCTGGTATTTAACTCTATGCAGCTACATAGTGGGCCCCAAGAATGATTTTCTCTGGTGGGCCCAAGGTGTTCCAGTCCGACGCTGGCGGTATATATAGTTCTTGCCATCACTGCCAAACAGATTGAACTTGGATTCATCCGACCACAACACCTTAGAACAATCTGTCTCTTTCCATTGATTGTGTTCTTTGGAAAATGCAAGTTGGACCTTCAGGTTCTTTGCAGAGATGAAAGGCTACTTTACTGTAACCACACTTTGACCTCATATTCTTCATTCATTTTATGCGAAAACTGTACCGCACTTTTATGGACATCAGATACTAACTTTTTCTTAATAATGTGATCAACTTTGGAGGAAGTTTTCTGTGGTCATCCACTTCTAGGTTTGTCATCTGTTCCATAACCTTCTTTCTCTATCTTTATTATACGTGATACTTGACTCTGAGAACAGTTAAATTCCATAGCTACCTCTTTTTGGCTTTTGCCTGACTTCTCAGAATAATAAGTTTCCTGACATCTGGTGATAAATTTGTCTTTGTTTTTGCCATGTTTTAACCTAAAAATTCTGCCTCCCAAATATCACAGTAAGGCTCGGCTCTCATGTATCCTGCTCTCTACACTGAGCGCTTACACCGGAGTTTACATGTAAATCTCTGAAATATGTGATTCAGACAGAACCTGTGGTGGAATATTGCCTATAATGAGGCAAATGGAGCCACTGTGGACACCATAGGACCTGTGATCTGGCGGTGTCCATCTTTTTAGGCAAGCTTAAAAGCGCAGTCGACCACAGTTTTATGCAATTCTGAAAAGAAGGACACGGCTGAACAGAGGCCAGATGAAGTCCAGAGTAACTCTGCTGCCTCATTATAGAGAATGGATCCCTCAGGGGTCTCATCTGTCATGCCACTCGGAGACTTGGATGGAAATCCCAAAGTAAGTGCTCAGCGTAGAACGTTATGTAATGTGTTCCCAATAAAAGCTTCAAATCCCCCAAAAAAGCAAGTCCACACTCTTGTCCATTATCTGTCAATGGAAATATAGGGGGTTCCATGTTACTGGTAGTACAAAAGCTCTGGAAAAGCAAAATGGCACTTTACCCCTCAAGAGAAATTCAGCAAATTCTGCACTCTTAAATCCAAATTCTCCTCTCCCTTCTAAGCCACAGTGTGTCTAAACCACATTTACCGTCCATATGTTTCGAATTTCTTTAGTGACGAGAGTCCGCCTAATTTACAGACATGAGCTGGGCTTAACTTACTCGGCACTATAATGTACTGGTCACTACAGCATACTGGTCACTACAATGGCAGTTTGCAATTTTCACTTAGCATCATTCACTACTGCTTGTTTCTCGAAAACACCCATGGAGTCAAAATCAGACACTACACCGGTAGATATATTCCCAGAGGGGTATAGTTTCCCAAATGGGGTCAATTGAGGTGGATTATGCTTTTCTAGCATTAGGGGCTCTATCTATGGAGTCCGCAAACTATTCTTGGAAAATTTGCACTCCTTGAAGCAAATAGCGCTCTTTCCCTCCCTAGTTTCGCCGTGTCGCCAAGCAGTACTATACGGCCATACAGTATATGTATGTAGGGTATTTCTTCATTCAGCAGAAATTGTGGGACAAAGTTTGGTGCCATTTTTACGCATTTCCCAGTATGAAAATGTAAAATCTGGGGCTACCATACAATCTTGGTGGTAAAAATGTAATTATTTTTTCTTCACTGTCCAATGGTATAAAATTCTGTGTTACACCTGTGGTGTCACTTTGATCATTCCACCCCTAGATGAATGTCATGGATGTGTAAGGTGTGACAGACAGTCATCCAAAATCCGGCTGTAGAAGGTCTTTGCGATTAGCTCAAGAACCTTCTTGATTTTTGCATCTCTGTTATGGAGCAATATCCTTCTCCTTATAGGACCCAACAGTTACTTCCACTTTCTGCGCTAATTACACACCTGTGCAGTAGGTTTAAATGCATTCATTTGCTGCAGCATGTTGCTGGTGTTAGCTCTTGTCTCTGTCTAGTTGGAAGTACTAACAGTCAGGTAGTTCATTCTCAGAGGACTCTTGGAGGATTGCTGGCGTGACATCTCGATTGTCTTCTCAAGCTAAGTAGCCCCTCATTTGTCTACCCTCTCTGTTTTTTGTTGTAGTAGGGACTGACTAGTGCTTACCCCATCCCCTCCATTACCTGGGCCTATCGCTAGGGTCAGGCAGGGATTAGGTTCCTGCTCTGCAATAGGTGCAGAGCCTATATAGGGATGGTTAAGGGTGATCTTAGATCTGCCTAGGTGACTCCTGTTATGAATGAGTCACCGTAGGAGGCAAAAACAGAAATGCTAGCTAAGTCCAGAAAACCAGAGAAGTTGGCAGCTATCGGGTTGCAGACCCCTGAACCTATCAACAACAACTAGCAGTAGCTGTGGGGGGTTCCTACGATGCCCTAGACCCCTCGATCACAGCCGGAGAACTGCCTAGCCTAAAGACAGAAAGGGAAATCTAAACTGCCCCAGAGCAGACCCCAAAGCAATAGGCAGCCCCCAACATATAATGACGGTGAAGCAAGAAGAAAAAACACTAACACAGAAAGAAAGATAGACTGAGCAAATGATGGGGCCCAAGCTAACTAGATAGGACAGGATAGGAAAGCTGCTGTCTGCAATCCGCGAAAAACCCTATAAAAATAAGAGCCAACAGACTGACAGGGAAAAAGGCCCTGAAAACGCTAGGCTTCAAAAAGACTATGTCAGTACTCAGGTATTTTCTGAAGACAGAGCAAACCGAAAAAAAAGGAATTCAGCTCACCCGAGCAGGGAATGGCAGAATCCAGAAAAGCAAGGCAAATAGGGATGGGTGAATCCTGAAATATTCGGAATCGCTAGGCTGTAACGAGTCCGACTTGGAAACTCGCTATTCGTTGCAAGTCTAGCGAGTCCAATGTTAATGAATGGGGATGCGAGTTTTGCAGCGAATCCTGTGCTGGGAGAGAGAAAGAGAGAGAGAGAACTCCTAGCTAGTTTTTCACAGTTTAATACAAGCAATCCTAGTTTCTTAGCGATTTTGTGTCCAGCTGCTGACACAAAATCGCTAAGAAACTCTGCAAAAACTAGGATTGCCATTCATTTGCATTGGACTCATTACTGTGCGAGTAATCGCTTGGAAACTCGCAGAGTACCGACTCCTGCGAGTCCCCTACTACTCGCAGAGTAACGAGTCCTAACGAGTAGATTCGCCCATCCCTAAAGGCAAACTAAAACCAAAACACAAATGCAAAAAGGCAAAGCAGAAAACTTAGCTTTAGAGGAGCAGGAATCAGACTGGTCTCCTAGAATTCCACAGAGAAATCACCAGCGAGGCAGAAGGGCGTCGGCTGCCTTATATCCAGTCAGAGATCCCCGTCGCCCAGTCATCCTCTCCCAGCTCAGGTGCTTGGTAATCAGCCTCACTACCTTCCTTCACCAGAAGACGGAGTTCATCAGACCTCAATGGTGAAGGGGAAAATGAACTCATAACAGACTCCACTCCACACTTCCTTAGTGTTTGGTTTCCCTCCTCCCTGTCCCTGCTGTTGTGCACTTACTTGTCCTTCGCCCAGCATGACAATGAATTAATTGAGAGGTGTAGTTTATAAAATGTGGTCACTTATGGGGGGTTCTGCTGGTCTGACATCTCAGGGGCTCTACCAATGTGACATGGTATGTCAAACCAGTCCAGCAAAATCTAAACTCCAATATGCCATAGTCACTTCAAATGTGATGTGGTCCCTAAACAATGGTTTTGTAAAGGTTGTTGTAAGAATGAGAAATCGTTGGTCAACTTTTAACCCTTCTAACTTCCTTACAAAAAAAAAATATGTTTCAAACATTCTGCTGACATAAAGTAGACATGTGGGAAATGTTATTCATTAACTATTTTGCATGACATAACTGATTTAAGGACATAAAAATTAAAAGTTTGAAAATTGCAACATTTTCAAAATTTCAGATTTTGCACAAATAAACATCAACAGTCATCTCAAAGAAATTTTACCATTATCTTGAAGTACAATATGTCATGAAAAAAATCAATGTCAGAATCAGTGGGATCCATTGAAGCGTTCCAGAGTTATTACCTCATAAAGTGACTGGTCAGGATGGTAAAAATTGGCCCGGTCAGAAAGGTGAAAACAGGCTTTGGGGTAGAGGGGTTAAGGACAGGCAGTGTGAGCTTAAAATAGCCCCAGAGGCGAGTGTGATAATAGCAACCTGTATGATTTTTTTTAATACATGTGATATGAAAAAAAATGTCAAAAATATTTTATAACTACAGTACATGTAACTAAAAGACCTGATTTAAACTGTAGGACATTTTCTGATGACATATTCCCTTTGTTGGGAACCCATCAGCTGATTCATGCTGCCTAAATGACAAGCAGCATGAATCAGAAATCAGCTCCATTATCGCAGCCATGTATATTTTACTCAAAAACATTTCAGAGAAAACAAAATTTTAGAAGCCAGCAGGGGAGGAAGAGACAACATTTCAGAGTAGATCATATGTAGACTGTGGATCCAGTCTCTGTTTCATGCTGCTCGTAGATCGGACAGCATGAATTAGCTGTCAGGTTCCCTTCAAAACTGCATTGACTATAGAAAAAATATAGTGTAGGCATGAAAACGAAAATAGTAAGCTACTGCTGACCGCAACAGTGTTTTAGTACCAGTACAACAACCAGCTGTCAAAAAGCCTATTACTTTTATTTACCATAATCTCCAACAAAAGGAATGAGATAACAATTTAAACTCCTCAGCAATGAAATTGCACCACCAATAAGGAAAAATTATGAAATTTGGTAAAATCACTGTATTATGATAATGATTTGCAAATGATGAAAAAATGGAAACAAAATTAGTATATGTGCCATATTCAGAATTCCCCTTACTTACACCCCTTGACTGTTATTAATGAGGTTATTAATGGTTGTCTGAGGGATGTTCTGTCACAGTAAATGCACTTGGGCACACAAATCATCAAGATCTGCTGCTGGCAGCTTTTTTTTTTTGCAATTGTTGATCAATGATGTCTCCCGACATGCTTGGTGGGATAGAAGTCTACAGACACTCCTTGCCATGGTAGCAGGTTTATTGCTCACATAGTTTCCAGACCATTTTCCGGTTACCATTACGTCCAAAACAAAAGTGGCTAAAGGGGATAAACCTCCATTCCAGCCCCCATTGCTCCATTGCATCCTCTGGTCGCAATCAGTTCAATGAAGAGACATTCATTTCTACAGTGTTCAACAACCCGATTTTCAACAAAACAACAAGCCACATGTTCTTGCTACTGAAAACAGTCTGCACAGTCTAGACATACTACCATGGGCTGCAGTGTCTCCAGACTTGTCTTCCATTAAGCAAATTTGGGACGTCCTTGGTCAGCAATGATGCATGCCCAAATGTATTAAGCTTGTGTGGCACCCCAGAGTCCGGTTGCCACGGTGACTTTGCCTACCTCTAAGGGGTGATGTCCTGCCTGTAGGCAGAAAGGGGGTCCCCATGCCAGGTAACACAGTGTACATGTCAATTCCTGCTCCAGGCCAGAAAGGGGGGCTTCCTTATAAATTCTGGCCAGCAGGTGGGGTTAGTGAGTCAGAAAGAAGTCAGCTGAGAGAGTAAGCAGGAGAGTTGTCATGGAAATGGGAGCCAGTTGGAGCTGGTGACAGGACAGTTGGAGAGGAGAGTTGGCTGTTGGTCTGTGGAGAAGGAAGGGACAGGAGCAGGGACAAGGGGTCTGGGGAACTAAAATTGTGTATAGCTGACCCCAGAGCAGAGCGCTGATAAAAAGGAATGCCAGAGTCCTTGGCTGGGTGGGTGCTGTACGCCCTGACAGCCAAATCTGGAGGGCAGGGGACTGCAAGCTCCCTGGCCACACTGAACACCTGAAGGCATGGCAGCAGACCAAGAGCCCAGGGCTGACAGTGAAAAGGACAGTGCCCGTGATATAGGTTCACGCTGTCTGCCATACAGGTTATAAACGATCACGCAGGAGAGGGCCGCAGCTTAGCTACAAGCAGCAGGGACCCGAAAAGAGAGTGCAGCAGGAAGGTCCCCCAATCCCACCTGGCAGGGTGGATCCTCTGAATGCCTCCAGGCAAGCCGGACTCAATCCGTCATCTGTAATTGGTACCCCAGATTGCATCTACTTTCAAGTAAAAGGTAAAGAAAATTGCATCTCTCTGTGTCCTTCACTTATTCTCTGCACCCCAACGTTCACCACCATCTCAACAATCAAATATATTTGCTCTGGGGTCCCACTCTACCCGTGGGGAGCTGAACCATCTTTGCTGCGTCACCATCAGCACCAGTGGACCAAAACCGCAGCATCGGCCACCCATTGCCGAACACCATGGGTGGCGTCACGATTAAACACCACATAACTATCCTCTATTTTATGACACGGCCAGGACCATGGAAATGGATCACAGCCCCATGACCTCCCCCATAGAACTGTCCAGTCCGATTTCAGGTACCCCATGGTCCTGGTGGGCATGTCATTTGGCAGGACATTCCTCAGATAATTATTAATAACAACACTGATGGCAGCTAAGATGTGTAAGTAGTATGATATCAGTTTACCTGGTATTAATATTAGAGGGTAATCCTAATTAAGTGGCCTAGAAAAAATGTCACTTCCAAGTAAACATAACATCCAAAAAGATAGAGAAAGCATGTAGCCATAAAATCACATAGCTTTATTAAAGTCAATACAAAAAGACATAGACAAATGTAAAAGGAGATACATATCCAATATAATACCACAAAGTACATATGTCAATAGGTAACAAGCAATGGTAGGCTTATTGCCACAGTATATTCAAAAAGAACACCACCATTAAACCAATACAAAACAGAGTAACTGCTGTGAATTTAATCTTGAAATAGCTGCCACAAATCCTGCACAATGGTGTGCAAAAATGGTCAAAAAGGCACAAAAAACCCTAAAATGTGTCCATAAACATAGAAAGGTTTAATACCAATAGGGGGACAAATAAGTCCTGTTAAATATCTATAGTGTCACCCTCTTAGCTATAAATATTAGTAAAAAGCTGGAACTTACTCGTTTAGAAAAATGGTGCAAAGCATGTGCTCCTATCATATCAAGTACGGAGTGCCTATAGTACAGCAATCATTGAACATACAAAAATATAAAGCAGTGCTCCTATTATATGCATTGCCCACAGCCAAACAACACTAGGGCAAATATATTTGCCTCAAACAGGTAAAATTACATATATAAAGGTACAGTGCCTATAAGGAACAAATATGTCCTATTGAATAGCTGTTGTTTCAGCCCTGGACTGATGTCACAAGAGGTTACACAAATGGCGACTGTGAAAAGGTAAATAGCAGTGCTCCTATCTATTCGAAAAGTAATACCTACTATATGGCAATAATTAAGTATAAGAATATATTGCTGTGCATCTATCATATACAAATAATGTCATCATAGCAGTAGTGGGGCATATGCATCATGAAATGGTAGATGCGCTCATAGTTGGCATAAGTGCCTAAATAAACTGTCCATCGGACCCGTGATATACACCGCTACCACTCCTAATGCATATGTGCACAGCTCCAAAGTACAGAATATACTAAGAACATACGACCTTGTGGTATAAATATTAGAGGGGTCCAGCTACTGTACATTAGGCCAGCCCACATCATCCCTGCAGTATGACCAGCGTGACATTCTTTTGCAAAGGTCTCTTCGTCACATTGCCTATGTAGTCTCTAAAACAATTTTCAGCTATAATGGACAAAAGCAGGACTCATCACTGACGAGGATAGATCTCCATTTCAGCCTCAATTGCCATTCACTAAGGCTACTTTCACACTAGCGTTTCCTGGAGCTGCGGAGGGATGCGCACGGCCGCCGTGAAACTTCGCCCATGGCCGCACCTCTTCCGGTCAGCTCCGCCAATGGGCACATGATGCTGCATGCGACCTGCGTATCATATCTTTAGCATTGGGTACACAGGCCGTGCGCAGGTATGCGTTTGCCGGCGCATGCTTCCTTTTGACGGTGCGCCGACCTGCGCCAAACGCATCATGTTTTTCTTTTTTAATAAATTTAATAAATTTGCAAAAAATTCTACATTTCTGTTTTTTTTAGTCAACATGGGGTGCAGAGTGTACATTAATGAGAAAAAAAATAACTTTTTTGAATTTACCATTTGGCTGCAATGAAACAAAGAGTGAAAAATTTAAAGGGGTCTGAATACTTTCCCCTACCCACTGTATATATATTTTATATTTCCTTTAAAAGTAATTTCCTGTAGCTTGTAGATATGTAACTTTCTGTGTACTAGTTTTTTCACATATTACATTTGGCTTCCATGGCTAGTTCTTCTTTCATACAAATTCTTCGATGCGACATAACAATGTATCTGAGTTTCTAGTAATTGCCTTAAGCAAGTGCATTGTCATTATCAACCACAACACACAAGAATGTTGTTCATCTGTTGTCTGTTCATCCATCCATTTTCTTTATTTACTGGTAATAATATTGTTTTCTGCATCAACAAAGTTGTCAGGCTACGTTCACATGTCACGGTTTTTTCGCGGCGGTTTTAAACGCGCAATTTTGCCACCAAAACGCGAAAAATAAGCATCCCATGAATTCCTATGGGATTCCGCAATGCTGTGTTAATGCTGCGGTTTTTTCCACAGCGGAATTGCTTTGCGGTAAAAAACGCAGCATGCTCATTAATTTCGCGGAATTGCGGCGATCCCGCACCCATAGGATTGCATTGTTCCGCATACTTCCCGCATGTGGCTGTGCCCACCATGCGAAAAGTAAGCAGAACATTTGCGGATGGTACCCACGGTCCGGAGGAGAGGAAACTGTGCTCCGGGCTCTGGGTACCATATCCCTGTAAAAAATAATTAAAAAAATATTGTTATTCTCATCTTCTGGCATCCCGCGCAGCATTCCCGCCTCTCTCCACGCTCCTGACTCCAGTAATTCTTTGCGCGAATGACCGCGAGATGTCGCGCTCCCGCGAGATCTCGACGTCTCGCGGTCATTCGCGCAAAGGATTACTGGGACCGGGAGCGTGGAGAGAGGCGGGAAGTCTGCCCGGGACGCTGGAAGGTGAAAATAACAATATTTTTTATTTTTTTTATTATTTTTTACATTTTATCTTTTACTACTGATGCTGCATAGGCAGCCTCAATAGTAAAAAGTTGGTCACACTCATCAAACACTATGTTTGACGAGTGTGATCAAACTGTCAATCAGTTCTCCAAGTGATGCTCCAGATCGCTTGGAAAATGCTAGCATTCTGCAAGCTAATTACGCTTGCAAATCGCTAGTTTTTCCGCGGGAAAATCGCGGGAATATAAAATGCGATTTTCCCGCGGAATGGAATTTCGGAATTCTCGCGGTAACTTTCGCGAGAGTTCCACTACGTGTGCACATAGCCTTAAGGAACAATTTTTGAACAATCATTTAAAGTCGTTCGAATGGTTCTCCTGACATGTCTATTATAATAAATACTTGTGTTCCCCATAATACAACCATTCTGGAGCATCTTTTCTTAGAATTCTGCTTTGTGCTTGTCCTCTGTTATTCCTCAAAGAAAATTATGAATAAATTGACATTTGGACATTCCCCTTGACAAAGGGGTGTGTCCCTACAAGTCTAATACTGTCACCAGAGATTGGACAGTATCAGACTTCATACATACACGCACCCAACTGATAATCTAGATGACATTTCATTGATCATTTTAAACAGAGGAATAAGTACAAAGTTCTAAGAAAAGCCATTTCATGAGGAATACAATTATATACTCAAAGCTGTTGTACCAATTTTGAAACTTATTTCCTATCCAGTGAGACCCCCACTGATCCTGAGAACCGAGCTCCTGAAAAGCTGCATGTGAATTAAGTGCTGGTAGATCATGTGCACCTCCGCGCTACACATTTTTATGGGAGTGCCAAAGACCAGCCGAATGCTCTGACAGTCCCATTAAGATGAAAGCAGAGTTATACATGATTGAACCCCATTCCATTTATACAGGGCTCTTCGGAGCTCTGGTTCTCGGTTACAGTCAGGGAGCAAATGGTTCAATGGATATGGGAAAACTTCCAAACTTGGTACAACTCATTTATATAGTGACTGCTGAAAGCAAGTATTATGAGACCTGTAGAGGTAGTTAAACGTAATGTTTTATGCTAATTAAGCAGCAGAATGAATGCAAAAATGAAGCTTTGCTTTGGTACTCTCTGCTCCCAAAACATCTCTCCTCTTCAACTGAGGGACAGCTCTAGCGTCCAACCATGAGCCTCCAACAGCCATCACTCAGGAGCAGAGAGGAACCCCTGCGGAGTATTAGGCGGAGCGGCATGAAACAAAATGAAACTTTTTTTTTGGCATTTATCCCACTGCTAAAACAGTGCAAAAAGTTGTGTATAAACCCATTTATACCTCTCATATCTAGCGATTGTTATTGTCATGTCTGTTTAAAAGGAATCTATCAGCCGTTTTGACCCTGTAAAACTACTGATAGATTCACTTGAAACAGACATGTCAGCAGAAGTGACAGATCCAGTTTACTATGTCATGTTACATTAAATAAAAAGAGAATAACAACCTTCTTACAGAATTTAATTTATGGAAACATCATAGTAAAAAAAAATTATTATTATTTATCTATATAGCACCATTGATTCCATGGTGCTGTACATGAGAAGGGGTTACATACAAATTACAGATATCACTTAGAGTAAACAAACTACAATTACAGACTGATACAGAGGAGAGAGGACCCTGCCCTTGCGGGCTTACATTCTACAGGATAGTGGGGAAGGGACCATAGGTTGGGGGGTTGCGGCAGGTCCGGTGTTGGTGAGGCGGTAGCTCCGATAGTGGTGAGGAGGCAGCGGGGTCATAGCAGGCTGTAAGCTTTCTTGAAGAGGTGGGATTTCAGGTTCTGTCTGAAGGATCGGAATGTGGTTGATAGTCGGATGTGTTGGGGCACAGTCTTCCAGAGGATGGGGGATATTCGGGAGAAGTCTTAAGCCCCCGTTACACACAGCGAGATCCCTAGCGATGTCGCTAAAGCGTCACCGATTTTGTGACGCAGTAGCGATATTGCTAGCGATATCGCTATATGTGATACTTACCTCCGACCGGCTACCCCGCTGGTTATCGCTGATCACGCGAGAACGTCCTGGACCGTTTCTCGTCGGCCACTTCCTGCTGGGCTTCCTGCTGGCGCCAACGAGCAACGCGTGGATGCGGGCGGGAGGATGTCTTCATCGCCGCGTCTGACAGGTAAGTAACGACCGCGACCGCTGCTATGTCGCTGGCGAGATCTGCCTGTTTGGCAGCTCACTAGCGACCATTTAGCGATGCACCAGCGATCCTGACTGGGTCGTATCGTGGTCGGAATCGCTGGTGCATCGCTAAATGTAACGGTACCCTTAGAGGTGATTAGGTGAGAAGCAAATAAGTGGGGAGGAGAGAAGGAGGTCTTGGGAAGAACAGAGATTACGTGAGGGAAGATATCAGGAGATTAGTTCAGAGATATATGGAGGAGACAAGTTATGGATGGCTTTGTAGGTCAGTATTAGTTATTTAAACTGGATACGCTGAAGGAATGGGAGCCAGTGAAAAGATTTGCAGAAGGGAGAAGTGGAGGAGTAGTGAGGAGAGAGATGAATTAGTCGGGCAGCAGAGATAAGGATGGACTGGAGAGGTGAAAGAGTGTTAGCAGGGAGGCCGCAGAAAAGGATGTTGCAGTAGTAGAGGTGGGAGATGATGAGGGCATGCATAAGTATTTTAGTAGATTGAGGGTTGAGGAAAGGATGGATTCTGGAGATATTATTGAGCTGGAGGTGACAGGAGCTGGAAAGAGCTTGGATGTGCGGTTTGTAGGACAGGGCAGAGTCAAAGGTTACTCCGAGGTAACGGACTTCCGGTACGGGGAAAAGCGTGACGTCATTAATTGTGATAAATAGATCAGGTAAGGAAGATCTCTGAGATGGAGGAAAGATGATGAGCAGATTTGTCCACATTGAGTTTGATGACGCGAGAGAAGATAGACACTTCGGGATTCTGGACAGCAGAGAGGTGACGTCTGGGCCAGAGAGGTAGATCTGAGTGTTGTCAGCTTACAGGTGGTTCTGGAATCCATGGGACTTTGAGTTGTCCCATGCCAAGTGTATAGATTGAGAAGAGCAGGGGTACTAGAACAGAGCCTTGGGGGACTTCAAAAGAGAGAGGGTGGGATGAGGAGGTAGTGTGGGAGTGGGATACACTGAATGTGCAGTTGGAAAGGTATGAGGAGATCCAGGATAGGGCGAGGTATTTGATGCCAAAGGAGGAGAGGATCTGTAGTAGGAGGCAGTGGTCAACTGTGTCGAAAAGCAGAGGCCCGTTAGCTTTGGCTGTAAGTAGGTCATTAGTAATTTTGGTCAGGGCAGTCTCAATGGAATCATGGGGACGGAAACAGGATTGTAGATTGTCAAAGAGCAAGTAAGATGAGAGATGAGAGGAAAGTTTAGCGTGGATGTGCTGCTCCAGGAGTTTGGAAGCGAAAAGGAGCAGCAATATTGGGCGATAGCTGGACATAGCGGTTGGGATAAGGGTTGGCTTTTAAGGATAGGCATGATTGTGGCATGCTTGAAAGCAGAAGGGAAGGTATCAGAAGTTAGTTATAGGTTGAAGAGTTGGGTTAGGGATGGGATAAGTGTGGTGGTGAGGTTGGGGAGGAGATGAGATGGGATGGGGGTCTAGAGCACAAGTGGGTGAGGTGTGATTTGGAGAGGAAACAATTAAGCTCCCCTTCAGTCATGTTGGACAGGGATGCTATGGGGTTTGGGCATAGGTCTGATATAAAAAATGAATTTATTGTACACTTTGTTTTACCAAAATAATGTTAGATAAGTACCCTATATTATTTACATGTACTATAACAATTTACTTATTTACTTACTACAGGGCATACACTCATTTTGTTTTTTTGTTAGGTTTTGTCTGTGAAATGGCCACAGTGTGAATCTGCCCCTATACGTTGCATGTATACCAACTTATGCTCCGGCTCTTTTCTTTGGTTTTCCTGTAGTTTCTTGTACTCGGTACAAACAGGGAAATGGTACTGAACAGTTGGACCCCTGTCCTGCTCTGCCCTTATCTACTTTGAGGTCAGTTGACGTAAAATGAGGTTTTAATACTAGAGAAAGGATAGGACTGTCCCAATTGGGTACACTTTGTCGCAGTGGAATGGCTTTTACCCTTTGTTGATTAAAATATTATTAACTAAGTATCGGGATCCAAGAGGTATAGTTTCTCCTTGGGGAGAGTGACATGTCAAGCATGCTTTTCTGGGAAATGTGAAAATTGTCTATTCAGAAAGGAAGAGGGCTAGACCTCTAGTGCCACCTAGCAAAAAAGTCTTAAAAGTGAATGTTGACCCATTAACGAGTCTTGTCACATGACTTAGGACAAAAGCCAAAACCAGAATTTCAATTTGCAGACACTGTGTCACGGGGTTCTGCTACTCATCAGTGCAAAGTGTGAGATCTGGTTTGTCTGTGTGAGAGGCATCTGACCAGGATCCAAGGGGTAACATTTCTCCTTGCAGAGAGTGAAACGTCAAGCATGCTGAGATGAGGAGACTTTTAAGCTGCAATCCTCTTCTGGATTGTATAGGAAATACAGTATATACACCAAACAGAATAAGTAAATCATTTGTATGAATAATTTTTTACCAGCTTTGTTAAACTTACCTTGAATAGACTTGTGCAAGAAATAAACTAGTTTAACCTTGTCTATAACCTAACAAATTCATCCATGTGGGATTTAATAACCAATTGTAATGGATGTACTACTAGAATCTATTTTTACTTTGTTGAAAAGCATTCTTCTTATTTCATGATGATCTCAATCACGTCATATGCTTTTCCCACTCATGCCAACAAAAACACTAGAAGAATGGATATTAGAGAAGGAATGTATGTATGAGCGCTGATTACACTGATGCAAATAATGAAATAGGATATTCAGGACATTGTGTATATCTGTATAGCACAGTTGTACATTGAAATTATCTAATATTTATTGTCAGAAATTTTGTGTGAATAAACAGGGGACATAACGTTCTTTATCCTTAGCTGCCACAAAGAGAAAAGAAGCTAAAGTCTTGTAGGCACTTTCAACATTTTAGAGAGATGGACCAGGGCAGGACGGCTTCTCGTGTTCCTGGGCTGGAATTGTCGGGGCTGTCACCATTGTTGCCGGGGGAAGGACTGTCTGACCGGAGCAGACCTGTGCACCTGACTCTATGGGGCGGGGTGTGCATAAAAGGGGCTGAGCGTGTGAAAACGGGAGTTCTGGCGGGAAGACAGCGTACCTGCAGGGAGAAGGTTGACTCTGTCTCCGCTGTTCCATGCCAACCAGGAGACCTAGCCCGCAGCCTGTCCTCTCCGTGCGCAACCTGTTCACAGACAGAGCTGAGCATATTGCAGACTCCTGAACCTGAGAGTCCTGACTGATCGGTACCCCTCACACTCAAACAAAAAAGGAAGCACACTGTAGCGCCATAGCATGCAAACATGAAATATGAAAAATGAATTGCATTACTGCATTAGAAATATGAAAAATTGAGAAAGTTTAGCGTATAAAGTTGCCAATTTATGTGTACCTGGAAGCCACGGTAAGGCGTTTCTCATTTTCCAGGACCCTAACCTAATGCCAATCCTCACTTAGACTAAAGTCTTCATCTGTATGGGAACCTATGTAACTCCTCTGCTTAGACTGAAATCCATAGGCTCCTTTACATTTAGCGATGCACCAGCAATCTCGACCACGATATGACCCGGTCAGGATCGCTGGTGCATCGCTAAATGGTAGCTAGTGAGCTGCCAAACAGGCAGATCTCACTAGCGATGCAGCAGCGGTCGGCGGTCGTACTCAGCTTTCAGACGCGGCGAGGGTGTCCATCTTCCGCCTGCGTCCATGGCTCGCTCGTCGGCGCCAGCAGGAAGCCGACGATGAGAAATGGACCAGGACGTTCTCGCACGATCAGCGATAGCCAGCGGGTGAGCCGGTTGAAGGTAAGTATCACATGTAGCGATATCGCTAGCAATATCGCTGCTGCATCACAAAATCGGTGATGCTTTAGCGATATTGCTAGCAATATCGCTATGTGTAAAGCCCCCTTAAATCTCTGTGGAGGGGTGGTGGCCCTGCTTTGATTAAAAACGCCTGTGGCTAAGAGGTGGAGTGCTCAGTCAGAAGGTTAATGAATACAAATTTCAAAAAAACTGACCGTCACATCCAAGCATAAGCTAAATGTGAACAAGTGCTTAACCTAGAGTCAACAACTCATATACATTGAAACAAAGAAGGAAGCACACTGTAGCGCCATAGCATGCAAACATGAAATATAAAAAATGAATTGCATTACTGCATTAGAAATATGAAAAATTGAGAGAGTTTAGAGCATAAAATGGCCAATTTATGTGTACCTGGAAGCCATGGTAAGGCGTTTCTCATTATCCAGGACCCTAACCTAATGCCAATCCTCACTTAGGGTCCCGTCACATTTAGTGATACACCAGCGATCCCGACCACTATACGACCCGGTCAAGATCGCTGGTGCATTGCTAAATGATCGCTAGTGAGGTGCCAAACAGGCAAATCTCACCAGCAACGTAGCAGCGGTCGGCGGTCGTTACTTACCTGTCAGATGCGGCTGTGAAGACGTCCTCCCGCCCGCGTCCACGTGTCGCTCGTCGGCTGCTTCCTGCTGGGCTTCCTGAAACGGTCCAGGACGTTCTCGCGCGATCAGCGATAGCCAGCGGGGGAGCCGGTCGGAGGTAAGTGTCACATATAGCGATATCGCTAGCAATATCGCTGCTGCGTCACAAAATCAGTGACGCTTTAGCAATTTTGCTAGCAATATCGCTATGTGTGAAGCCCCCTTTAGACTAAAGTCTTTATCTTAAAGACAAATAAATTCCCCAATCACCAGGAATATAAATAATTTGCTCAACTCAAAATCAACACAATACAATCAAATCCCATGTAAAGACAATTAAGCAAAAACTAGGGTTTTCCGAGCTAAAATAAATTTTTTTGGACAAAATATGAAACAGAGCATAAATACTAATGCAAGCTACAACGGGCATTGGTAACACAATTGCACCCTAATTAGCGCATTATAACAATTAATTAAGTAGACCACATCTATGTCAAAAATAAATAAATAAATTACACCTCAACCTGTTAAAATGTTAGCCTAATGTAGGTGTTAACCTCAAATAGGAAAACAGGAGATAAGGTGCCACGTAGTCCTCCATACAGAAATATGGACACAACATAGTCCTCCATACAGTATTATGGGCACTGCATAGTCCTCCATACAGAATTATGGGCACCACATAGTCTTCCATACAGTATTATGGGCACCACATAGTCCTCCATACAGAATTATGGGCACCGCATATCCCTCCATGCAGAATTATGGGCACCATGTAGTCCTCCATGCAGAATTATAGGCAACACATATCCCTCCATACAGAATTATGGGCACCACGTAGTCCTCTATACAGTATTATGAGCACCACATAATCCTCCATACAGTATTATGGGCACCACATAGTCCTCCATACTGCATTATTGGCACCGCATAGCCCTCCATACAGTATTATTGGCACCACGTAGTCCTTCATATAGTATTATTAGCACCACATAGTGCTCCATACAGTATTATGGGCACTACATAGTCCTCCATACAGTGTTATGGGCACCATATAACCCTCCATACAGTATTTATGAGCACCATATAACCCTCCATACAGTATTATAGGCACCACATAGTCGTCCATGCAGTATTATGGGCACCACATAGTCTTCCATACAGTATTATGGGCAGCACATATTCCTCCATACAGTATAATGGGCCCACATAATGCTCCATACAGTATAATGGGCCCCATATATTGCTCCATACAGTATAATTGCCCAATATCTTACTCTATACACTATCATGGGCCCCAAATATTACTTCATACAGTATAATGGGCCCTATATAATACTCCATACATAAAAAATCATCAAATACTCACTTCTCCCTGTACCCCACTGCTTTGATCTCCTCAGCGTATTCTGACCCTTTGCTCTGCTCGGCACAAAGGATGCGCTGTAGTGATGTAATTGTGCCCTCTGAGCTAAGACGTCACAGAGCTCAGACACAGAGGGGGAATGATGGGAGAGGGAGCATCTGCGGATGGCTCCCTCACTCATTATTGTTTTCAACTGTGTCGGTGCTGGCACTGGGGCCCCACGACTTACGAGCCCCATAGCATGCCATGTCCCCAACGGCGAGTGGTGATGTCAGCCTTGATACGTGTCATAACCGAGCACCACCAAATATTAACTTTTCAGACACACACCCTTAAATCAAAGGGATTTATAAAAAGAAAATAGTCAGCACACCGATTAAATAAGAGAAAAGTGGAGGACTCTTTATTAGCTCATGTGGTAATATTTCAATTCCATAGCAGAGAAATAGTCTGTTATGGATCTGAAGCGTTGCCACATGGGCTAATAGAGTACGCCACTTTCCACAGTTAGTCAGAGTGCTCCTTATTTTCATATATATAGACACACTTAGAGTAGATACTTATATTTACACCATGTCTACAGGACAGGAGGAGTATACACAATGTACACAGCTCCACAATATATACCGTGGTAAGGAATAAAGAGTGGAGCTGTGTATATACTATATAGTGTAGAGATGTGCCAGTGTATACAGTTGTGGCCAAAAGTATTGACACCCCTGCATTTCTGTCAGATAATACTCAGTTTCTTCCTGAAAATGATTGCAAACACAAATTCTTTGGTATTATTATCTTCATTTAATTTGTCATAAATGAAAAAACACAAAAAGAATTGTCCTAAAGCCAAATTGGATATAATTCCACATCAAACATAAAAAAGAGGGTGGACAAAAGTATTGGCACTGTTCGAAAAATCATTTGATGCTTCTCTAATTTGTGTAATTAACAGCACCTGTAACTTACCTGTGGCACCTAACAGGTGTTGGCAATAACTAAATCACACTTGCAGCCAGTTGACATGGATTAAAGTTGACTCAACTTCTGTCCTGTGTCCTTGTATGTACCACATTGAGCATGGAGAAAAGAAAGAAGACCAAAGAACTGTCTGAGGACTTGAGAAACCAAACTGTGAGGAAGCATGAGCAATCTCAAGGCTACAAGTCCATCTCCAAAGACCTGAATGTTCCTGTGTCTACCGTGCGCAGTGTCATCAAGAAGTTTAAAGCCCATGGCACTGTGGCTAACCTCCCTAGATGTGGACGGAAAAGAAAAATTGACAAGAGATTTCAACGCAAGATTGTGCGGATGTTGGATAAAGAACCTCGACTAACATCCAAACAAGTTCAAGCTGCCCTGCAGTCCGAGGGTACAACAGTGTCAACCCGTACTATCCGTCGACATCTGAATGAAAAGAGACTGTATGGTAGGAGACCCAGGAAGACCCCACTTCTTACCCCGAGACATAAAAAAGCCAGGCTGGAGTTTGCCAAAACTTACCTGAAAAAGCCTAAAACGTTTTGGAAGAATGTTCTCTGGTCAGATGAGTCAAAAGTAGAGCTTTTTGGGCAAAGGCATCAACATAGAGTTTACAGGAGAAAAAAAGAGGAATTCAAAGAAAAGAACACGGTCCCTACAGTCAAACATGGCGGAGGTTCCCTGATGTTTTGGGGTTGCTTTGCTGCCTCTGGCACTGGACTGCTTGACCGTGTGCATGGCATTATGAAGTCAGAAGACTACCAACAAATTTTGCAGCATAATGTAGGGCCCAGTGTGAGAAAGATGGGTCTCCCTCAGAGGTCATGGGTCTTCCAGCAGGACAATGACCCTAAACACACTTCAAAAAGCACTAGAAAATGGCTTGAGAGAAAGCACTGAAGACTTCTATGGTGGCCAGCAATGAGTCCAGACCTGAATCTCATAGAACCTGTAAACTCTATGTTGATGCCTTTGCCCAAAAAGCTCTACTTTTGTCTCATCTAACCAGAGAACATTCTTCCAAAACGTTTTAGGCTTTTCAGGTAAGTTTTGGCAAACTCCAGCCTGGCTTTTTTATGTCTCGGGGTAAGAAGTGGGGTCTTCTTGGGTGTCCTACCATACAGTCCCTTTTCATTCAGATGCTGACGGATAGTACTGGTTGACACTGTTGTACCCTCGGACTGCAGGGCAGCTTGTCTTGTTTGGATGTTAGTCGAGGTTCTTTATCCAACATCCGCACAATCTTGCGTTGAAATCTCTTGTCAATTTTTCTTTTCCGTCCACATCTAGGGAGGTTAGCCACAGTGCCATGGGCTTTAAACTTCTTGATGACACTGCGCACGGTAGACACAGGAACATTCAGGTCTTTGGAGATGGACTTGTAGCCTTGAGATTGCTCATGCTTCCTCACAATTTGGTTTCTCAAGTCCTCAGACAGTTCTTTGGTCTTCTTTCTTTTCTCCATGCTCAATGTGGTACACACAAGGACACAGGACAGAGGTTGACTCAACTTTAATCCATGTCAACTGGCTGCAAGTGTGATTTAGTTATTGCCAACACCTGTTAGTTGCCACAGGTAAGTTACAGGTGCTATTAATTACACAAATTAGAGAAGCATCACATGATTTTTCGAACAGTGCCAATACTTTTGTCCACCCTCTTTTTTATGTTTGGTGAGGAATTATATCCAATTTGGCTTTAGGACAATTCTTTTTGTGTTTTTTCATTTAAGACAAATTAAATGAAGATAATAATACCAAAGAATTTGTGTTTGCAATCATTTTCAGGAAGAAACTGAGTATTATCTGTCAGAATTGCAGGGGTGTCAATACTTTTGGCCACAACTGTATACACACACAAATCAACATTATAATTAAGACAGTATTATACTATATTATGATGCATACATCACATAGGAGACACACATATATATCATATAGGAGACACCGCAACTGCTGAATATATATATATCACAATGAGACTACTGTATATACATTAAATAGGTGATACTGCTGTATATAACTGCAGTATCACTTATATATTTTATATACAAGAGTCAATATATATTAGACAGGTCAAACTGTATATACTATAGGTGATACTGTGATTGCAGTGTATAGTTGCAGTATATATACACAGCAATATCACCTATATAACATATATAGACTGCTGTACATACATTATATAGGTGATACAGTGATTATATACATCAGTATCACCTATATATTGTACATACAGCAGTCTATACACATTATACAAGTCAAACTGCAAATGCTGTATATACATAAAAAAGCTTTCATCTTGGTACTCACCTGAGATGGGGGGAGGATGAGGTGGGTCCACTGTCCAGCCAGCGTCAGAGGTGCTGAGGACTCGGAGTGGATGCCAGCCGGGGATTGGTGAGGAGAGCGCTGTTCTCTGACGCTGGTACTGGCCAGCGTCAGACAGAGTGAGGCTCAGGCGGGTGTCCTTTGCGTGCCGCGGCAGAGGCCTTTTCAAACTTCTGCACAGGACTTGGTACTTACGCTCTCCTGTTTGCCCACACTGACCAGGGCCGCAGACGAGCGCAAGAACGAGGGCTGCCCTCACGTGGGCAGCAGTGGCCCTGGACAGCGCCTGCACCAGGGCCTGTACAGAAGATTTAAAGGGCCAGTTGCCCATTTTATAGCTCGGAACCGTTGGCAGCCGGATCCACGTTATCTGACTGCAGGGCGGCTGCTGCCTTCTGTCTCCCTGCCACCAGAGGCCAAATGCTCAACTGGCCTCATTATAGGTGCGCCCCTGACTATATGGAGGACTATGGGGGTGCATTATGCAATATGGAGGACTGTGGGATGCATTATACTATATTGAACACTATGGGACATGTAATATACTGCATGGAGGTGAAGCGAGGCCTCATGGCACAGCAGCGGTCACACAGCCCTGGCAGCCATTAGCAGACAAATGGCAGCTGTATTGTGTATATCGAAGAGCGGGGCCACATTCTGGACAGATGCCCAGTCAGATACAGGGAGTGATACCTAATAGAACAGGCAGTGGGCAGCATGCCACATGCTGGGAGTTGTAGTGCTGATAAGCAGGAGAATCTCTGGGTACAGATCCCACAGACTTGGATAGAACAGCAGCAGTGCTCCATCACTGCTTTTAGGCAGGAGTCCAGGACGAGGACTCCACATCTGCACTGCAGACACGACACTGTGCTGTGCCCGGCTCACACCGATGTGAGACTGCAGGAATGGACGGGGCAGAGCAGCATCTCGGACACTGAGGGGGCTATCCGCATAGCCGGGGGGCACACTTCATGTAATGGGGGCACCCAGCACGGGAGGGGCAGCGCCAGCACGTACCGGAGACCCGGGCACAAGGCTCTTTTTTGGCTGCACAAACTTTGCTGTAACCCGAGCATTAGCTGGAGAGGAGCGACATCACAGGACCTGTGATGGTGTCACAGTCATATGACTGGTCATGCGAGGGGAGGGGTGATGCGGGCTGGAGTGTACTGTGCTGCATGAGGGAGTTGTTTAGTGATAGGTGAGAGGTCTTACAGGGCAGAGCAGCCAGATTCAGCTATACTGGGTGGTCTAGTTCTCCCTGTATACAGCTTCTGTTGCATGGCACGTTATCTGACTGCAGGGGCAGCGCTGCGCTGCCGCCCCTTCTCTTCAGGGACTTGATGCCGCCTGAGCTGACGGCTCAAATTGCCTCATTATACATGTGGCCCTGGTCACACAGCAGCTATTCTGACTACTCAGACCTCGATAGGCATGCTTCAGCGTTGCCTTTTCCATGCCCCTCTGCTCCGATTGGTGGCCACTACTGTGCTATCACTACGCGGTTTGTTTCAGTGTCCCTGTCTGAGTCGCTAGTGCGATATTTACTCGTAGATCCACAGTCACTGACACTGGGACACACAATTATTATAACTGTACATGTTAAATATTATGATTGCATATAATTGATAGCTGACCTACAAAAGGAAACGCTACAAAGATCCTAATTTGAAACCACCAATCGGAGCTGAGGGGGCGTTGAAAAGACAAAGCAGAAACTTCCAGTTGCAGCGCCAGTGTGGCTGTAGCGGGGTGAGGGAGCTCCGCGCTTCAGCCTGACATTGAGCGACTTAAATAGACCACCGACGCGCGCTACTCAAAGGAAAGGTGACCGCTGACATCACTGCATACCGGAGGCACCATGGTCCGCTGGCTCCGAAGCACGGGCGGCAAGAGCAGAGCCGTGGGAGCACGTGGGACGGCAGGAGAGATCCTCAAGATGGCGGCGGCTGCAGCAGCGCCACAGAGCATGAAGCTCAGGAGTAAGGGGAACCCGGAGGCGCAGCTGAAAACACCCAGGTCAGAACGGGGAGAGACAGGGGGAACCCGCATAAGCCCCAAAGGAGACCGCCGGCCGGAATCACAGAGCGGAGAAGGTCCGGTGACAGGGACGCTTATACAGGGAGACCGCAGGGAGCTGGCAAGAGAGGTGGCAGGGTACCTCACGGAAGATATAAAATCCGCAGTGAAGGAGGCAGTAAAAGACGCTTTAGAAGAGATCCACGAAATATCAGCGCAACATGCCAGCAGGCTGGAGCACTTGGAGCAGAGGGTGTCGGATATGGAAGATAGGACAATTCAGCTTGAACAGGAGCTGGAAGTGTCCCGAAAACAGGGCACATGGCTGAGGGACAAACTTGAGGACCTAGAAAACAGGTCCCGAAGAAATAACCTGCGGCTAGTGGGGCTACCCGAATCTGTCACATATCAGCAACTCAATGACATTTTTAAACAAGAACTGCCTACAGCCATAGGAATACAAGATAAGTGCAAGGTGGAAAGAGCACACAGGGTGGGCCCGCCTGGAGGGAGCATGGCCAGAGACACGCGCCTAAGTGGAGCGGGGCACAGTGACCAACGTACTCAGAGACCTCGCCAGGCTATTGCAAAGTATCTGGATTTCAAGGATAAGGACAAAATTCTGAGCCTTTTTAGGGCCAGGCGACAGCCACTCATGCTCCAAGGACATAAGGTTGTCATCTTCGAGGATTTTTCACCAAAAGTCACTAAAAAACACAGGGCCTTCAGTGAGGTCTGTAGCCTCCTCTACAAGAAAGGCATCCAGTTCCAGCTACTTTACCCTGCTGTCCTCAAAACGAGGCACAAGGATGGCTCCTTTAAAATTTGGAAGGACTCCAGCGAAGCCACGAGGGAGTTCATGTCATCTCCCATGAGATCTCCCAATGGACGTCGCGACGAGGAAAGAGAAAGTGAGGAAAGCGGCAACCGCTCAGACCGCCTGAAGATATGAGAGCTCCACTAGGAAGGCTTTTCTACAAGGGCATCTCCAGACAGGAGGATCTCATTGTGTCTGTTGATGTTGTACCTTAAATCGTTGCGTGATTACTCGAAAGTGAAGAAGGTCTCACGAACTTTTGAGAATTGCTGCAGCACGCTCATCCGGAGACGTAGATATACTGTAAGTTGATTGTACTCTATCCGTTACCAATTTTTATGTCTTTGTATTTCCAAAGTTTTTCTTTTTCTTTATATATAGCCGGTACTGCAACTATGTCAAGTTGGCCAGGTTGAGGAGAAGGTAGTGGAGGGCCATGTTGGAAAAAATGGAAGTACTAGTGATATACATGGCAAGGGGGGAAGGGAAGGGATGGGTGGGGAAGGGAATGTTGAAAATGTTTCCCATGTTGGGGTATTCAGTTCGGGGACTAGTTGGGTTTGGCTTGATATGTGCTGTAGCATTTTAGATGCTTTCGTCAAGATTTGGTTCACTTCTCCTAACACTCCTGGAGGCGGACTTTGGCTATCCCGCCCAATACTTTTTACACAGACAGATTGCTTGTCATTGAGCCACATTGTTACCATGAATGGTTAAGATCATAACATGGAATGTTAAGGGTCTCAAGACCCTGGAAAAAAGATCCTTGGTACTCAGACACCTGAAGAGATTGCGTGGAGACATAGTCCTGCTCCAGGAGACACATTTGCCTCAACATGACATGTTCTGCATGCACAGACTTTGGGTGGGAGAGGTCTATGGGTCAGGAGCCAAGGGAAGGCAGGCGGGGGTGATCATTCTGGTCAACAAAACACTTCCGCACAAACTGGTAACGTACCAACATGATGATCAAGGAAGACATGTCAGAGTAGTCTTAGAAACTCCTAGTGGAATATTAGACATCCATAATGTTTATGCCCCCAACTCGGCCAGGGATGTGTTTTTCCAAACCCTTTGCACCTCAATTATGACTTCTGGCACACATAACTTGATAATTGGAGGAGACATGAATGAGGTAATGTTGGATTTGGAGGACAGATCGAAAAGTGGGAGGGGTGGAAGCAGCTCTACTACGGGGAGGGGAAACTCTCCTCTGTGCAATTTTGCAACTGATCTAATGACTGGGGATGTGTGGAGACAACATCACCCGGTCGAGAGGCAATACACCCACTATTCACACCTGCACAATTCATGGTCCCGTACTGACATGTTCCTGGTTAGCGAGAGCCTAAATGCAAAGGTTAACGAGGCCGAGATAGGTGATCTAGTTATTTCAGATCATGCTCCAGTTGTCCTGACCTTATTTGATATGCACCCAAAAGGCTCGGACATAATATGGAGGTTCCTTCATTTCTTAAAAAAAGACAAAGACTTCGCCAAACTGTTGGGAGAGTGGTGGTCAGAGTACCAATCCACAACGGATCACACACTACTCTGGGAGGTGACTAAAGGCGTTCTCAGAGGTAAAATAATAGCACACACTTTAATGATAAAGAGGAGAGTGACCGACCAATGTTTAAAGACAAGTAACTCTGTTAGACAAGCGTACAATAAGTTTCAAAGGCACCCCAATGAGGTCAATAAAAGAGCTTGGATGGAAGCGAAGTCAGAATTTGACACGTGGGCCAGAAAGAAGGAGATGTTGGGGGAAGTCAATGAGGGATGCTGAGCTCCACAGGTTTGGTGACAAAGCTGGATGCATGATGGCTAACCTAGCCAAAGGTAGACGTCCAGGGACTCAAATAGCAGCACTCAAAAGACAAGATGACTCCATAACGACTGACCTGCGAGAAATAAACAGCATTTTGGGGAGGTTTTACGCTTCTCTATACGAACCCCGACGGTCTGATCTGGTGCAGGGAAGGAGATGGCTGGAGGGTGTGGAACTCCCGTTGATCTCTGAAACTGATCTATTAGAGTTAAACAGGGAAATAACGGAGGAAGAGATTTCTAGAGTTATTGGGGATCTAAATATTCATAAAGCCCCTGGGCCGGACGGGTTTGACGCCAGCCTCTATAAAATTTTGAAGGACCAGATCGCCCCGCATTTGAAAAATCTATACAATGATTTCCTAAGAGGCCAAGCCATTTCTGACCACATGAACACAGCCTATATTAAACTCATCCCAAAGGGTGATAAACCCACTGATAACCCGGCTAACTTTCGCCCTATCTCTTTGATCAACCAGGATTTAAAAATTGTGGCAAAAATGATGGCAGACAGACTGGCAGGGATTCTTCCTAAATTATTGGGACCTGAACAAGCGGGATTTGTGAGGGGGAAATCGGCAGTAGGTAACATAAGACATCCAATGATGGCGCTGGAGGCAGTGAGGCTGGGAGACCATCGGGGAGGAGCTCCAGCCATGGCCATGTTAGATGCAGAAAAAGCGTTTGATAGTGTGGGGTAGCCATGGCTGGAGCAGGTGCTGGATAAGTTTGGTGTGCAGGGAGGATTCAGAAACCTCTTGTCCTCGATATATACTAATCCCAAAGCCAGAGTTCACACACCAGGGTTTCTGTCAGACATAATATCACTAGGGAGAGGTACGAGACAGGGCTGCCCCCTTTCGCCGCTATTGTTTAATCTAGCCATTGAGCCGCTTGCCAGGTTTAACAATGCGGGCCCAAGCTTCCAGGGGATTAAAGTGGGCGAAAGAGAGATAAAATCTAGTTTCTTTGCGGACGATATTATTCTTTATATGGCAGACCCAAGTAGAGACCTTCCTGGCTTAATGAGGGAGTTGGATACCTTCGGAGAGATATCGGGGTTTAGATTTAATAAAACTAAGTGCGAGGCTATGTTTCTTACTCATAGGCTTCAAGGAATTGACCAATTACAACGGGGACAGGCTTCCATACATGGCATACCAATAGCAAGCAAGGCGATAAAATATTTGGGGATCTTTTTGGGGAAAGACTCAAGAGATATCTATAGACTTAACTATGCCCCCTTTATAAATACAATAATACAGGAACTAAAAAGGTGGAAAGACCTGCCATTGTCGCTTTTGGGAAGGAACTATCTGATCAAGATGATCAGCTTTTCCCGTCTACTGTA
Source organism: Dendrobates tinctorius (assembly GCF_039654945.1). Classification (NCBI taxonomy): domain Eukaryota; kingdom Metazoa; phylum Chordata; class Amphibia; order Anura; family Dendrobatidae; genus Dendrobates; species Dendrobates tinctorius. The sequence goes on from NW_027361750.1 coordinate 519,074, forward strand.
TCCCCTGCAAACATTGCCCCTCCTTTTAAGACATGTAGATGTAAACAAGCTCAACAAAGCCTTTTCTGACTTTCTATGGAGAGAAAGAAAAAGTAGAATCAGCAAACGTATATTGATGCTATCGAGGGATGGGGGGGGATAGCACTGCCCAACATCAGAGGGTACAATCTGGCCTGCATTGCCAGACACATTCTTGACTGGCTAAGATACACTAGCAAACACTCGGACTCCACATTGGAGTCGGACTGGTGTAAGCCCTGGGACCTCACAGCGATCTTGCACTCCTCAAGCACGACATTAGACCCGAAGGTGAGAATCTCAGTGATCTTTCGGGACACTAGGGTGGCTTGGAAGGCCATAAGATGGAAACTAGGCATGTCATGGAGGATATCTAAATATTTGACACCATGGGGACACCCCGACTTTAGTCAGGGAAAAGATAATGCTCTGTTTGGAATCTGGAGGGAAAAAGGAGTTAGAACTATGGGGGACCTGATGCAGATTCATGAAAATAGATGGATGACGGCAGGCGAGATTTTTCTCAGGTGGGGACTTGACCCTTCTCATATCTTGCAATATGCTCAGCTGCGACACCATTTATTCTCCAAATTACGAGACATACATAAAGAGTGTTATTCTTCTGAACTCGACAATCTTCTTTCAAGACACATATCTGAAGTGAATATCTCAATTATTTACCGGACCATGGGGGGAACCCTACTGCCTTCGGATCCACAAGAGTTGTTCAAGGGCTGGGAAACTAGACTGCAGGAAACCGGGGGTAGGGGAATTGATTCTGTCTGGGTGGAATGAGTTGCGTAAGCATGTAAGTAATGAAAGATGGAGGGATACTCACTTCCAAATGATACATAGAGCGATACTAGGCTTCAATTTACCGGTCACACAAACTCACAAGAAGAGGCGGCAGGCTTGCCCAAAATGCAACACCCCCAAGACAGACATGTTCCATGGTATATGGGAATGTAGTCTTGTACACACTCAGTGGGAGGAAATTAAAAATTGGGCGGGATGCCTGATGAACATACACTTCCCACTAGACAAAATGCTATGGATTTTTCATAAGAGCACTGATTTAAGGCTGACCAAGTCAAACACTCAGCTCTTGCACACAGGTACAAAAGACTTATTTTAAGACAATGGTTGGATGGGAGTGTACGGGGTCTCTGCCAGCTGCTGGTGGAACTAAAGAGGGTGATGACTCTAGAGAAAATAGAAGCAGAAAGCGACAAAGACAGTAAGATGACAACAATTTTTTCAAAATGGAAGGATTTTATTTTGCAACAGTTTTCCAGAGAGGACGTCATTGCTCTGGTCTCACCCTTCCGGAACATATCCTGGTACAACCTAGAAGACTTGCAGGGCACGTTGGGCGGCTTGAGATTAGGGGTAGACCCACGGTCATGAAACAGGGGGCAGGAAAGTAGAGGGAGAACCAGGTCGAGATGTGTAATGTTCATTTATGATTATGAAAGCATCACATGAGTAAATTGGAGGGTAGGGGGGAAGAGGGGGGCGTTACACCGTTGTGTTATTTGGCAATTTCTACCAGCAATTCTGGATTGTTCATATTAAGCGGGTATTTGTAAAGGCACTTTTGAGATGTACTACTTATGCTTGACTTTTGTACTTATATGTGTCTTTCTTTGAAAACTCAATAAAAAGGATTTAAAAAAAAAGAAAAGACAAAGCAGAATCACGCCTGCGTCCTTGAGTTCTGAGTCGCCAAAGAGGCCGCTCGTCGTTGTTATGGCGTCAAACACAGTGATGCATGCTGGCCAGCGGGACACCAATGATCTAAAAATGGCCTAGGACATTCGAGCACGATCAGCGATATCACAGCAGGGGGCTGGTCGCCGCTATGTGTCACACGTAGCGAGATCGCTGGCGAGGTCGATGTTGCGTCACAAAACCTGTGATGTTTCAGAGATCTCGCTAGGTGCGAAGTACCCCTTAGACTCTAATGTAACGTCTATGGGTGCCTTTTAATGTATGTAGTGCTGACATAGCTCTGCTATGAATGTATTTGTCTTCGCCACTTTCTCCAATGGAGATGAACAAACACTATGGCTTATCTCTTTTTTAAGTCCTTTTCATAAAACTAGGAAACAAGATAAAAAAAGATAGGGTCTATCAGCTGACCAAACGATGCGCTCAGAGTCCAGGCCTGTGGGAGATCTCGCACCGATTCATTCAGAGCAACTGGGATACCATCAGACAACAAGCAGTGAGGATCCAGCTCTCTTCAGGTCATTGAGCAGATCCTCCACTGTAGTTCTCGGCTGATTCCTAACCTTTCTCAGAATATTCCTTACCCCATGAGGCGAGAAATTGCTTGGAGCCCCAGATTGAGGAAGATTGACAGTCATCTTGTGTTGCTTCCATTTTCTAATACTTGTGCAAACAGTTGTAGCCTTCTCACTAAGCTGCTTGCCTATTGTCCTGTAGCCCATCCCAGCCTTGTGCAGGTCTACAATTTTGTCCCTGGTGTCCTTAGACAGCTCTTTGCTCTTGGCCATGGTGGAGTGGTTGGAGTATGATTGATTGAAAGTGTGGACAGGTGTCTATTATACAGGTAACAAGTTCAAACAGGTGTAATTAATACAGGTAATGAGTGCAGAGTAGTAGGTTTTTTAAAGAAAAACTAACAGGTCTGAGAGACAGAATTATTGCTGATTGGTAGGTGATCAAATACTTATTTCATGCCATAAAATACAATTGCATTATTTAGAACTCATACAATGTGATTTTCTGGTTTTTATTTTTAGATTCTGTCTCTCACAGTTGACGTGTACTAACAATAAAAAGTACAGACCTCCCCATTCTTTGTAGGTGGGAAAATTTGCTAAATCGGCAGTGTATCAAATACTATATGTTTTTTGAGGTCTACAAGGACTTGATGGTCTGCAATCATTTGTATGGAAGATATATCTGCCTGTCTATCACTGCTCTTATCATAGCTGCCAGTTGACAATCTCAGTCTCTGGTCAGCATATATTACTTCATTATGGTAGAGTCATTGTGGGATCTGCTGCTAATCTTGAAGCAATAACAAGTCCTTCCCTTTGTTTTATCACTAAATGTCATGCAAATGACTCATGAATAAGACAAAGCAAGTTATCAGCCCCTTTATCTTTACCACACTGAGGTTTACAGACATCCAGCTAGTTATCTGCTTTTATCTCTTGGAGCACAAAGGGTTAAAAGCAGAGATGAAGATAACGCAAACATGCATAATAAATTAATGATAAGCTAATGATAATGCTTATCACAAAGATTTGACTGGAATTACCTTCCCTTGAATTAGGTGATTCTCACCATTTACTCTTAATTCGGGGATCTCACATTAAAGGTTTGGGCACACGACCATATAAATCAGAAGAGAGCTATCCGTGGTTTTTACGGACAACACTAGTACCCATGTTATCCTATGGGGCTGTGCACATGGCCGATTTTTTCCTTGGAAAGAGTGGTCCGAGGAAAAAGTTGCAGCATGCATGATTTACCTCTGAGAATCGCATGGAACTCACCCATTCAAGTCTATGGGTCTATGAAAAAAATTGGACCAAATTCGGATGACATCTGAGTGCAGTCCAATTTTCACAGTCTGACTGCATGAAGAAAGTGGATTTTTTTTTCTCTCCACTTCTGAAAAAATTGAATCCACACTGATCAAACTCTGATCAGAATCAGATTAGCATGATCAGACCGTTTTTCGCAGAAAACGGTGATGTCACAATAGCCAGAAGTGGAGATTTACAGATTAAAATATGACCAATGATCTTGCACTATTGATTACTTTCTATGTATTTCTTGGAACTGTTCCTAAAGTAAAATCAAATCCAGGTTTGAGTTAAGTTTGATTTTTTTTTTTTTGAAGTTAACATTTTCATGCAAATTTAAACAGTTTGAGATTCGATTCACAGGTTACAGAAAACTACAACTTGCGCTGCATCATTTCCCACAGATCTGAAGCATCAGAACGGTCTATTGTATTTTCGCTTGACAGTGCGGCCTTCTCCATAATGCCCGGCAGTGGAGCACAGTTTATACGGCAAAATCGTTTTCCATCAACTGAGTAAAGGGGGCTTGACACATAGCGATATCGCTAGCAATATCACTAAAGCGTCACCGATTTTGTGACGCAGCAGCGATATTGCTAGTGATCTTGCTACATGTGATACTTCCCTCCGACCGGCTCCCCCGCTGGCTATCGCTGATCGCCCGAGATTGGCCTGGTCCATTTCTCGTCGTCGGCTTCCTGCTGGTGCCGATGAGCGAGCCATGGACGCAGGCGCAAGATGGACACCCTCGCCGAGTCTGAAAGGTAAGTGCGACTGCCGACCGCTGCTGCACCGCTAGTGAGATCTGCCTGTTTGGCAGCTCACTAGCGGCCATTTAGCGATGCACCAGCGATCCTGACCGGGTCGTTTCGTGGTCGGGATCGCTGGTGCATCGCTAAATGTAAAGGGGCCTTAAGTCGCTCTCTTCTGTAGAGTGTAAGCTCTTATCGTCAGCGGGGATCTCTCTACATCCTGCAGCTTTTATGACTAGAGGGATCCTATTTTTCTCTCACAGTTCTCTCCCCTGTATTTTCTGAGGAACTACAGACTTTACAGTATTGAGTGCTACGCAAATTTATTTGCCGCACATCAAATGTCTTGGAAAAATGTTGGCAAATTCAAATTTTAAAAGATCTGCTCATTAAAGGCAAACATTTTTAAAACCTGTGTTTGTCTTTTCCATGACACTCATTTTTATGTATTAGGCTCTGTACATGTCTGTGTCAGAGCAAAATTTCATTCAGTCTAAAGGAAAACTATGGACTTCCTGTTAGAAACCCTTTGAGCTCCAAAATAGTCAATGGGGTCCACCACCACCATTTGTGGCCATCAAGTAATGGATCCATCCTCTGCATGAATTACATTTTTGTGTTCTTAAATAACGGAACAGAAAAGCAAAATTCTTAATACAGATGTGAACACAGCTTTACAAGTTTTGGTTGGTCAGATCAGGTGAACATTTTGAGAAATTCTAAGGGTCTATTTTAGAGATGAGTGACTTTTCCTTTTTTCGGGTCGAGTCAGGTTTCATGAAACCCGACTTTCTAAAAAGTCGGGTTGAACGAAATCGGCCGACTATAGGGAAAAGTCGGAGTCCAACTGAAACACAAAACCCAATGCAAGTCAATGGAGAAGCAAAGTCGGCAGGGAGTGGAGGACGGTAAACACACCTACAGTGCCCATTTCAATGCCAAAAACATCAATTCTTATTCCTTAAGCTTGGCAACCTTAATTTCCTTTATAATAATAGTTACGCATTGAAAACTGGGGGTTATTTGGCTAAAGTTGTGGGGGGGGTAGGGCTGGTGCCAGGTTTTCATGTGCCCTGGGCCAAAGAGTGTCAGTGCGCCCTTTTAACACATACCACAATTCATAATGCTCCGATACGGCACAGAAATATAGGTATAGTACAATGACAAATACTTCACTGCTTACATGACATGATTAATATCTATTTTAAATTCTACAATAGCTCAAAAAACAGACAGTATATTACTCCATACAGTATTATGGCCACCACCTAGTGCGCCATACAGAATAATGAGCCCCATATATTTCTCCATACAGAATAATTGGTCCCATATAATGTTCCATACAGTATATGATGAACTCCATATAATGCTACAGTATATGTTGGTCCCCATGGATGATGCTCCACTGTCTTATGGGCCCAAATAATGCTCCATATATAATGGGCCCCATTTCTAATGCTCCAGTGTATAAAGTGCCCCATAAATGCTGCTCCAGTGTCTGATGTCCCCCATTTGGAAAGCTCCAGTATATGTTGGTCCCCATGGATGATGCTCCAGTGTGTTATGGGCCCAGATAATGCTCCATATATAATGGGCTCCATTTCTAATGCTCCAGTGTGTAATGGGCCCCATAAATGCTGCTCCAGTGTCTGATGTCCCCCATTTGGAATGCTCCAGTATATGATGGGCCAAATGGATGATGCTCCAGTGTATGATGGGCCCCATATATCATTCTCCAGTGTATATTGCTCCCCAAAAAATGCTCCCAACATTTAAAAAAAATTAAATAACTCTCCTCGCTGGGCACTGCTCTACTCTGGACTCCTCAGCATTGCCATTTTAAAGCTCTCTGCACTTGTACTGTTTCGGTAGAGGGCATACAGACGTGATGTCATCGCGCTCTGTAACCTGAATGTCACTGTCAGGAAAGGCGGAAGACGTCATGGTGGTGGAGCAGGGAGAGGTAAGTATTGCAAGTGCTGTGGCCCTGAGCAAGCATGGGGGGCCCACTCGTGGGCGACGGCACTGGCACAGGGCCCCTCATAGTACGACAGTCGAGTGGGCCCTCCCAACGGCAGAGACACTTTTGCGTACTTTGAGGGGCCCTGTGCCACTGCCGTGCCCACGAGTAGGACCCCCCAACCTGCTCAGGGAACGGACACTTTCATCTGCACCTTCCTCTGTGTGACCGTGTAAGGTGGTATAGTATGCGGGAAGGGGCACCTGAGTTTCATCAGTGTCACATTCTGGCTCTGTAGAGTGCGAGGGGAATGTAGTGCTGTGGGTCAATGTACCAGCAGAATCATCTAGCAGTGACTGTGCATCATTGCACTCCATCTCCAATTCATGTTGGACTGGGGAATTCAGAATTTCACTTGATAACACAGGCATAGCCTGTGAAAAGAGCTCTATGGAGTAATCTGAAATGTGGGCTGCCGCATCCTTCACTTTTAGTGGGGGTGAAGGAGACAAGGAAAGGGGTGGTTCCTGACCAGCAGCCTGCACTGACGACTCAGTGCTTGCATTTTTTTAAACTTCAGAAGAGGAGGCGATAGAGCTGAAGGCTTTTTCGGCAATGTAAGGCAAAACCAGTTCCTGATGCTCCGGCTTTAAAAACAGTTTACCTACTCCCAGAAAAGGGAGCCTTAAAGGCCTTCTTGTGCCAGTTTATGATGCAGGCTCAACACCTCCTGCCTTAGATGCTATTGTGCTTTTGGCAATGCCAGCAGATGCACCACCACCACCACCATCAGTACCAGCTGGCCCCCCCACACCCACGTCCGCGGCCTCTTCCACCATGCGTAATAATTTTTGTGAAAATGGACTAAAAGTACCAGCAGATATATGGTACTATTTCAGAAGCTGACAGCTCTATACAGTCTAGGGATAATTGTAAATCTCCGTATATATTTCATGAGTCAGACACAGGTGGTCACAGGCTCAGTATGGATTACACAATAGTATAAAAATTTGCAAAAGGGTACAGTATCACTAGCTACAAGGTATATATAGTATAGTTTAAACATACTGAATCTCCGTATACATTTCAGGAGGCAAACACAGATGCTCTCAGGCCCAGTATGGATCCGACAACAATATAGAAAGTTGAGAAAGGGTACTATGGTGCCCCTGAGGGTACGGTCGCCACAAAGGTACTGCACCTCATCCAAAGGTGTGGTATCCCACCCTCAGGTAAGGAGGGATCACCACTCAGGACTCCTAACCCTGCACGCAACACACACACATGTTAGTCAGTGCTTTCTGGGTGTACCCGGCGGGAGAATGGCCTCATCCCAGACTGACTAGGAAAGGGTGTTGGGGGTTAGTGTGGAAGGTAGGTACAGTGGGAGGAGCTTAGGTAGTGGAGTGATTGTGGGCATCCAATCAGAGAGAGCAAGCTGACAGTTGATGGGTGGAGCTAGTCTGAGGTAAATGGATCTTTCTAGAGAGTTGTTGGTGACAGGACAGAGTAAGAGCAGGATTGCTGTGAGAGGGCTGAGGGTCAGAGAAGAGAGAAAAATCTTGTCCAAGCTCCTAGACTGGAAGGAAGGGGTCCTTGGGGCACAGGAAGTGCAATAAGCCACCTGTGAAGCCCGTTTCTGGAGAAGGAAGGACCAGGCCTCGCTGGGGAAGGTGGCCCCTGAAGGTAGTGGAGAAATACAGGGCTCAGCTGGAAAGCCAGAGGCTGAGGTAACTTTAAGTGCCTCAGTCGCAGCAGCATTCATTACTCAAAAAGGCAGCAGTTGGAATAAAGGACCCCGGAGCCTGACCCACGTCGCCCGGTGTGATCCATGGCTGCCGGCTTGGGACACTGTTTGCGAAGGCCCACAGCAGGAAGGAAGGGAGAGATCAGCGCAGAGACACGGCCTAGAAAGGATACACAAGGAGGAGTCTTGAACAGGTGTTCCTGATCTACCTTTGAGTTTGCCGGACCCCTCCCTCGGATGACACAGAACCAATCGGGTCATCTTGTGCACAAAACTTTTGAGGAAAAACTCAGAAACTGGACCCAACTTCGTCCTTGGTGGCTTTTACAACTCGCCTGCTACACACACTGCACTCACCATCACCGACAACGGCTCACAAACACCATCTCAACTGTTCTGGGATACAGCTCTGCCCGTGGAGAGCTTCATCATCTTGTCTGCTTTAACACTGGCACAGAGGATCTGCATTGCAGCGTCGGCTACCCTCGCCGAGTACCACGGGTGGCGTCACGATCCCCCTTTTCCAAATTAATTATCATACCATCTCCCCCCTCATCTGAACTGTCATCTTCTTTATTGGACACCCAGGGCCACGGACTGGGTCCCAATCACCACAGTGACATACTTCCCCCTTAAAAGAGCCTGAAAGGCCGGGTACTGAGTAACCCCCGGCCCTGCATGGCGTTTCATTTTAACACCAGATAACAGGGATATATTGTATAGTTTCAACATTATAAATCTACGTATATATTTGAGGAGGCAGACACAGATGCTGTCATGGCCAGTATGGATTCGACAATAAACTAAAAAGTAGAAAAAGGGTACAGTATCACCAGATCCAAGGTATATATAGTAAAGTTTCAACATTCAAAATCTCCGTATTTATTTCAGGAGGCAGACACAGACGCTCTGAGGCCCAGTATGGATTACACAACAAACTAAAAAGCAGTAAAAGGGGAATGGATCCCAAGCGTACTGCTGTATACAGTGTTGGGGTCAGTTGGCGATCTACATATATATTTCAAGAGTAACACACAGCCTCTCACAGGCTCAGTATGGATCACACCATAATATAAAAAGAAGATCCGCAAGAAATCACACATGTGTGCCAATGTTCCAGGTGTCAATGATGCACTTTGAGTGGTGGGTGGAGGATGAATTTCGGGCACAAAGGGTACTGGATCAACAGATACAAGGTTTATATAGTCTACTTAAAATACAAAAAAATTTCCGTATGTATTTAAGGAGGCAGACACATATGCTCACACGCTCAGTATGGATTTGACAATAATGTAACAAGTTGAAAAAGGGTACAGTATGACCAGATACAAGGTATATATAGTAGAGCTTAAACATTCTAAATCTCCGTAGACATTTCATGAGGCAGACACAGATGCTCTCAGTCCCAGTATGCATTAGCCAAGAATATAAAAAGTATAAAAAGGTATCACCAGATACAAGGTACATATAGTATTGTTTAAACATTATAAATCTCCTTATTTTTTTCAGGAGGCAGACACAGAAGCTCTCAGGATCAGTATGGATTACACAATATAAAAAGCAGTAAAAGGGTAATGGATCAGAAGCGTACAGCTGCATACAGAGTTGGGGTAATTGTAAATCTCAGCAGATATTTCCAGAGTCAGAAACAGACTCTCACTGGCCCAGTATGGATTAGACCACTATATAAAAAGCAGTAAATGGGTAAGGTATCACAAGCGTACAGCTGTATACAGTGTTGGGTTAATCTTAAATCTACAAATATATTTCTGGAGTTACAGACAGATGTTCACAGGCTCAGTATGGATTACACAAGAATATAAAAACTTGCAAAAGGGTAATGTTTTACAATCGGTCAGCTGCATACAGTGCTGGTGTCATTTTAAATCTCCTTATATTTTACCAGAGTAAGACACAAACTCTCACAGGCTCAGTATGGATTACACCCGAATATAGAAATGAGAAAAAGGGAAATGTATTCAAAACGTACACCAGTGTACAGTGTTGGAGTACTTTGAAATCTTCGTTTATATTTCAGTGTCAGTCTGCCAGTCCAGACTCTCCGCTAGAGGAAGGTAGATGGATAAAAGTACAGACGTAAAGTCGAGTGATTTTAGATGCTTTTGAATTTGTAGTCACGGGAAAATCTCCCGGGAGAATTCGCAGAGCGATGCTGACCCTCGATAACTGTAACTGTGGTTACAGTTAAAATGCAAATTAGTGAAAAAAGGGTTGCTGTATCGCAGTTGCGTCGATCCCATCACCGTAACTCGTCTCCATCAAATTGTGATCACAGGGAGAGCTGTAGACATGGTCCTCACTGCCTATCATGATCTGTCTGGTCACTTTGGAGTGCAAAACACACAAGCCACAGGCCGTAGGGGATTCTATTGGATTGCCATGAGAGGACACATTGAAAAATGGTGGCAGGAGTGTCACACGTCAGTGACTATGAAAAATGTGAAAGGTGATCATAAAGCGCCATTGCGTCCGATTGGGAGTTGACGTCCATTATAAATGGTATCCATTGGTAATCTGAAGGTAGAGGCCAGCAGGATAGGACATAGCTACATCTTAACCATCATCAATCAGTACACCAAATTTGTAGTGGCCGTCCCTGTGACGGATTTAACTGGGCAGACTACACCGGTGGAGCAGGTAGAGGTAAGTATTGCAAGTGCTGTGTCCCTGAGCAAGCAGGGGGGACCCACTCGTGAGCGCCGGTACTGGCACAGGGCCCCTCATAGTACGCCAGTGTGTCTGATGGTGAGTGGGCCCCCCCACCATCAGAGACACTTTAATGTACTATGAGAGGCCCTGTGCCAGTGCCGTCGCCCAAAGGTTGGGCCACACACCTGTTCAGGGCAACAGCACTTGCCCGGGTGCGGCAGGTGTTGACCCCGGGCCTGGGGTGGTGGGGGCAGCCCATTTCGGGTGGTTTAAAAAATGGCATATGTTGATGTGTAGGCTGGACTTTCAGCTGCTGCAAATGGAGGAATTGGAGAAGTCAGAGGAAGAGGAGGACAAAAGCGAGCCTTTTTTCTGGCAACCTATGTGTTATCAGGGGAGGGTGGGACAAAATCTTTTGAAACCCATGCATGGTTCATTTTAATGAAGGTTAGATCATCAACATTTTGGGTCGACAGACGGATCCTTTTTTCTGTCAGGATTGATCCAGCAGCACTGGAGACTCTTTCAGATAGAACACTACCAGCAGGGCAAGCGAGCTCGTGTAAGGCATATTGTGCCAATTCAGGCCATGTGTCCAGTTTTGAGGCCCAATAATCAAAGGGGAATGACCTGTGAGGGAGAACCTCGATATGTGAGAAGTAGTTTGTAACCATAATTGACAACCGTTGTCTCCTGTCACTTGCAATCGATTCTGTATTAGCTGTTGTGTGCGCGGGACTTGAGAAATCAGACCACAACATGGTCAGGAAACCCCTGTCTCCAACGCCAGTTTGGCTGTGTGCACCACGAACACCTTTTCCATTTTGCCCACTACGGCTTGTGGGAGAACCAGCTCCGCTGCTGTGTGCTGGGAATGCCTCAAACAACCTGTTTACCAGAGTTGCTTGTTTGTTAGCCAATATTAGCTCTAGGTTCTCTTGTGGCATGATGTTGTGTAATTTGCCTTTATAGTGTGGATCGAGGATGCTGTCCAACCAGTAGTCGTCATCCTTCATCATTTTGGCAATGCGGGGGTCCCTTTTTAGGATCCGCAAGGCATAGTCACACATGTGGGCCAATGTTCCAGGTGTCAATGTTGCACTGCCAGTGGTGGGTGGAGGAGCACTTTCTGGCAAATCCACATCCCTCCAGTCACGCACAAACCCTGTACCTGACCTTGGCACGCCCACATGTTCTCTTGCCCCCTGAGAAGCATCCTCCTCCCCAAAATAATCATCCCCCTCATCCTCCTCCTCATCTTCCTCTTCTTCCTCCACCTCATCCATGACTGTTCCCTGACTAGACAATGGCTGACAGTCATCAAGGCTTCCCTCTCCTCCTCCTCCTGTTGCTCCTCAGCTGCAGACACCTGATCCTTGATGTGCGTCAAAGTTTGCATGAGCAGATGCATAAGTGGTATGCTCATGCTTATGATGGCGTCGTCTGCGCTTACCAGCCATGTGCATTCCTCAAAACACTGAAGGACTTTACATAGGTCTTTCAGCTTTGACCACTGCACACCCGACAATTCCATGTCTGCCCTCAAACTGCCTGCCTGTCTATCCTCCCACAAATGCATTACAGTCTGCCTCTGTTCGCACAGCCTTTCAACCATGTGCATGGTGGAGTTCCATCTTGTAGCAACGTCTATGATTAGGCGGTGCTTGGGGAGGTTGAGTGATCGCTGTAGCTTCTGCATACGAATGGAGTGGAAGTTTGAGTGACGGATGTGCGAGCACAGTCTTCGCACCTTATGGAGCAGGGCTGTTAACTCCGGATAATTATTTAGGAAGCACTGCACCACCAGGTTCAAGGTGCGAGCCAGGCAAGGTATGTGTGTGAGTTTTGAAAGGGCTATGGCTGCCACAAAATTCCACCCATTATCACTGACTACCTTGCCTGGCTCAAGATGTAGACTGCCCAGCCATGACTCAGTTTGTCGATGAAAGTAGTCGGCCAGTACCTCCGCGGTGTGTCTACTGTCGCCCAAAGACATCATTTTTAAAACAGCCTGCTGCCGCTTACCACTAGCTGTTCGATAGTGGGACATCTCGTGTGCAACACTGACAGATGTGGATGGAGTGCTCGTGCGACTGCGCTCTGTCGACGAGCTTTCGCTTCTGGAGGAGGAGGAGGAGGGTCGAACGCCTACACCCAACTGTTTCCTATACCGTAGGCTAGGCAGCACTGTTCCACCACCGCTGTCCCTTGTGGAGCCTGCATCCACCACATTAACCCAGTGCGCAGTGATGGACACGTAATGGCCCTGGCCATGCCTACTGGTCCATGCATCTGTTGTGAGGCGCACCTTTCCACTCACTGATTGTTTTAGTGCATGGACAATGCGGTGTTTCACATGCCGGTGGAGGGCAGTGATGGCTTTTCGAGAAAAGTGCCGACTGGGTAGGTCATAGCGTGGGACAGCGTAGGCCATGAGCTCTCGGAAAGCTTCGCTTTCTACCAAATGGAAGGGCATCATCTCTAATGAGATCAGTTTGGCAATGTAGGCGTTCAAAGCCAGTGTGTCATGATCCAGGTTGGATCTGACAGATTAAATGCACAAAGTAGCCTTTTTTCCTTTGGCTGTGTGCCAAAGGTGGTTTTGCCCCTGGTGGCCATTAGGGCCATTGCACTGTGGTGATTTCAGTTGTAGTTTTGTCACCGGTGGCCATTAGGGTCATTGCACTCTGGTTACCTTAGTTTGTGCATGTGATTATGTAACAGGTGTGATTGCTCTATAAAAGAGTATCAGGTGTGTTAATCACTGTTGGTGATAGTTCCTCATTTGCAAGCAAGCCTGGGTAAAGAATGGAGCTGAAGGAGAGTCACGGGCAGCCTAGTCAGAGTGCTGGAGTAGCAGCTATGGTGTCTGCAAGGAGGGCTGGCATGGATTGATGGAGTGTCAGCTATGGTGTCTGCAAGAAGGGCTGGCATTGCTTGGTGGAGTGGCAGCTATGGTGTAGAGCTGCACTCAGGATGCAGGACTCGGTTGCTGAAAGCTGTACTCAAAATGTTGGACTCTTTGGCAGAAAAGCTGGACTCATTTGCTGGACTCTGTTCCTGGACAGCTGCACACAGGTGTGAACTCTGTTTGCTCCAAGGCTGCACTATGGTGCTGAGAAGAGTCCAGGACAACTCAGTCAGAGTCTTGGAGTGGCAGCTATGGTGTCAGCGAGGAGTTCATGGAAAGCATTGTGGAGTGGCAGCTATGGTGTCAGTGAAGAATTCTTGCAAAGCTTGGTGGAGTGGCAGCTATGGTGTAGAGCTGCACTCAGTTGCTGGACTCTTTTGCTGAAGCTGCACTCAGGTGCTGAACCCCGTTGCTGGACAGCTGCACTCAGGTGCTGGACTCCGTTGCTGGACAGTGCACCCAGATGTTGGACACGGTGGAGGAAAAGATGCACGCAGGTGGTGGGCTCTGCTGCTGGGAGCGTAAGCAACAGAGCAAAGCTAACTGGTGTTCCCCTGTTTTGTCACTTTTCCTTATGTTTACTGCAGTGGTGGGATTAGTTTCCGCACCAACCAATTCCCTAGTGAGGGTTTAGGTGCAGGGCGAGTCAGGGTTTTTAGGTTCCTGATCGGCGCCCAGTGCGGAACCGGCCTAGGGAACGTTAGGAGTGTAGAGACACTGACTCAGGAGAGTGCAGGAGGTCTCTACTTCCCCGTTCCCTATCGCAGGGCCACCATTGTTATTGTTACCCAGGTTTTCCTTATTCCCTTGTATTATTGTATTAGTTACTGGCCTGCGGGCCGCGTCACATAGGACAAATACACGTGCCGCGTCCTGTTGTATTAGTTACCGGCCTGCTGGCCGTGTCACTCAGGACGGGGCACGTGACACAGTGTACGCGGATGAGAGGATGAGTACTTTCTTGTCCTACTCAGAGTGTCTGGTAGGGTGAGCTAGACTTGAGAGCTGCATATGGGGGAACTAGCATTGGACATGACGGACTGAGAAGGGGTTGGTGATGGTGAGGGTGTTGATGGCCTAGATTCAGTGTTTCCTCGCAAAAATATTGTGTTTGCATGACTGGTTTGGCCTAGCGACGACACCTCAACATTTCTTGATGGTGGTGTGCTTAGCGGTGGCCTTACAGTGGGGGAAGCGATGGAGCGTTGCCGGCTAACTTAAGTTGGAGCAGGTGCACATATGCTACCTGAGCTTTTGTAGTCCGTCCACGCTTGCAAGTGAAGTGCATGTTGATTAAATGTCTAAGCATGCAACTGGTATTCAAATTTCTTAGATTTTTCCCTCTGCTAAAGGTCTTTCGGCACTTCTTACAGATAACCTTTGCGTCATCAGTAGGATTTTGTTCAAAAAAGTGCCACACTGCACTCTTCCTACTGTGTTACAAATTTTCAGGGCTTGCACGCTGTGCTAATTTGACCGTCTGGCCAAGCTGTCCTGCAACTCTTTTAGTTTTCTTGCCAAGTATTTTGACAGCTACAGGCCTGCTGGATAACCGTTGCTGCGATGACGATGCCTGCTGCGGATCCTTCTCCTGTTCTGACCTATTGTCACCAGCACCCTCTTCCCCCAATGGATGCCAATCCGGGTCAACAACTGGGTCATCCATGACCTCGTCTTCAATGTCATCTGCACCTTCCTCTGTACCTTCCTCTGTGTCACCGTGTAAGGTGGTATAGTATGCGGGAAGGGGCACCTGAGTTTCTTCAGGGTCTGATTCGGGCTCAGTAGACTGCGAGGACAATGTAGTGCTGTGGGTGAATGTACCAGCAGATTCGTCTAGCAGTGGCTGTGCATCAGTGCACTCCATGTCAGATTCATCTTGGACTGGGGAATTCAGGATTTGACTTGATAACCCAGGAATTGTATGTGAAAAGAGCTCCATGGAGTAATCTGAAGTGTGTTCTGCAGCATCCTTCACTTTTGGTGTGGGTGAAGGACACAATGAAAAGTGTTGTTCCTGACCAGAGGCCTGCACTGATGACTCTGTGCTTGCAGTTTTTGTAACTTCAGAAGAGGAGGCAATAGAGGTGGAGGCTGTTTCGGCAATGTAAGCCAAAACCTGTTCCTGATGCTCCGGCTTTAAAAGCGGTTTACCTACTCCCAAAAAAGGGAACCTTAAAGGCCTTCTTGTGCCAGACGATGACGCAGGCTCAACATCTCCTGCCTTAGCTGCTATTGTGCTTTTGCCAGAACCAGCCGATGCACCACCACCACCATCAGTACCAGCTGCACCCCCCCGCCCACGTCCGCGGCCTCTTCCACCAGACTTCCTCATGTTTGGGAAAATGTACCAAAAATACCAGCAGAGAAATGGCACTGTATGAGTAGCATACAGCTGTGTAAGGTGTATGTAAGAAGTGAAATCTCCGTATATATTTTGTGAGTCACAGACGCTCACCCAGTATGTATTTCACCGTAATCCAAGAAGCAGATATACGGTACTGTATCAGAGGTGTACAGCTGTATACGTTGTTGGTGAAACTGTCAATCTCCGTATATGTATTTATGGAATGTCACACACACGCTGATTCTGTGTACATGTGACCATAAGAAGAACACCAGATATCCGATTCTGTTTGAGAATCAGACAGCTCAATACGGTGCATAGAGAAATGGAAATGTCCGTATATGTATTTATGGAGTGTCACACACACACACTGACTCTGTGTAGATGTAACAGTAATAAGAACACCAGATATCCGATACTGTTTGATAATCGGACACCTCAATACGGTGTATGTATGGAAAAATGTTAATCTCCGTGTATTTTTTTTACGGAGTCACACACATATAGCACGTATTTGTCCGTGATACCTGCCGGTACGGTGTGTGAAAAAATTTACGCTCAGTATCTACTGTGCAGAAAAAAGGAATAAGGCAGAGTGCAGACGTACTTTTTGGACCTGCGGATTTTTCCGCGCAGAATGGAAGAAATCCGCAGGTCAAATGACCTGCATTTTTCCTGTGGATTTCTTCCATTTTTCATGCGGTTTTCTTGCGGTTTTTGTGCGGTTTTCCATCGCGGTTTTCCCCCTGCGGATTTGGTGACAGGGGAGATGGAAAACCGCACAAAAGAAGTAACATGCTGCGGATTTTGTACCGCGGAAAAATCCGCAGCGTCTGCACAGCGTTTTTTTTTTTACATTGATTTTAAGGCTACTGAACATCACAATGCGGATATGCAACGTTTCTGCGCGGTAAAATCCGCTGCGGAAACGCTGCAAATCTGCATCGTGTGCACACAGCCTAAAAGGATTTTTGTTTTTAAAAAAGCAGTCTGCACAGCAGTGTGCAAACAGCAATGCAGCTATCAGGTACCCTTATAAGGCAGCCTAAACACCAACAGAGCTGCTGCACAAAAAAGTGTGAAAAAAATCAACGCTTGCTAACTGTGCAGAGAACAGGAAAAAAAAAACAGCTGCTGCACACAAATATCTCCTCCCCTGTCACTGCACAATATACAGTTGTGTTTTACAGTGACATTCGCTATCAGCACAAGCAATTTTTTTTCTTTTTCCCTGCCCAAACACTCTCCCTGTTGAGAACGATCAGCAGCAACCTCTCCCTATGCTAACATCGGCAGAAGTAAGATGGCGGTGGGCGGTCACGGCCTTTTATAGGCACTGTGACGCCACACAAAGCCAGCCAATCATTTGCATGCCCTTCTCTAACATGGTGGTGGCCGCTGCCAACGTAATCGCGTTGCCCACAGTGTGCGTCCTTCATGATTGGCTGAAAATAGGTGCTGGAAGGATTGTGGGAAACGCGACTTTGGCGCTCAAGTCGGTGACCTCATGGCCAACCTCACGCTATGGTCGGGTTTCGATCGGCGAAACCCGACTTTAGCAAAAGTAGGCGGATTCTGAATTTGGCCGACCCGCTTCGCTCAACGCTAGTCTATTTTTCTTAACACTATGTTTTCTGTTACACAAACACTGGCGCTGTCGTTCTTGAGGTGTACTGGAGCTTGTTTCCATGGGAGATAAGTCGGTTAAAGAGAAGTCTGGGAGCTGCTTGTTTCCCTATCCCAATTTTCTGAGCTGATTGTGTACTTAAATTGGAAGGTCATAAAGTTTTTCTTAGAATATAAGGCTACTTTCACACATCAGGTTTTTTCTGACAGGCAGGATCCGGCTATTTTTTTAAAAATCGGATCCGGCGAATACTGACGCCGGAACCAGTTTTCTCTCATTGAATTGCATTAGCGCCAGATCACGCCACATTGCCTTTCGTTGCTTCCGGTTTTTGCTGAATCGCAAATGTTTTGTTTCTGACGTCTGGAAAAAGCGTCTCTAGTAACGTTTTTTGTCTGCGGTGAAAAACCCGACAGCGCCGGATCTGGTGCTTCCGTTTTTTTGCTATAATGGAAGTCTATGGGCGCCGCAATGTGCCAGATCCGGAAAAAGCCTGATCCTGCCACTGGATCCAGTTTTTAAGTCTGGGCATGCTCAGATCCAATTGGCCAGCCCCCAGGAAACAGATATAAACAAAGCCAGTGAGGCCATCATCCATTACCATGCAGCCAGCCAGCCACAGAGGAGCCAGCCACAGAGCAGCCAGTCACAGAGGAGCCAGCCAGAGAGCATCCAGCCGCAGAGCGGGCAGCGACAGAGCGGGGCCAGTGAGGGAGCGTGGCCAGCCGCAAAGCAGCCAGCATCTGCAGAGCCAGGACAGGCAGCCAGCCAGCTACAGCCATCTAGCAGCAGACATGTCTTCTTCTTCTTCTGGGAGCCTTCCCCCCCGTCATCAGCGCTTAGAGGTAAATAATTTCTTTTTTTTTTTAATGAATGTATTTATGTATATATATATATATTTTTTTTTATTCTGAATATATATAGGTTTTCAGTAGCCAATCACGTTTGGGAGCATCCCATGAGCATTTAAAAAAAACGGATCCGTCTTAAAATTCATAAAAAACGGAAGAAACGGATGGAAAACCTGATGAAATGGATCCGGCTTTTTGGCTGATCCAGTAGACGGATCCAGCGGAAAAACGGATTCGTTTCAACAGGTTTTCAGACTTGACACCGGATCCGGCACTCCGGCGAGATTCCTGATGAATAAAAGTGACCAGGGATGGCAAGAAGAACATACAAGTCAGTTTTAGAACAAATCAAGCCAGACATGTCACTTGAAGCAAGGATCATCATGTTATGACCTTGCCTACTTTGGACACATCATACGCAGAGAGCAATCACTGGAGAAAGACTTCATAGTGGGAAGAATAGAAGAGGAATAAGGTGAGGAGGAAGACTAGCTTGATACCAGTGGCGTAGCAACTGTTTGTAGCGCCCGGGGCAGTCGAAAAATTTGCCGCCCCTTTGGTCGTTGATAATCTGGAAGCATCCGAAGAGCCCACACTACACTCAAAGATCTAATTTTTAGTCTGCTACTAACTCTGCTGTTATTATTTCTAGACTTTCATCTTCTTGCAGTTCTCTCTATTTATATATGTATTAGCTTGATGATGCTGGATGAAGACCTAATGGCTTTTTTAATAATAATTTTTAATAATGTGACAGACCTTACATATTGGATTATATAGAGCCCTGTTTTTTATTACATACCGTCCTGTCTTGTTAGCTGTATAATGCAATGATGGCTGATGGAGCATGGGAAAGCTTCCTTTCTAATGGAGGAGCTGATGGACTGGTAGTTTCGTCACCGGCTCCTCGATCAGCAGTCATTTTATATCTAAAAAGAGAGGGGACTATGTAATAAAAGAGGGCAATGTAAATAACAAAATTAACAAGAATACACTATGTAAAAGACAGCACTATACATAACAGCAGAGGAAGCTATATAATAAGGGATGGCATCATATATAACTAGAGAGGATGGTACGTAATAAGGGATGGTGTTATACATAATTAAAGAGGAAACTATGTAACTAAGGATGGTGTTATACAGAATTAGTGAGTACACTATATACTAAGGGACTGTGTTAGACATAGTGAGTACACTATATACTAAGGGACTGTGTTAGACATAATAAATGATAATGTCTTCCTCCACCTCCCCCTGTTCCTAAGGCCATTATAAGTCCCCCTTCCTCCCATCCCAATCCCCCACACCCCTCATTGTCCTCCTCCCCTCACATCCCATTATTGTCCTCTCCCCCACCCTATCATTGCCCTCTTCACCACCTCCATCATTTTCTTCTCCCCCACCACTATCTTTGCTTTCTCCCCACCACTCCCATCATTGCCCATTCCATCATCATTTATTTTTCCCCCACCACCCCATCATTGCCCTCTCCATCACCCCCATCATTGTCTTCTCCCCATCACCCCCACCCTTGCCTTCTCCCCATCATTGCCTTCTCCTTCACCCTATCACTGCCTTCTCCCCATCACTCCCATCATTGCCTGCTCCATCACCCCATCATTGTCTTCTCCCCATCACTCCCATCATTGCCTGCTCCATCACCCCATCATTGTCTTCTCCCCATCACTCCCATCATTGCCTTCTCCATCACCCCATCACTCCCATCATTGCCTGCTCCATCACCCCATCACTCCCATCATTGTCTGCTCCATCACCCCCATCATTGCCTGCTCCATCAGTCCCATCATTGCCTTCTCCTTCACCCCATCACTGCCTTCTCCCCATCACTGCCTTCTCCATCACCCCATCACTGCCTTCTCCCCATGACTCCCATCATTGCCTGCTCCATCACCCCATCAATCCCATCATTGTCTGCTCCATCACCCCCATCATTGCCTGCTCCATCACTCCCATCATTGCCTTCTCCTTCACCCCATCACTGCTTGCTCCATCACCCCATCATTGTCTTCTCCCCATCATTGCCTTCTCCCCATCACTCCCATCATTGCCTGCTCCATCACTCCCATCATTGCCTTCTCCTTCACCCCATCACTGCCTTCTCCCCATCACTCCCATCATTGCTTGCTCCATCACCCCATCATTGTCTTCTCCCCATCATTGCCTTCTCCATCACCCCATCACTCCCATCATAGTCTGCTCCATCACTCCCATCATTGCCTTCTCTGCATCACCCCCATCATGGCCTTCTCCCATTATCCCCTCATGGCCTTCTCCCATCACCCCAGGCCCAGGCATTATGGCCTTCTCTCCCCATCACAGTCTTCTCATGTCCCCATCTCCTCCAGGGCCAGGCTAACCTACACACACACACAGACAGACATATACACACACACACACACACACACACACAGACAGACATACACACAGACACCACCTCTCTCCTCTCACCTGTCTGCAGCATCGCCCGCACTTCCTCGCTCACACAGCAGCGGCCGCTGAATGATGACGTCATTCAGCGGCGCTTCTGTGTCAAACAGGAAGCGCGGCCTCCGGGCAGGAAGCAGGACGGAACCTTGCAGCTCCGCTCCTGCTATTCCCGCTTGCAGGCAGCGGAGCTGCTGTGATTGCTCCCTGCCCGCCGCTGCACTGCACTGTGCCTCACTGCCTCCGTGCTTCTCCCAAAGAGAGAAATTGCTGCTGCCGCCCCCACACATGTGCCGCCTGGGGCGGACCGCCCCACCCATGCTACGCCACTGCTTGATACTATCATGATATCGGTGGAGAAGATCCTAGTGGACCTATATAGGCATGTACAAGATAGATCTTCCTAAAGATCATTCATCCGCCAAGTCGCTATGGCTCGAGATTGAGCCGAAGGCTGTTAAAAGTACACCCAACACAAACCACATAAAAGTTCCAAGCTGTCCATCCTGATCTCCCCATACGCAAACACACATGGCTAGGCTGAACATGTCTCTGTTCTTAGTGGGGAGTAAAATGATGTGAGACACCTTAAAGGGAACCTGTCAGCAGTTTTGGCCGATACAACATACGGCTTATCTACATCACTCTGTAATGCTAAAACACAAAAACTGAGCTTGGTTTGAGTTGGTACACATGCAGCATATAAATGCATGTTCACATGGCCATAAAGCATACAAAACCTACAAAAGACAAAATGAAAAAAACCCTGCTATAATTAAATAAGTAAAAAGCAAAAGTGCATTTAAATCATACAGAGTTCTTAGTAATACTGTATTTGATCAAACATAGCATAAAAGGCGTCCCACCATCGAAAAGGTGACTCTGTGGTCGGGGCGGTCCTACACTGTCTAGTATTAATAACCTTATCATGTGTCAAAGTTGACATCTGTGTGAATAAAGGCAGACACGGACCGGGTCCCAACCAGTGGACAACAGTCAGGGGAAGCCTTTAAATACAATTTCCAGCTCAGGAGAGGGAGGCCACACTCTATAATGCTGTAGATAAGATCCCGATTCGACCTGCAAGATAAGAAAATTAAGTTTTATTATACTCACCCGGGAGAGGGGGCGGTCCAGTCCAGTGGGTGTCACAGGTCCAGCGCCTTCCATTTTCTTGCGATGCCGCCCTCCTGCTTGCTTCATCACTCCTCGGCATTGCTCTCCTGTGCAGGCGTATTTATCTGCCCTGTTGAGGGAAGACCAAAGTACTGCAGTGCGCAGGCGCTGGGCCTCTCTGACCTTTCCCAGTACTTTACTATGTATGTAATGTGTATGACATTACTGTAGATGGAAGATCATGAAACTTTTCTTAATATATGCAATCATTTTTTTTGTGTCCTTGGCTCCATTAGAAAAGAACATTTGGATCATCTGCTAGTATTTCTATTGAAAACCGCTACAGCCAATGCAGAAGAATTTGTATCTAATGTATATATGTACTTTACATTAATGACCCGATTGTTACAATACTGGATAGTGAATTGAAAGAATTACTCAGTGTTGAAGTCTCGATCTTGTGGAATTCTCAGACAAAGCATTTCAAGGATTGTTGTCTAGTGAGAGGGAGGA
Organism: Dendrobates tinctorius; assembly: GCF_039654945.1. NCBI lineage: Eukaryota > Metazoa > Chordata > Amphibia > Anura > Dendrobatidae > Dendrobates > Dendrobates tinctorius. The sequence continues at coordinate 541,596 of NW_027361750.1, forward strand.
AAAATATCTCTCACTTGTAAATTTTTTCTGAATGAGCTAGCATAAAGCGTTGGTTCACACATAATTCCTGGAACTGCCAGAACTGAGGATTTTAGGTGATCTCCACAGCAGAAAATGCAAAAATTAGTCATAGATGAAAAGAAGACTGACCAGTATCAGCACATAGCAGATATGCAATCACTTGAGATTAAAAAAATAATCTTTCTTTCCTTGTGACTCATTTCTAGTTAATTAGTTGATACATTGGGATCAGAGATCAAAACTAAAACCCCCACAGCTTTATAAATACTAATTCTCAGATTCCAGATGGCTCTTAAAATAAACCATGTTCGAAATTATTATGCAAATGATATTTTTCTCTGATTTTCCTAAATGGTCGGTGCAAATGACAGTCAGTCTAATAAAAGTCATCACCTGTTAGAGCATACATCGAATTTTATTGAAGAAACCTCCCAATGATAACAGTATAATCTCCAAAATGAATAAAAACTCAAAATGCACTGTTCCAAATTATTAGGCACAGTAGAATTTCTAAACATTTGATATGTTTTAAAGAACTAAAAATGCTCATTTGTGGAATTTGCAGCATTAGGAGGTCACATTCACTGAACAAAAAAGCTATTTAACTCCAAAACATCCTAACAGGTCAAGTTACATGTTAACATAGGAACACTTCTTTGATATCACCTTCACAATTCTTGCATCCATTGAAATTGTGAGTTTTTGGAGAGTTTCTGCTTGTATTTCTTTGCATGAAGTCAGAATAGCCTCCCAGAGCTGCTGTTTTGAAGTGAACTGCCTCCCAGCCTCATGGATCTTTTTCTTGATGATACTCCAAAGGTTCTCTATAGGGTTGAGGGCAGGGGAAGATGGAGGCCACGCCATTAGTTTATCTCCTTTTATGCCCATAGCAGCCAATGACTCAGAGGTATTCTTTGCAGCATGAGATGGTGCATTGTCATGCATGAAGATGATTTTGTTCCTGAAGGCACGTTTCTGCTTTTTATACCATGGAAGAAAGTTGTCAGTCAGAAACGTTATACACTTTGCAGAGGTCATTTTCACACCTTCAGGAACCTTAAAGGGCCCTACCAGCTGTTTCCCCATGATTCCGGCCCAAAACATGACTCCTCCACCTCCTTGCTGACGTCGCAGCCTTGTTGGGGCATAGTGGCCATCCACCAACCATCCACTACTCCATCCATCTGGACCATCCAGGGTTGCTTGACACTCATCAGTAAACAAGACTGTTTGAAAATTAGTCTTCAGGTATGTCTGGGCCCACTGCAACCATTTCTGCTTGTGAGCACTGTTTAGGAGTGGCCGATTAGTAGGTTTATGCACCACAGCAAGCCTTTGAAGGATCCTACACCTTGAGGTTCGAGGGACTCCAGAGGCACCAGCAGCTTCAAATATCTGTTTGCTGGTTTGTAATGGCTTTTTAGCAGCTGCTCTCTTAATCCGATGAACTTGCCTGACAGAAACCTTCCTCATTCTGCCTTTATCAGCACAAACATGTCTGTGCTCAGAATCAACCACAAATCTCTTAACAGTACGATGATCACGCTTAGGCTGTGTACACATGTAAGCGTTTTTTCCAGCAAAAATGCTTCAAAAACACATACAAGAAGCATCCCATTCTTTTTAATGAATTCCGCAATTTTTGTGCACATGATGCGTTTTTTCCTTGAAAAAAAACGCATCACGGAAAAAAATGCAGCATGTTAATTAATTTTGCAGAAAAATCCGCATTTCTAACTATATTCTATGAGCAGGAGGATGCTCCTGTAAAAAACGCTGCAAAAACGCAAAAAAAAAGCACAAAAAAAACTCGCGTTTTTCCTGAGAAGGAGTCCGTTTTTTTCTACATATGTGGGTACATAGCCTTAAGTTTTCGGGAAATATCTAATGTTTTCATCCCTTGACCAAGGCATTGCACTATTTGATGCTTTTCAGCAGCAGAGAGATCTTTTTTCTTTCCCATGTTACTTGAAAACTCTGGCCTGCTTAATAGTGTGGAACATCCAGTTTTCCTTTTATTGGGCTCACATGGCAAACTGATTATCACAGGTATCTGAGATTGATTTCAGTGATCCAAACAACCCTGAGACACAATACCATCAATGGGTTTCATTAAAAAAACCCAAACTCTACGACACTTAAAAACAATTTGTATAATAATTTGGAATATGGTGTAGATCTGTCACCAAATTTCACCTAACAAACTGCACAGATTCTGAAATAGATTGCTTATACCTGATGTAGTTAGTGTACTTTGAAAACTCATGAAATGATGGCTGTATAATCCTTTTTGAAAGTTTTCATGCCTAAAGTGGTTATCTGGGACTATTTTTTATAGGTCTAAGAGTAATACTTCCTGCATGGGTCCGGTCCTTCAATGTCCACATTGTGTCTCATGACAGACTTCTCCAGATGGAATACCGAAAGGCTGCAGTGGTCAAGTGATGTATCAGTGTTACATGACCACCAGGGCACACAGCTTTGATTTCGCAGGAATGATGCTGGTCTGGGAGGTAATATTAATGTTTTTTTTATTTTATTCTATGCTAGGAGTTGACCAATAGTAGATAAACCACTTAAAAATTGTGGGCAGCTAATATTATCTATGGATCAATTCATGGGATAAAAGACAGTGGTGGTGTGGAAGCAGAGAGGTATCAGTTGGGTAGTAAAATGGGAGAAATTTTGCTTTCCCTCAAAACAATTGGTTTTAAATACCACACGTCAATAGCAGACACAGACTAGGGGGCCCCTGTGCAAAAACAATATATGGGCTCTGTTTAGTTCAATAGCGCATCATAATGCACAATTCCAAGTGGCCCTTACCTCCTGGGCCCCTCTGCAGCTGCACTGGATGCATTGATGATATATCAGCCACTGCCCCACACATTGTATGTCATTGTGATTTCTTTAATGCTATAGAGCCCCTGTCCCCCCCAAAAATAAAACTATATTGAGTTTTGTTATTACTGTTTTGCATTGTGCTGTCATAGTATTACACACAGATAAGTAAAGATCCCTCCTGAAAATTAAAGGGGTTGTACACTACCAGAAAAAAAAACCCTTCTTAAATGCTAAAGTTTCCTAAATTAAAAAAAGAAGTTAAATATACTCTATTTCCAGACTGTAGCCGTTTCAGTGATACATAGGTACTGTAGTGTCTGCCAGCGACTCTACATGGTTCTCCTCCTCCCACCATGCAGGGACAGCTGGGAGGCACTTTGTTAAAGTATCATCTGCAAGGTGTCTTCCAGCCAATAGCTGGGAGGCATCTTGTATATAAGGCACCCTCCTCAATAGGGAGGTGCCTAAGCAACCTCTATAGTTTTGTATTTGTGGCGTTGGTGTGTGCAACTGTATGTTGCCAGGTCCTACGTCCTAGTCTGTTAAAGTTTTTCCCATATCCTGTGTTGTGTTCTCATTAGCCTAATATAGTTTGTCAGTGTTCCTGTGACTACTTCAGTAGTATCCCAATCCCTAAACTGCGTCTGCGGTACCTATGCCCGTTTCTCTGGTCCTAGTGCAGACAGCTCCAGAACTGTCTCCTGATATCTACGAGTGTGAAGAAGAACCTATCTTCAATATCCATGCCGTCTATACAGTTTGCTCGTCTCTGTATCCTGCTACTCAGTGACCTTCATCACGTCTCCCCATGTCAGCGAACCCGACCCCTGGGATTGACAGCTGCAGTATCGGAGCCTGCCTAAGAGTGGTACCTGGAGCCAGCCCAGTCTATCTCTACCATCAGGAGCTCCAGAGAACAATAGATAGCTGCTTAGTTACGCCCCTTCCTGGGCAGGTCTGGCCCTGTGACACCTGTGTCACCTGCAGGCGTGACAGGCGCTGTGTATCTGGGTGCTCATGTGTCATTGTTATGTCCGGTGTAACTCTGAAGGCTCACATGACACAACAATTAGATGAGCGCTGGAACACACATTGCCACCATTGCTGGAACAGTGCTTCTCTGGAAGGTGAGTATGCTTTTATTTTATTTGGCACACTGTAGCTTTTAAGACGGTGATGTCCAGTAGTGGACTGCACTTTCCTCAGGGGTCTACACCATCCTTGATCTGGCCCTGTGGATAATAATATGATGGCACCGCACAAGACTATAATAGCAAATATGAATGTAATTTCCTCTGGGGGTTGCTCGCTCTCAGTGATATTCACTTTGATATATAATTAAATATATGTTCTGATGCAATTTCCCATCTATCTCTGATTCACGGTTTTTTTAGTGAGCATGATGAATGTACAGAACTTTGGGAGGTGAACACACTGCAGCCATTGTGACACGAGGTGTCTCCCACCCTTATGATTAATATTAGTAACTGGACATCAATGAAACTTCACAATTTGCCTTTTGAGAAACAATATGTGAAATGTAAAATATTTCACAACTCGAAGAATCCTCCAAAATAAATTATGGGAGCAATGACTATGCGCTCATCTCCGGCTCATCTGCCCATAGGGGAAATTTCCCATATTTATTTTTACTCCTTCGTTTCATTCTGATTATGACCAACTTATCATAGTTGCCCAAAAAGGGAAAGTTTTGGTCTTCACTAATTCCCCTGGGACTAACAAATCCATAAGTGCTTATTTACAGTTCAAGGTCTACTAGATATTTTCTCCCATGCTGATGTCACGCTAATCAGTAACTGACCAGAAAAGGTTATCACTGCGCTTACTGTAAAAGCTACGTTTTTTCCCTTTCAAAGAGATTGCAGCACTGTATCCTGCCAAGTACGTATTTGACAAACTATTATCCTACTTAAGTACAGCCCTCTGGGAATGCTAGGATTGATCACTTCGCACAAATATACTATTGTCTTGTTGTATCCCTTTTTAGCTAAACATTACTTCATTCTAAGCAAAATTAACAAATTCTTGGTGCTATTGTGGGTTATGCTGTGCAGCATAATTTCGCCATTATTAAAATAAATTGAGATGAGCGCCACTTCTGGTTAGACTTCAGCAATATTTAGAGAACATTTTTTTAGGAAACAAAATGTATTTTTTGCTAAATGCAGTCATACCAATACACAGGTAGCTCCTTTCCTCCAAAGCCTCCAAGTTAGATGCAGTTTATAGCTTAGATAAAGAATAAAGTTTCCCATGCACACGCAATAGTTGTCGGCTGAATGACAATATTTTCTTTAGAACATCCCCCACATACATACTGTAAAATATATGTAAAATCGATTTAAAGGGAATCTGTGACCCATTTTTAGTGATATCATGTAAAGATATCACCCAATTGTGCATCCCGTAAGGATTCTCTCAGGACTTTTGATTCCCCTCGACCCCGCACCTTTGATGCATAAATACCTTTTTTATCTTGGTGGAGATGTATGGAAATCACCGCGGTCCGGTCCGATGGGCGGGGCTTATACGCCTTCCCCTCCTCCTCGGCTTGCTGAACGTAATCTTCATCTGTGAATATCACAGATGCCGTTGTTTTCCGCGCTTGCGCATTGAAAAAGCCTCCGGCGCTTGCACAGTATGCTTTGCCCAACTGTGAGCAAAGCATATAATCGGTACTGCGCATGCGCCTGTATTTTTCAGCGTGGTCTATGCCCCGGAAGTGTATCCTGCATGTGTAAGCTTATACACCAGCTTTATTTATTGCTCTTTATTGTTATGCATGCTTCACATACATTGACATTGGCAAGCAGTCTCAATTAATGCCAGCAGTCCACATTCTCTTGATTTTTTGATTCTTTGATTTTACATGTTTTTACATGTCTTTACATTTTTCCCCTTTTTTCCCCCTTTTTCTTCTCCTTTTTTCATTTTTTTCTTTTCCTTTTCTTCCCTTTTTTTCTTTTCTTTTTTCTTTCCTTTCTTCATTCTTTCAATTCTTTCATTTTTTTCATTTTATTTTTTATTTTTTGCATTTTTTCATTTCATTTTTTAATTTCATTTTTTCATTTCATTTTTTTCATTCTTTCCATTTATTTGATATTGTTGTCTTCTTATTCTCATTAATACTCTCATTTATTTCTACAGAGAATATTGCCACTTCTCGTGGCTGTATCTCATGGAATTTCCATGCTCATGCATACCTCCATACCTCTAGGCACCAGTTATCTATAATAATAAATGCCCTAAGCAGCTTCCGGTTGTAACAACTTCCGTCCAGTTGTAACCGGTGACGTCACCACACACACACACGCACATGTTAACCCTCAACACACCACACCGCCTCAACACACACTCCTCTCACCTTTCACCTCCACTCACTCTTTCACTCCACATACGTTCCTTTCTCTCACTCCGTTTCTCATACTCACACCGTCATCGTCGCTGCCCGACATCTTCCTCCGCCACCGCGAACCTGGATCAAACGTTCTCCAGGCCGCCGACATGTTCTTGCGGCGACGCCATCTTGGATTTCGTGAAATCCCGCGATAGTCAAGATGGCGTCGCCGCAAGAACATGTCGCTGGCGTGGACGACTCGGGATCCAAAAAGATGGCGTCGGCGAAATCTCGCGAGATTACGCCGACGCCATTTTGGATCCCGATGTCGTCCACGCCAGCGACATGTTCTTGCGGCGACGCCATCTTGAATATCGCGGGATTTCACGAAATCCAAGATGGCGTCGCCGCAAGAGCATGTCGGCGGCCTGGAGAACGTCTGGATCCAGGATCGCGGCGGCGGAGGAAGATGTCGGGGCAGCGACGATGACGGTGTGACTATGAGAGATGGAGTGAGAGAGAAAGGGTCGTATGTGGAGTGAAAGAGTGAGTGGATGCGAGTGGAGATGGTGAAAGGTGAGAGGAGTGTGTGTTGAGGAGTGTGTGTGTTGAGGGTTAACATGGCAATAGGTGTGATGCTATCGCATCCTCCCGATGCGATAGCATCGGGCCATAATCTAGTTCTCTTATATTGTCCCTTGTCTGGTAATTCCATTATAATCAATATTTTTCTTGTACACTACTGAACATGTTTATATCATCATTTTGTCATACGTGAAGTTTGAAACTTGTGTCCTTTGGTAGTGATTCCTTGTTTTTTATATATGCTTGTTATATATATATATATTTCTATATTTGTGATGATCTTCATCCTTCAACAGCCCTTGTAATATTGATTCTGATGTACTGTGGGGTTTTTATGTTTTTAATTGTTCTTTGTGATTTTTTTGTCTTTTTTTCCCAGTTTGAGGAAGGTCTGAGTTGTAGACCAAAATGTCACATACATGACTTTGGGACAATCAGTTGTACAAATAAAAAAAATTATCTGCATACACTTTTTTTTGAGTGCCAGAGCTTCTTATATATTATGTGATTTGAGGAGTGGTATCCTTTTCCGTGCACCTTGAACCAACGGAGTGACGTCTACTCTATCCCCATCCATGTAGTATAATGCACAGCCCATAGTCATCCAAATAGTATAATGCACAGCCCATAGTCATCCATGTAGTATAATGCACAGCCCATAGTCATCCATGTAGTATAATAAACAGCCCATAGTCATCCATGTAGTATAATGCACAGCCCATAGTCATCCATGTAGTATAATAAACAGCCCATAGTCATCCATGTAGCATAATGCACAACCCATAGTCATACATGTAGTATAATGCACAGCCCTTAGTCATCCATGTAGTATAATGCACAACCCATAGTCTTCCATGTAAGGTAATGCACAGCCCATAGTCATCCATGTAGTATAATGCTCAGCCCATAGTCATCCATGTAGTATAATGCACAACCCATAGTCTTCCATGTAAGGTAATGCACAGCCCATAGTCATCCATGTAGTATAATGCTCAGCCCATAGTCATCCATGTAGTATAATGCACAGCCCATAGTCATCCATGTAGCATAATGCACAACCCATAGTCTTCCATGTAGTGTATTGCACATCCCATAGTTATACATGCAGTATAATGCACAGTCCAGAGTCATCCACGTAGTATAATGCTCAGCCCATAGTCATCCATATAGTATAATTCACAGCCCATAGTCATCCATGTGGTAGTATGGCCACTATGTACACACTAAAAAAAAAAATTCTCACCTTCTCATTGCTACCCCGCCATGCGTCATTCTACTCTGAAGCAAGCACCTGACTTTAGTGTGCAAGTGACGGGAGTGCATGTGTCACAACTCAGTTTTTGGGTGACCCAGTACCAGGGGCTTCTGTCCTGTCCCTAACGCTAGGGGGCGCCCTAGCTCGCCCTATTCACTGGGTAACTTCTGAATGTGAAGATGCCGGGGCCATAAACCTTGCCTTATCTCCTGCATCATTCCTCTGTCTGTTCTCTTCCACCACCCAGGGAAGAGAGGAGCAGCCTTGCACCACAGTACACCAACCAGACGAACAAGGCAACACGCACAAGGGCAACTGAAAATACCAAGCATACAAATATTCACTCACATAAACCAGAGGAATGCACCGGGGAGTGGAAGACGGGGAAAAACCAAAGCAGGAGATGGAAAGGGAATCATCAAACTTACAAACCCAAGCAACAATCACAGATAAATCCACAAAACTCCTTCTCGTATAACCACCAAACAACTATCCTCCCAGCCATGCAGCATAAGTTAGCTCTGATGATGTGTGTCAGTTGGAACCCAGATTATATAGGGGATAGGAGTGGCTAACCATGCTCAGTTGAGAGCCTAGACTCCCAGAGCTCCCAACATGGACGATTAACCCCTGTACTGCCAAAATAAATTAACACCTTTCAAAAAGAAGGTGAAGTGCTTCTTTTCAGCTCAGGAGAAGGAGCAATCAGACACTGTGGTCTTCTGACTCCTCTTTGTTGCGGTAACCCCGTGTCACTGTCAAGTGCCCCTAGTCAAGTGCACGTCAGTTGCTGGCTTCTGATTGTCCAGCAGCGTGAAATGCCACACACGGACCCGATGGGTATGTGCACCAGAACACACTTCATCTGAATGTGCATCTGAGGACGCACATCCAGGTGAAGTATTTGCTGGCATTAGTAGGCCCCTCATCAGCTGGGCCCAGGATGCAGCAGTTATGCCCCTGGTGATAAGATTTGTCACAGTGATCAGGCATCGATTTTGCTTTGCTAAGAAAAGAAGGGGGACCGGCTATGGCGATACCAGTACTGAGGTACCGTGGGGGGAATTGGGGACACAATTTCTCATATTAGATCATGTCAGAGGAGAGAAAAATGATTTTTACAGTGCATTTCACTTTTTTTTTACGATTGCCGTTATTCATGGAATAATGGTGATTACAAGATCGGGGACTATAAAAAATGGCGCAATCGTCTTTACCAGGGTCTCAGATAACCTCGGTATTTTTATTCACCCTCCCCGGGTCCATCTGTGAGTCTCCTCCTCTGCTCCTGGTGTTTGCTATTGTCTGCAGCACTAGTGTCAGGATGACAAGATGCCGGCCCATCCCTGAGGTCAGTAACTCTGAGTGGCTGGTACCGTCCACATGGACAGAGCCACTGAGCTCACTGATTAGCTGCAGCGCCTTCATCGCTGCAGTGATTCGGCCTCAGACCAGGGGAGGGTGAGTAACATGCAGATTATTTTTCTTAAAACCAACTATGTCTAAGGATAAGGATTTTCTAAAAAAAAAAAAAAACCCTTTATGATATACCTAGGGACATAGCGGTGCTAGTTACAGAATGGTACTCATTTTTTCATTATTACAATTTTCAGTATATAACATTTTAATATGTATCTACTCCCCGCACATTTTTTTTCCCAGCGGAATTTTACAATCGTGGCCATTAGAGCCGACATATTGTACATTTAATGCTCTGCGGTCTTTGAAACCGCGGCTCTGATATCTAATAAACCATGAAAGCCTTGTATTCATTGTGCGCACAGCTTGAATGTTCATGAAAAACACATTACTGCTCCATAAATTCTAACTCCTGGTTATCAGGCCCTCAATGTTTGATTCTTGAAGAACTGAACAAATAAATCTGCTTGGGATCTATTGCCGGGAGTTACCCGCAGCCCGCAGAATAATGGATAGTCTGAGCCAGGGCAGATGTTTCTCCTAAACTTTTAAAACATACCAGCAAACCTTGATATATTACATTTTGTTTTTATTTGCACACCCTTAATCCACTTGTTATCAGAATATCTAGAATGGCCTTGTGTGAATTGGTGTTTTATGAAACACAAACTCCCATTAATCATAATTAATGTATGAGATGGCAGAGGTTATGCTGTTACTGACACAGATTTATGTGGCCGACTTAATCCCACAGACCGGATAGGAATATGGAAACGCTAGATCCACCAACCACTCAAGCCCCTCACCCCCCACCAAAAAAGGGGGGAAAAATGACATTTTTCCAGCTGTGGCTTTTAATATCTGTCTATCTGGGGAATGGTGGGCCCCAGCCGAAATGTGTCCAATTAGCCAAGTAGAAAAATACAGATAGTTAAGAAAGTTGATTAGATTAAAATATTTCATCAGACTGACGTTAAATGGAGAAAATGTTTGTGAACAGACGAATCCTAGTCAGTGACTGAAGTCATCGATGCTGGCCCATAGATACAAAGCAATTAGGAGGAAAATTTCCTATAAATTAGGCTGTACGTCTTCAAAGGGCAGAAATGTAAAAAAATGTATGTTGCAGGAATTATCCTGATTATTTTTCTAGGTTATCATAAAATAATATTAACATGTTCCGTGCAAAAATAATTAAGGCGTACGTGTCTGTTCACACAAAACTTGTAGAAAAGTAAAGTCTGGCTGTCCTCAAGCCGCATTACAAGTCAAACGGAATCAATCAGGTGATTATTATTAGGCTTTTTATTATATAGCGCTTTCATATTCTGCAGCGCTTTACAGACATTATCATCAATGTCCACAATCTAAATTCCTATTCGTATGTCTTTGGAGTGTGGGAGGAAACGAGAGAACCCGGAGGAAACGCAGCGCTGCAAGGCTGCAGTGCTAACCACTGAGCCACCGTGCTGCCCCTCTTATTGCCCAAATTGCGGACATCTTGATCAGCGCCTTGGTGCATGACTGCAGACAGGTGTATTATTTTTTTTAAATGTTCCATCCTTTCAGAGAGAATTTACTTTGAAGAGCTGGCTGGAAAAGAGACGAGATAAATCTGGCATCGCCCCAGATGGCTCTTCCCAGCACTGCTAGAGGTGATTGGCAGGTCTCTCCCTATGTAGAGGAGAGGGATCTTCAGTCAATTGTTCAGCCAGGCACGATATGAACCACCTGACAGGGTCCCTAAACTGCTTTTGCTGCACCTACCAGTCCAATATGTCAAGGAACTGTCCCCATTTTCATGCTTTGTAACTTACCATTTGCCATTGACTCTAAGGTCAAACCAGCGTATTTTCTTTCATCTCAATCGGTCTGATAATGCTAATTACTCTCTGATCAGAGTTTGATCAGACTGTGATTCGATCCTCTCAGATGAGAAGATGGAGAAAAAGAAATGTCTTCATCTTTTCCATTTTGTCATTCCGTGAAAACTGGACCACACTCAGATGTCGTCCGTGTGCAGTCCGGTGTTTTCCACGGACTCATAGACTTGTATGGCTGAGTGCAATCCAATAATCGGACCTAACACAAGTATGCTGCGACTTTTTCCTCGGACTAGCTTGGTCCAAGAAAAAAAATCGGACATGTGCACAGCCCCAGAGCATAACAGTGGTCCGTGTGCAATCAGATGTTTTGTCAAATCGCACTTGGACCGATAATAAAGTGGTGTGCACGAGCCCGAAGGGGAAGCCATCATCAGAACATGGCCTATTGTTTAAATCAGGTTTTTGTGTTATATGTATTTTCTTTTCTTAAAAATGGCAATGTTTTTTCTTTTGTTCAAAAAAAAAATTGTAGTCTCAATATCCACTCTGGCCACTGGCTTTTTTGGGCCGGGGTCACACTTGCGAGAAACTCGCATGAGTCTCACTTCTCAATACCCGACACTGCCGCCGGCACTCGGGACTCCATGTATTTCTATGCAGCTGAGCGCTCCCGTCCCGAGTGCCGGGTTATTGAGATGCGAGACACATGCGAGTTTCTCGCAAGTGTGACCCCAGCCTTAGGCCGGTTTCACATGTCGGTGGCTCCGGTACGTGTAGTGACAGTTTCCTCACGTACCAGAGACACTGATGTGGCGCCCCTGAGGCTTCAGTTGCCACAGAGGTACTGCACCTCCTCCTGAGGTGTGGTGCCCCACCATCCAGGTAAGGTGGGAACCATGCTCCAACACCTGCACCCCTCACCACAAAGTAGTGTAGCAAAGCCACATTGCGGCTCCTTGCTTAGAGAGTAGCAGAGCACCTTTGGTGGTTCCCTGCTTGGAAACACAAAACGTGCTGGGAGGTGGGTGGAGTTTAGAATACATAAAAGAGTGGGAAGGTTTAGAACAGGGGTCCTCAAACTTTTTAAATAGGGGGCCAGATCACGGTCCCTCGGACCACTGGAGGGCCGGAATATAGTTTAAAAAAAATTAGGACCAAATTCATATGCACACTGCACATATCTTATTTAGAAATTATAAAACAAAATAGGAACAAATACAATATTAAAAATGAAGAAGTAGTTAAATCATCAAACTTACCGATTTTTGGGGGGTTCTTCGAATATCCTACACTACGAGTCAATTTTTTCTCTTTCTTGATATCATTGTTTCCTAGGGATTCCAAATTGCTATTAGTAAAATACCAACATATATACAGCGCTACAAAAACAATATACCAGCAATAAAATTTCCCACACAGAGACAGACTGCACTGCCCATCAATGCGGCCTGATCAGCGCCCATCAATGTGGCCTGATCAGCGCCCAGCAATGCGACCTGATCAGCGCCCAGCAATGTGGCCTGATCAGCGCCCAGCAATGCGGCCTGATCAGCGCCCAGCAATGCGGCCTGATCAGTGCCCATCAATGCGGCCTGATCAGTGCCCATCAATGCGGCCTGATCAGTGCCCATCAATGCAGCCTGATCAGTGCCCATCAATGCAGCCTGATCAGTGCCCATCAATGAAGCCTCACCAGTGCCCATATTGGTGGAACTCCAATTTTACCACAGGCTCATACTAGTGTGGTGCAAGAATCCCCAATAGGCAGCATTGGTCCCTAAAAGGCAGTTAAATGTCCCCAATAGGCATCACAGGTCCCCAATAGGCAGGAAAATGTGCTCAATATGTAGCACAGTCCCCCAATAGGCAGCACAGTCCCCCAATGGGCAGGTAAATGTCCCCAATAGGTAGCACAGGTTCCCAATAGGCAGCACAGTTCCTCAATAGGCAGATACAGGTCCCCAATAGGCAGATACAGGTCCCCAATAGGCAGCACAGGTCCCCAATAGGCAGGTACAGGTCCCCAATAGGTAGCACAGGTCCCTAATAGGCAGGTAAATGTCCCCAACAGGTAGCACAGGTCCCCAAAAGGTAGCACAGGTCCCTAATAGGCAGGTAAATGTCCCCAACAGGTAGCACAGGTCCCCAAAAGGCAGCACAGGTCCCCAATAGGCAGGTAAATGTCCCCAGTAGGTAGCACAGGTCCCAAATAGGCAGGTACATGTCCCCAATACGTAGCACAGGTCGCCAATAGGCAGATACAGGTCCCCAATAGGCAGCACAGGTCCCCAATAGGCAGGTACAGGTCCCCAACAGGTAGCACAGGTCCCCAATGGGCAGGTAAATGTCCCCAGTAGGTAGCACAGGTCCCAAATAGGCAGGAACATGTCCCCAATACGTAGCACAGGTCCCCAAAAGGCAGTACAGGTCCCCAATAGGACACGGAGTTAAAAAGAAAAAAAAACAGTACTCACCTATGTCCCCTGCTGCTCTGAAGAGGCACCCGTTTGTTGTGAGTTCATTTTCCCCTTCATTACTGAGGCCCGAGGAACTCCCTCTTCTGGTAAAGAAAGGTAGTGAGCCTGATTATCAAACACCTGAGGCTGATGATGATGACTGGCTGAGTGGAGTTACGGACTGGATATAAGGCTGCCGACGCCCTTCTGCCCTGCGGGTGATTTCTCTGTGGGATCCTTGGAGACCAGTCTGAATTCCTGCTCCTCTAAAGCTAAGTTTGCTGCTCGGCCTTTTGCTTTTGTGCTTTGACTTTGTTTTGCTTTGTTTTTCTGGATTTCTGCCATTCCCTGCTGGGGTGTGCTGAATTCATTTAGCTCTGTCTTCTGAAAATACCTGAGTGCTGATTTAGTTTTTGAAGCCTAGCTGCTTCAGGGCCTTTTTCATATCAGCTTGTTGGCTTATGTCTTTGATAGGGTTTTGGCAGATTGCAGACAGCAGCCTTCCTGTCCTTTCCTATCTAGATAGTTGCGGGCCCCATCTTTGCTCAGTCTATCTTCCTGTCTGTGTTAGTATTTTCATCTTGCTTCACCGTCATTATATGTTGGGGGCTGCCTATTGCTTTGGGGTCTGCTCTGGGGCAGTTTAGATTTCCCCTTTCTTTCTTTAGGCCTATGTAATTCTCCGGCTGTGATCGAGGGGTCTAGGGCTTCGTAGGAACCCCCCACGGCTACTGCTAGTTGTGTTGATAGGTTCAGGGGTCTGCAATCTGATAGTTGCCAACTTCTCTGGTTTTCTGGACTTAGCTTGTATTTCTGCTTTTGCCTCCTACGGTGACTCATTCATAACAGAATCATCCGCCATACCGCAGATTCTAGGGTACTCAATAGCAGGAAAGAATTGTAAAAAACAAAAAACAAAAAAAACAGTGTATATTTTTTCCTCTATATCTCTGAGGCCGTAGGGGGAATTTTTTTTTTTTCTCTCAATGGAGATAAAGCAATTGTCTGATCGTGTGGAGCAGCTCGCTGTGGAAGTGCGGGGAATTTCCGCCTACCTTGCTCATTCACATGCTGCTGAACCAAAGATTCCTACACCTGATGCATTTTTTGGGGATCGGTCTAAATTTTTGATTTTCAAAAATAATTGTAAATTATTTTTTGCCTTGAAGCCTAACTCGTCAGGGAGCTCCGCGCAGCAGGTTAAAATTGTCATCTCTTTGCTGCGTGGCGATCCCCAGGATTGGGCATTTTCTTTGAAACCAGATGATCCTATTCTGACTAATGTGAACGCATTCTTTCAAGCTTTGGGGTTGTTGTATGACGAACCTAATGCCATTGATCAGGCTGAAAAGACCCTGCTGGCATTGAGCCAGGGTCGTGATTCTGCAGAATCGTACTGTCAAAAATTCCGAAAGTGGGCAGTACTTCCTACCTGGAATGATAATGCCTTGGCTGCTCTCTTTCGGAAGGGGTTGTCAGAAGCCGTAAAAGATACTATGGTGGGATTTCCTGTTCCCTCTGGTCTTGACGATTCTATGTCACTAGCCATTCAGGTTGATCGGCGTTTGCGCGAATGCAAAGCTGCACGAAAGGTGTTGCCACCTGTTGAACAAATGTCTGAACCTATGCAATGTGATAGAGTTTTTTACAGAGAGCAGCGTCAGGAGTTCAGAAGGCGTAATAAGTTGTGTTTTTTCTGTGGAGATGCCTCGCATATTATTTCTGTCTGTCCTAAACGAGAGAAACGCTTTGCACACACGTTTTCTGTTGGGGGTGTTCAACCTAAGTTTCTTCTGGCTATTACTCTGATCTGCTCCCTGTCCACATTTTCCGCCAAGGCTTTTGTGGATTCGGGAGCAGCCCTAAACCTAATGGACTTGGATTTTGCTAAACGTTGTGGATTTCCGATGACACCTCTGCAGACGCCTATCCCTTTGAGGGGGATTGATGCTACTCCTTTGGCTAAAAATAAACCCCAGTTTTGGACCCAGGTGGTAATGCGGGTCGCCCCAGACCATCAAGAAAATTGCAGATTTTTGGTGTTGCATAATCTGCATGATACTATTGTTCTGGGGTTTCCCTGGTTACAGATTCATAATCCAGTTTTGGATTGGAAATCTGTGTCTGTGGTGAGTTGGGGTTGTCGGTGTGCCTTTAGTGAGGCTCCGGTGTTTTCCACCTCTCCTTAGTCGCATGATGTTCCTGATTATTTGGCGGACTTTTATGATGTATTTAGTGAGAATGAGTCTGCGTCTCTGCCTCCTCATAGGAGTTATGACTGTGCAATTGAACTGAGCCCGGGGTGTAAATTTCCCAAGGGTCGGCTCTTCAATTTATCTGTACCCGAGCACGAGGCTATGCGATCCTATATTAAGGAGGCGTTGGAGAAGGGTCATATTAGACCATCCTCGTCACCCTTAGGTGCCGGTTTTTTTTTTGTAGCCAAAAAGGATGGATCATTAAGACCTTCTATTGATTATCGTGCCCTCAACAAAATTACTGTTAAATATCAGTATCCGTTACCCCTGATTTCTGATCTATTCTCCAGAGTTAAAGGTGCTTGCTGGTTTACCAAGCTTGACCTCAGGGGGGCGTATAATCTTATTCGCATTAAGCATGGGGATGAATGGAAGACGGTGTTTAATACTCCGGAGGGACATTTTGAGTACCTGGTGATGCCTTTTGGGCTCACTAATGCCCCTTCTGTCTTCCAGTGCTTCATGAACGATATTTTCCGAGATTTTGTCGATAAATTTTTGATTATCTATCTGGATGATATTTTGATCTTCTCCAAGGATTGGGATTCTCATGTGGAACATATTCGGACTGTATTCCGGATCTTGAGGGAGAATTCCCTGTATGTCAAAGGATCTAAATGCCTTTTTGGAGTACAGAGGATTTCTTTTTTGGGATTTATTTTGTCCCCGTCAACTATTGAAATGGACCCGGCCAAGGTACAGGCCATTCACGATTGGGTTCAGCCCACTTCTTTGAAGGCCCTCCAGAAGTTTTTGGGTTTTGCTAATTTTTATCGGAAATTTATAGCAAAATTTTCTAGTATTGCCAAGCCATTGACTGATTTGACTAAAAAGGGTGCTGATGTGTTAAATTGGTCTCCGGAGGCTGTTTCTTCCTTTCAGGAGCTGAAGCGAAGATTCACCTCCGCCCCGGTTTTGCGGCAACCTGATGTCTCACTTCCATTCCAGGTAGAGGTGGATGCTTCTGAGATTGGTGCAGGAGCTGTTTTGTCCCAAAAGGATCCTGTAACATCTAAAATGAATCCCTGTGCTTTCTTTTCCCGAAAGTTCTCTCCATCTGAACGTAACTATGATGTGGGGAATAGGGAACTGTTGGCCATGAAATGGGCATTTGAGGAGTGGAGACATTGGTTGGAGGGAGCTAAGCATCAAGTCGTGGTCCTCACTGACCACAAGAATTTGATTTACCTAGAGTTGGCTAAGCGCTTGAACCCTAGACAGGCTAGGTGGGCCTTGTTTTTTACACGTTTTGATTTTGTGGTTTCTTTTCTTCCTGGAACAAAGAATGTCAAGGCAGACGCCCTCTCTAGGAGCTTCTTTGCTGATTCTCCTGTGGTGACCAAGCCTGCTACCATCTTAAGCGAAGGGGTAGTTCTTTCTGCCATCTCGCCCGATTTGAGACGTGCTCTGGAAGAGTTCCAGGAGGACAAACCTGAGCTTTGTCCCAGTGGAAAGTTGTATGTTCCTGACCAGTGGAAGAAGAGAGTGATGTCAGAAGTTCATTGCTCTGCTTTGGCTGGTCATCCAGGTATTTTTGGTACTAGAGATCTGGTGAGTCGGTTTTTTTGGTGGCCCTCCTTGTCTCGTGATGTCAGGAATTTTGTGCAGTCCTGTGGGACGTGCTCCCGGTCTAAATCGTGTTCTCACTCTAGTGGGTTGTTGATGCCTTTGCCTGTCCCCAAGAGGCCATGGACCCATATTTCAATGGATTTCATCTCTGATATGCCTGTCTCTCAGAGGATGACTGTTATTTGGGTGATTTGTGATAGGTTCTCTAAGATGGTTCATCTTGTACCACTCCCTAAGTTGCCATCTTCCTCTGAGTTGGTGCCCCTGTTTTTACAACAGGTGGTTCGTTTGCACGGGATTCCTGAGAACATTGTATCTGACAGAGGAGTCCAGTTTGTGTCTAGATTTTGGAGAACTTTCTGTTCCAGGCTGGGAATTCAGTTGTCCTTCTCCTCTGCTTTTCACCCTCAGACCAATGGGCAGACAGAGAGAACAAACCAGACCTTGGAGTCATATTTGAGATGTTTTATTTCTGCTGATCAGGATGATTGGGTTTCATTTTTGCCCTTGGCCGAATTTGCTTTAAATAATCGAACTAGTTCTGCCACTTTGATGTCACCTTTTTTTTGTAACTTTGGGTTTCATCCTCGATTTTCTTCAGGGCAGGTGGAGCCCTCTGCCTGCCCAGGTGTTGACACTGAGGTGGAGAGAATGCACCAGATCTGGGACCAAGTGGTGGATAAGTTATCTCTCTCCCAGGAAAAGGCCCAGCGGTTTTCCAACCGACATAGGACCATTGGTCCCCAGTTAAAGGTTGGTGATATGGTGTGGTTATCATCAAAAAATATTGCTATGAAGGTGGCTTCTCCTAAGTTTAAGCCTAGATTTATTGGACCTTACAAGATTGTGGAGATTATTAATCCGGTCTCTTTTCATTTGGCTCTTCCTGTCACATTTAAAATCCATAATGTGTTCCATAAATCTTTGTTGAAGAGGTTTGTTGAACCTGTTGTTCCGGGGGTAGCACCTCCAGACCCTGTATTGGTTGAAGGTAACATGGAATATGAGGTAGAGAAAGTACTGGATTCCCGTCTGGCTAGACGGAGACTCCAGTATTTGGTTAAGTGGAAGGGTTATGGTCAGGAGGATAATTCCTGGGGCTCTGCCTCTGATATTCATGCCAAAAGATTGGTGCCTGCCTTTCATCGGGCTCACCCTGATTGCCCTGGTGGCGTAGTTGAGGGTTCGGTGACCCCTCCTCAAGGGGGAGGTACTGTTGTGAGTTCATTTTCCCCTTCATTACTGAGGCCCGAGGAACTCCCTCTTCTGGTAAAGAAAGGTAGTGAGCCTGATTATCAAACACCTGAGGCTGATGATGATGACTGGCTGAGTGGAGTTACGGACTGGATATAAGGCTGCCGACGCCCTTCTGCCCTGCGGGTGATTTCTCTGTGGGATCCTTGGAGACCAGTCTGAATTCCTGCTCCTCTAAAGCTAAGTTTGCTGCTCGGCCTTTTGCTTTTGTGCTTTGACTTTGTTTTGCTTTGTTTTTCTGGATTTCTGCCATTCCCTGCTGGGGTGTGCTGAATTCATTTAGCTCTGTCTTCTGAAAATACCTGAGTGCTGATTTAGTTTTTGAAGCCTAGCTGCTTTAGGGCCTTTTTCATATCAGCTTGTTGGCTTATGTCTTTGATAGGGTTTTGGCAGATTGCAGACAGCAGCCTTCCTGTCCTTTCCTATCTAGATAGTTGCGGGCCCCATCTTTGCTCAGTCTATCTTTCTGTCTGTGTTAGTATTTTCATCTTGCTTCACCGTCATTATATGTTGGGGCTGCCTATTGCTTTGGGGTCTGCTCTGGGGCAGTTTAGATTTCCCCTTTCTTTCTTTAGGCCTATGTAATTCTCCGGCTGTGATCGAGGGGTCTAGGGCTTCGTAGGAACCCCCCACGGCTACTGCTAGTTGTGTTGATAGGTTCAGGGGTCTACAATCTGATAGTTGCCAACTTCTCTGGTTTTCTGGACTTAGCTTGTATTTCTGCTTTTGCCTCCTACGGTGACTCATTCATAACACCCGTTCATCTCCATCTTCTTCCAGCACAGGCACAGGCGGCATGACGTCATCAGGCCGCGCAGGCGGCTTGATGATAATTATGTCGCCTGTGTGGTCTCTGCTGCATACTGAGGGCTGCGCAATGCCTTTCCTCGGCGCCTCGTCCTGCCCACGATTACAGGGCCCATCGTCCCTGTAATCAGTGCAGTTTAATGTCGGCCTGGCCAGGGGCCGGATAAAAGTCCTTCGCGGGCCGCATGTGGCCCGCGGGCCGTAGTTTGAGGACCCATGGTTTAGAATTTCAGTTAGTTAGTCAGTCAGTCAGTCAGTCAGTCGGGGAGAGTCAGTCAGTCGGGGAGAGTCACTCAGAGAGGAGTGAGGAGAGAAGATCCCTAAGAGAGGGATGGAGGAAGGAGGTGCTGCAGCAGATCTCAGTGACCTGGGTCTGCTGGCACGGGAAAGGAAAGAAGGAGAAAGACATTGAACTGAAACCTGAGCTTCCAATAGAAAGAAAGACAAGTACGGAACATAGAGGTAAAAGGGAACAAACACAGAGGACGTGGGTTAGAGGAAGAACCCTGCCTAGAAGTTCTAAGCGCAAGGCCGGGGCCCGGTCCCCGAGGTTGTATGGACACTAAAGGTTCTGCAGCAGACACCGGTGGAGTAGTGGGCTGTAAATGCACTACTCCCATCTAAGACTTGGGGCACAACAGCAACTTGGATAGTGAGCCAGGACTCAGGAGTAAGGAGTCCCTGAAGCAGGCTACAGCTGTCTGGCGTGCAAGTAGAGTTCTTGGGAACATCTGTCAGGAGGCACTCCAGTGTAACTCAGTACTAGGAGTACTTTACTTAAAGGCGCTATAGAGGAGATGTTCAGAAAGGTACATGTTGGCGGAGTGTTGGAAGGGAGCATCCTATCTTGCCTGGAGGTTGACTGAGCCCAGGACCCGGAGGACACAGCACGGAGGCAGGCATCTGTGTGAACTGCAGACTGTGAGTAAAGCTTTGGAACTACATGCCCTGGTGTCCTCCACTTATTCCCGCACCACTACACCCCACACTACTACATCTGGCCACCAGCCTCTACACCGCCTGTGCCTCTCCTCCTTTGCTACATCTACACTGCCCTGGGACTACAGCTCCTCCAGTGGGGAGCTTCACCATCTTGGCTGCAACCCACCACCAGTCCCAGAGGATCTGCATGCAGCGTCGGCCTAACACCTCACTTGCCGAACACCACAGGTGGCGTCACGAACTATTCATAAACTTTATTTCATTGTTCATTCATCCCCCTTATTGCCATGGAGCCCCAGGGCCACGGACTGGGTCACAGCTTCCGTGACAACTCCCATTGAGATCAACTGGCCCGGTACCGAGTACCCCGCTAGGCCCTGGTGGGGCGCACCACTGACACATGTACAGTCATGGCCAAAAGTTTAGAGAATGACACAAATATTATATTTTCACATGATCTGCTGGCCTCTGGTTTTTATGTGTGTTTGTCAGATGTTTTTATCACATACAGAAATATAATTGCAATCATATTATGAGTAGCAAAAGGTTATATTGACAGTTAGAATGAGTTAATGCAGCAAGTCAATATTTGCAGTGTTGACCCTTCTTCTTCAGGACCTCAGCAATTCTCCCTGGCATGCTCTCAATCAACTTCTGGATCAAATCCTGACTGATAGCAGTCCATTCTTGCAAAATCAATGCTTTTATTTTGTCTGAATTTGAAGGTTTTTGTTTGTCCACCCGTCTCTTGATGATTGACCACAAGTTCTCAATGGGATTAAGATCTGGGGAGTTTCCAGGCCATGGTCCCAAAATCTCTATGTTTTGTTCCCTGAGCCATTTAGTTATCACCTTTGCTTTTTGGCAAGGTGCTCCATCATGTTGAAAAAGGCATTGTTGATCGCCAAACTGCTCTTGGACGGTTGGGAGAAGTTGCTCTTGGAGGACATTCTGGTACCATTCTTTATTCATGGCTGTGTTTTTAGGCAAGACTGAGAGAGAGCCCATTCCCTTGGCTGAGAAGCAACCCCACACATGAATGGTTTCAGGATGCTTGACAGTTGGCATGAGACAAGACTGGTGGTAGCGCTCACCTGGTCTTCTCCGAATAAGCCGTTTTCCAGATGTCCCAAACAATCGAAAAGGGGATTCATCAGAGAAAATGACTTTACCCCAGTCCTCAGCAGTCCACTCCCTGTACCTCTTGCAGAATATCAGTCTGTCCATGATGGTTTTTCTGGAGAGAAGTGGCTTCTTTGCTGCCCTCCTTGAGACCAGGCCTTGCTCCAAGAGTCTCCACCTCACAGTGCGTGCAGATGCACTCACACCTGCATGCTGCCATTCCTGAGCAAGCTCTGCACTGCTAGTAGCCCGATCCCGCAGCTGAAACACTTTTAAGAGACCGTCCTGGCGCTTGCTGGTCTTTCTTGGGCACCCTGGAGCCTTTTTAGCAACAAGGGAACCTCTCTCCTTGAAGTTCTTGATGATGCGATAGATTGTTGACTGAGGTGCAATCTTTCTAGCTGCGATACTCTTCCCTTTTAGGCCATTTTTGTGCAGTGTAATGATGACTGCACGTGTTTCTTTAGAGATAACCATGGTTAACAGAAGAGAAACAATGATGCCAAGCACCAGCCTCCTTTTAAAGTGTCCAGTGGTGTCATTCTTACTTAATCATGACAGATTGATCTCCAGCCCTGTCCTCATCAACACCCACACCTGTGTTAATGGAGCAATCACTGAAACGATGTTAGCTGGTCCTTTTAAGGCAGGGCTGCAATGATGTTGAAATGTGTTTTGGGGGATAAAGTTCATTTTCTAGGCAAATATTGACTTTGCAAGTAATTGCTGTTAAGCTGATCACTCTTTATAACATTCTGGAGTATATGCAAATTGCCATTAGAAAAAATGAAGCAGTAGACTTTGTAAAAAATTAATATTTGTGTCATTCTCTAAACTTTTGGCCATGACTGTAGACACATTAAAATGAATTTGTCTCTGCACATGTCAGCGTGTTTTCACAGACACACAGTCCGTGAGAAAAACCCGGAGACATGTCAGTGTTCGTGGGAGCGCACGGTCCGCAAAAATGCTGAACACGTGCACACGGAGAACAGTTCACACTGTCCTCTGTGCTCAAGGACGGCCGCCGGGGAAGAAGCGCCACTGTAAGCGCTGTTCCCGGCGGCTGGTGCTGAACATGGCTGTCATTCTTCTCTCCTACTCTGCCGGCAATAGCAAGCAGGAGAGCAGAATGAATGAAATCCGTTGCGGGGTCCACCTCAGTTTATGAACCAACCATACGATACTTACAGCTGGGGGCTGCAAACCTAAGCTGTCAGCTTCATCAAGGTTGGTTCTCAAGAACAGAGGGGTCCTCATGCTGTTTTTTTAAATTATTTAAATGAATAATTTTAAAAAACAGCGTTGGGACCCCTCTATTCTTGAGAACCAACCTTGATGAAGCTGACGGCTGAGGGTTGCAGCCCCCAGCTGTAAGTTTCGTATGGTTGGTTCATAAACTGAGGGGGACCCCACGTTGGGTTTTCATTCATTCATTCATTCATTCATTCATTCATTCATTCATTCATTCATTCTTTCTCTCCTGCTCGTTGTTGCTGGCAGAGCAGGAGAGAAGAATGACAGCCGCCGTCAGCACCGCTGGGAACAGCGCTTTTACTGTAGTGCTTCTTCCCGGTGCCGTCCTTATGGTCCTGATGCGGCTCACGTGCGGCACATGGTTGCCACACGTGTGCCACACGGAGGTACCATGTGTCCACACGGACACGGATAGCTCCGATACCGTTTTTTCCGGTACCGGAATTATCTGGATGTGTGAGACCGGCCTAAGGCCCTTTTACATTTAGCGATGCACCAGCGATCCGACGAGCGATCCGACGCGGTCAGGATCGCTGGTGCATCGCTAAATGATCGCTAGTGAGCTTTCATACAGAAAGATCTCACTGCGATGCAGCAGCGACGCAGCGCACGATACTTACCATTCACACACAGCGATCCTGCGTCCTCCCGCCCGCGTCCAGCGTCGCTCGTCGTCACAGCAGGAAGTCTCAGCAGGAAGCGCCCGACGAGAAATGGAGCCGGACATTCTCGCGCGATCAGCGATGGACAGCGGGGGAGCCGGTCGCTGGTAAGTATCACACATAGCGATATCGCTAGCAATATCGCTATAACGTCACAAAATCGGTGACGTTTTAGCGATATTGCTAGCGATATTGCTTAGTGTAAAACCCCCTTTAGACTCATCCTTTTTATCCTTTCAGGAAAAGTTTTCTGCAGTTTTCTTATCAGTGGCAGGTTAACAATTATTGTTAACACCTCTATATACAGCTGATAACACAGGATCCACCAATCACAATAAGTGATGTCACAAGGCCCCTGCTTCCTCTCCCTTCACATTAACCTTTGCACACGCTCATTACAAACTTCAATACAAAAAGGTGTTATGTACTGAAACAATAGATACTTTTCTGATAATGGTTTCCCTTTAAATTAGTATTTCCTCCTAATCACCATATGTGGTGGAACTTCCATTCCCTCACTTCCCAGCAGGTATTGTTACCTGCCCCAAACTGATAGCCTACCTCTCCATTTTGCCTGTATGCAGTTTGACAGACAGAATACAGAAGCAGAGAAATGTAACCCCTCCACACGGCCCGCCCGGAATCTGCTGCCTGGCATGGATTATAGCAGTTTACACAGAGGAGAGACACTTTGTTGTCAGAACTTTGGAGTCACATTATGGGGGTAAGACAAAACTATTTTTCAAATAAATCGACTGTCTGTTTCTACAAATTAGATTACGTTTTCTGAAGGGATCGGTACAATTTAAATATCTGTGAAGTTGCCTTCAGTATGACTCATATTTAGAGGGTCCCTTTTTTGTATTTTTTATATGAACAGAAAAATGACACAATTCCATTCTTTATTTAACAGATATGATGTACGAGGGATTAAAAAATGTTGGATTTGTGTCATGTCACAAGCCAAACGTGTTTAATGACCTCTGTATACCACATGTGCAGATGGTATCTTCTCTTGTATGATGGTGAACTGTTAGGGTGTGTGCACATGTTGCAGATTTGTGTGCGGATTTTTAAGCGCAGAATCCGCAGGTCAAAATGCCTGCGTTTTGCCTGCGGATTTACTGCGTATTTCTAGCGGATTTGGCCTGTGTTTTTACACCTGCGGATTCCTATAATGGAATAGGTTAAAAACGCTGCGGAATCCGCACAAAGAATTGACATGCTGCGGAAAATAAACCGCTGCGTTTCCGCGCTGACTTTTCCGCGACATGTGCACAGCGGTTTTTATTTTCCATAGCCTAACATTGTACTGTACATCACTTGCGGATCTGCAGCGGATCCGCAGAGGCAAATCCGCTGCGGATCTGCACACAAAATCGCAACGTGTGCACATACCCTTAGGGTTGTAGCTATAGAGGGTGCGAGGGTAGCAGCCACCACCCCAGGAGTTTCTAAGAGCCTCAAGTAACTAGATGAAAATGAAAATTTGGGTCTTTTTGAATTTTATCATGTTCGATCCTTTTTTTTTTTTAACAAGGCAATAAGTATCTGCTGGTGGTCTATGCCAATGTCACCTACCAATATCGGCCAAGTAATGGTTGGCCAAGTGAATATTTAACAGATAGCAGTGTAACATGTGTGGCGCCCCCAGGGGTATGGTCGCCACACTGGCTTTGCCTTCCTCCAGGGGAGGGTAATGCCAGGCTTGGAAGCAGTGATGGGTCTCTCCAGCAGTTAACTTAATGCATGCAACACAGTTCCACTCCGGGCCACCAGGGGGAACTCTGAACCAGGATTGAGGAGCAGAGTACTCTCTGAGGGTCAGGAGAAATGAGTAGGGAGATAGTGTGAGGAGGTCCACGTGTGTAGACGTGTGGAGAGCGGGGTGGAGGTTGAGCTCCGGGAGGAGAGCTCCCTCACCGCTAGAGCACAAAGACTGGAGCCTGGTCTCCATGGTGGTACGGATACTGATGGTCCTACCACAGATACCAGAGGAGTAGGAGGCTGTAAATGCCCTGCTCCCAGCAAAGACTTGGGACACAACAGCAATTGAATAGAGAGCCAGGACTGGAGAGGAGTCCCCGAGAGAGGCTACAGCTGTCTGTCATACAAGTATAGTTCTAGGAACATCTGAACAGAGGCATTTCAGAGTAACTAAGTACTGGAGTGCTTCACACTACAAAGCGCTAGGAAGGAGACTGCACAGCCCTTCTGCTGAGAGAGAATCCTGATCTGCTTCCAGACTAACCTGCTCCAATACCATCTGTAATCAGGACTCTGGACTGCATCTACTCAGTAAAGGTACAGAAACTACAACCGCTGTGTCTTGTCTGTTCCCTATGCTTTTGGCACTGCTACATCCCCGTGCCAGCTACACTGCCATGGGACTACAGCTCCACCTGTGGGGAGCTTTACCATCTAAGCTGCACATACCATCAGTCCCAGCGGATCTGTATGCAGCGTTGGCCTAACACCATATTTGCCAAACACCACGGGTGGCGTCACGAACTATTCTACCATTAACTACATCTTCCCATTGCTTGGGCACCCAGGGCCATGGACCGGGTCACCACTGCTGTGACACATCCCCCTGACACCGGCCCGGTACCAAGTACCCCACAGCCCTGGGAGGGTGACCCAATTTGGCTTCACGAACAGGATTACGGAGCCAGGTATCCCCGGGTTCTGTGTGCCATAGACTGTGTTTGTGAACTGTGTGAATTTGGCGCCATTTGCCGCCATTGCTGCGCTGCTTGGCGCGCAGGAAGAAAGAGGCAGGCCTCTGTGGGCGGAACCTGCCGCAGAGCGTGAAGAAGTGAAGTGCCGCACGGGAAGAGAGGACAGCGCGCGAGAGGAGGAGGAGCTGAGGCCTACAGCCCGGAGCATCGGGCCTGTGAAGCGGCCGCCGGAGAGCTCACCCAAACCCCCGGCCTGGCTAACGTTAACTAGGGGGGAGAGAGAATGTCCGCGCCAGGCAGCAACGCAGCGGCGGATGCCGCCGCCAATCCCGCAGCACCGCCAGGAGGAGTGCCTGCCTCACCGGTCCCCATAATGCCGCTATCCATGCCCTACATACTGGGAGCGGCTTGGCTACCGCAGTACTCGGGTGAGTCACACACCCTGAGTGAATTTAAAGAGAGACTGTGCAGCTTGTTTAGTTTACCCCCTGTCTGAAATCCAGAAAGTGAATATCCTGATTGGACAGCTAACGGGTGTAGCACTGAGGGAGGTGAAAGCCTGGCAGGACACCGATAAAGAGACTGTTGCAAAGGTCCTGGCCAAGCTGAAGAGCACTTTTGATACCCGCACTGTAGCTGAAATCAAGATGAGGTTCTTTGGCTGTAAACAGAGGGCACTGGACAGTATCAGAGACTATGCTCTCAACCTGCAGGAGGAGCTGCGAGCAGTTAAACAAGTTGACCCTGACAGTGTAAAGGAAGAAGATCCACTGTTAAAGGAGCAGTTAATTGAAGGGCTCCTGTCCAGTACCCACAGAGGGCAGTTACGTATTCTAACCCTGCAAGACCCTGATCTGGACTTTGCTGAATTTAAGGACAGGGCTATTCGGGTACTGCAGGAGTTCACTGACAGCCGTCCAGCGCCCCCTAGGCGCCCAGCGATCACCTACCATCAGGAAGCAACATCTTTTCCTTCTGTCCCTGTGGAGGCTGATGCACAGACTCTGGATAAAGATCCAACTGAGGAGCTGTGTCTTCAAGTCCAGGAGCTGACCAAAGGGATGGCTGCACTCACCAGAACCGTGCAGTCCCTGCAGGATTCCTCCAAAGAAAAGGTCCAGCTTGCTTCCAGTCCAGAGGATGTCCCATGGCTCCGGAGGAGGAGAACCCCGCCACTTCGAGGAAGGAACAACGATCGCTACGACCAGAACGGATGTCCCATCTGTCGCCGCTGTTACAAGGCAGGTCATCTTGCAAGGTACTGTCCTTTAAACGAGCAACCCCTGGGGCAGAGGGCCAACCCTCAGGAGTAGGATCACCAGGCCCAAGGAACTGGAGAGCCAAGTATGTGGGAGGGAGACCGATCCTTCCTGTGGTGATTGACGGCATCCCCATGAACGCTTTGCTTGGCTCACTGGCTCCCAGGTGACCAATATGCCGTATATTTTGTACAAGAGGTACTGGGCTGATTCTGAACTCACCCGTGGCCCCACTGATGAACTAACTGTAGTTGCTAGTAATGGTCATACCTTGCCGCAGATTGGATGCAAGGAAGTTTCTGTTAAAGTGGGGCGGGTGGAGCTAAAATCACAAGGTCTGATAGTTGTTGATATTGACCGACGTGAATGTAATCCCATGATGACTCTTGGTAGAAATGTAATTGAAAACTGTCTGTCAGAGGTTATTGTCTTGTTACAACAGGTGGCTGAGACTTCTGGTTCCGGTGAGCAACGAGTCCTGCAGAAGGAGATCCGAGCCCTGAAGCAAAGGCAACAGGTAGAACTCTCTGGCAGAGAGATTGGCAGCATCAGAGTGAGTGATGCTTTTCCCATTGTAATACCCCCCAGATGTGAAATGTTGGTTTGGTGTCGGGCAGCCATAGGGCTCAGAGGGCAGGAGGATGACCAGGCATTGGTAGAGCCAGTATATTCAGATAGCAGGCCCACTGTCCTGACAGACAGAGGGGTGGTTGATGTACGAAAGGGGAGAGTACCTGTACGCCTTCTGAATTGTGGGGAGGAGGAAGCCACAATACCTCGGTACGCCACAGTTGCTAAACTGCTCACTGTTAATAACAAATCATTGCAGGCAGCAGAGCCTTTGGGCTCATCCGATCCGGTGGAGGACAATGGCCCTGTGAAGCAGCTAGAAGAGTGGTGCCAGCAACTGCAGGTGGGAACTGACTCTACACCTTCATACTAGAGAAATGGGGGTTTACAGAGTGACACAAGAGTATGAGTGGGTATTCAGCAAACACCAACTAGATTTTGGGCAGGGAAAAGGGGTGCAACATCATATCCCCACTGGAGACCATCCACCCATAATGGAGAGGTACAGACCTATAACCCCAACAAAGTACCAATGTGCTAAGAATATGTTGAAAGAGATGAAGGAAGCTTGGGTCATTAGGGACAGTTGTAGCCCATAGGCAGCTCCAATAGTGTTTGTAAAGAAAAAGGATGGTACTATGAGAATGTGTGTTGATTACAGGAAAATTAACAGTATCACACATAAAGATGCCTACCCATTGCCTAGAATTGAAGAGCTGCACTTAAAACTGCTAACTACTTTTCCACCTTGGATCTCACCAGTGGGTATTGGCAGGTTCCCGTGGCAGAGGCAGACAAGGAGAAAACCGCATTTACCACTCCAATGGGTCTCTGTGAGTTCAATTATATGACATTTGGACTCTGCACTGCTCCAGGAACATTTCAACGGCTGATGGAGTGTTGCCTGGGACACATGAACTTTGAGACAGTCCTGTTATACCTGGATGATGCCATCGTTTTCTCCAAGACCTATGAAGAGCATCTGGAACACCTGGCCGAAGTGTTTGAAGCTTTGTCCAATTTTGGCCTGAAAGTGAAGCCTTCAAAATGCCACCTCCTGAAGCCTAAGGTACAGTACCTCGGTTATGTGGTCAGTGCAGAAGGTGTGGCACCAGATCCTGACAAGGTCACGGTCATCCAGGACTGGACGAAGCCCAGCAACCTCCATGAGGTTCGCCAATTCCTTGGACTGGTAGGCTACTACCGGAGATTCATCAAAGGCTTTACTGAAATAGCTACCCTGATGCAACACCTTCTGGTGGGGCAGTCCAAGAAAGGCAAGCAGAAGAATTCCACATTTGAATGGACTGAAGAGTTGGAGAGGTCTTTCACCAGATTGAAGATGGCTCTCACAGGTGACGAAGTTCTGGCCTACCCAGATTATGACAAACCCTTTGTGCTGTACACGGATGCCAGCAATGTGGGATTAGGAGCAGTACTGTCGCAGGTACAGAGTGGAAAAGAGAGAGTGATCTCCTACGCCAGCAGGAAACTGCGTCCCACTGAGAGGAACCCTGATAATTACAGTTCTTTCAAGCTGGAGTTCCTTGCCATAGTCTGGGCTGTTACCGAAAGGTTCAAGCATTACCTAGTTTCGGCCAAAATTACAATCTTCACGGACAACAACCCGCTGACTCACTTGGACACTGCCAAGCTATGAGCACTGGAGCAGCGATGGATGGCTCGGTTATCCAATTATGAGTTTACCATCAAGTACCGG
Source organism: Dendrobates tinctorius (assembly GCF_039654945.1). Classification (NCBI taxonomy): domain Eukaryota; kingdom Metazoa; phylum Chordata; class Amphibia; order Anura; family Dendrobatidae; genus Dendrobates; species Dendrobates tinctorius. The sequence continues at coordinate 571,461 of NW_027361750.1, forward strand.
GCAGGGCACAAGAATGCCAATGCTGATGCGCTATCCAGGATGCCTAATCTGCCAGATGCAGGAGAAGACCCTGAGGCTCTGGAAGAGGTAGAATTGCCTCCTTTCCACCGTCCACTGACGGCCCAACGTGCTCAAGGAGTGAGAAACAGGCGGCCTGGCTTGAAGGAAGTCCCTCTGAATCCATTGCCCCATCATGATTGGGCAGAAGCGCAAGATAATGACCCTGCAGTACGCCTGGTGAAAGAGCTGCTGACACAAGGTGACTCACTCCCAGAGTTGAATGCTCCTGAAGAAACTCATCAGTTGTGGAAGGAAAGAGGTCGGCTGTTCATTTATGAAGGGAAGCTGTGTCGGAGTAGTATCAATGCCCGCACACATGAGCTGGTCTTGCAGGTGGTGGTCCCAAAGAGAGATGCATCAATGGTCCTAGGAGCATACCACAATGGAGCTGGACACTTTGGATGGAAGAAGTTGGAAACATTGCTCCGAGAGAGGTTCTACTGGACTGGCATGCGGAAGGCCATTGAGAGGTGGTGCTGGGAGTGTGGACAGTGTAACCTGCGCAGAAAGGATCGAGACAGCCAGAGAGCTCCCTTACAGCCAATCATCACCAAACAACCCCTGGAGTTGGTAGCCCTGGACGATGTGAAGCTCGTTCCAAGCCGGTTAGGCTACCTCTATGCCCTTACCATTGTGGACCACTATTCAAGATTCCTGGTGGTTGTGCCCGTCAAAGATCTAACGGTCAGAACAGCGGCCAGAGCATTCCAACAGCACTTCTGTAGACCACATGGTTATCCTGAGAGGGTGCTGACAGACCAAGGTCCAGCTTTTGAGGCAGAAGTGTTCCATGAATTTTGCAACTTATATGGGTGTAGGAAGATCCGGACAACACCTTATCACCCACAGACCAACGGTATGTGCGAGAAGATGAACCAGGTAGTGATTGATTTACTGAAGACATTGCCCTTGGAGGAGAGAAATCTGTGGCCAGAAAAGTTGCCCGATCTGGTGGACCTCTACAACCATATCCCAGTGAACTCTACCAACTGTACTCCAGCGTACCTGATGAGAGCAAGGCCTGGTAAGCTGCCTATTGACTTGGACATGGGAGTCCTGACGCCTGAAGTAACGTCACCAGATGCTGACTGGGACAAGGAGAGGCAGCAGCAGTACAGAAGGGTACAGGAGTGTGCGGAGAAGAGTCTGGCTCAGGCAAGGCAGAAGCAGGAGAGACTATATAACCAAAATGCACCTTCTGTTCCTTTTTTCGCCGGGAGAACAAGTCCTCAAGAGAAAAAGAAGACTGCATAAGCTGGATGATCAATGGGAAGAGGAGCCCTATACAATTCTGCCCTCGAACTTTGATAATGCCAAAGTATGCCTTGTTAGCAAAGATGGAGGAGAGACCTCAGCAGCAGTATCCAGGGATCACTTGAAGTTATGCCCTGACCAGTTGAAGGAAAAAGCAGGAGGATCAGATAACATCCCACCTACAGAGGAAGAAAAGACAGTCAGTACCGTGCTGGGAGAGTTCCCTGCGAATTGGACTAGAGTTAATGATGCAATCGTGGTGCCGGTGTTGTTATTTCCCCAAGTAGAAGCACAGGAGAATAGGACTCAAGAAGACCTTGAAGATCGAGAAAATCAGGCAACAGAGGCCACACCAGCAGTGGAGTCAGAGAACTGTCGCCCTGCCAGTGGTGAACCTGTAGTGCCCGTGGTGAGTCCAAGAGTTCACAGACCAGTTAGTGTCCCTGTGCCAGGTAGAATTACCAGGAGCATATCTACCACTACAGCACCAGTGTTACGCAGATCTACTAGTACCACACAGGGCATACTACCAGTTAGATACCATATATAAAGTAATGTAAATGTTGAAATTGCGTTTCTAAATATGTAACTGTTTTTCAAGTTTTGTACCTACAGGTGACCTGTAAGAGTTCTCTTTGGTTTGTTTTATGGACACTGAACCACAGGACTTGTGTGTGGTCAAAAACTTTTACCATTTGCCCAGGGATGGACCATGGACATTGATGCTGGACTTATCATCATAGGACCATTTTTGAGCTCTTTGTTTTTGTACATTTTTTCTCTTTTTCAAATCTTGTACAATTATTGTTGTTTAAATGTTCATATGTTGTTTTTCATGTTTTTATTCAGCCCAGGAGTGCTGACTTGCACTAGGGGGGAATGTGGTGCCCCCAGGGGTATGGTCGCCACACTGGCTTTGCCTTCCTCCAGGGGAGGGTAATGCCAGGCTTGGAAGCAGTGATGGGTCTCTCCAGCAGTTAACCTAATGCATGCAACACAGTTCCACTCCGGGCCATCAGGGGGAACTCTGAACCAGGATTGAGGAGCAGAGTACTCTCTGAGGGTCAGGAGAAAGGAGTAGGGAGATAGTGTGAGAAGGTCCACGTGTGCAGACATGTGGAGAGCGGGGTGGAGGTTGAGCTCCGGGAGGAGAGCTCCCTCACCGCTAGAGCGCAAAGACTGGAGCCTGGCCTCCATGGTGGTACGGATACTGATGGTCCTACCACAGATACCAGAGGAGTAGGAGGCTGTAAATGCCCTGCTCCCAGCAAAGACTTGGGACACAACAGCAATTGAATAGAGAGCCAGGACTGAAGAGAGGAGTCCCCGAGAGAGGCTACAGCTGTCTGTCATACAAGTATAGTTCTAGGAACATCTGAACAGAGGCATTTCAGAGTAACTAAGTACTGGAGTGCTTCACACTACAAAGCGCTAGGAAGGAGACTGCACAGCCCTTCTGCTGAGAGAGAATCCTGATCTGCTTCCAGACTAACCTGCTCCAATACCATCTGTAATCAGGACTCTGGAATGCATCTACTCAGTAAAGGTACAGAAACTACAACCGCTGTGTCTTGTCTGTTCCCTACGCTTTCGGCACTGCTACATCCCAATGCCAGCTACATCTACACTGCCCTGGGACTACAGCTCCACCTGTGGGGAGCTTTACCACCTAAGCTACACATACCATCAGTCCCAGCGGATCTGTATGCAGTGTTGGCCTAACACCATATTTGCCAAACACCACGGATTGTGTCACAAACTATTTTACCATTAACTACATCTTCCCATTGCTTGGGCGCCCAGGGCCACGGACTGGGTCACTGCTGCTGTGACACATCCCCCTGATACCAGCCCGGTACCGAGTACCCCACAGCCCTGGGAGGGCGACCCACATGCATGGCCTGCACCTGCAGAGCTAGCTGTAATTTCTAAGGACCCGTCTACTAGGGTTATGTACATTGGAACTGTCTGCACCTTCTCTGTTTTTCACCCCAGTTCTGACCCTGAGTCAATGTTCAATTTAATTTTAAAGTTGTTTGATGGGATTGGATGTCAAAGTATCTTTAAAGGGAACCTGTCACGTAATTTGTAGCCACCATAATCCTTAGCAAAAAGAACTTTATATGGTTATATATTGCATGCTCAGTTAGTCATAGGGGTGAGCTTCATTGTGCTTAGTCAGGGTTGTTGCCGCCCACACAATTTAAATTATGTTCCTGGGTTTGCGCCGATGTCACTTGAAATCCAGCGCTTGCGCAGTTTTATTGGGTTTCTGTGCTTGCGCAGTGTGGATTGAAGCTATAAGTAGCTTCCAGCTCCACTGACCGTGTGCGCATGCGGGAAGCCGCTCATCACGGCGCATGCACAGGGAGCTGATCGACACTTTTTATATACAGTTGTGCTCAAAAGTTTACATACCCTGGCAGAATTCTTGCTTTCTTGGCCTTTTTTTTTTTTAGAGAGAATATGAATGACTAGCTGAAGAGCCCGGCACTGCCCGGGCATAATAACTAACTGTGGTTAGTTATAGCAAATTATAATTATCCTCCATCCCATAGTCCTGTGCCCATATACCCATCATACATATCCACGATCCCATAGGCCCGTGCCCATATACCAATCATACATATCCACGATTCCATAGTCCCTTGCCCATATACCCATCATACATATCCTCCATCCCATAGTCCCATGTCCATATACCCATCATACATATTCGCCATCCCATAGTCGAGTGCCCATATACCCATCACACATCCTTCATCTCATATTCACATGCCCATATATCCATCATACATATCCTCCATCCCATAGGCCCGTGCCCATATACCCATCATACATATCCTCCATCCCATAGTCCCGTGCCCATATACCCATCATACATATCCTCCATCCCATAGTCCCATGCCCATATACCCATCATACATATTCGCCATCCCATAGTCCCATGCCCATATACCCATCATACATATTCGCCATCCCATAGTCGAGTGCCCATATACCCATCACACATCCTTCATCTCATATTCACATGCCCATATATCCATCATACATATCCTCCATCCCATAGGCCCGTGCCCATATACCCATCACACATCTTCCATCCCATAGTCAACCATTATGACATCATAATGAGCGGTGGGGCTTGCAACCTATGATGACATCAGCGTCGCCATGGCAACCATTATGACATCATAATGAGGGGCGGGACTTGACACACACACACACACACACACACTTTTTCCCCATTATGTAGATAGGGGCAAAATTGTTTGGTGAATTGGAATGTGCGGGGTTAAAATTTCACCTCACAACATAGCCTAGGACGCTCTCGGGGTCCAGACGTGTGACTGTGCCAAATTTTGTGGCTGTAGCTGCGACGGTGCAGATGCCCATCCCAGACATACACAACACACACATACATACAGTACATACACACACTTGAGCTTTATATATTAGATAACACCCAAAACTTTTTCTCCACTCTTGGTTAGTGGTTGGGTGAAACCATTTAATGTCAAACTACTGTGTTTTCTCTTTTTAAATCATAATGACAACCCAAAACATCCAAATGACCCTGACTAAAGTTTACATACCCTGGTGATTTTGGCCTGATAACACGCACAGATGTTGATACAAATGGGTCTGAATGGCTACTAAAGGTAACATCCTCACCAGTGTCCTGTTTGCTTGTAATGAAGTGACGTTAGCGTAAACCTGGGAATATAATTCAAATTGTGTTGGCGGCGACAACCCTGACTGAACGCAGGATTCACTAAACCTGCAGACCCGTGGAACCTAGGGTTCTGGTACTAGAACTCTACCTGAACTTAGACCAGAATCTGAACCTCATTGAAAACAATGGGAACCCAAGTTTTTAAACTGGAAAATATTCTCTCTCCCTCCCTACATCCTTCTTCCCTCCCACTTTCTCTCTCTCTCTCTCTCTCTTTCTCTCTCTCTCTCTCTCTTTCCTTGCCCCAAAACTCAGAACATTGCAACTATCTGTCACGTACGAACCCCGAACTTTTAAGTTCAGTTTGCTCCTCTCTTTTAATGACCCATAATCCACGATAATTCTGTAATGTGCACGGGTTCTACGACTTAACAATGTGATCAAAAACACTTGTTCATCGTGCATGAAAGCGTTTACGTGAGCGAAGAAATTCTCCATCATTATGCAATGTAAGTGGAGATCATTCATTCCTTCAATGATTAAACGGCAAAAAGGAGGAATGGAAAGTCTTAAATATGTACGGCTCTCAGTGATTGGCTGATCATGTTCCAAATTGTTCAGTGTCATTTGTAGCCTATGAACAAGTCCAAATCCTTTATTACTGCAAATGCTACTAGTCATGTAAAGCTGTGACATTGATAATGGAACATTTTAGCATTAATTCGATTACATTTTGTTTGTTCCATAATGGAAATGTTGAATAAAACTTTAGGAATTCATGTATTCAAAATAAATGGTATCACTGAAGGGATCTGAACACTGAATACAACCACATTCAGATTATGTGTCTGTGTACCGCACGATGTTCGATGTGACAATTGCAATTCAGCCCTTTCATTCATGATTCGCCCTATATAAACACTTGGCATGTGCTAGTCGGGAGTTATCATTACATTGTTTAAATGATTATCTGGTCATGTACATGAACCTTAAAGGCCGACATACATATTAGACGAATGTCAGCTGAATCCACTATTAACATGTTCGGCTGACAGTCTAATATATAAGGGGGCACAGCCAACTGATGGTCGGGGGAGATGCACATGTCTGATTTAGGACTGCGGATCACATTGTTCTCAGTGAGAGAAACCGCCGAATGACATGTAAGTCAGCAGCCTTCTCATATAGAGCATAGGAGCGTTCAGCCAAGTGAGTCTCCAGTGTATGGGAGAGCCAACTGAGATGGCTGTCAACCAAACGATCAGCTGAGTCATCATTAGGCCAACAGCCATGTAAAGTGTATGGTCAGCCTTAGAAAGATGTAAAATACCCATAGGCCAGCAAGTTGGAGTGATTTTTTTTGTGGTAAAACAACATCAATTCAATAAAGGAGTGATTTGCAGAATCCCTGTTTAGCATACTATCAAGTTGAAAGTACTATGATCATTTAAAGGGAATCTTTCAGCAAGTTTTTGCTATGTAATCTGAGGATGACATGATGTAGGGGTTAAAGCACAGATTTCAATGATGTGTCACTTATCAGGCTGTGTGCTTGTTGTTTACTTGCAATGAAGGTTTTATCATTGTCTGGACTACATGGAACGCGCTTGATAGATCAACTCCGCCCCCCTACTGTGATGCGCAGCTCACTATCAATAGACAATGTACATATAAATCTGTGGTGTAGGCGGGGTTTGCTTTCTGAGCTCTGCTTCATGCTACGTCTAAGAACTCTGATTGTAACCCAATTGCTGCACCCAGTAAGTGATACATTGTTGGATTCAGGATTTCTTCGACTACCAGATGCTGGTCTCCAATGAGGTAGCAAAAACCTAGTGACAGATTCCCTTTAAGCTGGCAAAATGGAGCCTACCAGAACCTGCCCTTGATATCCGGTAGTTTATTGTCTAACTTGCAATTTTAGCATAGTCGTAAATTTGCCATCTTAAACCAGCATTTTCTGTCTGGTAGCATCTCGGACTTAGCTGTAAAACAAACCAGTGTAGGCAAATGTAATCACCAATATAAATGTAATGAACTATCAGAATGACAATATTTTACCAAATACCCATGAAAACAAGGTACTTTGCAGAGATTCATTGAAAAATTTAAAATTACAGTTGTAGGTGATTATGTTGGTAGACATAAAAGGAAATATGTCATAAAGTAAAGCTTCGGAAACAATATAGTAGAAACAACACACAGGATCTAATCCCTCAGACGTATGAGTCAGACTCTGTGCCTTAAAATGGTTAATATTTGCAAAGATAATTTAGAAATAAAAAGCATTTGTAAAAGGTAACTACAGTAAAATAAAACTAAAGAAAAAATAACAATTAAGAAGATATTAGAATTGGCAGGCCAAGACTCACTGGCCTCTGATAAGGTGATTACATCATTAAATTGTAACAATCTGGAATAATAAATAACTGTTATTACGCACTCGTCCAAGAAATAGAGCTGAAATTGGGCACCGAGCTCGGCGGCAACATAATATACAAATATTTCTGTTTATGATTAAGTGTCAAGAATCTAAGCGTTTAGACACATAAAATGTCTGTAATGCGTTAAGGAGCCAACGCGGCATTACACATTGCTTGAAGTATGCGCGAGATCTTACCACATAAATATATATACTACAATCACCGGGCTGTTAATACGTTTATGAAAGCAACATTTTGTCCCTGGGCCAAAGGCGATTAATAATGGAACAATAAGGGTAGAAAAATATATAGAGTCATGCACTTCACAAAAAGCTGACTGGGTACAAAAGAAATTAATAAAGGAATCAGACTGGAAGACTAATCCGGAGACAGATGATTCATTATTATCTAAATTAAAGTCTCTTCTAAGACTTTCTGCTCGGTGTCTGCTGTGAGTAACATCGCTGGCTGGATTATTCATACGTCCTGCACAGTTTGCCGAAAGTATCAGAGAAAGGAGCATAGTGTTATACCATGTGAATAAGTGTTACAGTAGAGTCATATGGTTAGATGACAGTCCTTTACCAAAAAAGAGCAGAGCGTATTACTGACCAATTCCAGATATGATGCTACTGTTACTCATAAAGATGCTCTATGTAGGATGCCCTCTGTACTACGTAAGGTCGCAGATAGCCATGTCCACAAGGTGGCTAGCCTTGGCAATGTAGGACACGGAGGCTTAGGCTATGTGCACATGCTGCGGTTTTTTTTCTGCAATCAAAACCTGCTTTTGCCGCATTTTTGCTGCCTTTTTCAGGTACATTTGTCTCTTGTGCATGCTGACACAGTTTAGTGCCTGTTGTCCCTGAGTTTTCCGCAGCAAAATCTGACACCTGCGTTTTTTGCTGCGTCTTTTGACTTCTTCATTACTTTCTATTGGTGCGAAAACGCTGAAAGAAGTGACATGCTGCAGTTTTCAAAAACGCAGCACTTTTCCAATTCAGTCAAGAGAAAAAAATGTGCATGCAAGAGATTTCTGAAATCTCATAGCTTTTGTTGGTGCTGTAAAACGCAGCTTTGAATTTGCATTTAAAAAAAAAAACTGCAAAAATTCAGTGTGTGAAAATAGCCTCAGGCTCCAGCACAAATAGTGCTGGAAGTGTTTTTTTAATAGGCCTGGATTTTTGGGTCTGGGTTCTAGGAACGACAGGAAAAGCTCGGTGGGACTGGTCGTTCCCATTTTCCTATTCAGGCTTTGTGTTTAAAAGGCAGCTGAGCTGCCTGAGTTATTGTCTGGGATTAGAGGTGGAAAAACCTCCGGTATGCTGGTCAGACTGACAGAAACTGACTGAGTGGACCTGCTCTAAGAATTGTTTTGTTTATTTTGATACATCTTTTGTATGCTGGGGAAAAGGCTTCTTTCTGTTCATTTGCTGAAGGTTTATGACCTAAAATAAAACTTCCGTTTGCTGTAAAGAATGTGCCTGTGTGTATCACTGTCAGAAAGCGAGTGGATCCCTACAACTAGAATGAGGTTCCTTGAGGGGAATCTGTCACCAGGTTTTTGCTATGTAATCATGAGAGCATTATGATGCAGGGACATATACCCTTATTCCAGTGATGTGTCACTTACAAGGCTTCTTGGTGCAGTTTTGATAAAATCATTGTTTTCTCCGCCATAGACCTAGCAGTTCTCTGAATGCCGAGTCCTGTATAACCCCGCCCACACCTCTGATTGGCAGCTTTCTGTGTACCCTGTAAATTGGCAGAAAGCTGCCAATCAGTGGTGGGGCCAATGTTATGTCAAGCAGAAGGACTAAATGGCATTAGACAACCACCATGGAATCAGTGGTGCTATATAAATAATAATAATAATAATAATAATAATAATAGTGATAACCTCCTGCTAATAAAACACTGATTTTATTGAAACTATAGAAAGCAGCTGAGCAAGTGACACATAGCTGGAATCAAGGTCTTTGCCACTACATCGTGCTGCTCTCTGATTAAATAGCAAAAGCCTGCTGACAGGTTCAGTTTAATATAAGTGGAGTCTCTTCTGCTTTTGGGAAGCCTCATCTTTGTCACTGAACATATTTAGGCTCCATTAATGTGGGTGTGCATTGTTTAGACATCACAGCTTTAAAACCAGAGCCTAACTTCTTAACGACCTATGATGCACATTTTTGTGATGGGTCGAAGCAGTCTCCGGAGCTGACCTTCTTTATACCAGATGCTGACTGTGTAACATTGCCAAGTGTAGCGGCCAGATCTTTCTCCGACCGACCCACTGTAATTTAACCACTTAAGTGCTGCTGCCGTCAATCTCTGACAGCTGCATTTAAATGACGTCAGTGTAGATGCATGTGTTCCACAGCTCCTACTGGCTACAATGGGTTTTCATCATACCAGCCAGGGGCCTGCTGAAGACCCTCATACCTGCCATGTTAGTCCTGCTATGAAACTCAGCTACAGGATGAGCGCCATAGTAGAACTGCAATTTCCCTATATACTGCAATAATCCCTTTATGTCCTGTAAAGTTATTTTCTCTGGTGAAGCCGTCTTCAGACCTTTTGTGACATCTAGAAGAATGTCTGGAGAAGAAAACCATGCTGTCTAATAACTCAGATTCCGCCATTCACATCTGCTCCTCCCTTCACAATGTGGCATTGTAGTATATAATATAATCTATTGGGCGATCACAAGTTCAAGAACTTTAAGAGGAACTAAAAAAATAGAAGGTTTAAAAAATTTTTTGAAAATAAAACAAAATTAAAGCACCCCCCCTCATTAAAATAAATAAATATATCTGGTCATGTCTCCTGAAAAGCCCAGTCTATCAAAATATAAGATTATTGAAACAATTCCTTAAAGGCTGAAAAGGAAATAAGTATTAAAATGCTATAATTGAGTTGTTTTGATTTTCTCACTTCTCAAAAAAGGACAATAAAAACTGATCATTCATAAGTTTGTATGTGCTCCAAATTGGTATCAATAAAAACATCAGCTCAGTGTGCAAAATGAAAGCCCTCATACAGTATTCTGGATGGAAAAACAAAAAAAAGTCTCAAGTCTCAAAAATGTCAGAAGAAACCAAAAAAATTTAAATAAATTTTAGCAAATAACAAAAAAGCTGGACTAGTTTACTGATTGACCCGGAGAATCACATTGCCATATATTTTTTATTGCACAACGAACATTGTAAAAAATTTTGTTTCTTTAAAGTTATTTCAGTGGGCTTAAAGAATTTTTTTTATTATATTTGTATACATTATATGTTAAAATGGATTGTGTCACTCAAAGTCAGTAATTTGAAGAGTGCGATGTGAGAGAGAATTAAGGTACTGTCACACATAGCGATGTACCAGCGATCCCGACCAGCGATATGACGCGGTCAGGATCGCTGGTACATCGCTAAGTGGTCGCTAGTGAGATGCCACACAGGCAGATCTCACCAGCGACATAGCAGGGGTCGGGGGTCGCTACTTACGTGTCAGACGAGGCGATCCTGACGTCCTCCCGCCCGCGTCCACGCGTCGCTCGTCTCCACAGCACGAAGCTGACGACGAGAATCAGTCCAGGACGTTCTTGCGCAATCAGCGATAACCAGCGGGGGAGCGGTCGAAGGTAAGTATCACACATAGCGATATCGCTATAACGTCACAAAAACCAGTGACGTTATAGCGATATTGCTAGCAATAACGCTTAGTGTGACAGGCACTTTACTCCAGAACTTTGCGTTGAATGAATCTGGATGAAGTTGTGCTCCATGTTGTAACTCCATGGAGTCCAGGTATCTTCTTGTATGCAGAGCTCTAGAGCTGTTGAGTCAATGGTGTCACCACTGCGAGGAGAGTAGATGACACAAAGAACAGTGTCTCTGGTTGTCATTCTGCAGGCAGAGGAGCTGTAAGTCAGATGGAGAGATTAGTTTTCTTCCCTGTTTTATTTGATGGTGGACATTGCAATTCTGAAAGCATTGTGATCCATATGTGTGGCACCCCAGGAGTCCGGTTGCCACAGTGGCATTGCCTCCCTCACAGGGAGTAATGTCATGCATGGAAGCAAGGAGGGGTCCCCTTACCAGGTGTCAGTAGGAGTGAGGTCAAGCAGAACTTGGGGAGTGGAGCTGTGATTAAACTCGCCTCAGAGCTGAGCGCTAGGAACCGGATACCGGAGTCCGTGATTGCGCAGGTACTGAAGTCCCGGCAGCTAAATCTGGAGGGCAGGGGACTGCAGGTCTCCTGGCCCGACCTAATACCCAGCGGCACAGCAGCATACCAGAGTCTGGAGCCGACACAAAGGAGTGGCACCTGTGATAGGCTCGAGCTGCCTGCCATGCGGGCAATGGTTTGTTTTTATAAACAGAGAGAGTTAGCAGAAGGAGGATAAGCTGTTAGACAGCGAGGAAAAAGGGAGGACAGCGCAGAAGGAAGGGCTCCGTACCTACCTGGCCAGACGTATACAAAATTGCTTCCAGGCTGCCCGGCTCTCCATCACAATCTGTTACCAATGCCCCGGGCTGTACTATCAACCATCAAGTGAAGGAAAAGAAAACTACAGTCCTTGTGTCCTCCAGTGATCTCTTGCGCTGAGTCCTGCACCACATGATACACAAAGCCTGACATAAACAGAACCGGTAGCCCTGGGGCCCCACTCCACCTGTGGGGATCAGAACCATCCCAGTTGCTTCACCATCAGCCCCAGCTGTCTCCTTTAGCAGCGTCGGTCATCCATTACCGAACACCACAGGTGGCATCACGTTAGATCCCATATACATATTCTCCATTTTACGGCACAGCCAGGGCCACGGAGTCGGGTCATAGCCCCTTGACTTCCCCAAAGAACTGTCCGACCTGGTTCCAAGTACCCCACGGCCTTGGGGGGCGTATCATATGTATGAGGATAAGATGCTTCAAAACGTGTGTGGTTTGGCGCATCTACTGAGTGTGTGGTAAGTGCTGTGCATGAGGGTCAATGATATCAGTTGTGAGTTTGGACAAAGGTTGGGGCCAATATGGCCACTGAAGAGCATGTTCTGCTGAGAGAGGGAGAGGCCATGGAGTGGATGAAGGATGGGGATGTGTGGTGCCCATGTACGTAACTGCCACGTGAGAGGTGGGCAGAGAGTTAGCACCTAGACACAGAAGAGTTTGAAGAAAGAATGGATGGCTATACCGGGAAAACAGTTGATGCAGGTCCGGCGCTTGTAGGAATCTTTGTCCTATAAAGTGAAAAGAGCAAGTTATATCTTGTGCAGTGAACTGGTCAAACAAGTGAAAGTGTCAGTCTTAGAGGTGGTGAATCATACTGAGAAATTGGACTGTGTTAACCAGGGTCCACTCTCTGTGCATATTACAAGTCTGAATGGCATGTATGCTGCACTGCACTGCAAAGCCAACATTGCCAGTATTCAGGGGTATAAGTCGAGTCAAACGAAATCGGCCGACTATCGGGAAAAGTTGAAGGTCTGACTGAAACACGAAACCCAATGCAAGTCAACGGGGAAGCAAAGTCGGCAGGGAGTGGAGGACAGTAAACACACCTACATGCCGGACCGTTTTTTAAAGTGCGCGAAATATCTCTCTCTCTCTCCCCGGATGCTGCACATGTCATCTCATTGCCCACAGTGTACGTCCTTGCTCAGTGGCTGAAAAAAGTCACGTGCAAGCATTCTGGGAAATCCGACTTTGGCGCTCATTTTGCCGACCGCATGGCCGACTTCAGGCTGTGGTCGGGTTTCGGTTGGCGAAACCCGACTTTGCCTTAAGTCGGCAACTTATGAATCTGGCCGACCTGTTTCGCTCAACTCTAATGCCAACAGCTAAAATGAGGTGACAATGGCTTCCTGGACGGTGCAATACAACTTCTGCTTATAGACGGCCTGGTTTAGCACATGAATCAAATATGGCGGCAGACAGTGTTCACATATTCCGTGGATATGCTATAAATATCCAAGATGAGACAACCTCCCTAACTTAACCAACACCAGGATGTAGAGAGCCATACAATTGAGGGGGGAAGTGTTGAGCTGCTTGATAAACGTGGTTTTGTGTCATTTGGCATAATTGAGGTTATAAACTACCCCAATAGTTTCACCTACCCCATAAACATCACCTCCTCATGAACAGGCCGTATTACCCAACCTCAGTGCGCAATCTTGAGTAAAAAAAATAATGATTCTCATTATATGTAGAAAAGTAAAGCATCTAATGAAAATTCCTCCTCTTAAAAAATATTGAAACAGTTGTAAGATTGTTCTTGTTTCATAACCACCACCGGCTACATTTTATAAGATTACCAGATTACATGTAATTGCTGTTATAACAAAAGTGGAAGACATTTTTTTGCATTATTATAACATTCCAGGCACTGGAGTCTGTCGCTTGAGAAATCATGTTTCATCTTATGTAAGGACTGCAAGACCGTTACACAACAGTATTACCGTCCGTGCAGGAGAATAATCTACATCCTAAAGACTGGATTCCCATATTTTCTTAGTTTATCCATAATTTACCTGTGCAGCAATTGTACGAGTAAATATTCATCATAATCTGGGAGATTTTCCATATCTGTAGCGCTTCTTATGTAGGATATATCGGGGCTGGATATAGCAGGGATCCCGGAACCCCTAGTACGGTATGCCTTTCCACTTGGGCATCATTGGGAGCAGAGCTCAGAAATACATATGGGCCTGGATTTTCCTTGCCATAAGGGGGCGACACATGCCCTGATCGTGATCAGGAGCCTACTGTACAAGCGGCTCAACATCTATTGGGACGACCACAAGCAATGATGTCGCCTATGCATAATTTTGGGGAGGGAAAGCAGGTCACTGAGAGAAGAATGGTCTGTCAGTCAGAGACGAGGGGGCAGTGACAGGCAGGGGAATAGGGAGAGAGGTAGGAGAACTGGAAGTGCAGTGTCCACCCCCACAATTGCAATTAAAACTTCAAGGGTGGATTCCTCCGTAATTTCCAAATCACACACTATAAGCAAGGTATGGATTAAAGGGTCTTTGCACACATGTAATTATAATATTAGTGTTTTGTTTTTGGCCCTTTTGGATTCTTATTATTTATTATTATTATTATACAGAAACAGCTACTTTAACATTTCCATACTGGCATTGGCACCCGACTAATGGCAAATTAGTGTGAATGGTAACTTTTCTGAGGCACATTGTCAAGCAGTGGTTTGGGAAATTCCAATATATCTATCAATAAATGTTTTAAAAATCTCCACTTGTTAAAGTCCTGGTCCTTTGTTGATCTAATGGGTGCAAGCATCATTACAATACTAGTATCAAAGCTTTCTTCTCTAATAAATTATGCACTTGTGCGAATCGATTGAAATACAAATACTTGCCCAAAACCCAAGGCTGCACTACGGAGAGGATATGATGGCATTTTCTGTTCTCTTCTCAGGTTGCGGTGGTATTTGGGAGCAAATAGGGAGGTAAGGGTTAACTCTCATATACAAAGTGGAGGAGGCAGCAGAGTACATGGTGGGGCAGAAGAATAGATTGGGGAGCACATGGAATATCCCATTTGCATGCTGCATGTAGTGGAGGTGAGGGGGCACTTCACTGCTGGACCCCATATTCAGTAGGAATAATCAGCCCCAGTGTTTTATCTCCTATCAGCTGCCTGGAAGATCCAGGGAGATGCAGAGGCTACTAATTAGCTGCTCTCCCTGAACATAAACTGCAGTCCCACAACTTTCATTCTACAGTGTGAAAGGAGGCAACGCAGGTGCTCTGACCTACTCTGCACAGCAGACACATGATGCTGCCTCCACAGTGCTATCTGGGCTCCTCTTAGAATCTACTTGCCCATTATCTGCAGCAGATGGGTGTTGTAGTCCCTGATTCCCTCCTCCTGTCCTGACCGCTCGGCCTCCTGCACAGGATTCAGCAGTTCTGCAAGCCAGGAACTGAGCAGCCCCGCATCCACCAATGAGAAGACAGGGGCGGGGTTACAATCGCTTCTGAGAAAGATCAGAATCATAAATTAGCTCTTCTCTGGCCCTTTGGCTGTGAGTGTCAGTGGGCCGCACAGAAACACTCAGGGGCCCGGATGTGGCCAGCGGGCCGCAGTTTGCCCAGGCCTGGTCTAAACGGTAAAAAGTAAAAAAAATTTTCCTTCCACATTGTATTAATTACTGTAAGGCACCTGAAGGGTTAAAAAACTTCTTGAATATGGTTTTGAGGACTTTGAGGGATTCAGTTTTTAGAATGGTGTCACTTTGGGGTATTTTCTGTCATATAGGCCACTCAAGGTCACATCAAATGTGATGTGGTCCCTACAAAAATGGTTTTGTAAATTTTGTTTGAAAAATTAGAAATCGCTGATCAACTTTAACCCTTCTAACTTTCTTACAAAACAAAATTATGTTTCAAACATTGTCCTGATGTAAAGTAGACATGTGGTAAATGTTATGCAGTAACTATTTTAGTTTAAGGGCATAAGAATTAAAAGTTTGAAAATTGAATATTTTTCACCAGATATCCGATATATTCACAAATAAACGCAAGATATATTGAAGAAATTTTACCACTATCATGAAGTACAATATGTCATTAAAAATAATCTCAGAATCAGTGGGATCTGTTCATTAAAATTCAAAGTGGCTTGGTCATTAAGGGGTTAAATAGCGGCAAATTCAAAATGATAATCTATCCTGTCATGTGTACACTCCTGATAAAATATGTGTAATTTATCCTGTCATGGTTACACTTTTGAATATTGTTTTCACACTTGACCCACCATCTTTATCACAAAGAATAAACTGTGACTAATTGGTTTCTCAGACGTTTCCAAGAGTTTTTTTGTTAAGAAAGTACAGTAGACATTTGTTGGTATATATTGGATTCTTTGTTCGAACTTTGTTCATACTGTCAATCAGCATTGGCATGATTGGCTAACAATTTCAATTATAAGACATATGGGCCAGAGGCAGAGGATCAGGAAAAGTGGGGTGGTTAGTTTCATAAGAGTCTGGCATCGGCATTTGCTTCTTTGCCCATTGAAGTAAACATACACAGACGAGCAAAAGGATAACAATGTTCTGAACTTTTGACTTTCAGGCTCCATATCTCTCCATCCACTACTGCTTAGAACGTGAGACTACCATTATTTTAAAGACATCTTGGCTATCTCCTACATAAATTTGACTTGCAACTACCGTATTTTTTGGACTATAAGATGCACAAGACCATAAGACGCACCCCAAATTTTCAGAAGGAAAATAGGGAAAAAAATAATGTGTCAAATGGAGGTACGTCTTACAGTTCAAATTCAGCTTACGGGGGGATCGGCACAGGTGGAGGAGTGTTCACAAGGGAACGTCTTCACAGGGGTTGCTTGATGGTCCAGGCTAGTGTGATGGCCTCCAGTAAATCCCATCCCAGACTGGTGTGGCGGTGGTGCCATGGGGTTCCCGGTGGTTCCGTCAGTATTTGCAACAGGTTCGGCAGTGGTGCGGCGGGTCTCCGCTGGTATTTTGCAATAGGTTCGCTGGTGGTGCTCTGTGGTGCAGCGGGGCTCCGCCGGCGTTATGCGACAGGTGCGGTGGTGATGCTCTGTGGTGCGGCGGGGCTCCGCCGGCATTAGGTGAAAGCCCGGAGGCCCCCACAGATCCATTGCTGCGATGCGGTGGCCTCTGGGAAAATGGCTGCCGGGGGCGGTGCATGCTCAGATTCAGATCTCGGCAACGAGATTTCGTCCCACAGAGCATCACCGCCGCACCAGCCTGAGAAGGTAGGCTGGACCGCCGCCACAGTATTTTGTAAGTATATTTCGACTGTAAGATGCACCCCTATTTTCCTCCAAAATATTGGAGGGGGAAAAGTGCGTCTTATACTCTGAAAAATACGGTATTTAGCATATGATTAGTTCTGCAGATTCTTGTCATGTCACTGCATTGTTACTGTTATGCTCCTGGTGGTGGAAAAATCTTTTTCTTCCTGTACAGTATACTACAAAATACATTAGTGAGATATGGAGCCTGAAAGTCAAAAGTTCTAAACATTGTTATCCTTTTGCTCGTCAATGTACAAGCTCAGCAACTCAAGCACGCATGTTTTATTTGGAACTGGAAAAATTATCCATTGCATTTTACAGGTTTTAGAGAAATACAGCTTATCCATATAAAATATACAGGCTACCCTATACAGCTTATAGACAATGCTCAAATTCAATAGCACTGGATAGCCATGTACTTCAAATAGTTTCAATCATTTACATTTCCCCTATAAATCTATTCCCCATTTATAGGCCTGGTGATTCTGTTGAGAATGATAATAGTGTGCTAACAGACTGCGGAAATCTGGAATCCAAATGCTTCACAACCCTGACTCAGAACAAATGTATTTCCAGAACACATCAAATGTGATTATTAGAAGAGATGTGAGAAGAGTTTCGTAGAATGTTCTCCTTGAGCAAAGCTACTTAGAAAATGCAGGAAAACATTGATGAATTGTACCAAGAAAATTGCAGAAAATCTTTTGTCGTAATCCTAAATATACATCCACATGAAATCCACATACAGTAGCATGAAATAAAGCTTCCTGTGATGTGATTTAGAGCAAAACAGTTTGATAAATAAGCCAGCAACTCTTTTTAAAGCCAGGATGAAAAAAGTATGGAAGAAAAAATGTTTAAAAATCTTTAAAAGTGGAAGTAAAAACATTTAAGAATACAATGGATGGCAATGAAAATGGCAGGATCCTTGAGTAAATTAAGTATACAGTTGACCATAAATTCTACATTTCTTCTACACTGCACACTGATTCAGATGAGGTCCAAACTATTGTGTATGGCATGAGAACAGCTTAAGCGTCGCCTGAAAGGTCCAATGGCTGGATGTTCTAAAGGCCAGAAATGTCCAAGAAAGATGGGAGATTTTACGAAATGAAATTCTCACTGCACAATCAGTAACAATCAAAATAGAAGGAAGAATTGGAAACATTTAAAGAGACCAGGATGGATGAACACAGACTTAAAGTCTTAAAGGCAACTTGTCAGCAGGATTAAAATGATTCCTTGGTTTATGAAATCCATCTTGTGGTTGCTTAATGCTTATTTTCAGTTTTGATGAGTATTTTGAGTTAATGATATGCCCGTGCCCCGGGTTGGCATGTGGAAGTGGGTTCTTCATGTGCTGCTCTGATTAGATATTCATAATGCAGACTGCTGACAGGTCACTGATCCCTCACTGACCTGCCCCCTAGTTAGCATAATGAATATTATATATACATATTGAAAAAAAGCAAAAAGCCCTTCTGCAGGCAGGCGCTAGCCATGGCACCTGTGCACATGTGTATTGTGTATATAATTACTATGGTTAAGGTTAATAATAACAGGTGTCGGCGGCGCCATCTTGGAGGAGGAATATTTTTTTTTCTAGTAAGATGGCACCACCTGCACAGTAGCAGCTATCAGATCACCTCTATATACACTGATATGTGCTACAGCGCAGGCGGGCACCATTTTAAAATTGATTTTTTTTATACTCCTCAGGATAACCTTAAGCACATTTATTAACAACACAGTAAACATGCGATTATGCTGCAGTACACATGCCACGGCCGGCGCCTGCCTGCAGAAGTCCTTTTTTTTCAGTATGTATATATAATATTCATTATGTTAACTAGGGGGCAGGTCTGTGTGGGATCAGTGACCTGTCAGCAGTCTGCATTATGAATATCTAATCAGAGCATCCCTCATGAAGACACCCCCTACACACATACAAAAAGATAGCTGACAGCACTTCCAGGACCAAGGAGATGCACGCTCAAAGTCCAAAGACCCAATTGGACATCAGAAATCCAAGAGAAATGAAGAGGAGCAGCATCCAATCCGGGTGAAGAAATGTGCAGAAGTTTATTTCGCCATGAAATTATACAATGTTTCGATCATCACATGGTCTTTTTCAAGAAAAAGACCATGTGATGGTGGAAACGTTGTATATTTTCATGGCGAAATAAACTTCTGCACATTTCTTCACCCGGATTGGATGCTGCTCTTCATTTCTCTTGGACCCCCTACACACAGGCTGCCCCGGGGCACGAGCATATCATTAACTCAAAACCACAAGACGGATTTCATCAACCAAGGTATCATTTTAATAAGTATAACGGCGCCTACTGACACTGTCTGAAGGTTACTGTGCACAATCCTTCTGACAGGTTCCCTTTAAACACTTCTTAAAAAGGAAAAAAAATTATATTAAATGGAAAGAGGGGAGCATATCTAAAGAAGAATATAATGTTGTTTGCATGGAAAGCAGGGCTATTGTTAGAAGAGCTAAAGCCAGTAATGAAGTAAGGCTTGCAAGGGAGACAAAAAGCAATAGAATAAAGGATTTTTGGGGTATGTCATAAGCAAAATAAAAGTCAAAGAAGATAAAGCATTTTTACAGGCTGAAAAGGGTGAAGTGGTCAAAAATGATGTTGAGAAGGCTGAACTTTTAAATTCCTATTTTGCATCTTTGTTCTCTAAGAAAGCACTTGTAACATCAACTGATCTTCACTGTGGTATTGAAGGAATAAAATAATCCACACTAGCTATAAACAGAGAGATAGTGAGGGAACACTTAGCTAGTTTAAATTAATTTAAATCTCCTGGTCCAGATAAATAAATCCTAGGGTACTGAAAGAGTTAGCAGAGGAAACTGCAGAACCACTAGCCAGAATATTTGAAAAATCCTGGAGAACAGGAGAAGTCCCAGAAGATTGGAGAAGGGCAAATGTCCCTATCTTCAAAAAAGGAAAGCAGTTGGATCCAGCAAATTACAGGCTAGTGAGCCTTACTTCTATACCAGGAAAGATCTTTGAACATATTATTGAACAACATGTATGTACAGTAAGTACTTGGACAATAATACAGTAATTAATCAGAGCCAGCATGGGTTTGTAGCAAACAAGTCATGCCAGACTAATCTAATTTCTTCTATGATGGAATCCCTGACTGAATGGATAAGGGAAATGCGGTAGATATAGTATGTCTCGAATTCAACAAAGCATTTGATAAAGTATCTCATACTATCCTTATTGATAAAAATGATCAAGTATGGAATTGACAAGGCTATGGTTAGGTGGATTCATAACTGGCTCAGTGATCATACTCAAGGAATGGTAATAAATGCTTGCACATTGAATTGGAAATGTGTTTCACTTTGGGTACCACTAACCTCTGTCCTGGCCCCAGTGTTGTCATTTTTATAAATGATCTAGATAAGGAAACTGAAGGTATAAACTAATCAAATTTGCAGATGATGAAAAGCTAGGAAGGATCGTTAACACCAGACAGTGAAAGGATTCATAAGAATCTAGATAAGCTTGAATAATGGTCAGCGACTAATAGAATGGTATTTAACAGGGGGAAATGCAAGATTCTACACCTGGGCAAGAAAAAAAATTACATATATAGAATGGGAGGAATATAACTAAGCAACAGCACGTGTGAAAAAGACTTGGGTATACTAATAGATTACAGACTGCACATGAGTCAGCAGTGTGATGCAGCAGCGAAAAAGGCGAACACAGTTTAAGAAAAGTTTAAGAGAAGAGTCGTCTACTCCTCCTTGGTCAGGCCTCATCTGGAATACTGTGTCCAGTTCTGGGCATCATATTTTAAAAAAGACATTGAAAAACTGGAGCAAGTGTAAAGATCGCAGGAATGCGGGATGTCACCACAGACAGGAGACAGATCAAGAGTTAACAGGATTTTTATTAACAACCCCTTATTCACTATACACTCTTTTGCCCCTGATGAAGTCACAGCAATGACGACATGCATTGGGCTAAACAGGAGCCACTCTTCTGCCGTGCTTTCTATATTCATTACAATGTGTCTGTTTATGAGCATACCTATTTGGGTTCTTTCAACACAGTGGTAATGTATCTATTACAATCTATGTGAGATGGTTAGGAGGTTTGATAAGATAATATATTCTTGATCTTTTTTACTTTTATTATACGTGCCAGATTTTTCTTTGGCTTGCTCTATGGGGTGTTAATGAATAGATATCTGGTCTATGTGGCCCTTTGTCCACCCCCCCTCCCCCGCTTATTGTATTTGGTGTCTATCAATATCTCCATTATATTTATATATATTCTATCTTTATTATGGGAGCTCTCTATTGATGTTGCATTTTTTCCTTGGATATGATTGAATTTGTCCTAATTACAACAAATTATTGCAGTGTTATCTATATGAAGACACAGATTTATTTTTGATATACTACCAGACATACTAAATATTATATTTATTTACATGCGCGACATGAATTGTGGTTCTCTGTATGTACTTGTTACATCCTTTCTTGTAACTATTTTTGTATTTTAAATGCTTTTAAAATGATCCTGTGGTTTTGTGTGTCCCAATAAAATTTGTTAATATTTTTGGTGATCCCTGCTTTTTGTATGTTTCTTGTCTCTTGTTATAACAAATATACTCCACGCAGGAAGTAGCAGGGCATGGAGGAGTGGTAATGGGACAAAGGACGGGAAAGGGTGTTTGGACGGGGTAAAACTGGGAGTATGACAGGATTGGTAAGAGATGAAGGAGAGTTCAGTAAGAAAGAGTTTAAACTTATCGGAATGTAGTCGTCAGACGTGAGGAGTTTCAGAATTTCAACAGTAGCACTGACAACAGCGGCACGTGATGTCTGTAACAGGCGGGGATCCAATGGTGGCACCGGCAACAGTGGCACAGGACGTCTCGGCGAAGTCTCTGAGGGGCAGGAAGAGTCCTGTGCTTAAATGTATCTAGCACGGTACTGAATCCAGTGTGAGGGACTCCCTGGAACGGTACTTCGCTCTGTGGTGTACACAACTCCTTAGTAGTCAGGCTCTGGCCTAGCTGTCTGTCAATCTCTGTGTTGCACACTCAGTGCAGTCTCTGTCTTCAACTGTGGTCACCTCCTAGCGTGGAGGGTAGCGGAGAGCTGACAGTCGGTCGTCCACAAACGGTGGACGTGAAAGCAGGGGTCTGTCAAGTGTGCGGTCTCTCTTGGGCTCACTGTCTCATAGTGTACAATACCTGGCTTAGCTCCATACAGCTACGCACAGCTCTGCTCTGCTGGCACGGCTCTGCACGGCTCTTCACTGCTGGCACGGCTCTACTGGCACAGCTAATCCCCCAAGCACTACAGCTCCTATCCTGGACAGCAGCATTACGGCCTGTCACAGGGCCAGCACTCTCTGGTGGGGGAAGCAGAGCGCGCTCTTCTCTGCTCTGCGTGCTGCACTTACTTGGCCCAAACCTCCACCTGCATCGCGCGTTTTTCCTTCTGTGTTTGCGTGCTCTTTTTAGGTTCTCCCAGCCTCCTCCTGTCAGCAGGAAGCCCCGCCTCTCTTCTCCTTCCCTCCTGCAGCAGGGGAAGGTCGGCCTCTCTCAGGCTTCCCCCCGGAAATAGAGGATGCAGCCTTTTTAGTTCCGGACCAGGCATGCAGGTACCCACAGTCTGGTCAACCTCCTTACACAAGTTCAGAGAAGAGCTACCAGGATGGTGAACAGACTGCAAAGTATATCCTACGAGGACCGATTAAAGGATCTGGAAATGTTTCACTTGCAAAAAAAGAAGGCTAAGAGGAGACTTAATAGCTGTCTACAAATATCTGAAGGAATTCCACAGTGTAGAGGGATCATCTTCATTCTCATTTGCAAATGGAAATGTGAGAAGCAATGGAATGAAACTGAAGGGGAAAAGAAACAGATTAGATATTAGAAAAAACTTTTTGACAGTGAGCATGATCAATGAGTGGAACACGCTGCCTCGAGAGGTGGTGAGTTCTTCAATAGATGTCCTCAAACAGAGGCTGGACAGAAATCTGTCTGAGACGGTTTAGTGAATCCTGCGCTGCATTGAGCAGGGGATTGGACACAATGACCCTGGAGGTCCTTTCCAACATTAACATTCTATGATTCTGTGATCTATGATTCTAATGTCTGATATTGAGGTAAAAATTCAGACACGGGTGGGAATCTAACCTATTCAATAAAGGAAATATGTGGCATCCGGGTGGTCTGGTGGCTGTTTGACATTTTTGCTTTTTGAAATGTACATGTACAATTGGGTTTCTTTTTAGCCATTAGTTATATAAAGCCTATGGAATGTTTAACCCCCTTGAATAAATAAAAGTCTCCAGGCTGAGGTTATAACCTTTTGGTTAAATGATATTTTTAGTTAGCTTAGAATGATGTACACCCCCACAAAATATGACTCCCACAGTAACCCTCTACATTCCCACACACAGTACCAGGGTCTTCACAGTCCCCCCATACAGAATCATATCCCCCACCTCCCCACTCACAGTATTATGCCACCACAGTGCATCCCCACAGCATGATTCTCTCCAGCTCCCTGACACAGAATGATCCTCCCATAGTACATTCCCACACATAGTATGATGGTCCCGCCATAAATAATGATAGAGTCAGATAAGGGGATTATGATTAATGGTCTATGATGCCTTGGAGATCTATGATTGTGAAGATGTGGGATACCATTGATTGTTAGTTTAGGGTGGTCTCGGGTGATGATAGGATTACTATCTTCTCATCATACAGATTAGTGTATGGTAGAGGACTCAGAATACTATTGCTGTAATTTAACACTTTGGCTCTATGGTTTATGGTTAAGCAGGGTATTTCAGGTGCCTAAACATCACTACTGAGCCCCATGAATCGAGTCTACTCTTCCCATTCTTTTAAGGCATTTCCACTCAGACACATAAAACATAAAAAAGATGCTTTTTGCCACCATTAAATAAGCCACTTAAATTTCTCTATATATGGTTTCTATTGACCTTAATTAGGCTAATATGTATGTAGTTTTTAACAAATGTCCTGTTTATCTAAAGAATTGTTGTCTTGGTCATGGGTTGTGTCACAATACTTATCAAGGATGATGTGCAGCTACTTTGTTACCACAGATTTTGTGATGGGCTAAACTGAGGAACCTTGAAGATGTGAACTTTGCTGTAGGGAATCTCTAGGATGCAAGTCTCACAGGAGAAGACAGAAAGCACTTTCAGGTAAGAGAAAGTGGATTTCTTTCATTATAAATGAAGGGCAGAAGATTAGGGCAGGGAGCAGACAAGTGAATGTGATGAGAAAACAAGATGGGTCGAAGCCAAAACAGTCATGCACAGTTCAAGCACCTAATGGACCTTTTTGCTCATGTATTGATCATTGGATGAAGGGCTCTTATGAAACATGGATCACCTGGGCAATGGCTGGAAAAAAAAAGGACAACATTTTAGGAGGAACTCGGAGTTCATATTCTCACAAGATAGAGACTACAACAGATGTCCCAGTGGGCAAGTCACATTTGCAAGTGAAATAATAGGCATGGGGTCTCAAAAGCAGAGAGGAGCAGTGAATGGCTTGTCAGAAAAGACCAAAACGGTGGTGAAGAGTAGAGCAGCAGGGCCAAGAGCAGACTGAGGTAGGAGCATGTGGTAGGTCATGACAGTCAGTTTTTGGCCCCTGTAAAGTGTAGAATTAAGAGAAACAGAGTAATATTACTGTGTGCATGACAAATGATCACTAAACTATTTTTTGGGTGGAGAATATTAGGTTGTCTACAATGAGTACACTGTGGTGGAATACACGCAGCTTGTTTAAATCTTGCAGCTGTATTTTGTATTTAGAAATTGGAATCAGTAAGGAAAATGATTACGCATCTAATGTAAATGATCATTGTATACACAGTATTCAGGAAATGCTGGAGGACATTTATAAGACAATGATGAAGCAAACATCCAGGAATGAATTAGCCTCTTGTAATTGCAGCTGTAATATCTGGGGCAAGTGTGGTTCTCCACTGGGAAGAAACTCCTACTCTGTGTGACTCCCTCTGGCTCATACTATACCACTAGGCTCTCTTCCTTCTCAGCTCTGCTAATCCTCTAGTCTGCTTAGTGTAAGAATTTCCTAGGCGGAAGACTGCTAGTCCCAAGTGAAAGAATAATTTTTGGGTCACATTCAAGAATGTTTGATATATTAAGTAACATAAACTTGGCTTCTAAAGGTAAGTTTTAACAATCTCCTTCTATTTTCCTATCTTACATTCATAGTCATCTAGCTGAAAGATGATGGAGAATTTGGCATATTTCTTCATTTTCAGGAACTGGTACCAGATTGCTGAAGCTATTTCTTCATGTCATTGGATTATTCTCCAGAACATAATTTATTAAGATAAGGCTTATATATTCTTATATTTCATTTTCTGAGCAATAAAAAATAAGTGAATTTAATTATTTTGTTCTGATAGAAATATTTTTCATACTATGTGTGTTAGCGCATAGACAATCTTTCCTTTATTCTAACTGCCAAGAACAGCCATGCCTGGGTTTAAAGAACATCTATCTATTTCTAATACACAGTGATGTCATAGTAAAGGACTAAATATACATCATAGGATATCACAGGAGGGCAATGTGCATTACATGAGTTATCCAGGACAACAGCATTTATTATGGGCCTAAGAACTAACTGGCGGGTAATTGCTAACTATCTGTTGTGCCAGGGGGTGATCTATGCTGGCACAAAGCAGTCACAAATCGTTCCTGTTGGAGATTCAGCGGCTTCTGTTGACATCACGTTAATAGATCAGCAGCTTCTCATCCGCTCTTTTGGTGGGGAGTGACTGCCGACGTAATGCTGATTCTTGAAATAATGCTTATTATTGTATATATTGCAAAAACTACTATTTGCTACTGTTTAATAGTGCATGAGATTCTGTTTCTAGCAATAGTGTTATAATGCCAGTAAAGCACTGTTAAAAAAAACAAAACAAAACAGGAAGTTCCTGTTCCCTGTGTGTAGCTAACGCCTGTTTCATACATCCGTTTGTGACCATCAGCCAAAATCCTCCGTTTTGCAAAAAAAACGGATCTGCCATTTTTCTTTGCGGATCCGTTTTTTTCCCCATTGACTTGCATTGTCGGCGGATTTTGACTGATGATCATCCGTTGCGTCCGTGCTTGTGCAGATCCGCGAGAATTTTGGCATCCGCCGACATCACCGAACGGAGCCTGTAATGTTTTTTTGATTCATGGATCCGCATTTTCCCTTTTTAACCCTGAATCTTCTCTGGCTGCTGGAAGAAAATATTCTCTCTCTCTCTCTCCTACATCCGCCGGTATTTTTTTTTTTTTCTTTTTTCCAGGCGCGGTTCCTTTAAATTTTTACCATCGGCGGATCCGTACATCCGCCGATCCGCTGTCCCCCGTTTCTGTCAGTCCTCCTGCGGATCCGTTTTCCTGTATTTTGGCGGATTTAGACTGACAGAAAAATCTGAAGTGTGAAACAGGCCTAAAGCACACCTTACTTTCACTTTGCAAGCTGACAGGCCAGATGCTAAGATCCTAATCTATAAGGAATACCAGTTGTTAACTATGTTATCTTTGTTCCTGAATAAATATATATTCACTGTTGAATGGCTGAACAGTACAGAGATTAATCTGCTGCCAACAGGTTATGGGCCCAGATGCTCAAAAACCCAGAGAACATCCCAGAGGAGAAAGAACAAGACTGTACTAAGAGGAAGAAGCAAAGATGGCCACCAGCAGAAACTCTGTGACGTTCACAGTGCCAAATCTGACTAACCAGAACTGTTGGAGTGTGGAATGCTAGGTTCTTCAACCAATGAAGAAGCAACAGAAAAATCAGTCAGAAGTCAGGAGGTGGTCAAGATCTAACAAGGTTAAAACAGCTAAGTGTCTTTCCTACTTTGTCAAAACACTGTCTGAGTCAGAGCCGCAGTGAAGGGATGAGATGCAACAGCTACCTGTCCATGAAAAACTGAAGTGGATTAATACTGCTAATGAAGAAATGAGGTCCCTTCATCAACTTCCATAATAATAAAAATAATATTAATTTTATTTCTATAGCGCCAACATATTCAGCAGCACTTTACATTTTAGACAAACTTGGAAACTCACCAAACTACCACAAGGCAAGAAAGCAATATAATGTAAATGTGTTTTTAAGACAAAGTATGTCTCGAAGGCAAGGTTCACAGATTTAAAGCAAGATTAATCGCAAAAGGATATTCACGGAAATATGGTCAAGATTATGATGTCACATGTTCTCCAGCAGACCACATTCAGAACTCTAATGGCTATAGCTGCTGTACAAAAGATGTTTTACAGACATTTGGACATCAAAACTGCCATCTTAAATGGTGACATTGAAGAGCACTGGTACATGACTCAACCTGAGGGTTTTATCAAAGAGGGTGAAGTGAATCTTGTTTTCAAACTACAGGGTGGGCCATTTATATGGATACACCTGGGTGGGCCATTTATAAAGTTGCATCCAAAATGGCTGACTTAAAAATGGTCACCATGGACTCACCACCCATCTTGAAAAGTTTTCCCCCCTCCCATATACTAATGCGCCACAAACAGGAAGTTGATATCACCAAGCATTCCCATTTTATTTTGGTGTATCCATATACATGGCCCACCCTATACATAAATCTCTCTATGGTCTTAAGCAATCAGCAAGAACGTGGAACACCAAAATGAGCAAAGTCTTTTTGGAAGAAGGATTTAAAAGCGGACAAGCAAATCCATGTTTCCATGATTATAGACAAAAAGTACAGACGGAGAGTGGATGTACAGTATATTCTCTTATATGTGTACAATGTGATTATAGTTCCTCAAGAGGAAACAGAAATTGTAAATGACTACAATTCTGAATCAGCATTTTGAAACTAAAGACCTTGGAAGTGTGACATATTATCTAGGAATCCAGGTCCAGAGAGAATATGATGGAAGCTTTCTTCCAAAGTGTAAAAATCAACTCAATTCTGAATCAGTTTAGAAAGACAGAAGCCAAAGGTATAGCAACCCCAATGGTACCATCTTACTTAAAGTTGGAAGGAGAAGATGATCTGCAACCTTACAATGAGAAATACAGACAGGCAGTGGGGGCACTTTTATACATTCAACTATGACTCGACCGGATATCGCAGCAACAATTGGAATTCTCTGCAAATATTGGAAAAAAACTCACCAAAAAGAATGGAATGCCATTAAGAGAGTTCTTTGATTTTTGAAAGAGACTCAAGACATAAATTTAGGATCCAAGAAAAACACTTCTGAGCATCCGCGCTGCTTTAGTGATAAGCATTCTTCAGAAATCCATATAAATCTTTCAAGTTCTTTGTTATATGTACTACAGAAACTACGCATTTCGAGGTGACAAACCGCACCTCTTCTTCAGGTTACAGTACAGAGTTATCTTGGATCCTCAACTTATGATACCTAGTGGACGCTGTCCACCTGCACGAGCTCTGCAGCAGCTATATGACTGCAACAAACGTTGAGAGTGGTTGTGTCTGAACACAACCCATAAAGGGTAAGTACTCCAGAGTACTTTTATATTTTAATTGATTTATACCAGGTGAAGCCCTATGTCTGCGCCCCCGCCCTTGTTTTCTCTTAAGACATAAATTTAATGATATCTGCAACAGGAATTTAAAACTTACAGGCTATGAGGATGCAGATTGGGCTGGTGACTTTAGTGATTGTAAGTCGACAAGCAGCTATTTGTTCAAGCTTAAAGAAAGTTCAATTTTTTGGTCTAGCAGAAAATAGGTGTCCGTAGCCTTGTCATCTACAAAAGCAGAGTATGTGTCTATAGCCCACACAAGGGGTCATTTGGTTAAGTCAATTGTTAGGAGATCTTGGTAAGCCATCGACTCAACCGATACTGATCTATGAAGACAACCAAAGATGCATTAAACTTGCATGCAGTGAGAAGATCAATATGAGAACCATCACCTGTGTGAATTGAGAGAACATGGCATAAGTCAGTTTGTTTATTGCAAGACTGACCAAATGATAGCTAATGTTATGACAAAGCCACTTCCAAGAGCCAAATTTGAAGAATGCAGAAACATTATGGGACTAACAGTATAAGCAGTTGTTGAGTGGGGGTGTTGCAATAATGCTTATTATTGTATATATTTCAACAACTACTATTTGCTACTGTTTAACAGTGCATCAGTTTCTGTCTCCAGCAATAGTGTTATATTGCCAATAATACATTGTTAAGAAAAAAAATAATAGGAAGTTCCTGTTCACTGTGTGTGTGGCTGAAACACACTTTACTTTCAATTTGCAGCTGACATGCAAGATGCTAAGATCCTAAGCTATAAGAAATACCAGTTGTAAGTTGTGTTATCTTTGTTCCTGAATAAATTTATATTTACTGTTAAATGACTGGAAAGTACACAGATTAATCCACTGCCAACACTGAGAACAGGGAGCTGGCTGTCATTCATCATGACATCAGCACCATCGATAGAGCAGCCCACGAGAAGAAGAGCAGCTGAGTTGCCAGCAGCAGTGATCAGCAGGTTGTTGCCTATTAGTTTTTAGGTCCATAGTAAAAAAAATATTTAATTTTCCTGAACAACCCCTTTCATGCCTAATAATATTTTAACATAGAAATATTTTAATGAAAAATATCACCATGCATGCATCACGTATTGACAATAAAATACAATGATGACACATCTGCAGCGATGATACACCCAAGTGGTGTAGTCTCCCATCAAAATAGGCTACCTTGTTGCTACTTGGGCACCTCCATTTTGACCAAAATGTGAGCTAACAAACTCCACTGTCAGAGTATAATATATATAGAGCAGTTCATAATTCATATATTTTATATCCACATATACCTTACAGTGTGGTTGTATTTGTTAGATTGTATGCACTGCAACTCACACTTGAAGGTATATTTCATTTTCGTGGGAGGTCTTTATCAGTTTTGTTTTCTGCAGTTTAAAAAGGCATTTTTAGACAGACATATATATTAATTTTTTATATAAAATAAATCTACGGGGGCGTGGCATGGCCGGCGAGGAGTGAGGATGTGTTCTGGAGAGCTCCCGCTCCTATACCGGTTACCGACCTATCAGAGACCTATTCAGATTACTTCTACCCTGATGACCACCAGAAGAGGCAGAGGGAGCACATCCACCGGCCCCACGGCATCTGAAAAGGCTCCCCATAACATCTCCCGCTACTTCACAGGAGCGGGGAAGACGAAGAAGGCAGGCGCCATGAAGGATTCGGCGCGCAAAGTGCAGTCGGCTCCGCCGTCAGTGGGAGGCAAGGTACAGGAGGTGGGGGAGCAGTCTGAGGGGAAGGAGGACTGCAGGGGGACCCCTCGGGGATCTGGTGGGGTGGCCCCGGAGGCTCCGCAGGAGACGGGGCGCTCTCCTCATAACAAAACCGCTGAGCCCCTGGAGGCCTGTCTTTCACAGGGAGAGCCCGCAGGCATGCCAGCACAGCCTCACACCAGCGCGGCATGTGAAGGCCCAGAGGTGTTTTCTCCGGAGCTCTCCATGCCATGCTCTCAGAGAGGCACCATTACTCCCCCTGACACCAGTCTTGTCACCACCAATGGTGCTACAGTACAGGGGGAAGCCGACCCTGCGATGAGTGGGCAGTCAAATTACACCATGTCATCTGCCCATCAGGCTGGACTGCCATCTGTCATAGCTCCCCCACCTACCCACCAATCAGCTGCATCCCTGACACCACAGTGCAGACCATCTGCCCCTTTCTTTATGGGACAATCTGCAACACCCATGGGAGTCGATCTTACATTACTATATAATAAAATAAAAGACATCCCGACGAAACAGGACATGGAACAATACATTGTTCGTTTGGAATCTTCCTATAAAGCTGAACTTTCCATACTTAAGGATGACATCCAACAATGCGGGGAGAAAGTTGAATCCCATGACCAGCTTCTGGCTTCCTTGAATGATAGAATGGAGGCTCAGGAGGCTGCCATGGCCGCTCAAGCTAGACAGCTACAGACCCTAGCGGAGATGCTGGATGACTCTGAAAACAGGGGACGCAGGAACAACATAAGAATACGGGGATTACCCGAATCTATACCTCCCCAGGAGTTAGATACCACTTTGAGAGGCATCTTCAACTCGGTGTTAGATAGGCCCCAATACACTTCATTGGAGCTAGACCATGCCCATAGGGCTCTGGCCCCACATCCTAGTGAACCTGACCCACTGAGAGATGTGATTTGCCGGTTCCATAAATACCGACTTAAAGATGCGGTCATGGGGGCAGCCAGGAGAGCAAGACCCATAAACCACTGGGACACCCGTATACAGCTTCTACCAGACCTGTCCAGATGGACTTTACAGAGGCGCAGAGCTCATCGCCCTCTCTTGGATATGCTGCGGCAGCATGACCTTTTCTACACTTGGGGGTTCCCGTTTTGCCTCCGGATTCAGAAAGGGGGCAGAGTGCATCGTTTGAGCCATCCTAGTGGAATCCCAGCATTCTCGGCCGCCCTGGATATACCAGAGGTGGACACCCCTGACTAGCCACCCTTACCAACATTTTATAGACTGGATGATCCTCCCAGGGGTCAGGCTCCTCAACGGCAGCGACGACTCGGAAGACGGCCCAATGGACGTGCGCGCATACATCCAAGAGAAGGAGACGCTGATTGATTACTCAGCTTTTGATTTGGGGTTGATTCTCATCTACTTGGGTGGGAGACGGAGATTGGGGATCATTCTACTGGCAATACAGAACTGAAGCTCAAATCAGTTTTTACCATCAGAGGACTCCCCCTTTCTCTCCCTTTCCCCCCCTTTTTTTCCCCCTTCCTCCCCCTCCCCTCCCTCCCCTCGTCCCCCCCCATATACTCTTTGACAACCGATATTCCATGCTAACTACTTTCATGCGCTATTAATCGCTCACCATTCTGTTGTGTCCTACTTCAAAGGAAGATTTGATTCCTGAAAGCTTATGTTGCTTCAGGTTTAAATTTTGTGGTATCTTTAACACTGTCAGTCGCGATGGTACTGATGCTATTTACGATGTGTAATAGGTTAACGGCTTATGTGTTTATTAGCTAAGGTTATATATAATCTTTATCTGGTAGATTCTCTGCCCTAGGGGTATGCGATTGTTATATCATTACGAGGTTGGGGATCGGAGGAGACGGCGTCTCCATCTCCCTACTTGTCGTACACTTACCCCCCGGAGGTGCTGTTTCGCCACTGAGGTGCGCAGCAATTAGCACTTACCTCCACTAGGTTCTACGTTATCTGTTGAAGTGTGCCTATCCACACTTGTATTGTTAAATTTTACTTCTACCCTTTGCCTTTTTCTCTACTCCTTTGTCTACTTTCTTTGTTTACATTCTCTCCACTCCACTAGTTTTTCCCCCCCTTCTCCACAGTGGGCGCTGGACTCCGAAGCCGATCCATCC
Source organism: Dendrobates tinctorius (assembly GCF_039654945.1). Lineage (NCBI taxonomy): Eukaryota > Metazoa > Chordata > Amphibia > Anura > Dendrobatidae > Dendrobates > Dendrobates tinctorius. The sequence continues at coordinate 604,164 of NW_027361750.1, forward strand.
CTTTGAACGAAGCCTGACTTTCTCGATTCCGGACTACAAATACAATGCCTGAGAAAACAAAAAGCAAAAAACACAAATATCCTGAACTAAAAAGTAAAAAATATACTGCAAATAATGCATAAAGGTAGTAATAATAATAAGGGTATTTAGTAAACATAATTTTGATCAAAATAATGTACAAGCCATCCCGCCACGTCACGGCAACCCTTGTGGGACAGTCCCTACTCTAGTATTATTTTGATCACTGGGGTTTCATGTTTTCGGCCTTACGACAGATGGGCCTGGGGAGCCGTTTCCTACATAGGATTGCAGCTCTATATTCTGGTCCTTCGGCGAGGGTTAGAATCAACGGTGCAATGTCGGACTCTATAGCCATTGGGAATGGCACACGACAAGGCTGCCCTCTGTCGCCCCTTTTATACATGGTAGTTATGGAATATTTGGCAGTGGCAATTAGAAACAGTCTATGGGTAGACCACGCTCATTATAAGGTCTCTCTTTATGCTGATGACCTCCTGCTGTACGTATCCCAGCCACACATTACCCTCCCGTCGTTGATGGTGGAGTTTCAAAAATATGGTGCAGTCAGCAATTTTAAAATCAATTTTCATAAAACTGAAGCCCTTAATATATCCCTGGGACAGGCAGAACTTGTGAGGACCATGGGGACTTTCTCCTTTCGTTGGAAGTCCGGAGCTATTCAATATCTGGGTGTTCAAATTCCCACCGACATGACTGACCTTTACAAACTAAACTATTTGCCCCTCTTAGAATCGACCCTGAAACGTTTGCGAGAGTACGAACAAAAGAACATCTCGTGGTTGGCAGGATGAACTCATTTAAGATGGATGTTCTTCCCAGGTTTTTATACCTGTTCCAGGCGGTTCCGATTATGCCACCGAAGGCATTTTTCCAGACCATTAGATCTGCACTGACCCGTTTTATTTGGCAGACTTCTAAGCCCAGTCTAAAGTAACCTAGAACTCTACCATCGGGCCTCCATACTTGTACGTTTATTCAACTGGTAATTCGGCCATTGTTCCAAGCAATGGGTTCAACTGGAACAGACATCCTTTAATATCCCTCTACAACACCTCCCATGGATCCGGCGCTATGACATTGCTACAGACGACTCTGGGGGATCCACGGGCTTTTTGGCGCGAGAAGCTATTCAGCTCTGGAACCGTTTAAAAATTAAAAAGAAATTGATCAGCGCCGTGAACCCGTTGACACCAATTTTTGGTAACCCAGATTTTCCTCCTGGTCGTCACAGAGACCAATTTTTGGGTTGGCATATTAGTACGGACTTACACCTGGGAGATGTTCTTGTGGGAGAGGATATCCCATCTTTGGAAACCTTACGGGAACAGTTTCCCACTAGGGCGCTCTCCTGGATGGAATACAATCAACTGAGGTTGTTTGTCCGGGGACATATGGTTGACCACACTTCTCGTCCCCCCATGACACGGTTGGAAAATTTACTACAGCAGCAGGACCCTCCCTCTCTTCTGATTTCTCTTTTATATAAGGAATTCCACACTGGTGACCCGGAAGGGATTCCGAGCTACATCCGAGCGTGGGAAGAGGAGATGGGATATAAATTCTCTGCTGAGGATCTTGATAAAGCTTACCTTTTCACACACAAAATGTCCCCGGCTGGGGGCGCACAGGAGAAAAATTTTAAGATACTGACCAGATGGTATCTGTCCCCTGTCAGACTGAAGTCCATTATCCCGTCAGTAGACGACACCTGTTGGTGGTGTGGAACCGAAAGAGGCACACTATTCCATATATGGTGGCAGTGCCCCGCTATACGACCCTTCTGGAAGAAGGTGTTCTTGGCTTATCATAGAATTTCTGGAGATTATGTTCCCCCCCTCCCCGCAAATTGCCATCTTGTCGATCCTTCCGGGACCCATATCCACTCAGAAACGGAGCCTTCTCCGGTTCTGTATCGCCGCGGCATGCATGGTAATTCCGCACCTTTGGCGCACGGCGACACCGCCAACTATGGCAGAATGGGTATCGGAATTCGCAGACATCTTTCGTATGGAGGAACTAATGGCTGAAATGGAAGGGGACAACACCCGCTTGATCCGTGTATGGCAACCTTGGATCATGTTCAAGGAAACTACCGAACTATCTCAACTGGTTGAGGAGGCTTCATAGAGGTCGGTGTGGAGCTCTGGTGTCCGCTCACCCCCCCTTTTTTGTTCCTGCCCTCTTATAGGTTTCGGACACGTGGTTGAAAACCTATTCCCCCTAATCTTCCCACCTTAACCTCCTTCGTGCTCTTTCCCCCCTCCTTTTCTTGTCTCTTTCCTTCTTCTTGTGAAGTAAACCTCTGCTGATACCTGTAAAGATGTTGCTACGTATGTTTATAATTATTGTTTTCTTGCGTCTGACCATTATATACTACTACTGTACCAGATGATACTTGGGGAGGAATGATATCTCTCCAGCCTGTTCCATTGAACATAAGTAATGTATAACGAATGTTTATATACACTGTGTTCCAAATTATTATGCAAAAAATATTTCCTCATATTTTCTCTAAATTACCTATATGAATTGCAGTCATTGTTATTTTCCAGTCATCTACTATTCTAGTATATTTGCAATGTTTTTGAACAAACTGCCTATGAAAACAGTAGTATATTTTTAAAATAATAAACACTCAAAATGTATGTTCCAAATTATTATGCACAGCAGAGTTTCAACCTTTTTATTTTTATTTTGAACAAAAAAATGGTCAATTGTGAAATTATAAGCATTATCAGCTTATTACAAAATGAAATCAAACAGTTTTCAAGTCAAAACTTTATTCTAGGTGATGTTACATTTTCACATTGGACCCCTTGTTCGAAAGAAGCTTCTGAACTCTCTCGTCCATTGAATTTGTCAGTTTTTGGATGGTTTGTGCTTCAATTGTTTTGCATGTGGACAGAATACCCTCCCAGAGCTGTTGCTTAGATGTGAACTGCCTCCCGCCATCATAGACACTCCTTTTGATGATGCTCCAGAGGTTCTCAATGGGGTTGAGGTCAGGGGAAGATGGTGGCCACACCATAAGTTTGTCCTCTTTTATGCCCATAGCAGCCAGAGATGCAGATGTGTTATTTGCAGCATGAGACGGTGCATTATCATGCATGAAAATGATTTTGCTGCGGAAAGCACGGTTCTTCCTCTTGAACCATGCCAGGAAGTGCTGTTTTAGAAACTCCACATAGATTATGGAGTTCATCTTTACCCCTTCAGGGATCCTAAAGGGGCCGACAATCTCTCTCCCCATGATTCCAGCCCAAAAAATTACTCCACCTCCTCCTTGTTGGCGCCTTAGCCGTGTTTTCATGGGGTGTCCATCAACCAGCCATCCTCCACTCCATCCATCTGGACCATCGAGCGTTGCACTGCACTCATCGGTGAACAAAACAGTTTGGAAGTCAGTCTTCATGTATCGTTTGGCCCACTGGAGCCGTTTCTGCTTGTGTGCAGTGGATAGAGGTGCTCGACAGGATGACTTACGCACAGCTGCAAACCTCTGAAGGACCCTGCATCTTGTTGTTTGGGGGACGTTTGAGGCACCAGCAGCTTCAAAAACTTGTCTGCTCCTATGACAAGGCATTTTTGCAGCTGCTCTTTTAACCTGACGCAACTGCCTGTTGGAAAGAGTCCTCAATTTTTCCTTTTCAGCACGCACACGTGTGTGCTGGGAATCAGCTACATACTTCTTGATTGTGCGATGATCACGATGAAGTGTCTTGGCAATGTTGATTGTAGTCAAGCCTAGACCTAAATACTCCACAATTTGTTGCTTCTCAGCAGCCGACACATCCTTTTTCTTTCCCATTTTGGCAAAAAATGTAGGCAGCTTAATAATGTGGAACAGCCTTCTTAAGTAGTCTTGCCTTTATTTGGACACACCTGCCAAACTAATTTGCACAGGTATCTGCAATTGCTTTCAGTGATATAAAGAGCCCTGACACACATCACCATCAATGAGTTTAAATGACAAACAAAAAAATTCTAACCTTATCACTCCTAAACTCTTTTTGCGTAATAATTTTGAACACAGTTTAGTTGAGTTTATCAACCTGTAGTGCCAATTACTTGGATTGATTCTTGTATATGGTAGTGCATATGAACCCTATACCAACATTCACCCTACTGGGACATTACGAGTCCCTGTCTCAGAAGAGGTTTCGGTCTTATACGAGGCTGACTATACTGCGACCTTGCACGGCTTGGTGTACAATGTTTGATGTCTTGTATGTTATCTTTGTCTTTTTGTTTCTTCAGTAAAAATAGATTCAACATAAAATAAATCTACATATGTCTAAAAGCTAGGACAAGTGTTCTGAGAAGGATCGTTTGCTAAGGTAAGGGGACGCTAATGAAGGCCAATAACGCTGGTGAAAGGGACATATGGCGTATGCACAAGGCATTGCTATGATGAGAGGATGCCAAACCGCAAGCAAACTAGCGGCCATGCCCAATCACAGCAAGCGACTAATTGGAAACATTTGCACCCAAGACTTTCCTGGCTACAGAAGGTCTGCTTTTCCATTTACCTGTTCACTTTCTTTCTGGTTACTTTATGCACAATCAATCGAAGACCCATGATTGGGGCTGCTCACCGCACAACCTTTCAAGGTGAATTTGTTACTTGCCCTGTATTTTAACCATTCACGTACATTATTACCCTATGTTTTGCACTATTACTTGGGTCTTTTTGTAGGCCTATTTGACCGTAACCTGGGCACCATGTACATGGAGTCTTCATCGTCTCCTTCTGCAATCTTAAAGAACTTGCTACGACTTTATATGATGTGATAGAGAATATTTTATCACACACCTCTCTATTAGCTTTTAGTTATAATGAAATGCTGAAATTATTATTCAAAAACCTCACAAAAGAATCAAGTCAATGAATCCATGACATTTTTCTTTAAATCTACACTAATAAATTTCTATGTCACCTGTATTGAGCTTGTTAGCACTTGATTTTTGCATTGCTAGAGACTGCCAATAGTACATTCACTTACACAAGATCCTTTGTGAAAATGAACTAAGAGATTTTTCTTAATCTTTAATCTTTCATCATGTGCAAAGGTTTGGCTGCCATATCAGTGCCGCTAATGAGAAAACATAACTGCCTTGGAAAATAGAGCATTGTTTGTTAAAACTCCCTAATCCAGAAACATTGATTTACTAATTTGTAGAACATTCTTTGAGTTTGCATAAATCTGCTATGAGTTTTTTTTTCCTTTTTTCTGTTAGAAGGTTTTTTGGTTTCCACAAATAAAGCACATGTATTATAAAATGTATAGTTATGCCACTTTAATAATAATATACATGTTTTTGTTCCTCTCTTTTCAATATATCTTCTTGCTTTCAGTGAATGGATACATTCATTGCTTATTCCTAGAGCATAAAAAACTATCTTTATCAGGTGGAGATTATATAGGTGCACCGTGCACATCTTGGTACATGACAGCTCTAATAAATATTCTGCAATTTACAAGCTGTGTTTCAGTCAGTGGGTGGTGTGAACACTGTCCGACCGACTTGTTCACATTTGTGCATGTCACATGTGTTTTTAATCCCTTTTTTCCTTGCTTTTGCATGGTTTGGGAGACCCCACCCCTCTCTTGTGTGACATGCACATAAAGAGCCGTCTTACACCACGTGCCCACACTAGGAAGCGCCTGCCTGAATCCTGTTCATTTAAACACTGTTCATATGTTCAGGTTTTAAATACATTAGATAGGGACTGCTCCGTTAAGGGTTACCGTGACGAGGTGGAGTGGCTTAGTATACATTTTTTGCAAAAACCGTATCGACTAAATACCCTGTATTTGTCATCATCTTTTTACCAGCACTTGCTGACTACTGTCATATTTTTTACTGCTGAGTATTTTTGCACATTTGTCATTCTGTGTTTTCTTTTTATGTTTCAATTTACAAGCAACACTATATTCCTTAGGCCTCCTTCACACTTACTGGTGATTTCTGTACTGGAAAGACCAGTACTTGTGAAATCCATGTTCCATGTCCGTGTGCTATCCGTATGTATGTATGTCACATCTGAGAGTCTGTGTATGCTTTCCGTGTGGCACGTATGGAATGAAGTGCAGCATTTAAATTAAAGAGTTTTATGTTTTAAAGATGTTCAAAGACACAGATAGATAATGATGAGGAACAGTGGCGCAACTACAAAGTTATGTGCTCCGGTGCGAACTTTAAAATGGGCCCCCCCATGCAAAAATACATGCACATCTCCACTCCGCATACATCATAAACACGTCGCTCCGCTCTGCACACCTCGTACACACGCGGACACACGCATCTCCTCTACGTCCACCTCATACACTGTGGCTCCACTCCGTACACCTCGTACACGCACGGCTCCGCTCCATATACAGTTGTGGCCAAAAGTATTGACACCCCTGCAATTCTGTCAGATAATACTCAGTTTCTTCCTGAAAATGATTGCAAACACAAATTCTTTGGTATTATTATCTTCATTTAATTTGTCTTAAATGAAAAAACACAAAAGAGAATGAAGCAAAAAGCAAAACATTGATCATTTCACACAAAACTCCAAAAATGGGCCGGACAAAAGTATTGGCACCCTCAGCCTAATACTTGGTTGCACAACCTTTAGCCAAAATAAATGCGACCAACCGCTTCCGGTAACCATCAATGAGTTTCTTACAATGCTCTGCTGGAATTTTAGACCATTCTTCTTTGGCAAACTGCTCCAGGTCCCTGATATTTGAAGGGTGCCTTCTCCAAACTGCCATGTTTAGATCTCTCCACAGGTGTTCTATGGGATTCAGGTCTGGACTCATTGCTGGCCACCTTAGAAGTCTCCAGTGCTTTCTCTCAAACCATTTTCTAGTGCTTTTTGAAGTGTGTTTTGGGTCATTGTCCTGCTGAAAGACCCATGACCTCTGAGGGAGACCCAGCTTTCTCACACTTGGCCCTACATTATGCTGCAAAATTTGTTGGTAGTCTTCTGACTTCATAATGCCATGCACACGGTCAAGCAGTCCAGTGCCAGAGGCAGCAAAGCAACCCCAAAACATCAGGGAACCTCCGCCGTGTTCTTTTCTTTGAATGCCTCTTTTTTTCTCCTGTAAACTCTATGTTGATGCCTTTGCCCAAAAAGCTCTACTTTTGTCTCATCTGACCAGAGAACATTCTTCCAAAACGTTTTAGGCTTTTTCAGGTAAGTTTTGGTAAACTCCAGCCTAGCTTTTTATGTCTCGGGGTAAGAAGTGGGGTCTTCCTGGGTCTCCTACCATACAGTCCCTTTTCATTCAGACGCCGACGGATAGTACGGGTTGACACTGTTGTACCCTCGGACTGCAGGGCAGCTTGAACTTTTTGGATGTTTGTCGAGGTTCTTTATCCAACATCCGCACAATCTTGCGTTGAAATCTCTTGTCAATTTTTCTTTTCCGTCCACATCTAGGGAGGTTAGCCACAGCGCCATGGGCTTTAAACTTCTTGATGACACTGTGCATGGTAGACAAAGGAACATTCAGGTCTTTGGAGATGGACTTGTAGCCTTGAGATTGCTCATGCTTCCTCACAATTTGGTTTCTCAAGTCCTCAGACAGTTCTTTGGTCTTCTTTCTTTTCTCCATGCTCAATGTGGAACACACAAGGACACAGGACAGAGGTTGAGTCAACTTTAATCCATGTCAACTGGCTGCAAGTGTGATTTAGTTATTGCCAACACCTGTTAGGTGCCACAGGTAAGTTACAGGTGCTGTTAATTACACAAATTAGAGAAGCATCACATGATTTTTCGAACAGTGCCAATACTTTTGTCCACCCTCTTTTTTATGTTTGGTGAGGAATTATATCCAATTTGGCTTTAGGACAATTCTTTTTGTGTTTTTTCATTTAAGACAAATTAAATGAAGATAATAATACCAAAGAATTTGTGTTTGCAATCATTTTCAGGAAGAAACTGAGTATTATCTGACAGAATTGCAGGGGTGTCAATACTTTTGGCCACAACTGTACTTCATACACGCGCGGCTCCACTACGTACATGCACGACTCCTTTACGTGCACCTCATACACTGCGGCTCCGCTTTGCACACCTCATACACGTGCGGCTCCTCTATGTCCACCTCATACACTGCGGCTCCGCTCCGTACACTTTGTACACACACGGTTCCTCTCCATATACCTCGCACACACGTGGCTCCGCTTTGTACACATACGGCTCCGCTCACCTCGTACACACACGGCTGCTCTCCATACACTTCGTATACACGTGGCTCCGCTCCGTACAACTTGTACACACACGGCTCTGCTACATCCACACTGTAAGCCCCTCCTGACCCCACACATAAACTTACCCTCATCCAGCACCATGACAACCAGCACAGCAGAGTCCTGCATACACGGAGGCTCCTGATCATGTGACCCCTGACTCCTCCCTTCCCGTGACCTCATCACAGGTCCTATGCGCACAGAACAGCCATCGCGTCAGGCCAATTGCAACCTGGCAGCCAGTCGAAGCACGGAGCTGCACAGCCAATGAGTGGCTACAGCTCTCAGAGGCTGCCACTCCCCTGATATGCCCACTACACAGCTCACCTTCAAAGTGCAAACTCGCGATCGGACCCCTAAGCGCTCCGGGCTCCGTCGCAGCTGCGACCTCTGTGACGGCGGTACTTACGCCCCTGATAAGGAACACGATAGATATCTAGATAGAAAGAAATATGTCAGTGTGATTTCTAATCATTGCTTTACATGCTTATTTTTCTGTACTTATATTTTTAAAGAAAAGGTGTAATTTTTATAACAAGCTGAGGGAACACCAAGCTGGGGGCTGATGTTAATATTCTTGGAAGGGGCCAATAGCCATAAAGCTTCCCAGGCTATTAATATGAGCTCACAACTGTTTGCTTAGCCTTTACTGGTTCTTATAGGGGAGACTCCTACCCCAAAAAATTATGTGAGGCCCCCTCTATATTTTCTAACCAGAAAAACCTATGCAGAGAGCTGATATTAATAGCTTAGGAAATGACCATAGATATTGACCCTCTCCCAGACTAAGTACATCAGCCCTCAGCCACCCATTAGATGCACCAATTCTGGTACTTAGCTTCTGCTCTTCCCACTTACCCTGATGTGGTGGGAAGTGAGGGAATAGTTGTGGGGTTGATGTCAGCTGTGTTATGGCCGCTGACATCAATCCTAGGGGTTAGTAGTGGAGAAGCATCAATAAGTCACCCCAGGGCCGGATCTGGGTTGTCGTGGGCCCTGGGCGAAAGCGTCTCAGTGGGCCCCTTTAACACATACCACGATTCATGATGCACAGATACAACGGAGAAATATAAAGTTGTGTGAAAAAGTGTTTGTCTCCTTCCTGATTTCCTATTCTTTTGCATGTTTATCACACTTAAATGTTTCATATCACCAAACAAACTTAAATATTAGCCAAAGATAACACAAATAACCACAAAATGCAATTTTTAAATGGAGGTTATAATTCAGTCATACTGTAGAGTCTCCGAGCATCAACCGCCTTTTTAAGGTCATGCCACAGCATCTTAATCAGCTTAAGGTCAGGACTTTGATGAGGTCAATCCAAAGTCTTAATTTTATTTTTCTTAAGCCATTCAAAGGTGGACTTGCTGGTTGTGGTTTGGATCATTGTCCCTCTGCATAACTCAAGTGCGCTTCAGCTTGAGGTCACGAATAGATGGCTGGACTTTCTCCTTCAGGATTTTTTGGTTGACCGCAGAATTCATGGTTCCATTTACCACAGCAAGTCTTCCAGGTCCTGAAACAGCAAAACAGCCCCAGAACGTCACACCACCACCACCATATTTTCTTGTTGGTATGATGTTCCTTTTATGAAATGCTGTGTTACTTCTACGCCAGATGTAATGGGACATACACCTTCCAAAAAGTTCAAATTTTGTCTCTCCAGTCCACAGAGTATTCTATCAAAATTCTTGGGGATCATCAAGATGTTTTCTAGTAAAACTGAGACAAGCCTTTATGTTCTTATTGCTCAGCAGTGGTTTTTTACCTTGGAACTCTGCCATGCAAGCCATTTTTGCCCAGTCTCTTTGTTATGGTGTAGTCATGAACACTGGCCTTAATTGAGGCAAGTGAGGCCTGTAGTTCTTTTGATATTCTTTTGAGGTCTTTTGTGAACTCTTGGATGAGTCGTCTCTGCGCTCTTGGGGAAATTTTGCTTGGCCGGCCACTCCTGGGAAGGTTCACCTCTGTTCCATGTTTTCGCCATTTGTGGATAATGGCTCTCACTGTGGTTTGCTGGAGTCCCAAAGCTTTAGAAATGCCTTTATAACCTTTTCCAGACTGATAGACCTCAATTACTTTGTTTCTCATTTGTTCTAGAATTTATTTAGATCGCGGCATGATGTCTAGCTTTTGGGGATCTTTTAGTCTACTTCACTTTGTCAGGCAGGTCCTAGTTAAGTGATTTTTTGATTGAGAACATGTATGACAGTAATAAGACCTGGGTGTAGCTAGGTAATTTGAACTACGCTTCCCAAAGATGTGATAAATTAATTTTGGTTTATGTTTTAAGGGGCAATCATTTTTCACACAGGGCCCTGTAGTTTTGGATTTCTTTTTCTCTTAATAATAAAAACCTTCATTTAAAAACTGCATGTTGTGTTTACTTGTGTTCTCTTTGTCTAATAGTTACATTTGTTTGGTGATCTGAAACATTTAAGTAGTGACAAACATGCAAAAGAATAGAAAATCAGGATGGGGCAAACACTTTTTCACACAACTGTAGGCATAGTATAATGCCAAAGATATAACTTACTTCTTATATTACAGCAGTGATATCTATTGTAAATTTTATACTAGCTCAGAAACCGATAAATCCTCGCAGCACACAGTCCGTGCACTGGGGCTATTCAAAAATCTGCAGTCACACAGAGTGACTGCAGACTTTTCATATTAGAATGAACAGTATAGTCCTCCATACAGTATTACAGGCACATCACAGTCTTCCATACAGTATTATGAGCATCACATAGTCCTCCATATACTATTATGGGCACCACATAGTCCTCTATACAGTATTATGGGCACCAAATAGTTCTCTATACAGGAACTGACACTTGAGGGAGATAATTTACGTATTCCTGGTGCATTCTGGGAAGAATGAAGAGTAGCCACAAGACTGAGGATCAAAAGCTGCTTGGAGGAAATCTTTAAACCAGCAATTGAAGCTCGAGGGAGATAATTTGCATATTCCTGGTGCATTCTGGGAAGAGTGAAGAGTCTCTACAAATCTGAGGATCTTTTGATGTCCTCCAAGCCGCTTGCAGGAAATCTTTATGGAGATTCCACTGAAATTTGTTTTGTTCAAAATGGAGAAGGAGATTACCCATATGGTGTGCTGCAAAGTGCGCTAATAGTTTACAGACTTGCCAGAGGAAAAGATAAACTTTACGTGTCAGAAATGCAAGCTTGTGACTCTGTTAGAAGAAAAGGTGCAAAGTCTTCAGGAGAGAATAGCTACACAGAATAGAGATAAGTGTTCAGAATGTTCGAAAAGAAGCATGTGACCCAAAGAAGCAGGAGGCTGAGGAGGCAGTTAGCACCCATACTGCTGGAGAACCACTACAAGGTTCTCTTGCAAGACAAGTATGAAGATGTACATCAAAAAAGTGTTTTGCCTACAACGTACACCCCAGTAAGAAACCAGAAGCCTCCAGAAGGGAGAAAAAGAAGCGTTGTAGTGAAGAAAAGGAAAGTGGTGGTCAGGTATGGACTGGGGCTGAAATTCAGCCCTGGCATTTGAAATCACATAGGCCCATGCTGTCCCAGTCCCCAAGCACCAGATAGGATATACTACCCTGGATTGACGAAAGCAAGATTTACTACAAGATCAATATTTCTAATGACACCCATGGCCTGCTGGGGTAAGTGATTTTGTGCTCTGTCACAACTCTTAACAGTATGGGTGTCTTGACAACATGGATTCTGTTAACAATGTAGCAAACAAGGTGGCCCCTTGACCAGACAGGCCCTTCTGGCATTTGCCAGAATTGCCAGTCCGGCCCTGGTTATGGTCATGGGGGATACCCTACTGAGAGTAACAGAAGCCACTATCTGCCAACCAGACATTACCTCACAAGAAGTGTGCTGACTTCCAGTTGCCCAAATCAAAGATGTGTCTGATAGTGTATCAAGACTCTTCAGTGCTACAGACGATCACCCATGCCTACACATCCCCCTCTGAACAAATGACTCCTCAAAAAAGGACCTGGAAACTATATGGAGAGATTTTGAAGACCTAGGCTAGAAAGTAAAGGAACTGGGAGCGCAGGTCATCTTCTCATCCATCCTCTTAGTGGATGGACGTGGACTAAGGAGATTGAACAGAGTTCTGCTAGTGAACAACTGGCTACATCAATGAGCAATGCTTTGGGTTTCTTGACCATGGAGTGAATTACCTGCATGATGGACTACTTGCTAGAGATGGGTTGCATCTTATGAAAACAGGAAAACACATATTTGAGAAAGCTCCTTGCTACACTCATGAGGAGAGCTTTAAACTAGAGCAATATGGGATGGGAAATCTACGGTCAAGAAAAAATATGTAGCTAATGAATTCTTTTGAGAACCCTGCTATTAGAAGTGGAAATAAAGAACAAAAGCAACAAACTCTGAATAAAGGATGCTTCTTAGGGCATTCATGGATATTGATATTGAGCGGGGGCACCATACCGTTAAACATTAGGGTGCCAACCTCCGACGTAAGGCAGGGTAACAAGCCAGGGAACACCAGTGTATTATTAATTGTTTATATACCCTATCAAATATATTGACACATTTTTGTATTTACCCTGATGCTGTTTTTCTATTATATATTGGTATTTGTCTGTTAATGTTTGTTGTGAGTCATGCTTGTAACATATTATTAAAAATAAATTTTTAGGGGTCAATTTTTTCCTTCAAGTTTTGACGTTTGTGAGACCCTGCGCTCTATCAATTAATAGGTTTTGTTATCTTCAGTTTTATTCCAAGATAACAGCTCCATTTCCAGTCTGAGCTTGACACGGGAAAGAGTTTCCTTTGCTGGCATGTCATCACCGCTGTGTGTGTGAATGGGGCTGGCTGAAAGTTCATTTCAATGTTTAAGGCTAGGTTCACATTAGCATTTCTGTGCGCAGCGTATCATCTGCATGCGCAAATGCATGTTTACACAACGTTTTTTATCTGCATCATCTTACGCATGATGCCAAAAAAGCTGCGTGTGCATGCATTTGTATGCGTTTTTGCATGCGTTTGCGTTGCTTATGCGCATGCGTTTGATATTTCAAATGCTTTTCCAGTAGAAGTTCCTTGACACCAGACACCCAATGGGTGTGTCTCATGGGATTTCTATATATAGACACACTGCACTGATGAAATCCTTGTCTTTTCCTGCTGTATCCAGCTGCAAGATGGATCTTAGCGTGGAGAGCTTCATTCTTAAACTTGATTTGTCATTGAAATTGGCTGTTGCCTTTGCTGTGGCTTGTGAAGAAGAAAAAAGAAGAGAATTATTGTTCTAAATGCCATGCACTGATTTTTTTCCTCATTTTCTGTTCAGTAGATTCCTGGCTACCGGAGAGACTTATCATCTTTACATTTTCAATTCCGGATTGGAGTGTCCACCCTTTCTGGGATTGTTGGAGACACCTGCTGTGCTTTATGTGACGTTCTGCATGAAGAATTCCTCCCCCAACCCACAACTGAACTCTGGCTGGAAAATGCTCCAAAATTCCAGGACATTTGTAATTTTCCAAACTGTTTGGGGGCTGTGGATGGCAAACACATTCGGATTATAAAACCTGCTGGAAGTGGATCCGAGTATTTCAATTACAAAAAATACTTTTTGCTCTCATGGCGATTGCAGATGCTGACTGTCGATTTGTCGCCGTGGATGTTGGCTCATTTGGATGAGGAAATGACTCACAGACTTTCAAAAACTCTTACATGGGCCAATGTTTGTATGGGAATAATTTCAATTTTCCACAGCCACGACCTCTTCCAAACACTGAAGGACCCCCAATGCCGTTTGTTGTGAATGGGGATGAGGTGTTTCAAATGTGTGCCAACATCATAAAACCGTACTCAAGTAGGGACTTGAATCACACCAAAAGGATTTACAATTACCGACTGACAAGGGCACAAAGAACTGTGGAGTGTGACTTTGGATTGCTGGTATCTAAATGGCGCATTTTGGGAACAGCCATCAATCTAAAAATTGAGACAATTGATGAGGATGTGAAAGTGTGTGTTGTTCTGCACAATTACAGCAACACCACTTAGAAATTGAGGAACCTGTTACTACCACATTGCAGGATCACCCTCTAAGGACTACCGTGCAAGTTGCCCAAATGAGGGCTACATTTGATGAATACTTTGTTTCAGATATTGGACGTGTGGCATGGCAAGACAAAATGGTTTAAGTCACTAATAAGTAAAATGTACCTGTAATGTTTGCCGACTTTAATACTAACACCTTGACTGTAACTTTAATACTAAACATGTAACACAGGTTAATACGTCACTCAACAATACACACTTGTTTAAATAAAGAGATAAAGAAAACACAGGGAGACAGGGATTGTGAAAAAAAATAATTTTTATTAACAAAAATAAATTAAACATTGTTTTTAACATAAATAAAAAAAATGAGGTTGCACCTGGAAGGTTTCGGGCTGTGATGATTGGCTAGGAGTGGTTGGGGAAGTGGTAAAAGGGGAAGTGGCAGTTAATTGGAGGATTGGGTCAGATATATTGGCAGGAGATGTAACATTGGGGGAAGAGGACACATTAGGAGTGGAATACAAATTGGAAGTGATTGACACATTGGAAGGGAGAGAACCAAGGGAAGGTAGGGACATACTTGGAAACAGAGACACATTGGGAGGTGAGGGTGGAGGTGGTGGGTAATGTTTCTTGACAATTTTTCTTTTCCTGGTCGCTTTGCTGGTTCCTCAGCATTTTGCTTTTTGCTGTTCCTGGGGTGCTGCACTCGGCTGCATGGTTGAAGTTGAAGGCTGTATGGCTGCTGCACTCAGCTGCGTGGTGGAAGTTGAAGGGTGCATGGCTGCTGCACTCGGCTGTGTGGTGGAAGTTGAAGGCTGCGTGGCTGCTGCACTTGGCTGCATTGTGGAAGTTGAAAGCTGCATGGCTGCTGCACTCGGCCGTGTGGTGTAGCTGGGTACTGTAAGAACAGTCCTAATGTCCAGCGGTGGTGGTGGATAGGTCACTTGCACTATCATCGGCTGTTGAGCAGACGCGTATCCAAGTCCTTGAGGTGTTTGGAAAGGTGCTGGAGGATTCTGCCACTGCTGCTGTGCTGGCCCTTGTTGACCTGTGGGAAACAAAATTTGTGCCTGCTGCTGATATTGGGACTGCTGCAATGCGTGGCTGTAAGCAGCCTGGCAGGCCTGCATCACTTTCAGCTGGAGATCAGGCAGTAGGTTTTCCGACACGCACTGCTCTATTGATGAAAAAAAAATGTTGCACCGGTCACTGAAGGTCGGCTTCCAGGCGGTCAAGGTGTCTGTGGACTTCCTGGAAAAGTGTGTTCATCTGAGTGAACCCACTATCCAGTCTTTCTAAAATTGCCTTCATCCCATCCCGGAAGATCAAGCCTAAGTGAAGAAACTCGGGCATTACTGGCCTCTCCCTGTCCATCTGCCGCTGATGAGAAGACACAACAAAACCAGTGTAAGAGAGCTGGGAGAGGGTAAAACCAGATGGACGGGCTGCCTGTTCCCCACCCTGTGAAGCCAGCCTGGTTGCTCCATCGCTGGTGGATGATTGGGATTGGGCCTGTTCGTTGGCTGGTCAATGATGGGCCGCTCCAACTGAGGACGATCCAGGTTGTGTTGTGCTGCTCCAGGTTTTATGTGGAAAATAAATGAAAAACATTAGTAAAAAAATTATATTTGTTTATATAATAGTAAGACAACACAAAAGATACTCACGTTCACTGACCAACCGCAGGCCTCAGAAACAAAAGTAGACGATGGTATTTATATTTTCTGAGCATTGGAGCAGCACCATTTTGAACCCGAATCTCCTCTCTCATGTCCTTATTGAAGCGATTCTTCATCGAACGCCAACTGACTTTTATTCACTTCACCTTGAAGGGGTAGAAAAGGAAAAAAATTAATTGTAAAACAATGTACCTACATTACCAGGTTCACTGCCGTGTCAGACCACATTGCAGTACTTATGAAAATCCCTTCTGGCATGTGGCGTGGCACGGTCCTAATCAGCCAGCAGCATTCTTGCCACTTCTTCCCAGAGTCATCGAATCAATGCTGAGTCTGAATGATTACGATCATGGGGATCCCACAATGCTGCTCACTCTTGCACAGATTGAATGAGTTGGTCATTATCAATCTCTGGTTTGCCTTCCTCATGTTGTGGAACCTATAGATCAATAAAAAAATAATTGGTAAGTAAAACTGAAAACAAATTCAATTACAACTCTGTTAATGAAAAGTCTACTTACACCCTGTCTTTCCTCCTCTGAAACTTGAGGCCGATGACCCTGGGAATATTCATTTCCACTCGACTGCTCCTGCTCTTCCACACTGGAAGGTACATGTAAAGAAAATACATGATTTACCACATGTATAGTATTGCCAGTCAATACATACCAATCAGTATATCAAATGTGATTACATAATCAATGTCATGTCCACTCTGGGAAGCCTCACTGGCGTACATGTTGGAATAGCAGGCAGCAGTCAAGTGAAACACTAAAGGAAAGAACAGAGATGAAAAATATAACTTGTTAAGAGCCAAAGAAAAAAATAAAAAATAAAAAAAAATAAAAAACATAATGGACACCAATACTTACATTACAGGCAGTAGTCCAACAGTGCAGCAGTCAGGCAGCACAGAACAGGGACAGCAGCACACCACCGGGATGGAGAAATCCTGGACAGGAGAACTGAAGGGCCAATACCACACCACCAGTACGCCAAAGTCCTGTACAGGAGAAATGAGGGTCAGTACCACACCACCATAACAGAGAAATCCTGGATAGGAGAAATGAGGGTCAGTACCACAGCACCAGAATGGAGAAATCCTGTACACGAGAAAGGAAGGGCCAATACTACACCACCGGGATGGAGAAATCCTGGACAGGAGAACTGAAGGGCCAATACTACACCACCACAGGAACGCCAAAGTCCTGTACAGGAGAAATGAGGGTCAGTACCACACCACCGTAGCAGAGAAATCCTGGACAGGAGAAATGAGGGTCAGTACCACACCATCGTAACAGAGAAATCCTGGACAGGAGAAATGAGAGTCAGTACCACAGCACCAGAATGGAGAAATCCTGGACAGGAGAACTGAAGGGCCAATACCACACCACAGGGACGGTGAAATCCTGGACAGGAGAAGCAAGACACAACAGTAGTCTGGGACCGGATCAGCAACCAGTCTATAAGGAACAGAAAAAAAATTAGTACAGAGTACAGACTGAAGAGACAGACAGACATTTTCAAAGCTTCTATACTTACATAGACAGTCTTGTGCTCACATCCAGAGTCTGGAGAGTAATGACCTTGTAGTGTCCACACTTCCTTTTATACAGCTGGCAATTAGCAGGTGGTGAAATCACTTCCTGGACCTGCTCATTCTGAAGTACGCATGCGCTTCGAACGCATGCGTATGCATGTCCTTGTGTACCAATGCGTTCCCATAGACAGTAATGCGTTGTTTTGACGCACTCATCCGCATGCGCATGACTGCGCATAATTGACACCTCAAAAATGCAACATGTTGCGTTCGCCGGACACCGCCGCGAAACGACGCATGCGTATGCATCTGCATGCAAACTAATGCAAACACATGTCCCTGCGTACACAATGTTAAATATATGTATGCATGATGCATGCGGATCATACGCTGTGCACAGATACGCTAATGTGAAATCAGCCTAAGCCAGTCTCCTTCCTTGTCTGTGTATTTACTATGACAGAGAAGGGGGTTAGCTGTGTAAGAATATGGACATGCTGTCAACGTTTTCTGCTTGAAGTAACAAGTTTCAATGTTGTGTGATTTTATTTGTAATATGAATTGTGATGTGCTTAGATATGTTAGTAATGTTAGTAATATGTATAGGTTGAACGTAGGAACAGGTAGAGTTAAGGTTTAGGACTAACCCAGAGTGAGAAGGGCTGAGTTAGGCCGGGATCACACTACCGTGTGTGATGCGAGAAACTCGAGACCTAAGAGCAGGGATAGTGAAATCCGGATTACAGGTGACTAAGATACAGATTAACCTTCAGGAAACGGGTCCTAGGAGAGGACGCCTAGCCACCAGATCCCTAGGTGATAACACTGGAAGGTAACAGGCTTATACAGGACTGAGTATGTGGGACTAGAAAAGTTTCCCGAGTGGGTGTTCTAGGGCGCCAGCAGTGGAAAGAGGATGTGTAACCGCATAAAAAGTAGATGACATTGTTAATCAGTACTGTAGGGTTAAAGCTGGGTTGTGGGGAAGTAGGGAGAAAGAGTGGATATATAGAATGCCCTGAAGCATACTATAAAGGAAGCAAACTGTGTAGAAAATGCTTTGAGTTGTAAAGGAAAGGTTCAAATGTTCAAATACTTTGTACCCGCTATCCCTTATGCATAACCCTTATCAAGTTGCCATTCAGAAAAGAGTTTATTTTTGAATGATGGTTTCCTTCATTGAACTGTGAAACATCTGGTCCTGGCAAACCAGCAACATTGGTTACATGCAGCCTGCACGGGCGTAACACCCTCACAGCCCAAGTCCACACATCCAGCCAGGACCTCCACTCTCATGTAACATGCTGGTGCGCCACAGATGAGGGCCTTGCCCACGGCTACCACTCTGTACCACGTTTCAGCTGAGCAACAGTCTCCTTCACACACGGCGCTGATGATGTGCCTACACAAGAAATGCTCACCTTTGTGGAACATAAAGTTGAAAAGCTGCCATGAGTTTAGATCACACTGATATCTGAAGATCGAAACAATTTTGGAAGTATAGAGTAAACTTAATATAATTTTATTGGGATTACATCTAAAACAAAGCTAATTTTTAAAGTGGACATCCTGTTGTTATATGCTGCCTCTTACTACATTTTCTAGTGACAGATTCATTTAAACATGCCCTCCTGAGTGAGTGCGCTAATGACCCTGGGTGCTTGATATAACCCAGATAAATCGCTGTAATGTCACCGATTTTGTGGCGTAGCAGCGATATTGCTAGCGATATCGCTATGTCTGATACTTACCTCCGACCGGCTCCCCCGCTGCTCATCACTGGTGGCGCGAGAACGTCCTGGACCATTTCTCCTCGGGCGCCTCCTGCTGGGCTTCCTGTGGCGCCAACGAGCGACGCGTGGACGCGGGCGGGAGGATGTCAGGATCGCCTGGTGTGACAGGTAAGTAGCGACCCCCGAACGCTGCTATGTCGCTGGTGAGGTCTGCCTGTGTGGCAGCTCACTAGCGACCACTTAGCGATGCACCAGCGATCCATATCGATGTCGGGATCGCTGGTGCATCGCTAAGTGTAACGGTACCCTAAGCTGCAGTACTCGGAAATGGCCACTAGGCAGGGAACAGAGCTGTGTTTTTTTGCTCCGTTCACTCTATATAACTGGCCGCCATCGTAGCTGAAAAGACTGTTGGAGGTGCTATGTGTCAGACCCCCACACAATTTAATATCCATTCACATGTTCGTGACTTTTTGCGAACCAAGAGGACCATGGAAAATTGTGGAGACATGTCCGGTTTTGATCCGAGGGTTGGATCAAATTTGGCAATGCAAGTCAATGGGTCTGTGAAAAAAATCGGACTGCACTTGGATGACATCCGAATATAATCCGGCTTTCATGGACTGTCAGAATGTAGAAGGTGTAGAAACTATTTTTTTTTCTTTTATTTCTCCACATACGAGAAAAACAGATGACACTTGGATCACACTTGGATCAATCTCTGATCTAAGTCTGATAAGAATAATTGGTTTGTTTTTCTTGTATGTGGAAAAATCGGACGTGTGAATGAGGCCTAGAAGAAAGAAAGAAACAAGAAAAAAATAATAGCTATTATTTAGCCTATAATACAACACATAAAACAATAAAAAAAACTAACACATCAGTTTGGCTAAGAGTTTTGAAATTAATATCCATTTTCCAAAACTTAGGCAGCGAAGTGCAATTTCTACGTACTACAATAAAATGGACACAATATTTTCACTTTCTGATACATAATACCTAATAATGATTTTCACAGAACATACCCTCCTCTCCATGTGTGAGGCCCACCGCAGGCTCAACTGAAAGCTAAGTATGTACTGGGAACAATTACCGCATATTACTAGCTTCTGATCTCTGACCCTCAGATTTCTCATTTAATAGGTTGGGTTAGGTTTCCAAGGTAAAGTGTCTTTAACATTAAGACTTAATGCTTACTCGGAATGTCAGAGCAGAGATAAGTTTTGTGGATGAATCATCAAAGATTTGATAACTGTAATATTCACAAATTGTTAATCACAGCCCCACGCTTCTGTGTAACGGAAATGACATTAATAATTCTTTTTCTCAACAGATAATACTTTGCTGAGGTGAAAGATGTTCTTGTCTAGTCATTGCACTGACGTCACGACTTGGTATTAAAGGTGCACAGCCAAAACATATAATAAGAGGGAGCTACAAAAGTGCTCAAAAAGCCAATCGATCACTAGAGACAAAGACAATACATAACTATGTGCAAACTTGCATAAAAATCAATAAATGTATTAAATGTAAACAGTAATGGACACTCCATGGTTAAAAACAATGAAAACATCTCATACCAATATCTTAGTCTCATGCCATCATCAATATAAAATGTTACCCTCCAGATTATATATAAAGGGTGAAGCTTATGTCGGCATATTCAGAATCTTTTTATTACTATAAGTGGATAGGTAGACGAGACCCGGTGGAATGGCCACAAGGGTCACCGGACTTGACCCAGATGGATTTAGGAGTAGAGTTGAGCGAAACGGGTTGGTCAAATTCAAAAAACGCCGCAGCAGGCATTGACATCGCAGCAGCGGTTATCTGGCAGGCCCATAGCTGTACAAAAACGTG
Source organism: Dendrobates tinctorius (assembly GCF_039654945.1). Lineage (NCBI taxonomy): Eukaryota > Metazoa > Chordata > Amphibia > Anura > Dendrobatidae > Dendrobates > Dendrobates tinctorius. The sequence continues at coordinate 625,319 of NW_027361750.1, forward strand.
GACGAAAAACTAAAAGAGTTGCAGGACGGCTTGGCCAGACGGTCAACTTAGCACAGCGTGCAAGGCCAGAAAATGTATACCATAGTAGGAAGAGTGCAGTGTGGCACTTCTTTGTCCAAAATCCTACTGATGAGACAAAGGTTACCTGTAAGAAGTGCGGAAGGACCTTTAGCCGAGGTAAACAACTCAGAAATTTGAATACCAGTTGCATGCTTAGACATTTAATCAACATGCACTTGCAAGCGTGGACAGACTACAAAACCTCAGGTAGCACATGTGCACCTGCTGCAACTGAAGGTAGCCTGCAACACTCCATCGCTTCCCCCACTGTAAGACCACCGCCACCGTTAAGCACACCACCAGCACTAAATGTGGAGATGTCGTCGCAAGGCCAAAGCACTCAGGGAATCACAATGGTTTTGCAACACAACATTGAATCTAGGCCATCACCACCAATACCGTCACCAACCCCCTCTCACTCCGTCCGGTCCACCGCTACTTCCCCCATATGCAGCTCTCCAGTCCAGCTCACCCTACCAGACACTCTGAGTAGGACAAGAAAGTACTCATCCTCTCATCCGCATTCACTGTGTTTGAATGCATACATTGCCAAACTAATCTCATTAGAGATGATGCCCTACCGTTTGGTTGAAAGCGAAGCTTTCTGTGAGCTCATGGCCTGCGCTGTCCCACGCTATGACCTACCCAGTCGGCACTTCTTTTCTCGAAAAGCCATCCCTGCCCTGCACCGGCATGTGAAAGACCGCATTGTCCGTGCACTCAAACAGTCAGTGAGTGGAAAGGTGCACCTCACAACAGATGCATGTGTGGCGCCCCTGAGGGTTCAGTCGCCACAGAGGTACTGCACCTCCTCCTGAGGTGTGGTACCTCACCATCCAGGTAAGGTGGAGACACCTGACCACACTCCAACACCTGCATCCCACACAACATAGTAGTGTAGCAAAGCACCCTTTGGTGGCTCCCTGCTTGGAACACGAAAAGTGCTGGGAGGTGGGTGGAGCTTAGTCTGCACCAAAAGAGTGGGAAGATATTAGGATTTAGTCAGTCTGTCACAGGAGTCTGTGAGAGGAGATCCCCGGAGAGGGATGGATGAAGAGAGTGCTGCTGCAGACCTCAGTGACCTGGGTCTGCTGGCACAGGAAGGAGAGATTCAGAAAGCCTAATTCTCCATAAGAAAGAAGGATTTGTACAGAACGTAAGGAGGAAAGGAGGACTAAGGATTAGGCTTAGAGCAGAACCCTTCCCAAGTTCACAGCGCAAGGCCGGGGTCCAGTCCCCGAGGTTGTATGGATACTAATGGTCCTGCAGCAGACACCGGAGGAATAGAAGCTGTCACCACTTTATTCCCACATAAGACTTGGGGGCACAACAGCAACATGAGTGAGCCGGGACTAGGTAGCAAGGAGTCCCCGAAGCAGGCTACAGCTGTCTGCCGTACAAGTAGAGTTCTAAGAACATCTGAAAGGAGGAACTCCAGTGTAACTCAGTACTGTGAGTACTTCACCATAGGTGCAAGAAGGGAGACGTTCAGAAAAAGCACATGTTGGCGGAGTGTTGGAACTGAGTGCTTCATCTAGCTTGGAGGTTGACTGAGCCCCTGACCCGGAGGATACGGCACGGATGCAGGCACCTGTATGCACAGCAGACTGTGAGTAAAGCTTTGGAATTACATGCCCTGGTGTCCTCCGCTTATTCCTGCACCAACACCCTCAGCACTGCTACATCTCTGTGCCTGACACTGCACCATCTACACGTCTCTCCCCTATCTCTTCATCTACACTGCCCTGGGACTACTGCCCTACCTGTGGAGAGCCACAACATCATTGCTGCACCACACCATCTGTCCCAGAGGATCTGTCTGCAGCGTCGGCTTAACATCTTCATTGCCGAACACCACAGGTGTCGTCACGAATCATTCACTCTTAAACTTTAATCATCATCCACACGTTCAAACATCCTCCCTTTTACAATGGACGCCCAGGGCCACGGACCGGGTCGCAGCTGCCGTGACATCCCCCATTGAAGCCAACGGGCCCGGTACCGAGTACCCCACGGCCCTGGGAGAGGCGTCGCACATGGACCAGTAGGCATGGCCAGGGCCATTACGTGTCCATCACTGCGCACTGGGTTAATGTGGTGGATGTGTGGCGCCCCCAGGGGTATGGTCGCCACACTGGCTTTGCCTTCCTCCAGGGGAGGGTAATGCCAGGCTTGGAAGCAGTGATGGGTCTCTCCAGCAGTTAACCTAATGCATGCAACACAGTTCCACTCTGGGCCACCAGGGGGAACTCTGAAACAGGATTCTGGAAAGGGGTGTCCTCTGAGGGCCAGGAGGGAAAGAGATCAGATAGTCTGCGGAGGGTGAAGTGTGCAGATGGGAAGTGCGAAGCTGAGAGGTTGAGCTGCAGAAGGCGAGCTCCCTCAGCTTGAGAGCGCACAGAACTGGAGCCTGGTCTCCATGGTGGTACGGATACTGACGGTCCTACCACAGATACCAGAGGAGTAGGAGTCTGTAAATGCCCTGCTCCCAGCAAAGACTTGGGACACAACAGCAATTGACTAGTGAGCCAGGACTCAAGAGAGGAGTCCCCGAGAGAGGCTACAGCTGTCTGTCATACAAGTAAAGTTCTAGGAACATCTGAAGAGAGGCATTTCAGAGTAACTAAGTACTGGAGTGCTTCACACTACAAAGCGCTAGGAAGGAGACTGCACAGCCCTTCTGCTGAGAGAGAATCCTGATCTGCTTCCAGGCTAACCTGCTCCAATACCATCTGTAATCAGGACTCTGGACTGCATCTACTCAGTAAAGGTACAGAAACTACAACCGCTGTGTCTTGTCTGTTCCCTACGCTTTCGGCACTGCTACATTCCCGTGCCAGCTACATCTACACTGCCCTGGGACTACAGCTCCACCTGTGGGGAGCTTTACCATCTAAGCTGCACATACCATCAGTCCCAGCGGATCTGTATGCAGCGTTGGCCTAACACCATATTTGCCAAACACCACGGGTGGCGTCACGAACTATCCTACCATTAACTACATCTCCCCATTGCTTGGGCGCCCAGGGCCACGGACCGGGTCACCGCTGCTGTGACACATCCCCCTGACACCGGCCCGGTACCGAGTACCCCACAGCCCTGGGAGGGCGACCCAGATGCATGCTCCACAGAGGACAGCGGCGGTGGAACAGTGCTGCCTAGCCCATGGTATAGGAAAGAGTTGGCTGTAGGCTTTCGACCCTCCTCCTCCTCCATAAGCAAAAGCTCGTCCACAGAGCGCAGTCGCACAAGCACTCCATGCGCAGCTGGCAGTGTTGCACACGAGGTGTCCCACTATCGAACAGCTAGTGGTAAGCGTCAGCAGGCTGTGTTAAAGATAATGTCTTTGGGCGACAACAGACAAATCGCAAAGGTACTGGCCGACTACTTGCAGCGACAAACTGAGTCATGGCTGGGCAGTCTACATCTTGAGGCAGGCAAGGTAGTCAGTGATAACGGCCGTAATTTTGTGGCAGCCATAGCCCGTGCAAAACTCACACACATACCTTGCCTGGCTCACACTTTGAACCTGGTGGTGCGGTGCTTCCTTAATAATTATCTGGAGTTAACATCACTGCTCCATAAGGTGCGAAGACTGTGCTCACACATCCGTCGCTCGGCCGTACACTCCAGTCGTATGCAGAAGCTGCAGCGATTGCTCCACCTCCCCAAGCACCGCCTAATCATAGACATTGCGACAAGGTGGAACTCCACCCTGCACATGGCAGGCTGTAATACATTTGTGGGAGGATACACGGGCAGGCAGTTTGAGGGAAGTCATGGAATTGTCAGGTGTGCAGTGGTCAATGCTGAAAGACCTCTGTAAAGTCCTTCAGTGTTCTGATGAATGCACACGGCTGGTAAACGCAGACGATGCCATCATAAGCATGAGCATCCCACGTATGCGTCTGCTCATGCAAAGTTTGACGCACATTAAGGATCTGGCGTCTGCAGCAGAGGAGGAGGAACAGGAGGAGGAGGAGGAGGGAAGCCTTGCTGACAGTCAGCCATTGTCTAGTCAGGGAACTGTCCTGGACGAGGTGGAGGAAGAAGAGGAGGAGGATGAGGGGGATGATTATTTTGGGCAGGAGGATGCTTCTCAGGGGGCAAGAGAAAATGTTGGTGTTCCAAGGTCAGGTACAGTGTTTGTGCGTGACTGTAGGGATGTGGATTTACCAGATAGTGCTCCTCCACCCAGCAGTGGCAGTGCATTATTGACACCTGGAACATTGGCCCACATGTGCGATTATGCCTTGCGGATCCTAAAAAGGGACACCCGTATTGCCAAAATGATGAAGGATGACGACTACTGGCTGGCCAGCATCCTCGATCCACGCTACAAAGGCAAATTACACAACATCATGCCACAGGAGAACCTAGAGATAATATTGGCTAACAAGCAACTCTGGTAAACCGTTTGAGGCTTTCCCAGCACACAGCAGCGGTGCTGGTTCTCCCACGAGCCGTAGTGGGAACAATGGAAGAGGTGTTCGTGGTGCACACAGCCGAAGTAGCGTTGGAGACAGGGGTTTAATGACCATGTTGTGGAATGATTTCTCAAGTACCGCTCACACGACTGCTAATACTGCATCGATTAAAAGTGACAGGAGACAGCAGTTGTCAACTATGGTTACAAACTACTCCTCCCATATCGATGTTCTCCCTCACAGGTCATTCCCTTTGGACTATTGGGCCTCTAAACTGGACACCTGGCCTGAATTGGCACACTATGCCTTACAGGAGCTCGCTTGCCCTGCTGCTAGTGTGTTATCTGAAAGAGTCTTCAGTGCTGCTGGATAAATCCTGACAGAAAAAAGGACCCATCTGTCAACCCAAAATGTTGATGATCTAACCTTCATTAAAATGAACCATGCATGGGTTTCAAAGGATTTTGTCCCACATTCCCCTGATGACACATAGTTTGCCAGAAAACTGCCTCGCTTTTGTCCTCCTCTTCCTCGGACTTGCCCAATTCCGCCATTTGCAGCAGCTGAATGTCCAGCTTACACATCAACATATGCCATTTTTTAAACCTCCCTAACTGGGCTGCCCCCCCCAAGGGCTGAGGTCAACACCTGGCGAACCCGGGCAAGTGCCGTTGCTCTGAACAGGTGGATGGGCCCACTGATGGCAAACGGCACTGGCACAGGGCCCCTCATAGTACAATACAGTGTCTCTGATGGTGGGGGGCCCTCTTGCCGTCAGACACACCAGCGTACTATGAGGGGCCCTGTGCCAGTACTGTCAACCACGAGTGTGCCCCCCCTGCTTGGTCATGGCCACAGCACTTGCAAGTTGCAATACTTACCTCTGCCTGCTCCACTGCTGTGTTGTCTGGGCAGTTAAATCCTTCACAGGGACGGCCACTAGAAATTTGGTGTATTGATCGATGATGGTTAAGATGTAGCTATGGCCTGTCCTGCTGGCCTCTACCTTCAGATGATCAATGGCTACCATTTGTAATGGACGTCAACTTACAAGCGGATGCAGTGGTGCTTTATGATCACCTTTCACAGTTATGATAGTCACAGACGTTTGACATTCCTGCCAGCATTTTTCAATGTCTCCTCTCATGCCAATCCAATAGAATCGCCTATGGCCTGTGGCTTCTGTCTTTTGCACTCCAAAATGACCAGACACATCATGATAGGCAATGAGGACCATGTCTACATCTCTCCCTGTGATCACAATTTGATGGAGACGAGTAACGGTGATGTGATCCACGCTACTGCGATAAAGCAATCCTTTCTTCACAAAGAACCGTTTTCGCTGTCTCCACAGACACAGTAATGGAGGGTCTGCATTGCCTCTGCAACATCTACCGGGAGGTTTTCCCGCGATGAGTAATTCCCAAATTTCTGCTAACACTCAACTTTCCGTCTGTACTTGTATCCATGTGGTTTCCAGTAGTGGAGAGTCTGGACTGGCTTACTGAGATTGAAATAGAAACGAAGATTTAAAAGTACCACAACACTGTATACTGTTGTACGCTTCGAATACCTTTCCCTTTTTCTACTTTTTAAATTCTGGTATAATACATAGTGAGCCTGTGAGTGTCTGTATCTGACTCCGAAAGTATAGACGGAAATTTACAATTACCCCTAGACTGGATACACCTGGTATGTGCTGATACAGTATCTTTGTTAAAAATTTGTTATTACTGTATCATCCATTGGGAGTGAGCGTGTGTGGCTTACGCCTTCTATATATATGGTGAATCGAAGATACCAATTTTTACCCTATACTCGATATAGCTTGTATCTTGTTATACAGTACCTTTGTTCGACATTTAGTATTACGGTCAAATCCATACTGAGTAAGCGTCTTAGAGTGACTACAGGACTATGTATACGGAGATTTCAATTGTACCCTATAATATATATACTTGCTATCTTGTTATCCAGTACCTTTTTTACAACATTTTTTATTATGGTCAAGCCCAGACTGAATGAGCGTCTGAAGGTGACTCAGGAAATATATACTGAGATTTCAAATTTGGCCTACACTGTATACAGCTGTATGCTTCTGTAACTTTTTTGCTATTTTGATTATGCTGTAATCCATAATGAGCCTGTGAACGTCTGTCTGTTATTCCGGAAATATATTTGGAGATTTAAGATTACCCCAACACTGTATACAGCTGTACGCTTGTGTTACATTACCCATTTACAGCTTTTCATATTCTTGTGTAATCCATACTGGGCCTGAGAGCGTTTGTGTCTGCCTCTTGAAATATATACGAAGATTCCTAATATTTACACTATACTATATATACCTTGTATCTGGTGATACTGTACCCTTTTTCATCTTTTTATTTTATTGTGTACTCCATACTGAGCCTGTGAGCATCTGTGTATGACTCATGAAATATATACGGAGATTTACTGTTATCCCTAGACTGTATAGAGCTGTACGCTTCTGATACAGTGCCATATATATGCTGGTATTTTGGGTCCATTTTCCAAAACATGAGGAAGTACGGTGGAAGAGGATGCAGACGTGGGCGTGGGGGGCCACCTGGTACTGATGGTGGTGGTGATGCATCTGCTGGTAGTGCCAAAAACACAATCGCAGCTAAGGCAGGAGGTTTTGAGCCTGTGTCATGGTGTTGCTCTGGATGGACTGTAAGGCTTCCTTTTCTAGGAGTAGGTAGACTGCTTTTAAAGCCGGAGCATCAGGAACTGTTTTTGGCTTACATTGCTGAAACAGCCTCCAGCTCTATCGCCTCCTCTTCTGAAGTTTAAAAAATGCAAGCACTGAGTCATCAGTGCAGGCTTCTGGTCAGTAGCAACCCCTTTCCTTGTGTCCTTCACCCACACCAAAAGTGAAAGATGCGGCAGCACACACTTCAGATCACTCCATGGAGCTCTTTTCACATGCCATGCCTGGGTTAATTAAAAATGGGGCCCATCATATACTGGAGCATTCCAAATGAGGGACATCAGACACTGGAGCAGCATTTATGGGGCTCATTATACTCTGGAGCATTAGAAATGGAGCCCATTATATATGGAGCATTATTTGGGCCCATAAGACACTGGAGCATCATCCATGGGGCCTATCATATACTGGAGCATTCTAAATGGGGCAGATCAGACACTGGAGCAGCATCTATGGGGCACATTATACACTGGAGCATTACAAATGGGGCCCCTTAAATATGGAGCATTATTTGGGCCCATAAGACACTGGAGCATCATCCATGGTGCCCATCATATACTGGAGCATTCTAAATGGGGCAGATCAGACACTGGAGCAGCTTCTATGGGGCACATTATACACTGGAGCATTACAAATGGGGCCCATTATATATGGAGCATTATTTGGGCCCATAACACACTGGAACATCATCCATGGGGACCATTATATACTGTAACATTATGTGGAGCTCATCATATACTGTATGGAACATTATATGTGACCAATTAGTCTGTATGGAGAAATATATGGGGCTCATTATTCTGTATAGCGCACAATGTGGTGGCTATAATACTGTATGGAGTAATATACTGTCCTTTTTTTGAGCTATTGTACAATTTAAAATAGATCAGTCATGTCATGTAAGCAGTGAAGTATTTGTCATTGTACTATACCTATATTTCTGTGCCGTACCGGAGCATTATGAGTTGTGGTATGTGTTAAAAGGGCGCACTGACACTCTTTGGCCAAGGGCACACGAAAACCTGGAGCCAGCCCTACCCCCCACAACTTTAGCCAAATAACCCCCAGTTTTCAATGCGTAACTATTATTATGAAGTAAATTAAGGTTGACAAGCTTCAGTAAAAAGAATGGATGTTTTTGGCATTGAAATGGGCACTGTAGGTGTGTTTACTGTCCTCCACTCCCTGCGGACTTTGCTTCCCCATTGACTTGCATTGGGTTTCGTGTTTCAGTTGGCCTCTGACTTTTCTCTGTAGTCGGACGATTTTGTTCGACCTGACTTTTGCGAAAGTCAGGTTTCATGAAACCCAACTCGACCCTAAAAAAGGCAAAGTCGCTCATCTCTATTTACGAATGATCAAAGATTAGGAATATTTAATAAAACCATGCACAGATAATAATATGATTATAATTCAACCATTAGAAAGCAACCGATTGAAATATGATAAATAAACCCAATAGCTAGGCGGTATAACAAATCTACAGATGCCTAAGGTAGCCAATTGCACCCCAAAGAATCGTACTGTATGTAGAAAGCATCAAACAAAAGAATAAGAGTATGAGTGCCATGACAATTGTAATTTTGCTAAGTATATATAATTAAAAACTGAATTAAAAAACGCATAGAAAGTGTCAGAGGCTGTAATGCCAAATAGAAGGTGCAGGAGATCCTGCTGAATATTAAACCACAGTAAACCAACAGGCAAGTTTGTGTAGATGTAAGTACTAGTGTTAAATCATTCTTGCTAAAGTACATAAAGTATAAAGTGCTGCAAAAAAAAGTGTGCATATCAATATAGGAAGCAGAGTGATAATAAGAACTTACAGGAGCTGAACAGGGTATAATGAGGATTCTCCCGCCACCCCAACGCACGTTTCGTGAGATGGCTTCCTCAGGAAATTCCGTTTTTAATTATATACACTTAATAAATTTACAATTTTTATGGCACTTATACTCTTCTTTTTTGTTTGATATTTTCCATTTAGTTATTCAGAGTTATGCTCACTTGCATTTTTTCCAAAGTTTGGGTGCTTGTTGTTACTTCTATGTATATAGAAAGTGTATCAAAAAGAGTGTGTGTGAAGGTGAGGTACAATAAAAACCCCAAATATATTTAAGTAGCTGCAGGCAAATTGTGCAAATAGGCTAAGGCTGGGTTCACATTGCATTATGGCATCCGATTAACTGATCCGTTAAACGGATGCGCTAACGCTGATGTCATTTTTGACATCTTTAGTGACCTAGCGCTAACGGTATGCGTTAACGCTAGGTAGTGCTAAGGTACCATGCGCTACCTAGCGTTAGCCCATACAGTTCTATGCACAGCGAACGGGTCCGTTTGCTGTGCGTTACTGCAAGCAGCGTTCGAGGGTGCGTCGTGAATAAACGCATACTTTCTAACGCATGCCGATTTTGGCATGCGTTAGTATCATTGTGGCCAATGGGTGCGTTAACGGACCCGTTACATAGCGGATCCGTCAGCGCATTGCCCCCTAACATAGTGTGAACCCAGCCTAAAGCACTCTGAAAGATATCCTCTGAAGATAAATAGAAAATAGTACAGCGACCACGTAATGCTGCGATGGCAGGAAGATGAATAAAGTAAAATACATGGGAAGTAGTAATAGGGGAAGATGATGCTATGATAACAATTTACAACAAAATCAATCACATCACAATAAAAAGAATGGAATGATGTAAGGAGGGAGATATACAGAGCTAATAGCAAGATAGCCAAAATTGCTGAGGCTTGTTGATCAGAAACCAAATAGATAAAATGTTATGGCGTAGTCCCATGGAAGAGCTAATTAATTTATTAAATATCTTGTATCAATATCTCAGTTTCATTGGAGGGTATTGCTGCTGTCGTGAAACTGACCATGGGTATGAAAAGAAAGACATAGTGTTACAGCAGAACAACAACACAAACCATACATCAAGATTGGCCAAGAAATGGTTCAATGGCAATGAAGTAGAGGTCCTGGATTGGCACCCAAAATCTGCAGACCAAAACCCAATCAAACACTTGTGAGCAGAGTTGAAGAAAAAGCTGAATACATACCCAAGTGAGTCAACCAGTATGCAACAATTTTGGGAACATGTAGAAGACACCTGGTATCAGATTTTGGTCAAGACATGCTTGAATATGATCGAGAGCATGCCAGAAGGATTCAGGCAGTGTTGAAAGCCAAAGGTGGATTTCCAAAACACTAATAAAACAATAAAAATTTAAATTTAGATTTTTAGAAGCAAAACCATAACAATGCAGCAACATGACAAGATTCTGCTAACTAATCATATGTTAAATAGTTGAAAGTCAAAGTTATGTATGAGATCGCCAAGATGATTGTCTATAAAATAATGGTAGTCTTATGTTCAAAGCAGTGGTGGATGGTGAGATAGGGAGCCTGAAAGTCAAAAGTTCAAAATTTGTTACCCTCTGGTACTTTATTGAACGGGTCTGAGTCTGTCCCAATGCCTTATTTAACATGGATTCTGCATGGTATTTCAATGGACAAAAAGGGGTAAGTAGCTAATGGACACCTTATGTGCTACTTAGAACTACAGAGAACAAAAAATCAAGTATTGTCGATACTTTTTTTTTAAGATGACAGACATAGTCTATCACTGCCCAGCCTCATACTTACCAAATCTCCCAAAATGTTGGGAAGGCTCCAAGAAAACAGGGAGACTGCACAGATACCCGGAAGAGTAGATAAATCTGGATGCTGTACAAGCCTCATGTAGCGCTGGTATTTTTGCCATCTGCCTCCATTTCCCGGCAGAGACGCCAGCTCACTCACCGCCACGGTCCCGCATTTCCTCCCTCCCCTTCTGCTGTTCATGTCTTGGGTACGCGAACAGCACACAGATCCCCGTGCACTGTGTTTAGGGCGCGCGATCCGTCCTTCTCAAAGAGGCCACGCATGCACGGTCCTAAAGTGTCCCTAGCCAATAACTTGGAGACAAGTACTATTTAAGGTACCTCCATCTGCCAGTAGGTGCATGTGCAAAGTTGTAGTTTGTTTCTAACACCCTTGCTAGTTCTCAGATCCCAGTGCTTGTATCCCAGTGTACCTGCCCTGTACGTCAGCCCGCCTGCCTACTTATCTGTTAGCCGTTCCCCCTTCATGTCTATCAGCTGTACCTGTCTGCCTATCTATCAGCCATGCCTGTCTATCAGCCATGCCCGTCTGCCTATCAGCCGTACCTGTCTGCCTATCAGCCGTGCCTGCCTGTCTATCAGCCGTGCCTGCCTGTCTATCAGCCGTGCCCACCTGCACCCGCCAGACAAGATACCAATCGTGCCCGTAAGTACCCGCCTACCTTATCCATTGTGCCAGTCACTATACCAGCCATGCCAGTCAGTACTTGCTGAATCTACGATTCCTGGCTGTTCCTGCCTCCTGTCACTTGGGGGTCAGCTGCCATCTCTGTGAGGTCAATCCTGGTGTAGCACTAGGTTCCATCTCCCTCATCCTTCCTCGGATCGTGGTACCGCCAGCCGCCATGCATCCGAAATCAGACTTGGTGAGGCACCTAGTCACTCCCCTCCAGGCTCTCCTCGGATCACAGCACAGAGGTTCTACCACCTAGTCCGTTACATCTCGCCAAACATCCCAGAAAGTACGTTTTAAAGGTGTCCAAATAAACATTCAGGTGGGATCAGAATGGAGGGTTGGGGTAGAGAAATGGAGGCATGACTTCATAGTAAGAGTTGGATGGTGCCCTTTGCGCATTTGGTTTATTTCTTCCCTTGACACCAGATCTAAAAGGTTGGCAAGTAGTGGCAATACTTACTCAATTGTCATCTAAACAGCAGGTTGTAGGTATACTTAAGTCCATAGAGTTTAACTTACAGCCTAACATGTATGTTGATCCAGAGGAAGACAAAGCCCCATGGGGCAGACATTAATAGCTCCATTTTAGGGAAAAAAGTCCTTCGGGTCTCCATACAGCAATCTGACTAGTTTCCTGGATCAATGCTCCATCACAGACTCTAGTGCCCATAACCTGTAAAATTATATTGAAACTCTTGGAGAACAGGAGAAGTCCCAGAAGACTAGAGAAGAGCACATGTTGTTCATATCTTAAAAAAGGGGAAGATGTTGGACCCAGGGAACTATAGGCCAGTGAGTTTGACTTCTATACCAGGAAAGATCTTTGAACAAATTATTAAACAACATATATGTAAGTACCTGGATAAGAATGAAAAGATTAACCAGGGTCAGCATGGGTTTGTAACTAATAAGTCATGTCAGACTAACTTAATTTCCTTCTATGACGGAATCACTGATTGGGTGGATCAGGGAAATGCTGTAGATATAGTATATCTTGACTTCAGCAAAGCATTTGACAAAGTATCTCACACAATCCTTATTGAAAAAATGACTAAGTATGGAATGGACAAGGCAACTGTTAGGTGGATTCATAACTGGCTTAATGATCGGACCCAAAGAGTGGTCGTAAATGGCTGCACTTCCAGTTGGAAGAATGTCTCAAGTGGGGTACCACAGGCCTCTGTTCTGGGCCCTGTATTGTTTAACACCTTTATCAATGATTTGATGAAGAAATTGAGGGTAAACTGATTAAATTTGCTGATGATACAAAGCTAGGAGGGATAGCTAATACCAGAGAAGAGAGAGAGAGGATTGGGCAGCAACTAACAGAATGGTTTTTAACAGGGAAAAATGCAAAGCACTACATCTGGGCAATAAAAATGAAAAAACATATACATAATGCCAGGAACAGGGCTAAGCAACAGCACATGTGAAAAAAGACTTGGGTATACTAATAGATCACAAACTGAATATGATTCAACAGTGTGATGCAGCAGCAAAAAAGGCAAATGCAATTCTAGGATGTATTAACAGAAGCATACAGTCTAGATCACATGAAGTCATTATTTCCCTCTACTTCTCTTTGGTCAGACCTCATCTGGAAAACTGTGTTCAGTTTTGGGCACCGCATTTTAAAAAATACATCAACAAACTGTAGCAAGTTCAGAGAAGAGCAACCAGAATGGTGACCGGTCTGCAAACCCTGTCCTATGAGGAACGGTTGCAGGATTTGGGAATGTATAGCTTGCAAAAGAGAGGACTGAGAGGAGACTTAATAGCTGTCTACAAATATTTCAAGGGCTGTCACATTGTAGAAGGATCATCTTTATTTTTATTTGCACAAAGAAAGACTAGAAGCAATGGGATGAACCTGAATGGGAGGAGACACAGATTAGATATTAGAAAACCTTTTTGACAGTTAGGGTAATCAATGAGTGGAACAGGCTGCCACGAGAAGTGGTGAGTTCTCCTTCAACAGAAGTCTTCAAACAGAGGCTGGACAGACATCTGACTGGGATGATTTAGCGAATCCTGCTTTGAGCAGGGGGTTGGACCAGATGGCCCAGGAGGTCCCTTCCAACTCTACCATTCTATGATTCTATTGATCAAGAAAGGCATCCAGACCCCTCTTGAATTTTAGTAGTGAATCACTCATTACAACATCATACGGCAGAGAGTTCCATAGTCTCACTGCTCTTACAGTAAAGAATCTGTTTCTGATTATGATTAAACCTTCTTTTCTCTAGACGTAGATGATGCCCCTTGTCCCTGTTGCAGGCTTAAGTGTAAATTGATCATTAGAAAGATCTCGCTACTGTCCTATCATATATTTGTACATTGCAATAAGAACACCCCTAAGCCTTTGGTTTTCCAAACTGAATAACCGCAAGTTTAATAACCTGTCTTGGTATTGCAGTCCACTCATTCTCTTAATAACCTTTGCCCTCTTCTCTGCACCGGCTCCAGTTCAGCTATGTCTTTCTTATACACCGGAGACCAGAACTGTACACAGTATTCTAAGTGTGGTCACACTAGTGACTTGTATAGAGGCAAAATTATGCTCTCTTCATGAACATCAATGCCTCTTTCAATGCATCCCATTATTTGGTTTGGTAGGAGCTGTCTGACATTGATCACTAAAGTGGAGTTTGCAGTCCACTCATACACCCAAGTCTTTTTCAGCTACAGTTTTACCCAGTGTCTTAAAATGAACCTGTCACCAGAAAACAATGCTATTAACCTGCAGATATAGGGATAATTTGCAGGTTAATAGTGTTACTAACCTGCCCGGCGTCTGCGTGTAGCCAAACGCTACAGGGAGAAAATGAACTTTATTCTCACCAATAACGTTTGTTTTCAGTCACAGGGGCGGCGTCTCTGAGTCTACAGAGCAGCGACTGTAACTGTGCCCCCGACAATGACTGACAGACAGCCCAAATGCAGAGCCAATGTCAGTCAGGGCTGGGGGCACATTTACAACCACTGCTCTGTATTGAACCAACACCGGCGCCACCCCCATGACTGAAACCGAATGCTGCCAGGAAGAATAAAATTAATTTTCTCCCCGCAGCGTTCTGCTAAGTGTGGGTACTGGGCAAGTTAATAATGCTATTAATCTGCCGATTTATCCACATATCTGCAAGTTAATAGGATTTTTTCTGCAGGTTCCCTTTAAATTTCAATTGCCATTTTTCAGCCCAAGCCTCCAGCTTGAATAAATCCTTATGCAATACTAAATTATCCTCCTCTGTGTTAATTACTCTGCAGAGTTTAATATCATCTGCAAATATTGTAATTCTACTCTGTATGCCCCCTACAAGATCATTATTAAATATGCTAAAAAGAAGAGGGCCCAATACTGACTCCTGTTTTACCCCCACTGTTACCTGTGACCCAATCCGAGTGTGTTCCATTAATAACCACCCTTTGTTTCCTAACACTGAGACATTTGTTAACCCGGTAACACATATTTTCTCCTACTCCCATTTCTCTCATAATATATAACAATTTTTTGTGTGGCACCGAATCAAACGCAGTTGGAAAGTCCATATAGACAACATCCAATGCGTTTCCCTGGTGCAGTCTGGAACTTACCTCCTCATAGAAGCTGGTCAGACTAGTTTGACAAGACCGATCCATCATAAAATCATAAAACCATGTTGATGCTGGGCTATGAGGTTATTCTTATTGAGATACTCCAGGATAGGATCTCTTAGGAAACCCTCAAAAATTTTACCCACAGTAGAGATTAGACTTACCAGCCTATAATTTCCAGATTCCGATTTTCTCCCCTTTTTGAATATTGATGCCATCTTTGCTGTGCGCCGATCCTGTGGTACAGGCCTTGTTATTATAGAATCTGTGACTATTAAAAATACCAGTTTGTCTATCACTGTACTTCAGTCCTGCAGTCAGGGCCACCATCAGGGCATTACTGCCCTTACTGCTGTATAGGGCCCGGTGAACAGCAGTACAGAAGGGGGCCCACAGGTCAGGGGCCATGCTCCTGTGCTTCTAGTCATTGGGCCCCAAGTGCTGCGCATCTTCGGGCCCGAAGTGCTGCGCGCTGCGGTGCACACATCAGCAGAGCCGCCACAGGACCTGTGGTGACGTCATCATTATCACAGGCCTTCACCATTCAGCTCCACCCCCTGATCACATGATGTTGACGTCACCACAGGTCCTTCAGCTCACACAGCAGCAGCTGCATCTTCGCTGCAGGAGCACGGCCAGGTAAGAAGAAATTTTTTTATAATTTTCTTATTGAAAGCGGTAATATGTTTCCCCGGCAGGATGGATAAACATGGACAGAATGATGACACACAGGGGCAGAATGGGGACTCGGGGGCAGGATTGGAAACAAGGGGCAGAATGGAGACACACAGGGGCAGAATGAAAACAGGGGCAGAATAGAGACACAGGCAGAATGGGAGACATGAGAGCAGAATGGAGACAAGGGCAGGACGGGAGACAAGGGGCAGATTGGAGACACACAGGGGCATATTGGGGACACACAAGGGCAGAATGGAGACACACAGGGCAGAATGGAGACAGGGGGCAGAATAGAGACACAGGGGCAGAATGGGAGACAAGAGGCAGATTGGAGACACACAGGGGCAGAATGGAGACACACAGGGTCAGAATGGAGACATGGGGGCAGAATGGAGACACACAGGGGCAGAATAGAGACACTCAGGGGCAGAATAGAGACACACAGGGGCAGAATGGAGACGGGGCAGGATGGCAATAAGGGGCAGAATGGTAGACATGGGAGGCAGGATGGGAAACACATGGTGCAGGATCATGGGGCAGGATTGATACAATGGAGAAAGATGGGGCAGAATCATGGGACAGGATGGGACATCACATGGGGCAGAATGGATAATCATGAGGGCAGGATAGGAGAACATATGGCTGGAGCCAGGAATGAGGCACACGAGGGCCAGGATGGGGGATATTATTACCATAGGAGCTAATTAAGGGATATTATTACTGCAGTGATGTATGTATTTTATTTTTTGAGGATACTGTTTTAAATGGGGGGTCCTGTTACTGTGCAGAGCGACACTATGTCACCTTTTTTTCTTCATCTGGTGTAGTTTCAAATTTGGTAAAAAATTAAGTAATGTGTTCTGCAAGCTGTGCTCTAGATAACTGTGTTATTTCCTGCAGAGACGAGCCCTGGCTGGAAGAAGTGACGGCGGTCTGTGCTGGATGAAAGATGAAAAGAGAAGATGATGGACTTCACCTAGAGACGTCACTGGTGAGTCAGTGCATTATCTGTACGCTGACACTATACACTGTATACTATATACAGCGGTCCTTTGTACAATGTCACCAGTGATCACTGTATTACCTGTAAACAGACACTGCATACTAAGTCCAGATCTCCTGTGTATAATGGCACTTATGGTGATATTAGTATTGTGTTTTTTTTGTATTAATGATCAGTATTGTAGTATTCAGTCTCTATCTGGTGGTAATATGTTGTCCAGCAATGGTGTGGCGTTATTTGTTCCTTGCATGTGCTATTCTTTGGTGACTGTGTGGTGGCAATATGTGGTCTGGTCATGGTATGGTGGTATTTGTCCCTTATATGTGCTATTATTCGGTCACCATGTGGTGGTAATATGTGGTCTGGTCATGGTGCGGTGGTATTTGTCCCTTGTATGTGATATTATTCAGTCACTGTGGTGGTAATATGTGGTCTGGTCATGGTGTGGCAGTATTTGTCCCTTGTATGTGGTATTATAGGTCACTATGTGGTGGCAATATGGTGTCTGGTCATGGTGCGATGGTATTTGTTACTTGTATGTGATATTATTGGTCATTGTAAAAATTGAAAAATAAATAAAAATATACCTAAATTGTATTGGATATTTTCACAAATGATTAATAGGAAAGAGTAGAGTAGAGCTTGGCCAAAAGAGTCTACCTTGCTATGGTGGCAGCTTAAAAAATCTTTTGGCCAAAACAAAAGCTGCTGACTATATGTGTGATCTGGTGATTGGAGCTGTTAATGTGTGATTGGTGAAAAGTGGAGTTTTTCCAAGAGAGAATGGTGGGACTTTGGACAGTTCGAGGGGTGGAGGCGGGGCTGGGGTGGAGCCTGGGCGGAGTCTCAAGGGGGCCCCGAAAATTTTGCCAGTATGGGGCCTCAAAACTCCTAGTGGCAGCCCTGCCTGCAGTACTCAGGAGGTGTAATTGACTACATTACATTACCCATTCTGTGGGCACAGCTAGTGATCTTTGGCTGATAATGGATTTGTGTATTTTTTAGGATGCTATGTAGCTAATTCTTAAGAGGTCTAAGATGTTGAGTAGATCATGGCATCCTGAATAGAACAGAGTTTGTTCTTTTCTATTTGTTGTACTGGAATGTCTTGTGCTCGGCATGTATCGTGCTTGTATCACGGACATGTCCAATAATGGGGGTCTGTTGTGGGTTATCGTAATGTGTCGCTAATAATGCAGAGATGTAAGAGGCTGGAAAAGGACAAATGTTCACACAAAGAACCTTAAAGTCACTTTCCTCGTGTAAATGTTACTGGATGATTTAGTATCTGAAGAATTACATATTGCTTATGGATTTAATTTCCTCACTTTCACCATGTTTTCCTGTGAGTTATTATTCATAATTACATAGTCGTTTATAATATCCAGCACACTCATCAACTGAATGCCATAAATATACTTCAAAAGACGTGACCGGCATAGAAGGAAGCATGAAAGGAAATTGCTCTAAATCACAATTTAAATCTCTCGTAGCAAAGTGTGCGCCGCTCGCCTGAACACTTCTGAAGTCATAGATGGGAAATAGCATCTTAAGCTTTCTGGGGTCAAATTACAAAAATTAATAATCAGTAATATAGAATTAAAAATGCAACACTTTAGAGTAACATGATAGCAAAGGAGATTTCTAAAATCACATTCGCATGATGGCTTTCAGCTGCATTTTTTTTTTGCATTGAAATAAAAAATGGCTTAGTTAGCACCAAGAAAGACATTAAAAAATGCACACAAAATTAGCGTAATTCACACTGCCATTTTCTTATCAGAGCCTGCATTTTTATGCAGGAAGAAAGCATAAAAAAAAATCTACATGTGAACAAACCCTAAATGTTTCACAAACTTTCTAGAGCTATTTATTGCAATATTTATTAATACTTGTTAGTGGAAAAAAACAGACCAGATTCCTAAATTCATCCAGACGCAATATCAGACTTCCAACATTAATTCACTCCCTAGATCAGCCCCCTATGATTAATTCAAACTCTAGACCAAACACCAAAAATTAATTCAGACCCTAAATTCAGATCCTGGACCTAACACCTAAGCTTAACTTAGATCCCAAAGTGCAACAGTTGAGATTTGTAATTTCATTTGTTGATTCTATATCGAGTAAAAAACTTAAAATGATATCTCCTTTATTTCTAGTATAGGAGGTGTTCTGCAGCGCTCAGCATGGACCGCGACACATTGAATGGAGTTGTTCAATGTTTATATCCAATCGCCAACAGCTGATCGTGGAGGTGTGGGATGTCGGATCTGATATTGATGAGCTATACTGAGGATATATCATCAATATCATATGCCAGAACAACTTTATTTAGTCTTTGCCCTTAATACTACCTTTTGCTATGCACCATTTAAATATCCTTTTCAGCTTGATGCTACCCACAGTATACAGTCCTTGTACTCTACTTTATTACAGAAGCACTTAAAGGGAATTACCAAGTTTACTTCAAATGTATTTATTTTTTAAATTCCATGTTGTTGTTTTTTCCATATCACTATCTACAAATTAATAATAGAAATCTTGCAATTTTAATACTTTCCAATAACCTCAATATCAGGCACCATTTTATGCAAGCATAGATAGGATCCTCAGGGTTTTCTCCACCTTTAATTTGATTTAATCAAGCCACTGGGTTTCTGGTCTTCCGCTTCGCCTTCTTCCTTCTATACTACCCACCATAATGTTCTTCTCCATTGCTCTTTTTGTATGATGTGTCCAAAATAGGCACATTGTAGCTTGGTGATTTCTGCTTTGTGTGACGTGTCTGGCTTGATTTATTCCAAAATTGATTTTTTTGGTTCTTCTTGCCATCCATGATATTGATAATATCCTTCACCAGCACCACATTTTGAAGGCGTTGATTCTTTTTCTGTCTTGTTTCTTCATTGTCAAGATTTCTCATCCATAAGTTACTACTGTATTCATCACCAATGAAATGTTCCTCGATTTGAAGACCTTGTTCAGTGACTTCATTGTTGATTTGTCCATATCTACTCTTCTATTGACTTTCGGTGTCATCCCTGTGTAAGGGGGTGACAGGTCCCCAAAGTTGCGTCCTCTTCTCCTTCCATATGATCCCCCCTTGCACTTTATATATATATATGTTATATGTTTATTATGTTAATGTGCTTTTGTGATATTATGCTATGTACCATCATATGATACACCAGTAATGTATGGTGTAATGTGGAGAGTTCCCCTTTAACTACTGTTGGTGGTAAGTGCATGTTACGTTATGTGTCACTGTTATAGAGTAGGGACAGGCAACAGTTAATATTATGGGCTGGGCCAGAGGCAGAGCGGGAACAGGAAACTGCTGCTTCCAGTACAGTGAGACTAGATACGTCAACCAGGGCAGACGTGTGAGGCAGAAAGGGCACTGCCAGACTTCCGGATGGGTCATCTGTTGCCCCAGTCCAAAGATTCCTACAGACTGAAGAACTAGAACACAGGCCCCCAGGACTTTTGAAGGGCCTTCGCTGAAGGGATCACCAATGTCCAGATTCCAGCGAATGGACTACTGTGAACTTTGGCTGCTACGGCTATTGTGGGTACGGCCGCAGCAAGTTTCAGGGAGAGAGCAGGAAGCCAGTATTGAAATTGTCTTTTTGTCTATCCTTCATCGTTGTTCAATAAAAGTTATTATTCCCTGTTGGAGTACAGCTGCATTCCCAGACCCTTAATTGACTGGATTGCTGTGACCAGAGGAAGAGAAGGTAGCCTGTGGGGAAAAGCTGTGTGGGTCCCATCTATCTATGCACAAGAGACCGGGGGTGCTCGCTGACCGTTAGCTCAGTGGACTCTGTCTACGTACTGTGCCTTTAAATAACCAGGATACAACAACCCCCCCGCCGGTCACCCTTGTTATACTTGGTGTAGTACAACAGGATGGACCTGAACAGCTTTGCAACCCGGGGACTGATGGATGGAACATTTAAGACTTTTGATTTTGGAATGCTGTCCACCGTGAGAGAATTAAAGATGGTGACCGATGTGATTTTGAAGGGTCCACCATAAAAGAAAAAGAAATGGCGGCTGACCATGACTGTGAGCCTGAAGTTTGTGATGTACTGCCCAAACTGGAAGAAATGGAGCTGTTGGCTGACAGTGATCCTGAGATTTGTGACTGTGAATTTGGGACTTGTGTTTTGTTGCCCGCCATTACAGCAGGCAGTGGACCACTGTAACGCTATAAAAGAAGGAAAGATGGAGGATGTTGTTGATTTGCAAATGGCACCGACTGTTATCAAAAAGATGGCGGCTGTTGGCGCGAAAAGTAAAGTCAAGGCTGTATGTCGTGGGCGTCACCCAGGAAAGTTGGTGCCAGAAGAAAGAATTTCGCACCGTTGTGACAGATGCCCACCCAGAATGAGTACGGGCGAAGAAGGAGCTGCCGCCCTTACAGCCTGAGCAGTAAAAATGGGTGGAGCAGCAAGGAGTGACTCCACCCACGAATGGGTGGAACCCGAAAAAGATGGACTGTCTGTCAGAGGATGAGACGCCATTACCGGCTGGCATGGAGAGGCACGGCATGTTCTACCATGGTGGCATAGGCTGCCAGGATTGGAGGTGCTCCAAGGCCCGAGTGGAGGCAGGCCTGAGGTTCGAGACCTGGTGGTCAGAAGAGCTGGAGGAACGACCCCCATGTTGCCGGGCAAGTCAGCGACCAGTACGGGATGAGAACTTGATGACATCTCGGTTGGAACCCCGAGGAGTGTGGAAGATCCTGGAGGTGGCCTTGCAGGGGACCATGACGGCCGCAATCACCAATGCTGGTGGCTGTGCAAGAGGACTGCCGATGGCTGTGGCAGTGAGTAAGGGACCCCTGCCCGGCCCCCCCACTGCTTTGCCCTCGGCCTACTCACTGCCTGTAGCTTCGCCATCATCCCCGGAGGCGTACTGAGTGCTGACCCCGCCGTCATCCTCGGAGGTGCCTTGGCTACTGATTCAGCCATCTTCGCTGGCTGCATCGGCACCCGTGCTTCCCCAGGCCACACCCGTTCCAGCTGACATCCGCAGCCTGCGCATAGGGGAGTTGGAAGTACCCATCACTACGGAAGCCTAGTGGATCCACAGGGTAATCTGGGAGAAGAGGCGCCGCATCCTTTAGGAACTGCAGAGCCCCGACTGAGGAACCACAGCAGGCCTGATGACCGCCGGTCTTGTCCGATATCTGAACCGAAGAAGGGGCTATGGTTTACTGCAGGAGCTGGAGACCGGGGCCAATGTTGTAAATTCGCTTTCTGGCCTACCTCTGGTTACTGCTGAAGGTGGTGGAGCTGGTCAGGTTGACGGAGGGGTTGCGAGTTTTCTTTCTGGGCTCCCTCTGGTGGTTACTGGAGGTAATGGAGCTGATCTGATTAACAGAGGCTTGCCACCTGATAATGAGGACGACGACTGGAGATCTGGGGTTTCAGACTGGATTTAAGACAGCCGACTCCCTCTATCCCTGCTGGTGATTTTCTCCTGCCTCCAGAGGTCTTAGTTTCCAGCTCAGTCCCTGCATGCTCAGCTAAGTGTTCTTTTGCTATTCTGTTCACATTTGATCTGGTTTTGTCTATTTCAGTTTTGTGTGGGTCAGCCAGCTCCGGCTGGGGCTGTGCTGAATCACCATCCATATGGGGCAGCATGGTGGCTCAGTGGTTAGCGCTGGAGTCCTGGGTTCGAATCCCACCAAGGACAATATCTGCAAGGAGTTTGTATGTTCTCCCCGTCTTTGCGTGGGTTTCCTCCGGGTACTCCGGTTTCCTCCCACACTCCAAAGACATACTGATAGGGAATTTAGATTGTGAGCCCAATCAGGGACAGTGATGATAATGTGTGCAAACTGTAATGCGCTGCGGAATATGTTAGCGCTATATAAAAATAAAGATTATTATTATTTATTATGTTACTGCTTGTGCCAGTTTGTTTTTGTCCGTTATTAGATTGGCCTCTTTTTGCTCTGCTTTCAGAATACACCAGAGAGCTGATATAGTGGGCGAAGTCGTGCGACTTCAGTATTTTTGCATCAGACGTGTTGGACCTTTTTGCAGGGTTATTTGCGTGATTGCAGACAGTGTCTTTCCTTTCCTGTCCTGTCTAGTCAGTGTGGGCCCCATCGTTTGCTCAGTCTATTTTCCTACCTGCATTTGTGTTTTCATCTTGTCTCACCGACAATATATATTTGGGGGCTATCTATTCCTTTGGGGTCTGCTCTGGGGCAGTTTAGATTTCCCCTTTCTTGCTTTAGGCTTAGTTAGCTCTCCAGCTGTCCCGAGGCGTCTAGGATCATCGTAGGCACGCTCCACGGCTACTGCTAGTTGTGTGGCTAGGATCAGTGGTCTGCAATCCGCTTAGTTACCAACCTCTATGGTTTTCTGTGGCTTAGCTTGGGCTTGCTCTCCTCCTCGGTGACGCAATTATAACAGGCCAAAGTGTATATCAATGCAGGGTCCCTCATGTTCCACCATCCACTCTTAGAGGGGGACTATGTGTCCTTCGTAAAGAAAGATGGTCCTCAGGGGCCCTACGCAGTGGCCGTCAAACTGGTCTCTGATCGGGAGACCAGCCCATCATAGGAGGCCCCGTATGTGGAACGGCCAGCTGTTCCGACTGCACAGACAAAAATGGTGCCTCAGAGCGGTGAGACGGCTGCCAATGTGTCTATGAAGCCAGAGGCTCCAGTAGCTACAGGGCCACAACTGGAGGGAGTGTGGATCAGGAGGAACAGTGGAGACTCCTCCTCCAATAAATCCTCATCGCAGGTATATGTGGTAGTGCAGGGTCCAAATGCGGCCCACTATGCCACTCAGCGGCCGTGTATAGACTAAGTGGCCCCTTTAAAATTTGATGTCGGTGCCGGTTGCACCTGGAGCAAGGGACTGTTCTGCATCCCTAAGAGGGCAGTAATTTCTATATGGCGCTCAAGGACAATGGCGTCTAAAGTGGCTACCGGTTGACGGCCATGTTTGTATGTTTTCCCCTCCTTCCAGTTTGTGTGCACCTGTTGGTGCCTCCCTCACTGGTCACGGGACCAAAGCCCCAACGAAGTTAGTAGTGGTGGACTCCGGAAGTGGCTGCTCGACTGTCTGCTCCTGAACTGTGCTCCCACTTTAACCCTTGGACTGGCCCCATGTTTAACATGCAGCCCACCATCACTAAAAGGGCCCGTGGTCCGCTGAAAGGAGGGAGGGGAAGACTGTCCCCAGAAGGACTATGGCCACAACATAGACTGTAGGTTTTAAAGGGCCAGCAGGCCCCTGTTGAGAATGTATGTTTTATGGACTATAAACTGTCTTTACATTTTCACGAACTGTTGGTTTTCGGATCTGAACGAGGCCCACTTCAAAGACTTTGGCCGCCCATGAAAAAAGAATAACCAGTCATTATAGAAATACATATACATTTTGCTCAGGTTGCCATGGCCGGGGATGGCCATGTTTAAGGAAGGGAGAGTGCAAGGGGTCCCGTCTATGTATGTACAAGGGATCGGGGGTGCTCGCTGACCGTTAGCTCAGTGGACTCTGTCTACGTACTGTGCCTTTAAATAACCCGGCTACAACTACCCTCCCCTCCGGTTACCCTTGTTACACTTGTATCTTAAGTGATCATTGATCTGAATAGGTTGAAGTCCTTTACAGCGTCCAGTTTGTTGTTGTCTATCTCAAATGTGTCCCAGTAGTACCTGGCAGTAGTCAATATCTTTGCCAGTCCCGTGTTTAAACTTTCTATCTTGACACTCTGTAATAAGTCCTTCATTCCATCTACGTTATTTGCTAGCAATGTTGTATTGGCTGCTTATTTTAGATTGTTGATTTGTCCAACAATCTTGATTCCTTCTTCTTTTTCAGCAAGCCTTCTTGAAAATAGCTTCTGCGCATAAATTGAAGAGAAATAGTTACAGGATGTAGCCTTTTCTGATGCCTCGTTCTACTTTGATACATGTAGCCGTGTTCCAGTCGGACTGTTAATTCTTTGTCGATGTAAAGAATGGTGACCGGTCTGCAAACCCTGTCTTATGAGGAAAGGTTGCAGGATTTGGGAATGTTTAGCTTGCAGAAGAGAAGACTGAGAGGAGACTTAATAGCTGTCTACAAATATCTAAAGGGCTGTCACATTGTAGAAGAATCTTCTTTATTCTCATTTGCACAAGGAAAGACTAGAAGCAATGGGATAAAACTGAATGGAAGGAGACACAGATTAGATATTAGAAAAAACTTTTTGACAGATAGAGTGATCAATGAGTGGAACAGGCTGCCACGAGAGGTGGTGAGTTCTCCTTCAATAGAAGTCTTCAAACAGAGGCTGGACAGACATCTGCCTGGGATGATTTAGCGAATCCTGCTTTGAGCAGGGGGCTGGACCAGATGGCCCAGGAGGTCTCTTCCAACTCTACGATTCTATGATTTTATGATTCTATTTAGTTGTACTCTCCATCAAGTTTTGTTGGCATAATGCAGAAGTAGATTGCCAGGCCTTTCTTCCATGCAGTAATGTGACACCCGTGAAGAAGCCACACTGAATTAGCATTGTATGCTGTCAATACAAACCACCTCATCACGCAACTTCCAGCTGTGCGAGTATAAAATAAGTGCAAAAATTGCCCACTATTGACCTGGTAAAAGGTCCTCTGAATTAAACAATAGTTCAGTTTCTGAATATACATTCGTTTTAAAAATGGTGATTATCTCTATATATTCTGGTATGGGAAAAAAATGTGACTGCTGTTTACAGGTTATGAGTCCAATTTGTTGTGGACTCTGGAAAGTAAAGAGTTAAAACATTATGATCTGTGGATCATCAGCTCCTCCTCACTATGCTCCGCTCCATCAACCTCAAGGACATCTTTCTCTTCTGGTTCTCCTCCCACCTCTTTGACCTCTCCTTCACTGTATCTTTTGCTGGCTCCTCCTACTATCATCTCCCCCTTACTGTTGGGGTTCCTCAAGGTTTTTAATACCATCTCTATGCTGATGACACTCAACTATACACCTCTACTCCTGACATCACGTCTTCATTATTACAAAACACCAGTGATTGTCTTACCGCTGTCTCCAACATCATGACCTCCCTCTATCTGAAACAGAACCTATCAAAAACTGAACTCCTTGTTTCCTCACTCCACTAACTTACCTATGCCTGACATTGCCAATTGTGTGTATGGTTCTACCATTACTCCCCAGCAACACGCCCGCTGTCTTGGGGACATACTTGATTCAGATATTTCATTCACCCCCCACATCTCGTCACTGGCTTGCTCTTGTTATCTACGCCTCAAAAACATTTCTAGAATTTGACCGTTTTTTACTTTCGACTCTGCAAGTATCCAGTATCATATTCCTCACCAACTGTTACACCGATGCCTCTACCTTGTACCAGTCATTGCACTGGTTATCCATCCACTCCAGAGTTCAATACAAACTTATCACTCTCACCTACAAAGCGCTTCACTGTTCAGCACTACCCAACATCTTCTCCCTCGTCTTAGTCTACCACCCTACCCATTCCCTCCGTTCTGCTAATAACTTAAGGTTAACATCCTCTTTAATCAGAACTTCCCACTCCAGTCTCCAAGACTTCTCAAGTGTTGCGCCAATTCTTTGGAATGCACTACCCAGGATTATTTGATTATTCCCCAATATCCACAGTTTGACGCTTGCCCTAAAAACACATTTCTTCAGACTGGCCTACCGCCTCAACATATTTATCTAACTATCCATGTGTTGCCCTGTAGTGCAGCGGGGTTGGTGCAGTGCGACAGATAGGAAGTGACCACAGGAAAGTTCAAAACAAAGTGTCTTTAATGTTCATTGTACAGTAACTCACAAATGGAAAACAAATGGTATCCTCCGGATAGTAGCCGTGGTCAACTCTACCATTGTATCACGCTGAGGGGTGCCAGGCGTTTCGGCTTCGGTGGCTCCGTGTTGCTTCACACAAGCTGAATTTTACAGAGCCACCTGCTCTACAGTTTGCAAACCAAGACTGACCGACCCAACACTTTGCTGCAGGGTTTTTAAATGTAATCTGTGGCCATGGACCAATTGTAAGGCCCGGCCTTGAGGGAGCGGAATTCCCAACTACCATCCTGTAGTTTGCTCCAAAAATAAAAACCCATGCCAAGTTTTCTTAAATCTGTCTTGTTGAAAAAGCTTGTCCAAAACCACATTTAATTTTATTCTGCATTCCAACCATAGCTATATCTGTTACTGCAATGCACTCCAGCTGCCTTAATACGCTTCTTTGCCCATCGCATATAATACCTGTCACTGCCTCACATGCCCATTCAAAATTTTCATCATAACCAGGATCCTCATATCATATTCTCACACTCTTTATGCATGTAATAGCTCTCTGTGTCTGTACTTTTACACATACTGGTTGGTTACCGGTTCGGGCAGCATTACATGAACACCCGATTTATTACATTATGGTTGGTCAGAACAATGAAAGCAATTGTTACCATCCACCTTTCATGTCTGACCTCTTTCCTCATAGACTGTGAGCTTGCGAGCAGGGCCCTCATTCCTCTTGGTATCTGTTGTTTTATGTGATTATTGTTATTCTGTAATATCTTTTATTGTCTGTACAAGTCTCCTCTAAAATGTAAGGTGCTGCGGAATATGTTGGCACTGTAGAAATAAAATTATTATTATTATACCAATAAGGTCATCTAGCCCAGGGGTGGGCAATTAATTTTCCTGAGGGGCCACAAGAGAGATCGTGACTGTTGTGGAGGGCCGAACCAATAGGCTGAAATTAATTAATCTCAATATTAATATCAATACTCGTATATTAATTATCATATTGAGCAGAATTAAGTATGCTGACAATCTTCTATGGGGCTGCTGTCAGCTGCAAATTTTCACACAGGGTACCATGGGTGAGATAACCTTCTGATACACATACTTTTATTTTTATTATGGTGTAACATGTATGGTGTTGCAGTATTTGTGTGCCACCATTATCTACTTTAATTACGATCACACGTGATTTTCTGTAGACAGACACAATATCTTTGGATTCATCTGTTACCTATACCTGCTATAACCATCACCATCAGCTATTATAACATGTATTTTTGGGGCCAGTATTTGTTATTTTGTGTAATAAAATTGTGTTCATTTTAAAAATTATACTTTGGATTTCTGAATCCCAGTCTCTCATAGAATACATGCTTTGATGGAGTGTCCTTTACAAGTGCTAGTTTTTTGGCCATTTATTAACACATAGTCATGAGATTCTAATATACTATTATATAATGCTTATAATTTAGAAGAAATTTATAGCATCCCCTATATGTCGTTTGAACCCCAAACCAGTCCCTTCCATATATCGTATGAGCCCCCCCACAGCACCATATATTCTGTAAGCCCCCTACACATCCTCCCTATATACAGCATGAGCCTCACAAAGCCCCCCTATATACATCACGAGCTCCACACAGCCTCTTCCATATACAGCATGAGCCGCACACAGCCTCCCTATATACAGCATGAGCCCCACTCAGCATTCCCATATGCAGCATGAGCTCCACACAGCTTCCCTATATACCACATGAACCCCACGCAGCCTCCCCATGTACAGCAAGAGCCCCACACAGCTTCCCCATATAAGGCATAACCTCCAAAAATCCTTCCCCATATACAGCATGAGCCCCACACAGCCACCCTATATGCAGCATTAGCCCCACTCAGCATTCCCATATACAGCATAAGCCCCATACAGCCTCCCCATATGCAGCATGAACCCCACACAGCCTCCCTATGTACTGCATGAGCCCCACACACCCTATATACAGCATGAGCCCCAAAAATCCTCCTAATATACAGCAAGAGGCCCACACAGCTTCCCCATATAAGGCATAAACTCCACAAAGCCTTCCCCGTATACAGCATGAGCCCCACACAGCCTCCCCATATGCAGCATGAACCCCACACAGCCTCCCTATATACAGCATAAGCCCCACATAGCCTCCCCAAATGCAGTGTGAGCCCAAAACAGCCTCCCCATATACAGCATGAGCCTCACACAGCATCCCTATATACAGCATGAGCCCCATAAAGATTCCTCATTTACAGCATGATCCCCACAAAGCCTCCCATATACAGCATGGGCCTCACACAGCCTCCCTATATACTGCATGAGCCCCACACAGCCTACCTATATATTGCATAAGCCACACACTGCCTCTTTATATACTGCATGAGCCCCATAGCCTCCCCATGTCCAGCATGAGACCCCATATCCTCCCCATGTACTCCATGAAGCATCTATAGCCTCCTTAAGTCCAGGATGAGGCCCCCATAGCTTGCCCATGTCCATTGTGAGACCCCCGTAGCCTCCCCTTGTCCACCCATACACATGAAAAAAAAAACCACATACTCACCTCAGTCCTGTTTCCCTGGCGCTCTGCTTCTGTTTCTGTCTCGGTGTCTCTGGTGTGCTGGCTATCCGCATTACCCAGCTGATGTGATAAAATTATGTCATCGCGTCAGCTGTTTCTCACACGATGATTGGTGGAGGAAGTAAACGGAGGCACCTCCTCTACCAATGAACTCAACGCAGATGGAGACAGCGAACGGGAGGGTGTGGGAGGGTACGGTGCGACCGGTGGGCCTGTTTTCCAGCCATTTGGCTGTTTCAGTCTGTGGACCGGACTAGGCCGGCCAGATGTGACCCGCGGTCCACACTTTGCCCAGGTCTGATCTAGCCCAATTAAAGCTCTACCTGTCTGCAGGATGTAGAGACATTTTTTTAGGGGGAATATTGGTCAGTGATATTATGCCATGCGTATGCACTTTGCATTTACACATTCCAGGTTTTCTCTCATAGTACGAGACCTTTGGAGATTGATTAATAATACATCTGAATAAACTAAGGTAGTAAATTACACACACGGGAGATTCACTGTCATTTATTAGCTTCTGGGAAACGTGGTGTCTTTTTATTCCTGTGTATCCTTTGATGTGAGAGCCAAGTCTGTGGGAGATTCATGTGGAACCGAAGCTGGTAACCAGCACTTAAATGCAGGTCCTCTACTGTAGTGTATAGGTTCCTGTACTCATTCGATCTCTCTATACAAGGACAATCATCGACTGCAGAGAGGACTATGGTATAGACTAAAACAAGTGACCCACATAGCAAGCCTAATAGCTGATCCAAAGTCTTTAACCCCGTAACCCTGAAACCTGTTTCCACCTTCCTGACCAAGCCAATTTTTTCAGTTCTGACCAATATCACTTTATGATTCTGAGATTTTTTTTGTGACATATTGTACTTCATGATAGTGGTAAAATTTCTTTGATACTCTTTGATACGGCTTACGTTTATGTGTGAAAAAAACAGAAATTTGGAGAGAATTTTGAAAATTTTGATGCCCTTAAAACAGAGACTCATGTCACACAAAATAAGTAATAAATAACATTTTCCTCATGCCTACTTTACATCAGCACAATTTTTTAAACTTTTTTTGTTAGGAACTTACAAGGGTTAAAATTCACCAGCAATTTTTCATTTTTACTACAAAATTTAAAAAAAAACATTTTTTAGGGCCAACATCACATTTGAAGTGACTTTGGGAAGCCTATATGCCAGAAAATACCTAAAGGTGACACAATTCTAAAAACTAAACCCCTAAAAGTACTCAAAAATCCATTCAAGAAGTTTATTAACCCTTTAGGTCCTTCACAGGAATTAACGGCATGTGGAAGGAAAAAAATAAACTTTTTACTTTTTTGACAAAAATTTCCTTTAGATGCAATTTTTTTTTATTTTCATAAAGATAATAGGGGAAATTGCACCATGCAATTTGTTGCGCAATTTCTCCTGTGCATGCCGATACCCCATATGTGGGGGAAAACCACTGTTTGGGTGCTTGACATGGCTCAAAAGGGAACAAGCGCCATTTGACTTTTGGAATGTAAAATTTGCTGGAATAATTAGCGGATGCCATGTCGTGTTTGGAGAGCCCCTGATGTGCCTAAACAGTGGAAACCCCCCACAAGTGACACCATTTTGGAAACTAAACCCTTCAGG
The DNA here is from genome assembly GCF_039654945.1 of Dendrobates tinctorius. Taxonomy (NCBI): domain Eukaryota; kingdom Metazoa; phylum Chordata; class Amphibia; order Anura; family Dendrobatidae; genus Dendrobates; species Dendrobates tinctorius. The sequence goes on from NW_027361750.1 coordinate 656,200, forward strand.
GAACTTATCTAGGTGTGTATAGAGCACCTGGAAACCCCAGGAACTACACAGAAGTTTATAACGTTGAGCCGTGAAAATAAAAAAAAACACATCTTTCCCACAAATTTGTTGTGCAATTTCTCCTGAGAACAACGATACCCCATATGTGGTTGAACACTGCTTTTGAGGCACAGAACAAAGCTCAGAAGGGAAGAAGCGCCATATTGGAGCTCAGGTTTTGCTGGACTGGTTTGACAGTGCCATGTCACATTGGTAGAGCCTCTGAGGTGCCAGATTAGCAGAACCCCCCATAAGTGACCCCACAGAAACAAGCAGTAGTGGATGTTGCTGAGTGAAAATTGCAAACTGCCATTGTAGTGATCAGTATGTTGTATGCCCAGCTCATACCTCTGGAGACATGCACCTGTAAATTAGGCGGGCTTTCATCAGAAATGCCAAACATGTGGATGCTATATGCGGTTTAGGCACACTGGGGCTAAGAAGAGAGGGGGGCATTTTGATTTGGGAGCACAGAATTTGCTGTATTTCTTTTGAAGGGCGAGGAGCCAATTTGCTTTTTAGCCTTTGTGCTACTAGAAACATGGAAGTCCCTATATTTCCGTTAACAGATGACAGACCTCAGTGGGGACTTGCTTTTTTTATGGATTAAGTTGAAGCTTTCGTTAGGAACATTTGACATAACATTTGGGATCACAGTTATATGGCGCTCTACGCCTAGTACTTACTTTGGGGTTTCCATCTAAATCTCCAAGTGACGTTATTCAGAGGAAACACCAGAGAGATCTATTCACTATAATGAGGCAGCAGAGTTACTCTGGACTCCGTCTGGCCTCTGTTCAGCGTTGTCCTTCTTTTCAGAAGTGCACAAAACTGTTTTCGCTCGTGCTTTTATGCACACCTAAAAAGACCGACACCACCCGATCACAGGTCAGAAGATGTCCACAGTGCCTCCTTCTGCCTCTTTATAGGGAATCTTCTGCTGGGGTCAGTCTGAATCACATATATTAGAGATTTACACTGAAACCCCGATATAAGTTCTCCGTTTAGAGCGCAGGATAAATGTGAGCAGAGCCTTACTGTGATCTTAGGGAGGATGAATGAAAAAAACAACAGCATGTGAAGAATTGGTTTTCTTTATTTCTTTGCGCCATTCCTCGTGCGGTATAAGTGATATGGAGACTTTATTCTTTGGGTCGGTGCAATTAAAGTGATACCAGATTTATATCGGGTTTTTATGTTTGCCTGCTGTCACACACTAAAATACGCTTTTTATTGCAAAAACTAGTTTTTGCATCCCCATATTTTGAGAGCTATAATTTTTCCATACTTCGGCCGACAGTGATATCTGATGGCTTTTTTTGTGGGAGAAGTTGGTGTTTTTATTGGTACCATTTTCAGACACATGACATTTTTTGATTGCTTTCTATTTTGATTTTTGGGAGGTAGAATGAACAAAATACAGCAATTCAGGAATTGTTTTATGTTTTTTTATACTGTCCCGTGTGTGGTAAAATTGATAAGGCAACTTTCCTCTTGGGGTCAGTACGATTACAGTGATACCACATTTACTGTAATTTGCAGATTATAAGACGCTCCGGATTATAAGACGCACCCCAAATTTTTAGGAGAAAAATAGGAAAAAACCCCCATCTTTTTAATAAAATGGTGGTGCTTTTTATAATCCATGTGTCTTATCGCTTACCATGGGTGGTGGCTGCAGGGTCACTGCTGGAGGAGGCAAGAGTGAAGCATCGCTGCAGGCCACAAGCTGGGATGAGGGGGTGTTCGGATGTGCGGCACACCACTTAGGGTGCCCAGTGCTGCTGCTCTTAGCAGGCCCTGAGAATGCACCTTCCCTAAAGGACCCCGCGGCTATCTTGCGGCCAGGGGTATCCATGGAGACCATCAAAATAGTGTGATCGCTTTGCGTTGTTCTGATGGAAGCAAAAAAAGGGAGTCCCCTCCCTGTGTATGATCTCATTGATGTCGCTGCCACTATTGACAGCGACATCAAAGGGGTTAAATGCCCGCGATTGGTGCTAGCACCGATTGCGGGCATTGCTGCAGGGCGTCAGCTCTCACATAGTGCGTTTTGACACGTCGCTCAGCGCGAGGCCATGTGATCAATGCGCGGTGCATATACTTCTCTTGGCTGGAACACAGCTACCGCAGAACATTATAAGTACGGTGCATGACGGGAAGGGGTTAAAGACCTATTTTTCTACATTAAAAGCTAAGTTTATGGACACCGTGTCTGCAAATTGAGATTCTGATTTGGCTATTGTTCGAAGTCACATTGCAAGGCTTGTTAAAGGGTTAATAGTGATTTGTAGGATTGCTGCTTCTCACAGGTGGCGCTATAGAGTTCAAGTTCTCTCCTCTCTGAAGAGGAAATTTGCATATTAAATTTCCCTGAGGAGCATTGCACAACAAATAAGTTTCCTTGGCATGCCAGAGCTGGTATGTCACTATCCGCGAGGAGAAACCTTACCCCTTAGAACCCAGTCCACCTAGCCTCATCAGTTCACATTCTTTGCACTGACAAAGGGTCAATACCCTGAAACACTGTGTTTACAAATTGAGATTCTGATTTGGCTTTTTGTCCTAAGTCACATTTCAAGGCTTGATAAAGGGGTCAACAGTGACTTGTAGGATTGTTGCTTCCAACAGGTGGCGCTACAGAGTTTAAGCCTTCCTCCCCTCTGAAGAGGCAATTTGCATATTAAGTTTATGGACGGACGCTAAAAATGGAAAACTGATTTTTTACGAAACAATTTCATTGCGCTTTTGACTTATTACAGCTTTTCACGAGGCATAAATGTGCAGAAAATCTGTGAAATGCATAAAGGGATGCATTTTATGATCTCCCACAGTGTTACATTTTAGCTTGTGAATCTTATAAATATTTTTTTTTATTTGCCATCTTTTCCTCTTATCTTCTGGCTAAGCACATGTTATAGGATTATTCCCAGAATTGCATTATATTTCACAAAGCAGAGTACATGCATACTTTTTGTTGATATATAGACTAAGCCCAACAGAACATTTCTTCCTTGCACCTTTGTGTCTTTTTTTCATGTCTATCTGCCTCTTTGTGCATCCAACTCCACATAGCTGAATGAGCATCCAATTTTTATCTGCTAACACTATATTAGCAGAATTTGCTTCTCCTCAGTTCTGCAGACCCCTTCCCCTTTCTTTTGTGCTCATGACTATTTCTAGCCTGAGTTATCATCAAGCTAATCTAAGTGTAGAATTTTATGCTTCTGTGCACCCTCTGTTCCTGTACAGTCTCTGACTGAATATACCTTCTTCCATCCTTGAAAGTATAGCTGCTTGTGTGGTTTTACATCATTATCTGGTTCTAGTAAAGCTCTACTCTCCTTGCAGTTCTCAACAACAGTGCAGTGCTGAAATGTCTGCAAAAGCAGCTCTGTTGATGCATAAAGTAAAAGATAATCCTCTGTCATATGCATCAATAGAGTTGCACTTGCAGTTCCATATCAGTGATCTCTCAGCAACAGGTAACAACCACAGCTCAAGAAATGTCAGAAATATCCATGCATGGTTCTCTACCGAATGATATAATATCATACATATTGTGATTTTTTTTCCCTTTATTTCTTACATTTTCTGTTCTATTCTAGTACCGTTTGTTACATATTGAGGGTTTATTTCCTTGTCTTACTTTTGTCTACTTTTCTATAAAATTACAATAAAAACTCTGAAATATCATATGTGTATAAATTACTTAGCTCCCCCTAAAGGCAGCTGCAGGCAGACAGAATTTTGTAATTATCACTCTATGACTATGGTAAAGCAGGAAATTCATTCTAAACAGAAAATGGAACTGTGACTCCTAAAAAAGATTATTTAATCTCCTCAGAGTATTGGATTAAAAAATAAAACATTATGAATATGTAGGAAACATTGTTCCCTCATTGGCACCAATTTTATGTCTCCTGCATGGTATTGATAAGGGGAGATAACATTTAACATGGTGTAAAACATTCTAAGGCCTCATGTACGAATCCCCAAATGGGGTCTGTAAGACTAAGATCTTGAATATAGGTTTATGAATTGCAGCCATACATAACACTATGTATCAATAAAAAAAAGTTGCCGCATTCTTTAACTGTTTCTGTATATTGTACCAGATTCTAATCTAGAAAAAATGTTCTTCAATATGGATCCTTACATGCCAGAAATGAGGTGGTCTCCCTGTGCAGAATCCAGAGCATATGCACCGTATAAGGCTGATTTCACATTTGCGGTTGTGTCCGCAGAGTTTATACTGCATACTTCTGCATGCGTCGTGTTTTCCTATCTTTAAGATTGTGGACGCAGGTTCATGCGATTGTATGCTTTTTGCCGCATTTAATTACGCATGCGTCGTTTCGGCTTGTGCAGCTGTAAGTGGATTTGAGAGAAAAGACATAGGAGACTCGGTACATGTCTCAATACAGGTTTTTTATTTACACCAAACATTAGGAACATTTTAACATTACAGGTACAGACACAAACACAACAGAACATTTTATTAAACCATTTCATCTTGTCAGGCCACACGTCCTATATCAGAAACAAAGTAGGCAGCAAATTGGTCCCTCATTTAGGCAACTTCAACTTTTGACCGCAGAGGGTGATGATGGTAATCTGGCAATGGGTTTGAAACGGGTTGACGACCATCTCCTACTCTCTAGGCTCCAGTCACTGGGCATTAAGGACACTGCTCTCTCCTGGTTCTCTTCCTATCTTTCTGACCTCTCCTTCAGTGTTTTGTTCTCTGGCTCCACGTCATCTCCTTTTCCTCTCGCTGTCGGGGTACCTCAGGGCTCAGTCCTTGGCCCCCTTCTCTTCTCTCTCTACAAGGCCCCAATTGGACAGACCATCAGCAGATTTGGCTTTCAGTACCATCTTTATGCTGATGACACACAACTATACACATCATCCCCCGACCTTACCCCCGCTGTACTACAGAACGCCAGTGACTGTCTGTCCGCAGTCTCCAACATCAGGTCCGCACTCTATCTGAAACTCAATCTCTCAAAAACTGAAATTATGCTCTTGCTGTCTACTAACCTCCCTAAATCTGACATTTCCTTCTCCATGGGCGGCACCATAATAACACCCTGCCAGCAGGCGCGCTGTCTGGGTGTTATGTTTGACATCAATCTCTCCTTCACATCCCATATACAATCTCTTGCCCGCTCTTGCCGCTTACACCTAAAGAACATCTCTAGAATCCGCCCCTTTCTCACCATGGAAACATCAAAAACCCTCACTGTTGCATTGATCCACCCCCGCCTGGACTACTGCAACGCTCTATTAATTGGCCTCCCCGTTACACGACTATCCCCTCTCCAGTCCATACTTAGTGCAGCAGCCAGAGTCATCTATCTGGCTAATCGGTACTCGGACACGTCCGCTCTTCACCAGTCCTTACATTGGCTGCCCATTCATTATAGGATCCAATTCAAAGTACTTGTTCTCACCCATAAAGATCTCCACAGTACAGCACCCCCCTGCATCTCCTCCCTCATTTCTGTCTATCGGCCTAACCGACTGCTGCGCTCTGCAAATGACTTTTGACTAACCTCTACACTAATCCTTACCTTCCTCTCCCGACTCCAAGTCTTCTCCCGCGCTGCGCCAATCCTTTGGAATGCTCTACCCCAAGAAATTAGGACTATCCACAATTTGCATAGTTTCAGGCGTTCCCTCAAAACACATTTGTTCAGAGCGGCTTATCACGTTCACTAATCAAAGTCATTCTATGTGTAACTGTGCATGAGTAGCCCATTCACTATCTCCATCCATCCCTCACTTCCTCAAGACGGCTGGACCATCATTGTAAATACACCATTGTAAATACACACCTGTACTTTGTATCTCCCCACCTCATTGTAGATTGTAAGCGCTCACAAGCAGGGTAGTCTTATTTTGCTTTAATTATTGTATTGTTAACGATGTTACTTATGACTTGTGTTTTGAAATTTTTAAACTGTAAAGCACTGTGGACTATGTAGGCGCTATATAAATAAAGATTATTATTATTATCAAGTTCAATGTTGGGTTGCTCTTTAGCCATTATGTAGCTATGCAGAATTACACAGGCTTTGACCACCTCATCGACTGTCTCCATTTTTAGATTAATGGCGGTTCCAAGAATGCGCCATTTGGAGACAAGAATCCCAAAGGTACACTCAACAGTTCTTCATGCCCTGGTCAGTCTGTAGTTAAAAATCCTTTGTGTGGTTCAAGTCCCGACTGGAGTAAGGATTCAGTAGGTTTTCAAACATCTGAAAGGCCTCATCCCCGACCATAACAAATGGCATGGGCGGGCCTTGAGTGTTGGGAAGAGGTCGTGGCAGGGGGAAATCAAATTTTTTTCCATACAAGAGTTGGCCCATATCAGAGTTTTTAAAAGTCTGGAAGTCATTGCCACGGCCCAAAGCTCCAATGTCCACGGCGATAAAGCGACAGTCCGCATCTGCTATTGCCATGAGCACTACAGAAAAATATTTCTTGTAGTTGAAGTACTCAGATCCAGTTCTGGTGGGTTTGGTAATCTGAATGCTCCTAAACAGTTGGGTAAATTACACACCAGAAATTTTCAGCAATTTCAAGCCACATTTCCACGGTAGGTAGGGGGATAAATTCAGCCCAAAGAATGTTCCACAAAGCCCGACAGGAGTCCGCAACTATTCCAGACAGGGTGGAAATTCCTATCCGGTACTGAAAATGGAGCGATGATAAGCGCTCTCCGGTAGCCAGGAATCTGTCAAACAGAGAAAGAAAAAAATTAAGAACTATAATATGACAGGGTTTAGCTAAGCAGATAAAGGAAAAAGAAATAAGACAAGGCAGAACAATAATAATTATGACAGGCATTTTTTTTTAATATTACGTACCTTAATGTGACCAGGAGACGTTCCTCAGCAGGAATCGCTCTACGGAGCTGGGTGTCCTGTCTCCAGGTGGCTTCTTGGACACGACCAAGCAAATCCCAGAAGGTCTCTTGAGACATCCTGGAATACTCTGCAAATTTCTCCGGGTTGGCATTGAGCTTGCTGTATAGGATGTGGTAGGCGCCACGGCTCTCCCGGACTTCAATAATGGGGTGTCTCCAAAAACGCTGACGCAGTCACCTCCGTCTTTCTCTGTTTCTTTGTTGCTCACAAGCAAAAGCAAAGGTAAGAAACATCTTTATATTCAAATCCAGGTTGAAATAAAAGCTCTCCATGCGAAGAAACATCGCGCATCAGGATACAGGAGCAAAATCTGAAGTTTTCAGCTGTTCAAGGGTCTATATAAAGATATCCAATAAGACATGCCCATTGGTGTCCCATTCGTGGTGTCTGTTTATCTAGATTTTACTCCTGTAAAATTTTCCACCATGCGCACAAAAAATGCAAACGCATGCAAAACGCATGCAAAACGCATGCAAAAGCATGCAAAACTGGATTTTTTGTCCGCATGCGTAAGCTAATGCGTCTAAAAACCGCAGCGTTTGCATGCGTTTTTTCTTGCATTTGAGGTTGTGGAAGATACGCTGCGGATTCAACCGCAAATGTGAAATTAGCCTTACATAGTGCCTCTAGTCTACTAAACATGAATGCAATATTTAAGAGGAATTAAGGAAAATTCAAATAAACCCTCTGAGGAAGCTTGATGCAAAACATGTGTAGATGAGGACACCTAGGTATGGCACCTCACCTAAACTATGGGTAAGCGATCTTTTGGAAACTTTGGATACAGATGCTGAGAAATTAGGTTGTTTTCAACATTACATTAGTAATGGGGGTAATTTGGCCCTTGATTGTTGGGTTCAGACTATTTTCACATCTCTTATATTTGAAATTAAGTATATAAATAGTATATCGTAAGTGCTATTATCTTGTATGGGCATTTTTAGATTGTGATACTTATTTCATGTGGTCTTTTAAGGCGCAGTGCCTATCTTTATGTGCTAGTCTAATTTTGTAGCCTTTGTATTTCAGACCTCACTGCAATTTTTTGTGTACTATTATGTTATTGTATTCATTGATTAAAATATATATTTAGCATTTTTATAATACGGTAGTATATATTTTCCATTTTTATAAAATGGTAGTAACTTTGTAGGCTGCACTGTGTACATCTATCGAGTATCATTCATAATGTCGGTAAAGCGCTGTAGAATTAATGGTGCTATATAAATTAGTAAAATAAATAAACAAATATACATACACGATAATCAGCACACGGAGACTAATGAATACATGAACTTCAATATTGCTGTAAACGTTAAAAATGTAAGGTACTTAGTAGTGATGAGCGAGTATACTCGTTGCTCGGGTTTTCATGACCATGCTCAGGTGTCCTCCGAGAATTTGGCGTGCTCGGAGATTTAGTGTTTGTCGACGCAGCTGCATGATTTGTGGCTGCTAGACAGCCTGAATACATGTGGGGATTGCCTGTTTGTTAGGAATTCCACACATGTATTCAGGCTAGCAGCCGCAAATCATGCAGCTGTGTCGACAAACACTAAATCTCCGAACACGCCAAATACTCGGAGATCACCCGAGCATGCTGGGGAAAACCCGAGCAATGAGTATACTCGCTCATCACTATTAGGCTGGTTTCACATTCGCGCTTTTTAAGCGCACGCACGGCCGGGGGTAGCTCCGCCCCCGAGCCGGCTCTCTGCCCGGCGTGCCCGCCCCTTCCTTGTAGTGCCGCCTCCTAGCGCACAGCGGCGCCTGCGATCGGCGCACCCTATCTTTAGCATGCGCATGCGCTGCGCACTTTTGACGGTGCGCCGTGCGCGCCAAAATCAAACTTTTCGGATTTTGGCACGCACGGCGCACCGTCAAAAGTGCGCAGCGCAGGTCAAAGCGCAACTAGCGCACGGCCTGCGCACGATCTGCGCACCCTATGCTAAAGATAGGGTGCGCCGATCGCAGGCGCCGCTGTGCGCTAGGAGGCGGCGCTACAAGGAAGGGGCGGGCACGCCGGGCAGAGAGCCGGCTCGGGGGCGGAGCTACCCCCGGCCTTGCGTGCGCTTAAAAAGCGCGAATGTGAAACCAGCCTTACGTAGCTTTTTTGTTTTATCAAAGTGCGCAAAAGCCATCCAACGTCGTCAAGGTGTACGTTTTAATATGGATGATACATAACCATTATACAGTATGTCCTACCTTTCCATGTGCCAAACCAGCCTTATGTGAATGGGGAGTGAAAAGGAAAGCAGACGTAGCTCGCAATTAAAACCTTGTATGGGAAAGATGGGTGGGTAAGGGTGCTGAGCCCTGGATGGTCCTACACCCCCAATATGTACTACACACAAAGAACAAAATATAGGGCCCGCACACCTTTAGTTAGGTACCATCCATATTGAAGGGTCACCTTGACATGGTTGGATGGCTTTTGTGCTTTTTGATCAAAAAGTGCTAAGTACCTGACATTTTTAATGTTTGCAGCAATATTGGAGTTCGTGTATTCATAAGTCGCAGTGTGCTTATATGTATATACACCGTGTATGTACCGTATATATTTGTATAATGACCACATAGCTTATTTGTGCACCTGTACATTAATTTAATACTAAAGTTGTGCAGGCCCTATTTTTTTCTTTTTATGTGTAGCACATCTATTAGGTATAAGACGAAAGTTACTATTATGTCTCACCAATCCAAAAAAAAAAAATCCATTCTAAAAAATATAGTAAAATAAAAAAACTCAACCTTCAACGCATGGCAATTGAGACAGTGAATTATGGATTGGGGAAACTCAACTTTACAATGTTATCTTGGCACGGTGCAGTTTCCGAACGGCATGTAGAGGCAGGATGAATCACATAGACCTGTCTGTAAGGCGACGCTCAGCGTTGGCACATAGGCTGTATCATGGGCGGCTGCTTTAGAAGAAGCCATCAATTGTTACCAATACTCGGCACAGTAGAAAACGTCTGCAATCCCATCATCACACACACCAGCTTTTGTCTTCTCCTGAAAGATGAAGAAGGGATGCACACAGACAGACTTTCTGATATTCTCTCTTAGCTCCTTTTGATCTTTCCAATTACAGGAGGGGATTTCTCAAGCAATCCCCAGGCCTTTTTATCCTCTCCGATGAAAAAATGCGCAAATGATGCTCCTCAGAAACAAAGGTCTCTGGAGCTTAGTGTAATGGGATATATCCAAATCAGGGGCACAATTTGTAGACATAAAGAGCCGGAGATACTGTTCTCAGAGATGAATCTCTACTGGTTTTGATAGACACGGGAGCTCCATTTCCCTTCCCATAGGGACATTGTTGGATCTCCAAAGGAATACGTCTTGGCTTTGTTGTAATGGCTTGCTAAAGCCGGTGATAAAATATACAAAAGTATATTTTTTCATCTTATGTTTATTAAAGCTTTAGCACATGTTTCCCAGATTGCTTAAACTGCAAAAAAAAAGTTTAGTTATACTGCTGTGAAAACAGATCAGGGATTCCTTTCAAACTGAGCCAATACTTCATTTGTCACATCAGAGGGGAAAAACAAACCATCTAAACAGTAATCTAAAATTTCCCCTCTGCACGAAGTACAATGTTCTTACCGCCACTAAGTAACATACAACAACAAACGACCTTTGTTTGTTTTCCTGGTTGGGCAGGTGGAATAATGATTTTACCTTCATATATGTGTGAGGCGGAAACCAAACTATCCACCACTTCTCCGAGGATAGCCCAGGTTTGCAATTACATTTATTGCAGTTTTTTTTATTAATGGGGAGAGGGGTGGGTATTATTATTTCTTTTGATACCAGATTGGACAACTAATGTCGAAAAAAGATAAAATTTATGAATTTCGGGTTTTAACCTGTTGCTGAAACTGCAGAATCAAAAAATCTTATGTGCGGTTTTCATTCGTGACAGTGTATTTAAAATGATGGCCATGGCCAAAGCTATTTCCATGGCTGTCGAGGGTCTACCGAAGGTCCTGAGGTCTGCCATGGTTGTGCATCAATAAATCTCTGCCTGTAAGTGAATAGTAATTATATAATTCACTGTAATATTACAGTATTGAAGTGTATTGTAGAAGAGATCACAGGTTCCTCTATGGGGGACTAATAAAAAAATAAATAAATAAATAAATAAAAAAAATAGATAAATTTAATGTTCAGCTACTACTTTTCATTGAACGGTAATAAAATCTAAAGGAATAAACACAAAATATCTTATATGTACTTATGTTTGTGTAACTGCCCAGACTATTATATATTATTTCTCTCAAGGTGAATTGCAAAATGAAACAAAAACTAATTAAAATATCTGAATCGCTGTTTTTGGTCACTTTACTTCCGAAAAAAAACAGAAAAAGAGATCAGAAAGGAGGATGGAGACCAAAATGGTACCGATAAAATCTCTCATACAACGCCGTCGACCAAAAATATAATAAAGTTAGAGGTCTTAGTCAAAGGCGAAGAGAGGCCTATTTGGCTTCTGTCGCTGGCCTTGAATAAGACGCTCCAATAAATAGCAGTGCATCAGTGCCGGGGAGTGGTTACCGCCGCTGCTCACTAGGTACTGAGCGGTGACTGAAGTCGTGGCGACTGCTCCTCTATGATAATGCCCGAAGCTGCCAGGAATGAAGTTTAATTGACGTCCCAGCTGCCAGGCTTTCAGTGCGGCAGCCACACGGCATCAGAAGAACCCTGCTTACCTGCAGATCAAGCCCATATTTAGTAGGGAAAGAATCTCAGTACCAATGTGTCAGATCTTGCAGCTGTGATGACTCTCCTACACAGAGGATTCTCGGATCAGGATCACGGTCTCTTATTTTAATGGGAGATGAGAACATGTGAATAGATTTGCTCACCACAGATCCTACAAAGATTTACAAATCTGTTTCAAATATCATGGAAAGGAGATCAAGGAATATTGGTACTGGTAGCGTTACCACAACTAAATGGGCTCATTTTCAAAGGCAGGTCTCCAGTCAAAATGTATTGACCATTCCAGAGCATTGTGAAGGGGTCGACACCAGACACCCCCACCGATCAGCTGTTATTGTTCCAGTGGCCACTGGGTCTACAATTTGAATGCACCCGTTAAGCACAGCTTCATTCAATGTGCAATGGCCGCTCAGGAGCTGTTCTGCAGTAACCGCCATCATAGGCATATGTCATCAATTTGTTATGACCAAACAACCCCTGGAAACTTTGCTATGGGGATACAGTCAGACTTATGTTTCCTCCTGGTGAGTTCTGTAAAGTGACTGGACTGGCGCCTTAATGGCATGCTACAAGTATAACTCTTTTTCGCATGGCATTTAGTCTGGAATAACCAATCTCCTTCCTTGGCCCCTCAGTACTTACAAATACAAGATATCATGAGTTCGACCATATTAAGGTGGTTGAACTGTCAAATGACAAGCTTCTCGATACAGACTCTTTCGCATGTTTTGGTTTTTGCCCTTGGGTCACTCTGTGTTTAGGTGACTTGGATTAGGTTAGGGTATCTCCTTCCAAAGGGTTAGAGGAATATCCACCGTTCCAGGACCAGCTGTTTAAGGTTTTGCTTGGCATATGTGTTGCAGTTTTAGCTTTTATACATGATAAATATTCCAGGACTACACTACGGATGGTAAATATTCCAGGACTATTGTACGGATGGTAACTATTCTAGGACTAGGAAATGTTTGGGTTAATAAGCAGGGCTGTGAAGTCAGTGTCCATTTTAGTGAAGCTGGTATAAAATTGACAGACTCCGAAAATATATAATACATTGGGTACAGTAGTACAATGCCGGATGTGCTGTTGTAAATGTTTTCATAAGAATTTGGGAAAGTTATGAAATGTCCTATAAATGTCTGTCCTGTTTCTGATCTGAACTTTTAGCCGAGGTGACTCTGTGCTGCACTTTATGCACATGCTCAGTAGTGACCATGGCTGTGGAGTTATAGATGAGAGGAATCTGTGCTGCACTTTCTTTACATGCTCAGTAGTGATCAGTGCTGTGGAGTTATAGATGAGATGAATCTGTGCTGCACTTTATCTACATGTAGTGACCAGTGCTGTGGGGTCAGAGTCATGGAGTCAAAGGTTTGGCTTACTGACGCCACAGCCCTATTAATAAGTATCGGGTGGTTAGATTTCAACTGAACGATCCTTTTATACGGGAGATGATAAGCCACCACGAGAAGTGTCCATCAACAGCTTACTCCACTCCTCCAGCCGAGAGCAGACAAGCACTTGGCCACGGGAGGTCGTAAGAGATGGCGGACACCTATCTGTGTGCAACTAGCCTTTGAGTGAAGCAGTAAAAATGATAGTCTGCGGGCAACAGATACATATGATACAGATTCCAATAAGAAACTGCAGAATAGCCACTTGCATCGCACAAAGTTTCTAAACTTTAGATTTCTGTGAAATGTTCTCTTTCAGGTGCTCTATCCATGGTGGAAAAGATTATGGAAAGACGTGAAATCTGTAGAAAGCCACCAGAGAAGTTCAGAACAGGCTCTAAATGAGACACCAATAGGTTTCCATGAACTTATGGCTTCTCCATGATGTTGTAGGTGAGAAATAGATTCCCGTTTGCAGTATTGGAGCAGAAACGATCACCAGGCATCTCCAACAATCCCATTTGTAATATCAATGGCTGCCAGACCAAAAGTGGCAGATAAATTGTTATTTCTAATCTAACTAGACATAAAAAGATTGTTTGTTCTGCACAATATATCTTTGTTTTGGTTGAATCTCAATAATCTATTTCACTTCAGCACCAACATAGGCAAAATAAAGCACTGCACAATCCCCAAGGAAAACAAGAACCTTCAGAATAATGTAGTAGGAGATACATTTTGCAGTCACTATGGACTGTGGCTAATACATGAAGGTCTGCATATGCGACCTCCCCCCCACATTGTAAGGGTATGCCGTAAATGTCCGATAGCAGTAGGCCCTACTTTATTGGTAACAAGGAAGCATCTCACAGATTTAGGAAGGGAAATTTGGCTATACAGCCAACATTTAGGGCTCGCACACATGAATTTGTAACATGGCTGAGTTCTCTCTGGTGCAATCGGACCAGTGTTATTCTATGGTGCGGCTCAGATCTGCTACTTTTCTCATGCCGATTCAGCAAGATTAAACAATTTCAGCATGGGGAGACTCAGCTCACATGCACCCATATAAAGGCCCCGTCACACTAAGCGAGATCGCTAGCGATCTCGCTTAAGCGTCACAGATTTTGTGACGCAGCAGCGATATTGCTAGCGATATCGCTGTGTGTGATACTTACCTCCGACTGGCTCCCCCGCTGGCTAGCGTTGATCGCGCGAGAACGTCCTGGGCCGTTTCTCGTCGGCCGCTTCCTGCTCGGCTTTCTGCTGGCGCCGACGAGCGACGCGTGGACACGGGCGGGGAGGACGTCTTCATCGCCTCGTCTGACAGGTATGTAACGACCGCTGATGCATCGCTGGTGAGATCTGCCTATTTGTCTGCTCACTAGCGACCATTTAGCAATCCTGACCGGGTCGTATCGTTGTCGGGATCGCAGGTGCATCGCTAAATGTGACGGTACCCTTAGCTTATTGGTGAGAGTGAAATATCACACTGCACTCTGACATCATCGGAGTACAGTAATGTAAGCGCACAGAGACCATGGAGAAATTAGGTTCTCGGTCTTCTCCACACCCGAGATGTGATTCTATCAGATTAAATTCTGGCACAGAGTCAATAGCATAGTCAGCCCCCTTCCCTAGCCAGAGAGCATATATGACAGTGTGAGCATGCCCTTATGGCTATAAATGCCAGCAATGAGAATACCCTTTTAACCCCCTTTAGGGTATGTGCACACAATAGTCTTTTCAGGCAGATTGCGCTCAAAAAAGGGCTGCAAAAAATGAACATGCGTTCGGTCTTAGTCACTTCTTTTAACAGTTTCCGGTTTCAAAAACCCTGAAGATGTTAAAAAAAAGTCATGTTCATTTTTTGGGTGGCTTATTTTGGAAGCCACCCTCTCTATATGCTTGAAAGCATACAGCAGAGCCACCACCAAAATGGCTTTTTTCTGAAGCAGTTTTAAATTGATAAATGAAGGCACTTTTGCCGACGTATTAAGGACACTGTGTACACATACATTCCAGAGGGTCAAGTTCAGGAGAGCCCAAAAGGTCCAAGTGCTGGTGCTCCCAATTCCTAGACGCAGCACCAGGTTTTCGCTCAGAAGCCATACTGATGGAAGGTCCCCATTGATGGGACATAAAAGGTCTTTCTGAGATAAAGCCACTTCTTCCAATAGACAGCCACTTTTAACTTGTTCTTGACACACCAGTTCCTCCAGTAAGATAATTTGCTTTAATAAAACCAGACACTGGTCAATATTTAAGACGTCAATGATAATAAAAAATGTAAATCACAGATGTTTGATAGTAATTTACAAGACAATTGAATATATTTAGATACAGAGGTAGAAATTCGCTATACAATGCTCTAACTAGATTTTACGTCCTTCAAGGCACAACTGTAAAAGGATCTCTATACAAACATAAAAAAAAAAAGTGGTTTTATTTTGTAGACCACAAGAAAAAAGAAAATCTTTACACCTCTATGCATTTCACATGTACAAGTAACGAGCAGAATCGCCATCTGTACTTTTAACCGATGTGGTCCAGAAGCAGGTTACCATCCACCATCCTTAAGGCTCATGCAGATGCCCAACCATGGATTGCAATGCACAGACTGGCTGCGGGGGGGGGGGGGGGGGGGGGTCTCCTGACCCAAGCGCGACAGCCTCACAAAAGCAAGTCACGCTCAGGTCAGGACTCCGCGGCCAGCCCATGCTCAGACTTCTGTATCAACCCTTATAGCAGTGTTCCCAACTCCGGTCCTCAAGAGCCACCAACAGGTCATGTTTTCAGGATTCCTTAGTATTGCACAGGTGATAATTGTATCACCTGGACAGGCAAGAATTCAAACACCTGTGCAATATTGAGGAAATCCTGAATACATGACCTGTTGGTGGCTCTTGAGGACCAGAGTTGGGGAACACTGCCTTATAGAAAGGCTGCAAAATTCAGCATGTAGGGCAGGCAGCCATGGTAAGCACTGAAGCAACGGGCAGAAGAATGTAGTTGCCATTACATGTGCTCATATAAGACATTTATTTTCAGCAGATACAATTTTCCTTGGAAATTGGCAGGAAGTCCAAGAATACTGGATCAAGTATCTGAACCGTTGCCTTTACTGAAATAGGCCATTAAGGGTATGTACACTTTTGCAATCTTTCAGATTCATATAAAAGAGAAAAGTGATTCAACCAGAGCCTGTTAAAAATATTGTCTTGTGTACACTGATCCTGCAGTCTTATACATGTATAAGAGCAGAGTTTACACAAGGTCTTTATAAGCGGTATACACACGTGGCCTACTGGCACAGCAAAAGGCCTTTGATGAAGATCCAGGCTGGGAGGAGAATCACACACTTTATGGGACATCATATAAGTAGTATTGGCACTTCTTCCAAAAATATAAAATGGGGAAATCTAGAATTGGCAGCATTCCAACAATGGTGGTAGCCAATGCAAGCAGAAACATGGCTTTCACATGTATGTGCAGTGTAATAAGCACCTTGCCATTTTACCCATTGAAGGGGAACAAGTTAGAACCAGACTGATGAATACTTAAACACACATACCCCTTTTTCTCGGATGGGTGGGTGGAAACCAAACACATTCATACAGATAATGAAATATGTGCTAAGATCCTACATTGGAATGAAATCCATGGCCCTTACATAAAGTGTGAACAATAACGTGATAAGACTCAAGGGGTTTAAATGGCTGCATACTCCATTATTAGCTCATCTAGAGATGCCGCGGCTGAGTACGGAGGATCAGAATACCACTGACACCAGGTCTAATTTGCACACATCTTTGCTTCTCTGGCAAGTTGAGAGTTCGCATGTGAATAGCTTCTAATCGGTAGATTAACGATTCCTTGGCCTTTAATTATTGTCTCCTTCTCGTACATACGACAGGGTAACAGTGCATTTATCAAAACTGCTTTGCCTTGGTCTACTGTTGTAGAGAATGCTACAGAACTTTATTGCTACATCTAAGCCTTCCATCCGTGTTCAGTTGGTCACATTTACAGTAAGTCACCTACCAATCTGTTTTTAAAAAGCGTTCACCACATGCTGCCGAGTATGGTGGAACACCCCCCCAATAAAAAGAGAAAAACTACAATAGAGATGCACAAGTGCCGTTTCCAATTCAGTCTTCAAACGTGCTGGCTGCTCAACAATAGGTTCAGTCAAATCACCAGTGGGAAAAACTAAATCCCATTTTTAGCTTCATTGTTATTCGTGGCTTGTTTCCTTTGAGCAATAAAGGGGTACATGCACTTGTCTGCGCCCAAGAACCGGTACATACAGACCACGGCTTCAAACGGCAGAATGCTGCAAAGAGAAGATAGCAGGAATTAATGCACAAGCATGGCTGAGTGAATGGAACAGTATAATGGGTGTCCATGGAAAGAGGCTCATCCATAAGTAGCATGTTTATTACCCAATGCTCTGATCAGAAGATGAGCCAGGAACATCCTTGTTATGATCAGCCCTACGAGCCTACTGTTACTGGGGAATCTGAAGCATATGCACATTTTTTTTTTTATAGGCCCCTTTTTCTTTTTATCCAGTGGGGCTTATAAATTAAAAATTGCTCTAGTGAAACTTTAGCTTTACTTCACATTGCTGAATGGGTTATTGTGAACAAGTCAGTGGGCTGGTTCTTGGTTCTGACAGTAACTCTTATGGTGCTCTTCTTGGTTGGTTTATAGCCCACAAACGTCATCTCAACTGGCAGAGTCTCATTCTGCAGCTAGAACAATTAAAGCCCCTAAAAAGATGGTCTTATGCTTTTGACTGTAGTTATTTATATTCTGTTAATTTATGAACTGTTCTGGGGAAAGGGGTGGGGGTGGAATACACACTTTGGCCCAGTACTGGTTGTTGTGAAAACATAACTAGAGACAATCTGGCACAAGTCTTGATCAGTCTGATCCAAGTTTGGGTCTTGGAAGACCCAGTCTACATGATCATTACAATATAGTTTAAAAAAAAAAAACAAAAAAACAAAAAACCCCCACACTCAACATTAGGGGAAGTGGTGCAGCATAGATCAGGGCTACTTCTTGAGTGAGGATGCTCATCTATATAAGATGCGGCCACTGCCTTTCAGGGCTTATCTACAGCATTCTTTCTGGGCTGAAGGGTGTCACAGGTCCAGGTCCTCCCATCTTCTTGCAACACCACCCTCCTGCTTGTTTTTACAAGCTCCCCGGTATCACTCTCCTACACAGGCATCCTTCCCTCTCTGCCCTGTTAAGGGCAGAGCAAAAGTACTGCATGGCGCAGGCACCGGGAAAGGTCAGAGGCCCAGCACACTACACAAACCTGCTCTGCCCTCAAGAGGGCAGAGAAGTACGCCAGCGCAGGAGCACGATGCCGGGGAGGTATGAAGCAAACAGGAGGGAAGCGTTGCAAGAAGATGTGAGGTGCCAGGCCTGCGACACCCATCGGACCGGACCGCCCCCTGGGTGAGTATAATAAAACTTATTTTTCTTCTCTTGCAGGTCGGATTGAGGGCTTATCTCGAGTATTATAGAATGCTGTACATAAAGCCCTGAAAGGCAGTGGCCGTATCTTAGAGTGGCCAGAACAGCTGACAGGTTCCCTTTAATGAACACATTGCTTTCTGTTACTTGTTGGTGGGGGGGTATTCAGGACAGTTACCTTTTCATGCAGGTCACGATGTACATTAGTCGAGGTGTACAGATCATCGGCTGGTCTGTAAGAATGGCTCTCATGGCCTGCTTCACACAGTAATCTGGTTTCAAGGGCGGGAGGAAGGGCTCAATTTCTTTTCTGAAAGATTAATGTTCCAGTGAGTTTTATTTACACATTCCAGCCCCGCGTCTGCCTAACCACCAGCAAATAATGAGGAGCACCTGGCCAGAGCCGTTGTCTGCCCGGTAGGTTCTGGCTCAGAGAAGGCAGACTAATGAGGACTAACCTGATTCTGCAACCCCGGAACATGCCCGTGTCCACAAGATAGGGACAGACCAGAGTCGCTTTAATCCCATCTTTGTCTGCAGCCTTTAGTTCGTGGCTGAGAGACTCATGGAAACCCACAGCGCCAAACTTACTTGCACAATAATCCTGTAAAAAAATAAATAAATTTAGAGAACCATGATTTCAGCCACCAGTTGTATGACCACTTACAGGTTTTAAAGCCTAAATGTAAGCTAGAGTTGTCTCTAGGAGGGATTGTGGGGGCCCCTTGCTGCCACTCTGTGTACCTCCATAGCCTTATATTGTAAGCAGGACCCTCACTTCTCCTGTAACTGTAGAACTATGTTACATGGTAATGTCTTTAATTGTGAAGTGCTTCAGAACATAGTTTATTAGTTACTACTATGGTGGGCTAACTGGCCATGTACTGTAATAGTTAGTTCCCGTATGCTAAACATGTCTAACCCAGCTTCACGCAGGAGTATGGGCAAGACAGGGGTGTCCTTCTGAAACCCCTGGTGATTGCTGGGTCAGCCATTATTTAATAGTTTGACAAGATAATCCCCGAGAGGACAGTAATAAAATAGAACGTACCTCTACCCCTGCGGTGCTGAACAGACCTAGAGAGCTGGCGACTGTAACAATGTGTCCATGATTCATCTCCATCATTTTGGGAAGGAATGCCTTTGTGGTCTATAAGAGGAGAGAGCCACAGTTAGCTGCATTTGTTATCTTAGACACTGCAGGCAGCCAAATGCAGATTAGCTACACAACAGCCATCAATGCTTTTACCATCTGCCATCTAAGTAACAATAGCATGTAAAGTGACAATGCCAGACAGCATTCGCCAATGCTCCAGTTAAACCAATTTCCTGGCAGGGAACAAGCTCAAGCATGTCACAGTACATCACAATGAAAAGAGGAAAATGTGTGGCCTGTACAGGCAGATTCTTCCCTTATCTATAGTACGGAGCTGGAGAAACCTCTACTGGTCAGATGTGGACAGCTTAACAACAGATTCACATTCAGAAGGGTCGTGGATAAAGACCTTCAGGAATTAAAATGGATTAAGAAGACCGAACAAAACATATACGGTAATATATATTTTATGCCACCTGCTATATAGAACAGTTAAGGGCTAAATTTACACAAATATTATAGCGTACAGGGAGACTGAGTTTAAACGTCACCAGTTGGGTTTTCACATGCAAGGATGAGACAAGCATGTAGACCAACCATGCCATACAACCCCCGAGTAATCAAATACATCTTCAGGATCTTATTTGGAACTGTGCAGTAGTGAGGCAGTAAAGGGGGCAAAGTGGTCTTTACATTACCGATAATTGGGGTACAAATTGTGTGTGAAGAGATTTGGTCACATGATAGAGGTCTTCTGTGAGACTGTTCCTTACCAGAAAAGCAATAGCATTAAAAAGGTGGACAGGGAAGGAAGGACATCTACGGTCAATGGAAAAAGACAATAGTATAATACCATATAGGAATGGATGAGGTCCCAAAAACATAGTAGAATTTGGGAGAAGTGGTGCGAATCCCCTCTGACGCACTTATCTCCCAATGCTTCGACTTCCTCATTTTACGTTATGAACCCTGATGGGTCCCAGGTCTCCAAACACACGAGATTCCTCATACAAGTGAACCAATGAGTGGAAGGCCATTTCTAACCTCACAAATCACTGAGGCTTTCATTTCGATAAGCTGTTTATGGTCCCAACAATCAGATGAGTGTAGTATTCTAAATTTATAGTTACATATTAATATGTTTCAGGTGTAATCCGATGTTTGTCAAATGTCCTTTCAGGATACCACTGCAATCTGATGCACATTGGGTTATATAACTTTATTGAAAAATACTTCAGAATGAATAAGGGGGAAAAAAAAAAAAAAAAAAAAAAAAAAAAAACACACCCACTCCACACACACCACCTTCAGGAGATAACGATTGATAATATTCAATAGAATATCATCCCTGTGAAGTCAGGAGGCATGCGGTAGTGGCCCAAAACGTGTATTAATATGTTACCACTCGGTACATTGCAAAAATTGAACAAAACTAGGAATTCTAACAGCAAGATAGGAATCAGACCGTCAGCTCGGGTGGACCATGGCGTGCGTACGAAAGTCAAGACGCATCGGTGAGAAGTCATGAACCATAGCAATGCAACAAAAATGCCATCTATCTCAAAAGCATTATTTTCCCCTCTCCAGAAAGAGATTAATAGTAAAGAAATGTATAATAAGCTATGCCAATTAAAGCAAATTCAACCCTTTCTAATTTTACAGACAGGCCAGGAATCTGTAGTGCTCACTACAGTGTGTATACAACAGATAATCCTCCACTTTATTTTCTTATTCCAGACCCTTTAAAGACTTGGCCTGGTCATCCGAACATTCAATAAAACCTGTTTAGGCCAAGAAAAACAGGTAGTTTTCAGATCTCCTTGCACTTTTAAGGATTTCCAAGTAATTCTTTGAAGCATACTTAATTTCTGACTAACAAGATTATCACTGTGTCCCCTGAAATCAAATCTGCTGCAATTTCCAACTCTACTGGTGCCAAGTGCTGAGCACAGAGTAATCATTGTAACTTAATCAACAAACTCCTGAGAACCATCTTGTGTTTGTTTAAGATCTAACAAAGTTCTGTGATGGACCATGTCCTTCCTTCCAACACCACTTTGTTACGACACTTGCCAATTTAAAAAACAAAAGATCGAGTGGGGGGGGGGGGGGGGGGGGGAGTACTATAGAAAGGGGGGATATAAAAAAAAAAAAAAAAAAAAAAAAAAAAAAAAACTTATAGAAAAGTACTAATATTTTATTACCATTATCCCTGATATTAAACATTAGATTTGGGCCCATTACATAGACCAAAACAAGCTTACCTCACCCCCCACCCCTCCTCTAGACATCTCAGCACGTTCTGTGACAGGTACGCATGCATGTGCTTAAGGGGTTTCCCCCCCCCCCCCCACAAAATAAGTTAATAGATCTTGTAGTAATAAATATAATAATATCAGCCACTATTGGATGTGTTTAAGATTTTCTCAGCACAGGAGCATTTTATTTATACATGTGCCCCTGCTGTGTAATGGCCGTGTCTTGACTGTACAGGAACAAAGTCTGATCATACCACAGCTCCTGGGCAGGGGAAGAAGCCAAAGAGTTTACAGATAAAGAACTATTACAGCAGGGGATCACTGCTCATTAAGAACATAGGGAAATGCTTCATCTCACAAAAAGAAATCAGCTGTGATCCCATGCAGAAATGTCTGTATACTCCCTCCCCTGCCCAGGAGCTGTGGTATGATCACACCATGTTCCTGTATGGTCAGACACGGCCATTACACAGCAGGAGCACATTTATAAGATTATCTCAGCACAGGAACATTTTATTTAAAATACATCCAATTGTGGCTGATGAGGATAAAGATTACAAGGTCTATTGATTAAAAATGAACTTTGTGTGAAAACCCCCTTTAAATGCCTAATCCCATGTATAAGGAGAAAAGGTAGTTATGAAGACAAAACTGCTGACGAGGCAGGATTAGTAGGAGGTCTCCAGACAGTGGCTCCCCTGCCCCTCCAAACAGAAAGCCACCATTTGTGTGGAATTCTAGACAACCCCTTTAATACTTCATAAAGCATTTGCCGCCTGAAGCTGCACATTAAGTGCCCAGATTTTACACCACCTATGTGGCTCCTGCACAAGAGTCACAAGTTTGGGGACAAGTGCTCTGTCCTTGCAGGTAGGAATTCTGGAATTTCCTATATTAGATTAATATATTTGCACATTGAGGTTCTAGGAAACTAACATAACAGGGGAAGCTTGTCCAGGAGACTCACAATTTCCCACCTCTTCAAGGCTCCTGGTTCCCGCATTGTGTCCAGACTCTTATTACGCTTCTTATGGGCGCACACAGATCAGTAATTACTTATTAGACACAAATGTGTGAAACTGGACAAGTGTTTACATGTCACTTCATAGCTTTAGTAATTGGTTCCCAACGTTCTTGTTTCTGGCAAATTAACTTCTAACAGTCCAGCGCTTCTTCCCATCCCATCCCCAGGATTCTTCAGGGCTTTTCAATGAAGCACAACAGAGGAAAGGTTTAGCTGCACAAAAGGCCGCCACAGCTGTGGTGTCAGGACAGATTAGGCAAAGGGTAAAGCAGAGAGGGGAAACAAGAAAATAACATTGAGAACCAAGCGGCAGATTCATAATTAGTTTTAGGGTAATGACTTTTACAGGGAGATTAACTGAGGTATTGTCCCCCCCCCCCCCCCCCCCCCCAACTTAACCCTTTGACAGTTAAAAGCAATGCTATGGACAGGAATTATTATCTGTATAGATGGGAGAGTCTTCTGCCTGTCAGGAATGCAACTTTAAGGTTGTATTCACACATTGTAGGACAGGTCCCAGGGCGGTGATCCCCCACCCCACTGAGCCAGAGTGTCCATGATATTCGGACTATGAAAGCAACTGAGAATAAGCATTCATGTAAAACCGTTGTTCATGACAGGGATGACTGATGTCGTACATTGCCAATTGGCTTCCAGGAATAAAAATGACCAAAACATTAGGATTAGTGTAGATTAGAGCAGCGCTGGGGGTCTTGGGTTCAAATCCCACAAAAGACAAAATCTACAAGGAGCTTGCATGTTCTCCCCGTGTTTGTGCACGTTTCCACTGGGTTCCTCCCACATGCAAAAGACATCCTGATAGAGAGCCTCAATGCTGACAGCAAGGACAGCATCTGTAAAGTACTGTGGAATAATGGTGCTACATAAGCAAGCATAACAGATGCAAAAAAATCTAGTGACCCTTTTTATCAGTTATTGCAATCTCAAGTAATTATCATTTTTTATGCCCAATTTGAATATAGATTTGAAGATCGATTAAGCGATCTGGGTGTGACAGTGCACCTAACCAGCCTGCCGGAGGAAACCACTTCCTTGCATGGCATTACACTATCAAACAGGAGACGAGCTCAGGAGGCAGAGGCCAGTTAAGGCTCTGCTGTGGCAGAGCACCCAACACCTCGTTGGCATAAGAACTAACACGTGAGAACACAAACAGATGATCTAAATAGGTGTAGATGGATTTTTATTTCAAAGCCCTGAATGTACAGGTGTGGTTTGGAGGAGGTTAATCTCAATGACAGTCACTTTAAAGGGTCTTTAAGGGTCCTTTTCACCAGTTTTTGCCAATGCAAGTTACAGCCACCACCTTTCAGGGCTGATACAGAATTCTTACTGACCTGTTCATTTTTTGTGCATGTGTCATGTGTTCTGAATCTATTGATTTCTTGCTTATGCAAGCTTTGGGAGATCCCCGCCTCTCGGTTTTGGGACATGCACATAAAAAGCCATTTTGCCCAGCGAGCCCATACTGGGCAGCACCTTTCTGAATCCTGCTCATGAAAGTATTGTTCACATGATCAGGTTTTAAATATATTAGATAGGACTGCTCCTAGAAGGGTATACCGTGACATGGTGGAGTGGCTTTTTTTTTTGCAAAAAAAGTACACTAAGTTATCAACTAAATACCCTGGTTTTGTTAACATCTTTTACTAGCACTTGCTGCTTACGGTTACATATATTTTACATCAGAGTATTTATGCACATTTGTCATACTGTGCGTTTTTTTTTCTGTGTCTCAGAATTCTATAATGTAGTATATCTGCTCCAATCCGACCTGTAAGAAAAGAAAAAATAAATTATACTCACCTGCAGGGTGGTCCGGGCCGAGGGGTGTTGCTCTTCTTGGTCCGGTGCCTCCCATCTTCTAGTCGCCATCCTCCTGCTTGCTTCGTGTGGATGACGCGTCCCTGCAACATCCATACAGTCTGTTCGGCATTGCGCTCCTGGGCAGGCGTGCGATGCTGAAGAGTGTGTGATGATGCAGGGTCGCGTCATCCACACGAAGCAAGCAAGCAGAAGGGCGGCATCGCATGAAGATGGGAGGCGCCAGACCAGGACCTGCGACACCCCTCGTACTGGACCGCCCCGCAGGCAAGTATAATAAGTTATTTTTCCTCTTACAGGGAGGGTTGGGGCAGATCTACAGCATTATAGAATTCAGTTTATCAGCCTTGAAAGGTGATGGCCATAACTTCTATATCTGCCAAAAGTGGTGATGACAGGTCCCCTTTAATCGTGATAGGCGCATGTGCGCCAAGTGACTCTGACGTGCTCGACTAACGTGCGAGTCCCCGCGGCAGGGATTGCCTAACAAACGGGCAACACCAGCTTGTTGTGGCTGTCAAACAGCGGTGAGACATGCAGCCATGGGTACTTGGACATTTCAGTCAGGCACACTGAAGACCCTATTAGCACTCGAGTGTGCTCGCTCATCACTAGTCTTTAACCCACCATTGACCCTATTCATGGAGGTTAGGAGGCTGCATTTAGGCAGAGGCCTAGACCCAACAATTACAAGTGGTGACCACTGTACTGCACAGATCACTTTGATCCACTGCCCATTTTGCAGTTTAACAGATGAAAATACCCAGATGTATGATGTGGCAATAGATGGCTAAGCCCACCTGAGTGTGGACCACCAGTTTATTTTTTTTATTTGATGCCAGTGACTAAAGCTGATAAGACTGGAAGAGAGGGGGGAAAAAAAAAAAAAAAAAAAAAAATGTATCAGTCACAGTCCAAGGGAAAGTTTCTAACTACAAGTGTTGTTGCAATGCCAAGTAGTGACTAAGATGGCTCCTCGGCCAAGATGTTACAAGCAAGCCGAAGTCTGACAAAATACAGGAAATATGGAAATAATCAGAGCGGACCGGCTGGAGGGGATCTCATCTATGAGCCAGTGAGGATGTGTGCACACAACAATGAGCGTTTACAGGGGATTTCTACACTGCGACCCATGCAATTACTACAAAAGGAGGCCATTTCCTTATCATGTGCCTCCAACAATGCATCGGCCATTCATTGGGGCCAGTCAGCCATTTCTCAAATTGGGAGAGAGCTAGGGTATGATGTGCCCCTTTAAACTATCAGTGTCTTCAATGGCTGTGTGACGCGAGCAGGCTCCATGTTTCTCATGAGACAAGCTAGTTTCTGCCACTCCGATCACAGCTGCTGGGGGTGAAGACAACTAGTGATATCAAGTAGTTACTGCTGAGATAGCTGCACCCATTCTAGAGATGGCTCCTGTCACTGGAGGTGCAAGATGACATCAAGAGAAGCTTGTAGACATCTGCTCATCACCCAGGGAATCACGTTCATTATTTCACAGATTAACGTCAATTTCCTTTCATATGGGTGAATGCAACCCCCAAAAGGGCAGTGCTTAAAGGGAACCTGTCAGCAGGAGTGTGCACAGTAACCTACAGACAGTGTCAGGTTGGCGCCATTATACTGATTACAAGGATACCTGGTTATGGAATCCATCTTGTGGTTGTTTAATCTGTATTTGCAGTTTGAGATTCTCATGCCCTGGCCTCATCTTAATCCTTGTGGACTTAAGTGACAGGTCACTGACCTGCCCCCTGATTCATACAGTGCGCCTTTGCAGTTTATATTGTGGTCTTTACAAGAGAAAGTTATATATAATAATTTGGCTCCAGAGAAGTGTTGCTGGCGGTCATTGTTTTATTCAAATCCCACAATATTAACTGCAGTACTTAAGATAGGTGACAGGGATCAGTGACGTGTCATAAGCCACCACACGACAACCCCCCGGAGCACAAGAATCTCAAGTGAAGGAAAAAAAAAAAAAAAACAGATTAAACAATCACAAGATGGATTCACCACCAGGTATCAATATAACAGCGCCAACCTGACACTGCAGGTTACGGAGCACAATCCTGCAGACACAGGACTAGACCCGGGAAGTGATCACTAATGGCATAGCAACTTTCAATTAAGAAAAATGTGGTAAAAAAACAAAACCTGCTCAGCTATGATAAGCATTAGGCTCCAGGACTAAAGAAACAGGCTGGTACACAAGAGCCTTACCGGCATATTAAGCACTCAGCAGTGTGGACCCAAGGAGGCTCCTTCAGGAGAAGGTAATTTCACATTTTCATGTCGCGCTCCGGTAAGGACACTTCCAACAATTGCAGGATTGGCAAAGGGTGGGGGCTGGGAAGTAACATAACCAATTCCAAAGCATAGTCTCCAACAGGCTCAGTCCCCCCAAATATCACTGGTCTAAGGCCGGGATCACACATGCGAGGAATACGGCCAAGTCTCTTATGTTAATACCCGGCACTGCCACAGGCACTCAGGAGCAGAGTGTGCGGCTCCATGTATTGCTATGCGGCCGGACGCTCCCCAGTGCCAGGTATTAACATGAGACTCGGCCGTGTTCCTCGCATCTTTGATCCCGGCCTAATAGTACTGGTACTCTCATCTCAGCCCCCTGTCACGCGTGACTACACCCATGATAGTTACACCCCTGGGGCTGGGTAGTTGTCAGGTATATACACCGCACACAGTAGTCCTTACAGATCTGGAAATTGCTAGCATCCATACAAGTCAGGAGGCACCCCCTACCGAAATTGTGAGGGCATGCCAATGTGTGTGGGGGCCTGAAGTCTTCAACCCTGATCAAAGGCATTTTCTTACAGGGAGTGGGTAAGGCAACGAACCCCAAAAATAAAGTCACCTTAAAGAGTCCCACCAGATACACCGTCTGCATTCTGAGCCCCTCAGTAGTTTGCCAGTCCCTTGTCTCACGTGTGGACAGTGAGAGTTATCTGAAAGTGAGCTGCAGCCCCATCCTTTCTGATGCAACCTGAGTGGATGGACCGCTACTAGTGGTGAGCAACAGTGCTGGGATAAGGTGTTATCTGAGCATGCTCGGGTGCTAACCGAGTGACTTCATGCTCGGGGGGGGATTTATATGTGCATGTTCCCAGGCCTGCATGTCTCATTGATGTTCAATAGGAAACCCCTGCATGTGTTGTGCCTGTCGGACAGCTGCGAGACATGCAAACATTTTTTTTTTGGCGCACGCCCAATAAATTGGATAACACCCGAGCATGCTCAGATAGCTTATCCACGCACGCTCGCTCATCTCGGACTGCTACTAGTCAGATCGCGGCAGTTTACAACATCCAATGTGACAACCTGCACATTAGGGCTACTGCCAAATTCAGAAGCTCCTGAGCAAATGCCGTATTGGGCGAGCAGCTCTACTGCAACGTGACTACTAACGAGATCAGCAACCAAGAAATCATGAAGACCGTCTGCAATGAGTTCATGATCGGCATCAAGTTTACCCTGAGCAGAAGATCAATTCACATCAGACCTACTGAGCTAGTAGGAAACTCACCATACAGATATAAAGCAGACGGCATTTCTCATCAATAGTTTTGCCAGAAGTGTATAATTCACTTTCAAGAGTGCAATAAATTAAATTGCATGAAGACATGAGCCTGCAGGTCCTTTAAATGCCCCAGCCTTGTGCTTGTCCTTCGTTCCCAGTTATGTTTTGGAAGAGGGAGGAAAGGTGTTAGACGCTGCAAATTCTAAGTACAGGAGACCTAGATTACTGCAGTCTATGCAGAACTTTAGATGGCCACAAGGGGCAGCATATTCAGAAGAAACCTGATCAATGCCATTGTGGAAACCGTGCTAGAATATTGGCCTCTAGGAGACGCTGTCGCCCTAATGTTGGGTCTCACACCGGCATCATTAATGACATGTCACAGACTCATCATAATTATATAGCTCTCTTGCCCCACAATGGAACGACACTGTAGAGGGAATAGGTTTCCACACATAGTTATCCGTGTCCCGTGCTGTTAGAATATTTAGATGTGCTGCACACAAGTGACCCGGTAGGATGAAGCTGCTCCTCTAGGCACACAAGCCAGCCTCTAGACATACTCTGGGCTCATCGCTGTCCTTGAAGCCACAAGCAGGCTACAGCGAGGGACATTACTGTGCTCCCCAATCTGTACAGACCCCAGAAATATATAGAGACCGGCTCTGGGTGTACAGACACTGAGTGTGGTGGATGCAACCTGTCCTGGCCAGAAGATGAAGACCAGTGATGGATCCTGCAGGTGTTCTAGAGAGATTGGTAAGGCGCAGGTCACACCATGTTACAATCACGAGTGCAGCTGTATACTATATGCTTTAGTACCTGGGTCTGACTCCTGTCTAGCCAGCACCGCTACCCTTTTTTTTGAGTGGGCATCTTTACTATCCATCAGTCACAGGGGCAGCGCCAGTTTGGTCATTGCAGAGCTGCGGCTGTAACCATACCCCCGGCCCTGACTGATACCGGCTCTGCATCGGGGTCCACTGTCAGTCAGGGCCGGGGGCTTGGCTACAGCCACTGCTCTGTATACTCAGGACACTGGACATGGGCCAGTGCTGCCCCCATGGCTGAGATAGTACTGCCAGGGAAGAGGGGGGGGGGGGGGGGGGGAAATAAGGTTCATTTTCTCCGGCAGTTTTTGGGCAAGTGCAGGTTAATAAGGCCATTAGCCTGAAGATTATCTCCAAATCTGCAGGTCATAGCATTTCTGGTAACAGGTTCCCTTTAAATGTGTACACCGAGACAAACACCTGACAGGTTTCCTTTTTGTGCAGGATAGTAGAGTATACTAGTGATGAACGAGTATATCCGTTACTCGAGACTTCCTGAGCGTGCTCGGGTGATGTCCCAGTATTTGGAAGTGCTCGGGGATTTAGTTTGTTGCTGCATGATTTGCGGCTGCTAGACAGCCTGAATACATGTAGGGATTTCCTAACAAACAGGCAATTCCCATCATGCATCTATGGCGGCAAACAAGAACTCCGGGCACATCCAAATACTCGGAGATCACCCGAGCATGCTCAGGAAATCTCGTAACGCGTATACTCGCTCATCACTAGTGTATACTGGCCATACAGACACTTTGTCCCAAGAGCCCTATGCACAACTTTTGCTTATTCATCTGGAGAGTTTCCAGCACATCATCAGAATCCTGGACCTCTAATAAAAGCCAAGTATACATGATCAATATTTGTCACCAAAACAAGATAGTAGAACCTGGATACCTTTGGAAGAGGCTTGCAATTATCTACATTTAATATGCAGCTACAGAGTGTATCACATTAGGCAGCCCAAATGTAACGGCCATATAAGATCAGAACGTAGTCACGAACTGGCAGCTCTCCAGACCAAAGTAATAGCTGCATGCATTTTATGCAGACGCCACACTCCGGACAGTAGAGCCGCCGGCCAGTCCAGGTACTGCGTCCCGAGGGAGTTACCAGTCAGATTGAGTATCTAGATACTCATTCACAGTTAGGTAATTAATGGATAGACTAAAACTAACGAGTAGTAATGGGGACCCAGTCAGGTTTCATGCTGCCCTAACCACAGAACCGCAATAGACAATTGCTGTGAATCATGTTTGATTCTAAAAAGCAACAGCAGTTCTGAGAAGACTAGGTTTAAGGAAGCGACCGTCATCTGTGAGCAGCTCCCCTCGTGGGGCGACTGACAGGTCCCTTCCTTTACAACAACAACACAAGACTTGATTGGTCTGACGGACAAGGATCTGGAGACAGCAGCTTTCCCCTGTACCTGGCACTGAGAAGGCATCCAAGTCACCACTGCTCCTTGTAGGGGACTGTGCACCGAGTGCAGCTGTTACTATAGAGAAAGGATCCACTGAAGAGGTTCTGGAGCAAACCCCTTATGTCCACATGCAGATGAGGCGCTCAGTACCTTGGACGGGGCCGGAGCTCCCTTCTCCATCAGCCCGACCTCCACCATTGCACTGACCGTGCTCAGCTGTGGCAGGAAGGCTCTCGTTGCGCTCCTCATTTCCATGTGGATAGAATTCCTCCAGACCTACGCAGAGGATCGTACACACTGTACATTTGGCTTCTCTTCACTATAAAAGTTCCCTAAAAGGACCTGCGATTACTTGGATACAAAAATTGTCCTGACCACCCTGCCCCCCTTCTTGGCTGCAGGAATCATGTGCCGGAGGGTCAGCAGTGGAAAGAAAGTGCCAACATACAACACCAGAATGGAAGAGACACTGCTTACTACATAGGACAGATGTCACTGTAAGGAATAAGAGGGGGCACATTCACATAAGGGTGGGGTGCGCGCCTTACCCAGAAGTGTGCATGGCAATTCACCATCATAGTCCTTTCAATCAGCTCGTCTGGGCACTCGAGGAGATGGTGTCCGGACACGACACCGGCATTATTGAGCAGCAGGGAGACGTCTCCGACCTCGCGGCGGACCTTCTCAGCGGTGCTGTACACGCTGTCTCGCTTGCCTACGTCACACGTGTAGGTGTACACCTGGAGATTGGAGCTCGGCAGCACTTCTTCCTCCACCAGGCTCCCAGCTGTTCAGAGCAAGACAAGAAAAGAGCAACAGGGACAATGAATTAGACGATGAAAGGTTCTACAAGACGGATTACGTCCTGGCCACACTCAGGGGTCATCCATCATGGCTGCAGTGTTTACTTCATTGCTCTGCGTCTTACGTCAGCCGGAGCCGGGCATGCAGCAGATGGAGAGCACTTATGCAAGAGGCAGCAGGAGCACAGCCAACGCAGACCGGGACAACACTCGCCAGACAGCTTCAGGGCAAATCTGTCCTAGGGATTGAAGAACGGATGCAGCGGACGGATTGTGGCACGGAGGCCGCGGGCGACAGGCAGGGATGAATACTCCAGCCATCGCAGCTACAACTCCCAACATGCTCCGACAGGGGGCTGCACATGGAGGAGCAGCAATCACTGGACAGCGGTGTCCACAGGCATCACGAGGCTAGCACTAAGCAGCCGGCCAACGGTATAATAAGGAGAGGGGGAAATATACGGAGGCCTTTAAAAGCAGATCATGAAGTCCAGGTCTTATAAAGTGATGAGTGGTCGGATTCCCAGATGCTCCCCCGCCTGGCACTGCCACCAATCACCATGCTGTAGCTGGGATCAATAGTCACTGTGTGATGGGATCTATGGACGCCCCGATAACATCACCCCGGGGCACTACTGACACCAGTCACACCCATGTCACTGTTGTGACCTACTGGACCAAACTTTACACCATTTCCAAAGCTGGAGCACAACCCATTATCGGGGGGCACTGATGAGCCCCCAATAGTTAGAGCTGTCAGCATACTGGGCAGATGCAGGGTAGAAGGTCTCAGCCCCTGCTTACACAGCAGTTGTGGTGCAGAGATCGCCCGATCACATCGCCCCCCAGTATCAGCCGTGTAGAGCCACACTCACCCCGCAGCGCGTCCGCCGCCTGCAGCTCCCGGTACACCGCCCGCACCAGGCCCGCCGTCTCCTCGTTGCTTTGAGTGTTGATGTCCCAGAGCACCAGCTGCGCGCGGCGCCGGGCGAACTCCAGGGCGAAGAGGCGGCCCATGCCGCTGCCGGCCCCGGTGATCAGGCACACCTGCCCCGCCACGCTCTTCTCCTTGGGGCGCACTAGCCACTTGGCCGCCGCCAGCACGAAGGCCCAGAGGACCTTAAAAGTGACCACGAACAGCTCCAGCACGATGTTCATGTTGCGGGGAGAGACGAGTCCGCGCTCCAGCTCTGGGGACGGCGGCGCGGTCAGCGAGAATGCCCGGGACGGCTGCAGTTACTGGCGGCTGCGCGGCGCTGTCCTGCTGCCCATGTCCCGCCGCCGCTCACTTGGAAACTTGCAACAAGCGCGTCCCGTCCTGGAGCCGCTCACACTGCGCCACCCCGGAGTCCTGCCTGCACAGCCGCGGCCCGCACACTGCATGTTGTGCCCCGGCAGCGCGATATATACCCGGGCACCGGCCAGGAGGTAACCCCGCCCCGCCCGGTGCACCCCGCACACTGAGCCAGCACGGGAGGGGCGGGGCGCGTCACATGGCGGGAGGGGCGGGGCGCACAGTAACTGTTCCCTGCCCGGACTGTTACCCACCTGCTGCCACTGCTGGAGTCCGCCTGTCTGCGCTGCCAGCGAGAGGAGGAAGTACTACCACAGTGCCCCCATACTACTGCCACCACAGTGCCCTATAATGCTGCCAGACACAGTGCCCCCACACTACTACCACAGTGCCCCCATAATACTACCACCACAGTGCCCCCATACTACTGCCAGCCACAGTGCCCCATAATGCTGCCAGACACAGTGCCCCCACACTACTACCACAGTGCCCCCATAATACTACCACCACAGTGCCCCCATACTACTGCCACCACAGTGCCCCATAATGCTGCCAGACACAGTGCCCCCACACTACTACCACAGTGCCCCCATAATACTACCACCACAGTGCCCCCATACTACTGCCACCACAGTGCCCTATAATGCTGCCAGACACAGTGCCCCCACACTACTACCACAGTGCCCCCATAATACTACCACCACAGTGCCCCCATACTACTGCCACCACAGTGCCCCATAATGCTGCCAGACACAGTGCCCCCACACTACTACCACAGTGCCCCCATAATACTACCACCACAGTGCCCCCATACTACTGCCACCACAGTGCCCCATAATGCTGCCAGACACAGTGCCCCCACACTACTACCACAGTGCCCCCATAATACTACCACCACAGTGCCCCCATACTACTGCCACCACAGTGCCCCATAATGCTGCCAGACACAGTGCCCCCACACTACTACCACAGTGCCCCCATAATACTACCACCACAGTGCCCCCATACTACTGCCACCACAGTGCCCCATAATGCTGCCAGACACAGTGCCCCCACACTACTACCACAGTGCCCCCATAATACTACCACCACAGTGCCCCCATACTACTGCCACCACAGTGCCCCATAATGCTGCCAGACACAGTGCCCCCACACTACTACCACAGTGCCCCCATAATACTACCACCACAGTGCCCCCATACTACTGCCACCACAGTGCCCCATAATGCTGCCAGACACAGTGCCCCCACACTACTACCACAGTGCCCCCATAATACTACCACCACAGTGCCCCCATACTACTGCCACCACAGTGCCCCATAATGCTGCCAGACACAGTGCCCCCACACTACTACCACAGTGCCCCCATAATACTACCACCACAGTGCCCCCATACTACTGCCACCACAGTGCCCCATAATGCTGCCAGACACAGTGCCCCCACACTACTACCACAGTGCCCCCATAATACTACCACCACAGTGCCCCCATACTACTGCCACCACAGTGCCCCATAATGCTGCCAGACACAGTGCCCCCACACTACTACCACAGTGCCCCCATAATACTACCACCACAGTGCCCCCATACTACTGCCACCACAGTGCCCCATAATGCTGCCAGACACAGTGCCCCCACACTACTACCACAGTGCCCCCATAATACTACCACCACAGTGCCCCCATACTACTGCCACCACAGTGCCCCATAATGCTGCCAGACACAGTGCCCCCACACTACTACCACAGTGCCCCCATAATACTACCACCACAGTGCCCCCATAATACTACCACCACAGTCCCCCCATAATACTACCACCACAGTGCCCCCATAATACTACCACCACAGTCCCCCCATAATACTACCACCACAGTCCCCCCATAATACTACCACCACAGTGCCCCCATAATGCTACTTTCACACATCAGGTTTTCGGCGTCAGGCGCGATCCGGCGTCGTGCCGGAATGCCGGATCCGGCAAATGTTTTGTAAAACCTGATGTGCCGGATCCGGTTTTCTGCCGGATCCGTCTTGTTCTTGACAGACAAAACCGGATCCGTCTCATCCGGTTCATCCGTTTTTCTATCCGTTTTTCGACGGATTACGCCGGATCCGGTTTTTAAAATTGACCCTCAAGGCAGAGTACACTGGCAGGATGACAGAGTGTGAAAGATTTGTGCCCTAACCAAACTTGTGTACCTTCTGGACCAACAGTATATACCTTTGCCAACCAAATCTATCTATCTATCTATCTATCTATCTATCTATCTATCTATCTATCTATCTATCTATCTATCTATCTATCTATCTATCTTGTCATGGTCTTACTATTTTTACCTTTAGGCCACAGGTGTGTACCTGGTTGTGTTTTATGCAAAGTATTTCACCTTGTAACAAAAGTTGTGTACATTGTTAGGAAATCACCAACAATAAACACAACTTTTTAGGTGAAATACTTTGCTTCAAACACAACCAGGAACACAACTGTGGCAAAAAGGTAAAATGTACCCACAGTTATATACCTGGTTTTGAATACCTTTTTACCTTTGAAATACCCTGTATTTAACCTTTTTTTTAAACATAGTTCGCCGCAGAAAGAAAAGACAGACAACCATTGTGAAACGATAATTTAACTTT
Source organism: Dendrobates tinctorius (assembly GCF_039654945.1). NCBI lineage: Eukaryota > Metazoa > Chordata > Amphibia > Anura > Dendrobatidae > Dendrobates > Dendrobates tinctorius. The sequence continues at coordinate 691,534 of NW_027361750.1, forward strand.
TATTTAAAATTTTTTTTTTTTGTAAAATGTTTTTAAAGTGCAAAAAACTTTTTTAATAAAGGTTTTAAACCCAATGGGCATTTTTATTAAAAAAAAAAAATTACAAATCTGTGTAGTGTGGGGTGGAAATACTGCTGGAGGGGCTGCGGGACACTTCGACACTGGGTGTGTGGAGAGAGGACTGGGATCGTGGTGGGGAAGGAACAGTTAGAAGTGAAGGTGTGGAAAAAGCTACAGAATGGGTGGACATGTTGGAGGCAGAAGAGGTGGTGGGCGGTGGAGTGGAGGGTTGGGCAGGGACTGTAGGAGCAGATGATGTTGATGGAAAGTTGTATGGGGAAGGAGTTTGGTACGGGGAAGGAGTTTGGTACGGGGAAGGAGTTTGGTACAGGGCAGGTTGCTGGAAGTGGGGAGATGTCTGGTACTGGGGAGGTTGCTGGTACTGGTGAGGTTGCTGGTATGTAATAGGAGGGGGAGGATGGAAAGTGGCTGGAGGGGGTGCAGATGTAATAGGAGGGGGAGGATGGAAAGTGGCTGGAGGGGGTGCAGGTGGAGGAACTACAGTGGTGGGAGGTGGAGGTTGGGAGGTAACCTGCTGTAGAGCACCGTGGCACGAATGCATTACATGCATCTGCTGGGTAGGAGATAGTGTTGCCATGCGCTCCACAACAGACCTGAAAAAGGTGTGGTTTGGCGAAGATCTTGCTTCTGAATGCATGGTTTGCAGAAGTGTCTTCACCTCCAGAATGCTGGAGTTGATCTGCTGAAAGCCTGCGGAGATTTGCTCTGACAAGACTTTTAGACAGTTCTGGAAAGATGCATTCAGATGCAATAACTCTTGCGCATAACTCTTTTCCTGACCCCTCTGCCGCAGCCGCCCAGTACCCGCAGGTGTACTAGAGGTGGCAGGGGCAGAAGGGTGGGGTAAAGGGAAAGCGATCTCCTCACCAGCAGCTTCATGTAATGTAGGCGGCCACGATGCTCCTGTGCTGGTGGATGGGACAGATGGGTCGAATGTGTGGGAAGGCTGGGAAGGTGCAGATGTACCGGGGCGGTCGAAGTGTCCCTCGGTGCCGGTCTCCTCAGGGATCGCCTCAGAAGGGTCCAATCGTGCAGGCTCCCGAGTGCTGCTCACCGTGCTGTGGAATAAAGAGAAAAAAAAACAATTAAAATACTGACATGGTATGGCCCTGGCTGAAAAAAAAAAGTTACATCTAACATTTTTTTTCACATGTGGTGTGTAATATTTACCTTCTGGTGAGCATTGTTTCCCGGAGGAACGACAGGGCTTGTGCGTACTTGTACTTGCTCCTGCGTCCTCCAGATCCACTCGGGGCCCGCATCTCTTTATTGAACTCCTTCTTGAAACGATCCCTCACAGACCGCCACCGATTCACAATTCTGTTCCCTGAAACGAGAAAGGAGTGGTTAGTATACAACATCAGTGTTTCACAAACTCCAGTCCTCATGGTCCCCAGGGGTCATGTTTTCAGGATTTCCATAGTAAATAGAAATCCTGAACACATGATCCGTGGGGACTACGAGGACTGGAGTTCGGGAAACACTGGTTTACATCAAGCAACCGGTACTGTATATACTTACGCTCTTTAATCTGGGCCCGAACATCGAGGTCCTCCCAGCGGCCCACAAGGAGCGAACAGATTTCCTCCCAGAGTCGTCGGGTAACGATCAGGTCAGCGTGGCGGCAGTCAGCCATATTCCATAGCGGCTCCCTTTCTCTGACGAGATCGATGAGGTGGTCCACATCAATCCCTCCATCCTCACCGTCAGAGTCGGGAGCACGCTGTGAAGGCTGTTAAAGAAAAAGACAAAAATAACATAATTAGCCTCCACAAAAGAAATGAACTAAAAAGTGCAAAAAAAACAAAGCAAAAATATTTATACTTACACGCTGGTGAACGCCGCGTTGCTGTCGCTGACGACCCTGGGAGGCACTGCGAGGACCTCTTGGCCGAGCACCAGATTGGGAAGACTAGAGAAAAAAACAAAAAATGTTATGTCTTTGGATGTAGGCATTTGTTTGCTGTGTGTGGTCTGCAGAACGTTGTTTTCTATGTGTTGTGTGTAGTGTGATGTTGTGTTTCTGCGTTTGATGCAAAAAAACTTACCAATTGTGAGCCCACTCCAGGTGTCTGTCCACCCCTTCCTTCTTCTTCTGGGAGCTCCTCTTCATCTTGTGAATCCTGTTTTGAAATAAAAGGCAATGAATACACATATATTACAGAGATGATGGATTTTGGAAATAAAAACTTACCGTCAAATGCTGACGATGCGAGGGAGGGCTCCCAGAAGATGATGTGCTGTCCTGTTGATGGCCAGACTCCATGGCTGTGGGTATTGCTGCTGCTGTTGCTGCTGCCAGTGATGCCATTTCTGCTGCTGCTGCTGCTGCAGCTGCATCTCTTTGGCGGCTGTTGAATAAAGAGAAACAAAGGGCCAATGAATATCTTGATATTCCATGGCCCTAGTTTGGAGGAATGGGGGATTTGATAATTACCGTCTCTCATCTGCTGCTGGACTCCCCTCCTCAGCATGTTCCATTTGCTGCTCCATTTGTGGTGGTGCTGATGGTGCTGCTGCTGCAGATGTCTGCTGCCTTCTCCTGCTCCTGGTTCTTGGCTTGGGTGGCATGTTGGGTGTGGCTGAGGGTCCCATTGTCTTGCTTTTATATATCTCCTGTGGGCAGAGCTACTGAGCATGCTCAGACCAAAAAACCGGATCCGGCGCATTGCGGCGCTCATAGGCTTTCATTGTGTGAAAAAGCCGGACGCGCCGGATCCGGCGTGTCCGGCTTTTTCGCCGGAGACAAAAAACGTTACAGTAGCCGTTTTTTCCAAACGCCGGATCGCGACACATTGCCGGATCCGGCGAAAACCGGATGAAACGCATGGCCATCCGGCGCGATCCGGCGCAAATGCAAGTCAATTGGGGGGAAACCGGATCCGGCATTGCATTTCGCCGGATCCGGTTTCTGTCAAAAGCGCCGGATCGCGCCTGACGGCGAAAACCTGATGTGTGAAAGAGGCCTAATGCTACCACCACAGTGCCCCATAATGCTGCCACAGTGCACCCATAGTACTGCCACAGTGCACCCATAATGCTGCCAGACACAGTGCTCCCACACTACTACCACAGTGCCCCCATAATACTACCACCACAGTGCCCCCATAATACTACCACCACAGTGCCCCATAATGCTACCACCACAGTGCCCCATAATGCTGCCACAGTGCACCCATAGTACTGCCACAGTGCACCCATAATGCTGCCAGACACAGTGCTCCCACACTACTACCACAGTGCCCCCATAATACTACCACCACAGTGCCCCCATAATGCTACCACCACAGTGCCCCATAATGCTGCCACAGTGCACCCATAGTACTGCCACAGTGCACCCATAATGCTGCCAGACACAGTGCCCCCACACTACTACCACAGTGCCCCCATAATACTACCACCACAGTGCCCCCATAATGCTACCACCACAGTGCCCCCATAATGCTACCACCACAGTGCCCCATAATGCTGCCACAGTGCACCCATAGTACTGCCACAGTGCACCCATAATGCTGCCAGACACAGTGCCCCCACACTACTGCCACAGTGCCCCCATAATACTACCACCACAGTGCCCCCACACTACTACCACAGTGCCCCTATACTACTGCCACCACAGTGCCCCCATAATGCTGCCACCACAGTGCCCCCATAATACTACCACCACAGTGCCCCCATACTACTACCACAGTGCCCCCATACTACTGCCACCACAGTGCCCCCATAATGCTGCCAGACACAGTGCCCCCACACTACTACCACCACAGTGCCCCCATAATACTACCACCACAGTGCCCCCATACTACTACCACAGTGCCCCCATACTACTGCCACCACAGTGCCCCCATAATGCTGCCAGACACAGTGCCCCCACACTACTACCACAGTGCCCCCATACTACTGCCACCACAGTGCCCCATAATGCTGCCAGACACAGTGCCCCCACACTACTACCACAGTGCCCCCATAATACTACCACCACAGTGTCCCCATAATACTACCACCACAGTGCCCCCATAATGCTACCACCACAGTGCCCCCATAATGCTACCACCACAGTGCCCCATAATGCTGCCACAGTGCACCCATAGTACTGCCACAGTGCACCCATAATGCTGCCAGACACAGTGCCCCCACACTACTGCCACAATGCCCCCATAATACTACCACCACAGTGCCCCATAATGCTGCCAGACACAGTGCCCCCACCCTACTGCCACAGTGCCCCCACACTACTACCATAGTGCTCCCATACTACTGCCAGCCACAGTGCCCCCCATAATACTGCCAGCTACAGTGCCCCCACACTACTACCACAGTGCCCCCACACTACTACCACCACAGTGCCCCCATAATACTACCACCACCACAGTGCCCCCATAATGCTACCACCACAGTGCCCCATAATGCTGCCACAGTGCACCCATAGTACTGCCAGACACAGTGCCCCCACACTACTGCCACAGTGCCCCCATAATACTACCACCACAGTGCCCCATAATGCTGCCAGACACAGTGCCCCCACCCTACTGCCACAGTGCCCCCACACTACTACCATAGTGCTCCCATACTACTGCCAGCCACAGTGCCCCCATACTACTACCACAGTGCCCTCATACTACCACAGTACCCCCATACTACTACCATAGTGCCCCCATACTACTGCCAGCCACAGTGCCCCCATACTACTACCACAGTGCCCTCATACTACCACAGTACCCCATACTACTACCATAGTGCTCCCATACTACTGCCAGCCACAGTGCCCCCCATAATACTGCCAGCTACAGTGCCCCCATACTACTACCACAGTGCCCCCATACTACTACCACAGTGCCCTCATACTACCACAGTACCCCCATACTACTACCATAGTGCCCCCATACTACTGCCAGCCACAGTGCCCCCATACTACTACCACAGTGCCCTCATACTACCACAGTACCCCCATACTACTACCATAGTGCCCCCATACTACTGCCAGCCACAGTGCCCCCATACTACTACCACAGTGCCCTCATACTACCACAGTACCCCATACTACTACCATAGTGCTCCCATACTACTGCCAGCCACAGTGCCCCCCATAATACTGCCAGCTACAGTGCCCCCATACTACTACCACAGTGCCCCCATACTACTACCACAGTGCCCTCATACTACCACAGTACCCCCATACTACTACCATAGTGCCCCCATACTACTGCCAGCCACAGTGCCCCCATACTACTACCACAGTGCCCTCATACTACCACAGTACCCCCATACTACTACCATAGTGCCCCCATACTACTGCCAGCCACAGTGCCCCCATAATACTGCCAGCTACAGTGCCCGCATACTACTACCACAGTGCCCCCATACTACTGCCAGCCACAGTGCCCCCCATAATACTGCCAGCCACAGTGCCCTCATACTACTACCTCAGTGCCCCCATACTGCTACCATAGTGCCCCCATACTACTACCACAGTGCCCCCATACTACTGCCAAACACAGCGCCCCCATAATACTGCCAGTCACTGTGCCCCCATAATACTGCCAGCCAGTCACTGTGCCCCCATAATACTGCCAGCCACTGTGCCCCCATACATACTACCATAGTGCCCCATACTGCTTACCACAGTGCTCCCATACTACTACCACAGTACCCCCATACTGCTACCACAGTACCCCCATACTGCTACCACAGTGCCCCATACAACTGCCAGCCACAGTGCCCCCATAATACTGCTACCACAGTGCCCCCATAATACTGCCAGCCACAGTGCCCTCATACTACTACCTCAGTGCCCCCATACTGCTACCATAGTGCCCCCATACTACTACCACAGTGCCCCCATACTACTACCACAGTGCCCCCATACTACTGCCAAACACAGCGCCCCCATAATACTGCCAGTCACTGTGCCCCCATAATACTGCCAGCCAGTCACTGTGCCCCCATAATACTGCCAGCCACTGTGCCCCCATAATAATGCCACAGTGCCCCCATACATACTACTACCATAGTGCCCCCATACTGCTTACCACAGTACCCCCATACTGCTACCACAGTACCCCCATACTGCTACCACAGTGCCCCCATACTGCTACCACAGTGCCCCCATACTGCTACCACAGTGCCCCCATACTACTGCCAGCCACAGTGCCCCCCATAATACTGCTACCACAGTGCCCCCATACTACTGCCAGCCACAGTGCCCCCCATAATACTGCTACCACAGTGCCCCCATACTACTGCCAGCCACAGTGCCCCCCATAATACTGCTACCACAGTGCCCCCATACTACTGCCAGCCACAGTGCCCCCCATAATACTGCTACCACAGTGCCCCCATACTACTACCACAGTGCCCCCATACTACTACCACAGTGCCCTCATACTACTACCACAGTACCCCCATACTACTACCATAGTGCCACCATACTACTGCCAGCCACAGTGCCCCCATAATACTGCCAGCTACAGTGCCCCCATTCCACTACCACAGTACCCCATACTACTACCATAGTGCCCCCATACTACTGCCAGCCACAGTGCCCCCCATAATACTGTCAGCTACAGTGCCCCCATACTACTACCACAGTACCCCCATACTACTACCACAGTGCCCCCATACTGCTACCACAGTGCCCCCATACTACTACCACAGTGCCCCCATACTACTGCCAGACACAGTGCCCCCATAATACTGCCAGCCACAGTGCCCCCATACTATTACCTCAGTGCCCCCATACTGCTACCATAGTGCCCTCATACTACTACCACAGTGCCCCCATACTACTGCCAACCACAGTGCCCCCATACTACTGCCAAACACAGCGCCCCCATAATACTGCCAGACACAGTGCCCCCACACTACTACCACAGTGCCCCCATAATACTACCACCACAGTGCCCCCATACTACTGCCACCACAGTGCCCCATAATGCTGCCAGACACAGTGCCCCCACACTACTACCACAGTGCCCCCATAATACTACCACCACAGTGCCCCCATACTACTGCCACCACAGTGCCCCATAATGCTGCCAGACACAGTGCCCCCACACTACTACCACAGTGCCCCCATAATACTACCACCACAGTGCCCCCATACTACTGCCACCACAGTGCCCCATAATGCTGCCAGACACAGTGCCCCCACACTACTACCACAGTGCCCCCATAATACTACCACCACAGTGCCCCCATACTACTGCCACCACAGTGCCCCATAATGCTGCCAGACACAGTGCCCCCACACTACTACCACAGTGCCCCCATAATACTACCACCACAGTGCCCCCATACTACTGCCACCACAGTGCCCCATAATGCTGCCAGACACAGTGCCCCCACACTACTACCACAGTGCCCCCATAATACTACCACCACAGTGCCCCCATACTACTGCCACCACAGTGCCCCATAATGCTGCCAGACACAGTGCCCCCACACTACTACCACAGTGCCCCCATAATACTACCACCACAGTGCCCCCATAATACTACCACCACAGTCCCCCCATAATACTACCACCACAGTGCCCCCATAATACTACCACCACAGTCCCCCCATAATACTACCACCACAGTCCCCCCATAATACTACCACCACAGTGCCCCCATAATGCTACTTTCACACATCAGGTTTTCGGCGTCAGGCGCGATCCGGCGTCGTGCCGGAATGCCGGATCCGGCAAATGTTTTGTAAAACCTGATGTGCCGGATCCGGTTTTCTGCCGGATCCGTCTTGTTCTTGACAGACAAAACCGGATCCGTCTCATCCGGTTCATCCGTTTTTCTATCCGTTTTTCGACGGATTACGCCGGATCCGGTTTTTAAAATTGACCCTCAAGGCAGAGTACACTGGCAGGATGACAGAGTGTGAAAGATTTGTGCCCTAACCAAACTTGTGTACCTTCTGGACCAACAGTATATACCTTTGCCAACCAAATCTATCTATCTATCTATCTATCTATCTATCTATCTATCTATCTATCTATCTATCTATCTATCTATCTTGTCATGGTCTTACTATTTTTACCTTTAGGCCACAGGTGTGTACCTGGTTGTGTTTTATGCAAAGTATTTCACCTTGTAACAAAAGTTGTGTACATTGTTAGGAAATCACCAACAATAAACACAACTTTTTAGGTGAAATACTTTGCTTCAAACACAACCAGGAACACAACTGTGGCAAAAAGGTAAAATTTACCCACAGTTATATACCTGGTTTTGAATACCTTTTTACCTTTGAAATACCCTGTATTTAACCTTTTTTTTAAACATAGTTCGCCGCAGAAAGAAAAGACAGACAACCATTGTGAAACGATAATTTAACTTTTATTTAAAATTTTTTTTTTTTGTAAAATGTTTTTAAAGTGCAAAAAACTTTTTTAATAAAGGTTTTAAACCCAATGGGCATTTTTATTAAAAAAAAAAAATTACAAATCTGTGTAGTGTGGGGTGGAAATACTGCTGGAGGGGCTGCGGGACACTTCGACACTGGGTGTGTGGAGAGAGGACTGGGATCGTGGTGGGGAAGGAACAGTTAGAAGTGAAGGTGTGGAAAAAGCTACAGAATGGGTGGACATGTTGGAGGCAGAAGAGGTGGTGGGCGGTGGAGTGGAGGGTTGGGCAGGGACTGTAGGAGCAGATGATGTTGATGGAAAGTTGTATGGGGAAGGAGTTTGGTACGGGGAAGGAGTTTGGTACGGGGAAGGAGTTTGGTACAGGGCAGGTTGCTGGAAGTGGGGAGATGTCTGGTACTGGGGAGGTTGCTGGTACTGGTGAGGTTGCTGGTATGTAATAGGAGGGGGAGGATGGAAAGTGGCTGGAGGGGGTGCAGATGTAATAGGAGGGGGAGGATGGAAAGTGGCTGGAGGGGGTGCAGGTGGAGGAACTACAGTGGTGGGAGGTGGAGGTTGGGAGGTAACCTGCTGTAGAGCACCGTGGCACGAATGCATTACATGCATCTGCTGGGTAGGAGATAGTGTTGCCATGCGCTCCACAACAGACCTGAAAAAGGTGTGGTTTGGCGAAGATCTTGCTTCTGAATGCATGGTTTGCAGAAGTGTCTTCACCTCCAGAATGCTGGAGTTGATCTGCTGAAAGCCTGCGGAGATTTGCTCTGACAAGACTTTTAGACAGTTCTGGAAAGATGCATTCAGATGCAATAACTCTTGCGCATAACTCTTTTCCTGACCCCTCTGCCGCAGCCGCCCAGTACCCGCAGGTGTACTAGAGGTGGCAGGGGCAGAAGGGTGGGGTAAAGGGAAAGCGATCTCCTCACCAGCAGCTTCATGTAATGTAGGCGGCCACGATGCTCCTGTGCTGGTGGATGGGACAGATGGGTCGAATGTGTGGGAAGGCTGGGAAGGTGCAGATGTACCGGGGCGGTCGAAGTGTCCCTCGGTGCCGGTCTCCTCAGGGATCGCCTCAGAAGGGTCCAATCGTGCAGGCTCCCGAGTGCTGCTCACCGTGCTGTGGAATAAAGAGAAAAAAAAACAATTAAAATACTGACATGGTATGGCCCTGGCTGAAAAAAAAAAGTTACATCTAACATTTTTTTTCACATGTGGTGTGTAATATTTACCTTCTGGTGAGCATTGTTTCCCGGAGGAACGACAGGGCTTGTGCGTACTTGTACTTGCTCCTGCGTCCTCCAGATCCACTCGGGGCCCGCATCTCTTTATTGAACTCCTTCTTGAAACGATCCCTCACAGACCGCCACCGATTCACAATTCTGTTCCCTGAAACGAGAAAGGAGTGGTTAGTATACAACATCAGTGTTTCACAAACTCCAGTCCTCATGGTCCCCAGGGGTCATGTTTTCAGGATTTCCATAGTAAATAGAAATCCTGAACACATGATCCGTGGGGACTACGAGGACTGGAGTTCGGGAAACACTGGTTTACATCAAGCAACCGGTACTGTATATACTTACGCTCTTTAATCTGGGCCCGAACATCGAGGTCCTCCCAGCGGCCCACAAGGAGCGAACAGATTTCCTCCCAGAGTCGTCGGGTAACGATCAGGTCAGCGTGGCGGCAGTCAGCCATATTCCATAGCGGCTCCCTTTCTCTGACGAGATCGATGAGGTGGTCCACATCAATCCCTCCATCCTCACCGTCAGAGTCGGGAGCACGCTGTGAAGGCTGTTAAAGAAAAAGACAAAAATAACATAATTAGCCTCCACAAAAGAAATGAACTAAAAAGTGCAAAAAAAACAAAGCAAAAATATTTATACTTACACGCTGGTGAACGCCGCGTTGCTGTCGCTGACGACCCTGGGAGGCACTGCGAGGACCTCTTGGCCGAGCACCAGATTGGGAAGACTAGAGAAAAAAACAAAAAATGTTATGTCTTTGGATGTAGGCATTTGTTTGCTGTGTGTGGTCTGCAGAACGTTGTTTTCTATGTGTTGTGTGTAGTGTGATGTTGTGTTTCTGCGTTTGATGCAAAAAAACTTACCAATTGTGAGCCCACTCCAGGTGTCTGTCCACCCCTTCCTTCTTCTTCTGGGAGCTCCTCTTCATCTTGTGAATCCTGTTTTGAAATAAAAGGCAATGAATACACATATATTACAGAGATGATGGATTTTGGAAATAAAAACTTACCGTCAAATGCTGACGATGCGAGGGAGGGCTCCCAGAAGATGATGTGCTGTCCTGTTGATGGCCAGACTCCATGGCTGTGGGTATTGCTGCTGCTGTTGCTGCTGCCAGTGATGCCATTTCTGCTGCTGCTGCTGCTGCAGCTGCATCTCTTTGGCGGCTGTTGAATAAAGAGAAACAAAGGGCCAATGAATATCTTGATATTCCATGGCCCTAGTTTGGAGGAATGGGGGATTTGATAATTACCGTCTCTCATCTGCTGCTGGACTCCCCTCCTCAGCATGTTCCATTTGCTGCTCCATTTGTGGTGGTGCTGATGGTGCTGCTGCTGCAGATGTCTGCTGCCTTCTCCTGCTCCTGGTTCTTGGCTTGGGTGGCATGTTGGGTGTGGCTGAGGGTCCCATTGTCTTGCTTTTATATATCTCCTGTGGGCAGAGCTACTGAGCATGCTCAGACCAAAAAACCGGATCCGGCGCATTGCGGCGCTCATAGGCTTTCATTGTGTGAAAAAGCCGGACGCGCCGGATCCGGCGTGTCCGGCTTTTTCGCCGGAGACAAAAAACGTTACAGTAGCCGTTTTTTCCAGACGCCGGATCGCGACACATTGCCGGATCCGGCGAAAACCGGATGAAACGCATGGCCATCCGGCGCGATCCGGCGCAAATGCAAGTCAATTGGGGGGAAACCGGATCCGGCATTGCATTTCGCCGGATCCGGTTTCTGTCAAAAGCGCCGGATCGCGCCTGACGGCGAAAACCTGATGTGTGAAAGAGGCCTAATGCTACCACCACAGTGCCCCATAATGCTGCCACAGTGCACCCATAGTACTGCCACAGTGCACCCATAATGCTGCCAGACACAGTGCTCCCACACTACTACCACAGTGCCCCCATAATACTACCACCACAGTGCCCCCATAATACTACCACCACAGTGCCCCATAATGCTACCACCACAGTGCCCCATAATGCTGCCACAGTGCACCCATAGTACTGCCACAGTGCACCCATAATGCTGCCAGACACAGTGCTCCCACACTACTACCACAGTGCCCCCATAATACTACCACCACAGTGCCCCCATAATGCTACCACCACAGTGCCCCATAATGCTGCCACAGTGCACCCATAGTACTGCCACAGTGCACCCATAATGCTGCCAGACACAGTGCCCCCACACTACTACCACAGTGCCCCCATAATACTACCACCACAGTGCCCCCATAATGCTACCACCACAGTGCCCCCATAATGCTACCACCACAGTGCCCCATAATGCTGCCACAGTGCACCCATAGTACTGCCACAGTGCACCCATAATGCTGCCAGACACAGTGCCCCCACACTACTGCCACAGTGCCCCCATAATACTACCACCACAGTGCCCCCACACTACTACCACAGTGCCCCTATACTACTGCCACCACAGTGCCCCCATAATGCTGCCACCACAGTGCCCCCATAATACTACCACCACAGTGCCCCCATACTACTACCACAGTGCCCCCATACTACTGCCACCACAGTGCCCCCATAATGCTGCCAGACACAGTGCCCCCACACTACTACCACCACAGTGCCCCCATAATACTACCACCACAGTGCCCCCATACTACTACCACAGTGCCCCCATACTACTGCCACCACAGTGCCCCCATAATGCTGCCAGACACAGTGCCCCCACACTACTACCACAGTGCCCCCATACTACTGCCACCACAGTGCCCCATAATGCTGCCAGACACAGTGCCCCCACACTACTACCACAGTGCCCCCATAATACTACCACCACAGTGTCCCCATAATACTACCACCACAGTGCCCCCATAATGCTACCACCACAGTGCCCCCATAATGCTACCACCACAGTGCCCCATAATGCTGCCACAGTGCACCCATAGTACTGCCACAGTGCACCCATAATGCTGCCAGACACAGTGCCCCCACACTACTGCCACAATGCCCCCATAATACTACCACCACAGTGCCCCATAATGCTGCCAGACACAGTGCCCCCACCCTACTGCCACAGTGCCCCCACACTACTACCATAGTGCTCCCATACTACTGCCAGCCACAGTGCCCCCCATAATACTGCCAGCTACAGTGCCCCCACACTACTACCACAGTGCCCCCACACTACTACCACCACAGTGCCCCCATAATACTACCACCACCACAGTGCCCCCATAATGCTACCACCACAGTGCCCCATAATGCTGCCACAGTGCACCCATAGTACTGCCAGACACAGTGCCCCCACACTACTGCCACAGTGCCCCCATAATACTACCACCACAGTGCCCCATAATGCTGCCAGACACAGTGCCCCCACCCTACTGCCACAGTGCCCCCACACTACTACCATAGTGCTCCCATACTACTGCCAGCCACAGTGCCCCCATACTACTACCACAGTGCCCTCATACTACCACAGTACCCCCATACTACTACCATAGTGCCCCCATACTACTGCCAGCCACAGTGCCCCCATACTACTACCACAGTGCCCTCATACTACCACAGTACCCCATACTACTACCATAGTGCTCCCATACTACTGCCAGCCACAGTGCCCCCCATAATACTGCCAGCTACAGTGCCCCCATACTACTACCACAGTGCCCCCATACTACTACCACAGTGCCCTCATACTACCACAGTACCCCCATACTACTACCATAGTGCCCCCATACTACTGCCAGCCACAGTGCCCCCATACTACTACCACAGTGCCCTCATACTACCACAGTACCCCCATACTACTACCATAGTGCCCCCATACTACTGCCAGCCACAGTGCCCCCATACTACTACCACAGTGCCCTCATACTACCACAGTACCCCATACTACTACCATAGTGCTCCCATACTACTGCCAGCCACAGTGCCCCCCATAATACTGCCAGCTACAGTGCCCCCATACTACTACCACAGTGCCCCCATACTACTACCACAGTGCCCTCATACTACCACAGTACCCCCATACTACTACCATAGTGCCCCCATACTACTGCCAGCCACAGTGCCCCCATACTACTACCACAGTGCCCTCATACTACCACAGTACCCCCATACTACTACCATAGTGCCCCCATACTACTGCCAGCCACAGTGCCCCCATAATACTGCCAGCTACAGTGCCCGCATACTACTACCACAGTGCCCCCATACTACTGCCAGCCACAGTGCCCCCCATAATACTGCCAGCCACAGTGCCCTCATACTACTACCTCAGTGCCCCCATACTGCTACCATAGTGCCCCCATACTACTACCACAGTGCCCCCATACTACTGCCAAACACAGCGCCCCCATAATACTGCCAGTCACTGTGCCCCCATAATACTGCCAGCCAGTCACTGTGCCCCCATAATACTGCCAGCCACTGTGCCCCCATACATACTACCATAGTGCCCCATACTGCTTACCACAGTGCTCCCATACTACTACCACAGTACCCCCATACTGCTACCACAGTACCCCCATACTGCTACCACAGTGCCCCATACAACTGCCAGCCACAGTGCCCCCATAATACTGCTACCACAGTGCCCCCATAATACTGCCAGCCACAGTGCCCTCATACTACTACCTCAGTGCCCCCATACTGCTACCATAGTGCCCCCATACTACTACCACAGTGCCCCCATACTACTACCACAGTGCCCCCATACTACTGCCAAACACAGCGCCCCCATAATACTGCCAGTCACTGTGCCCCCATAATACTGCCAGCCAGTCACTGTGCCCCCATAATACTGCCAGCCACTGTGCCCCCATAATAATGCCACAGTGCCCCCATACATACTACTACCATAGTGCCCCCATACTGCTTACCACAGTACCCCCATACTGCTACCACAGTACCCCCATACTGCTACCACAGTGCCCCCATACTGCTACCACAGTGCCCCCATACTGCTACCACAGTGCCCCCATACTACTGCCAGCCACAGTGCCCCCCATAATACTGCTACCACAGTGCCCCCATACTACTGCCAGCCACAGTGCCCCCCATAATACTGCTACCACAGTGCCCCCATACTACTGCCAGCCACAGTGCCCCCCATAATACTGCTACCACAGTGCCCCCATACTACTGCCAGCCACAGTGCCCCCCATAATACTGCTACCACAGTGCCCCCATACTACTACCACAGTGCCCCCATACTACTACCACAGTGCCCTCATACTACTACCACAGTACCCCCATACTACTACCATAGTGCCACCATACTACTGCCAGCCACAGTGCCCCCATAATACTGCCAGCTACAGTGCCCCCATTCCACTACCACAGTACCCCATACTACTACCATAGTGCCCCCATACTACTGCCAGCCACAGTGCCCCCCATAATACTGTCAGCTACAGTGCCCCCATACTACTACCACAGTACCCCCATACTACTACCACAGTGCCCCCATACTGCTACCACAGTGCCCCCATACTACTACCACAGTGCCCCCATACTACTGCCAGACACAGTGCCCCCATAATACTGCCAGCCACAGTGCCCCCATACTATTACCTCAGTGCCCCCATACTGCTACCATAGTGCCCTCATACTACTACCACAGTGCCCCCATACTACTGCCAACCACAGTGCCCCCATACTACTGCCAAACACAGCGCCCCCATAATACTGCCAGACACAGTGCCCCCATAATACTGCCAGACACAGTGCCCCCATAATACTGCCAGTCACAGTGCCCCCATAATACTGACAGCCATAACGCCATGTGCACATTCCGAGAATTGGTGAACCAGCATCTGGAAGAATGCAAATGTGAACACCGCCGAACTAATGAATGCCCACGATCAGGAACAGCAGCGTTTTGGATACAGCTCACCTGCGCTGCGTTCTACATTACCAGCACAGTGGATGGGATTTATAGACATCTCGTGCCCACTGTTCTTCTAGTTACTGCTGCATAAACTCTCCGCGGTGCGGGTCTATGATTAGAGTTGAGGGAATATCTTCGGTTCTCCGCTTATTCGGCGAGCTATAGCGCTTGTCGAATAAGCTACAGGGGGAACCCGGATCCTGGATCGTGCTGAACAGCTGATCGCTGCCGCAGCGGGCTGTGTCACTGTCACAGCACATGCATGGGGAGCCTGTGTCTTGAGCTCTCCATGCATGTGCGGCAGGCTCGGACTGGCCCATAGGGGAACAGGGGAACCCCCCGGTGGGTCCCTGTGCAAATCTGGGCCCCCAACCCCACTGTATGGGCAGTACTTAGCATAATTCACTTGATTCACTCTGTATAGAAAAAGCAGCATCTCATTCATTAACCAAACTACCCAGTTTATTATTATTATTATTATTATTATTATTATTATTATTATAAAAATAAATAAATAAATCTTTATTTTTATATAGCGCTAACATATTCCGCAGCGCTTTACAGTTTGCACACATCATCATCACTGTCCCCGATGGGGCTCACAATCTAAATTCCCTATTAGTATGTCTTTAGGATGTGGGAGGAAACCAGAGTGCCCGGAGGAAACCCACGCAAACACGGGGAGAACATACAAACTCCTTGCAGATGTTGTCCTTGGTGGGATTCGAACCCAGGACCCCAGCGCTGCAAGGCTGCAGTGCTAACCACTGAGCCACCATGCCGCCCTAATGAGGGCGGTGTAATACCCCCTCAAGAAAAAAAAAAATATTTCAATGAGTTTTTTATGGTTTTTTTCTTGCATTTTTCTTTTGTCAGTATGGAAATATTAAACAGAAGACATCCACTGCGTCTGTTATGACTGGCTTTTCAATTTCCTTACATTTATTGTTTTTGTAGTGCCTTTCATAAAGCTGGTACGGCCCTTTTTGGCTACTTTGTGGTGTTTTTCTCCCATAGTATTTAATCGTTTTTTAATAACTGTTGTTGTTACTGTCAGGCTTCGTTCACACACTACCACATTTTTTAGTCCTTTCTGTAAAAAAAAACAATAACAGCCCTTGTATGTTATTCATCGTTTAAATGTATTGGTGCACAAAAAAAACCCACGGATCACATATGATTCAACCGTATAGTGTCCAGTTTTTACGGATGCAGAGCGATTCTTTAGTTTAGGGAACTGTGTTTTGTAGTGTAAATTTTAATAACTGCTGATGCATAGAAACGGACGCCAAATGGATGACAGTATAAAAAAATCTAAGTTCCCATCGCAAATATTTTTCTATGTTTTTGATGTTGCAGATTTTCTGCAGCATTTCTGAGCCAATTAAATAAATTAAGTTTTTTGCATATTTTTGGGTTGTGTTTTTTTAACCCCTTCCCGACATGCACCATACTAGTACTGCTCTGCGGGAACTGCATTCCCACACACCGCTGTGCTAGTACGGCAGCACAATCACGCGGCCTCAGGCTGAGCGCCGCGGCAATCGCGTGCAGGTGTCAGCTGTATGTGACAGCTGACACCCTGCAGCAATGCCCACGATCGGTGCTTGCAGCAATCGTGGGCATTTAACCCCTCATGCCGCTGTCAGTACTGATAGCAGCATAGAGAAGAATTGCGCAGGGAGGTGGTTCCCTGCGCTCTCCCACCGGAATAACACAAGTTAGGGTTACGGTTGGGATTAGGATTAGGGTTGGAATTAGGGTTAGGGTTGGAATTAGGGTTAGGGTTGGAGTTAAGATTAGGGTTGGGATTAGGGTTAGGGTTTGAGTTAGATTTGGGGGTTCCCACTGTTTAGGCACATCAGGTGCTCTCCAAACGCGACATGGCGTTTGATCTCAATTCCAGCCAATTTAGCATTGAAAAGTCAAATGGCGCTACTTCCCTTCCGAACTCTGCCATGCACCAAAAATAGTGATTTACCCCCACATATGGGGTATCAGCATAATCAGGACAAATTGCACAACAACTTTTTGGGTTCCAATTTGTCCTGTTACCCTTGGAAAAATATAAAATTGGGGGTGAAAAGATCATTTTTGTGAAAAAAATATGATTTTTTATTTTTACGGCTCTACATTATATACTTCTGTGAAGCACCTGGGGGTTTAATGTGCTCACCACACATCTAGATAAGTTCCTTAAGGGGTCTAATTTCCAAAATGGTGTCACTTGTGAGGAGTTTCCACTGTTTAGGCACATCAGGGGCTCTCCAAACACGACATGGCATCCAATCAGAATTCCAGCCAATTTTGCATTGAAAAGTCAAACGATGCACTTTCCCTTCCGGGCTCTGCCATGCGCACACACAGTGGTTTACCCCCACATATGGGGTATCAGCGTACTCAGGACAAATTGCACAACAAATTTGTCATGATCCCAGTGCAGGTTTTGACCTGCACGTCAGGGGTTAATGTCTTGAGCTCAGTGCAGGCTTTGACCTGCACGCCTGGGATTAATTATTGTGGCCTCTCTTTGGTTCTGTGAGAGCTTCTTATAGACCTGAGAAACTCCAATCCCCGTCAGTTATACTTTTGCCTTTGGCCGAGTGTGTCGACCCCTGTGTGCCTGTGCCTTGTCTTCTAGCTTGCTATAGGTTCTGACCCAGTTCTGTCTTCCGTTCTGAGTTTGCCTGTTGATTCTGTACTGCGCTAACCTTTCTGTGTATGACTCAGTGCCTGTGACTCGACTATTCTTTGCTCGCCCCTTTTGTACTTTGCAGCTATATCCATGTATGACTCATTGGCTACGTCCTGACTATCCGTTCTGTCTAAACCCCTGGTTTTGTCGTGCAGTCTCGTGCTTTGACCCTGGCCTGATCTGTTTACGTCCCTGTCTATGCCCCTTGGTAACTTTGTCCCGTCGTTACCCTGCTAGGAGTTTTCCTGCAGCTCTTAGCTCTCTGAGGTCTAGGCCACGACCCCAGCAGTCACGAGCTTCAGGTCCTGTTGGTCTGAAGCACGCACCTTCTCTGCTGCTGCCCACGCCACAGGTATCTCTGAGCACAGTTTGTCTTACTCAGGACAGGCGCACTGGCTCAGTGAGCAAGTGCAGTGCGGTGTTCCTGACAAAATTTTAGGGTCCAATTTCTCCTGTTACCCTTAGTAAAATAAAACAAATTGGATATGAAGTAAATTTTTTGTGAAAAAAAGTTAAATGTTCATTTATTTTAAACATTCCAAAAATTCCTGTGAAGCACATGAAGGGTTAATAAACTTCTTGAATGTTGTTTTGCATATCTTGAGGGGTGCAGTTTTTATAATGGTGTCATTTTTGGGCATTTCTATCATATAGGCTCCTCAAAGTCACTTCAAGTGTGGGGTGGTCCCTAAAAAAATGGTTTTGCAAATTTTGTTTTAGAAATGAGAAATTGCTGGTCAACTTTTAACCCTCATAACTTCCTAACAAAAAAAACTTATGTTTCCAAAATTGTGCTGATGTAAAGCAGACATGTGGGAAATGTTATTTATTAACTATTTTGTGTGCTATGACTCTCTATTTTAGGGGCATAAAAACTAAAAGTTTGAAAATGGCAAAATTTTCAAAATATTTGCCAAATTTCCTTTTTTCACAAATAAACGCAAGTCATAACGTAGAAATTTTACCACTATCATAAAGTACAATATGTCACGAGAAAACATTCTCAGTATAACCAGGATCCATGGCAGCGTTTCAGAGTTATGACCTGATAAAGTGACAGTGGTCAGAATTGTAAAAATTGGCCTGGTCATTAAGGTGAAAACAGGCTTTGTCTCAACAGGGTAGATCAGTACACTTGCACAGGAGCCATGACAAGAAGCAAGGAAGATGATGCCATGACATGAAGATGGGAGGCGCCGGACCCGCGACACGCATCAGACCGGACCGCCCCCCTACTATAACCTGTAGATATGGGGTTACTCTTCAGATTAATAGCATTCTGAACCTGCCCGATGCCGGCACTTAGAGCCCCAATGCTGAGAGAAAATTAACTTTAATGTTTTCGGCAGCATTTGTCGTTCGGCCACCGGAGTGGCGCCGGCGTAAGTTCAATCACTTTTTGTGCACATAGAGCAGTGGCTGTAACTACGCCCCCAGCAATGACAGAAGACCGGACCTAATGACGAGCTGGCTGTCAGTCAGTGCCGGGGGCGCGGTTATAGCCGCTGCTCCCAATCGTTAGTGGGAGAAATAAAGTTAATTTCCTCCTGGCAGCGGGGCTCTCAGTGCGGGGGCCGGGCAGGTTCAGAATGCTATTAACCTGTAGATTAGCCCCATATCTCCCCACAATTTCAGGTTAATAGAATTTTTTCATGTTACAGGTTCCAAGTTAATGTGGAAAATCGTCAAATAAAACGCATATTTACCTGAAGAGAAGTGAACATGTTGTGGATGTCGGATGCACGCTTCAGGACAGTTTCTGCAGCATTAAAAAAAAGCACCGTGGACAAGAGCTTTGTATCAATCCCATTCACATTGCTGGAACTGTAAGGCTGTGTGCACACGCTGCGGATTTTGCTGCGGTTCCGCAGCGGTTTTGGCCGCTGCGGACCCGGAGCAGTTTCTGCTGCGGTGTACAGTACCATTATTCCCTATGGGAATTAAAAACCGCAATGCAGATGGTGCAGAATTTTCCGCGCGGATTATCTGCGGTTTTCAATCCGCAGAAAGAATTGACATGTCAATTCTTTGTGCGGATTCTGCTGTGGTTTGAAAAACCGCAGAGCAATCCGCAGGTAAAACCGCAGGTATTTTGACCTGCGGTTTCACCTGCGGATTTTACAAAATCCGCGCGGATGAATCCGCACCTAATCCGCAGCGTGTGCACACAGCCTGAGGGCTCACTCAAACATCAGTTTTTCTCGTACGAGTATCATCAGTGTTTTCTAAGGATAACACTCGTAACTCTGATGGTCTTTGGGGCTGTGCACAAGGCCGATTTTTTTCCTCAGGACGGGTGGTCCACTTTAAAAAATGTAGACGTGTCCAATTTAGACTTGAGGGTTGGCTCAAAATTGACATTGCAAGTCTTATGGGTCTGTGAAAAAATAGGACTGCACTCGGATGACAACCAAATGTAGTCCAATTTTCACACGCTGTCAAAAAGGAGAAGGTATAGAATTGTTTTTTCCACAGGAGAAAAACTGAAGACACTCAGACCACACTCTGATCAAAATAATCAGTCCATTTTCCTCATATGTGAAAAAAACCGTATCTCTGTATGAGGCCTAAGACGCTGCGTTTTTTGCTCATGAACATCCGCAGTGGAAAAAACGTACCAAAATCTCATGGCGGGAACTCAGCCTAAGGGGAAACTGACAGCAGGATTTTCCCCCCGAATATGTTAGGAGCGCTGTAAACCTTTGGGACATATGACGTATACTTTTGGACGTCGTAGGCCACGTTCACACATTCAGTGTTTTACCTCAGTATTTGTAAGCCAATACCAGGATAGGGTGACAAATACAGAAGTGATGATGTGTCTCTATTATACGGCTATGTGCACACGTAGATTTAGGTCCTGTGGATTTCTCCGCGTGGATTTGGAAAAATCCGCAGGTAAACTCTCAGGTCAAAAGACCTGCGGTTTACCTGCGGATTAGCCTGCGGTTTAGCCCTGCGGTTTCACACCTCTACAATGGAGAAGGTGTGAAACCGCTGCGGATTCCGCACAAAGAATTGACATGCTGCGGATTTGAACCCGCACGAAATCCGCGCTGAAAATTCCCCAGCGTGAGCACAGTGTTTTTCAATTTACCATTGAAAACAATGGTACTGTACAACACAGCTAAATCTGCTGCGGACCCGCAGAGCCTGAAATGCTGCGAATCTGCAGCAGAATCCGCACCATGTGCACATGGCCTACTTTTCCTCTGATTGTTCCACTCCTGGTTTTACAAACACTGAGGTAAAAATACTGACCCTGTGAACGTGGTTATGTTGCCATGAAGAGCTTTTGTTGCGTTTTTGATGTTGCAGAATTTCTGCACCTATTATATAAATTAGGCTACTTGTATTTTTCAACATGTGTTTTTATTGTGTTTTTGACACTGCGTTTTTTGTCTCTTGTTGGTGTGTCATGCTTTAAATAAAGCTGCTTTGCTTTTGATACTTCCTGGTATTTGGCTTTGACAAAACTTTATTGATATACTTATGTGTATTACATGTGTTTTTGATGTGATTCCGTCATTAGACGCACTTAAAACGCATGTGCATTTTTTACTTGCAGAATTTCCACATCTAATGCAAATTTATGAGGAAACTCCTCACAGAAAACGCAGCGTACAAGCGAGAGAAATTGACATGTTGCATATTTGAAACTACCACCGCAGGTGAATTTACGCTGCTTTAAATGGAAGCATAGCGGCCACAAGATTTCTACAAATCCCATCCACTTTGTGTTATTGATGCAGCAAAAATATGCAGCAGTAAAAACTCCTGGTGTGAACGTCACCTTAGGCCTCTTTCACACTTCAGTTATTTTGCATCAGTTATAATCCGCCAAAAAGGCGGACAAGCGGATCCGTTCTCAACTGATGTGAAGAGGAGAGAGAGAGAGAGAGAGAGAGAGAGAATTTTTTTTTTGTTTTGTCCGGCAGTAAAAAACGGATGCAACGGACAGCAATCCGTCACAATCCGCCATTAATGCAAGTCAATGGGAAAAAAACGGATCCTCAAAAAAAATTTGAGGATCCGTTTTTTTTTCAAAACCTGGCGGATTGTGACTGATTGTAAAAAACGGAAGTGTGAAAGAGGCCTTAGCGTCACTACATGCCTTTGTGAACAAAATAGTATTTTGCACACACGTGTATGTATGTGACACACTGACCCAGATAATAGCCACACCGCAAATACATAAATCTCACACATCTGTGCGTGTATGAGCCTCGTCGCTGCCTACCACTGACATTATGGATGCTGGCGTAACAGCGAGTCCTGACACAGCTGTCCCTGCCCTGCTTACGCTCAAAGCTTTCAGCTTTCTGGGAGGATCCACAGATTTAGGATCACGTTAGGATACCTGACACATCCTCCCTCTCAGGCAATTTCTCCACCTGCTAAATGTCCTCATAGTCGGTCACAAACTGCACCTGTCCCAAATCCACAAGGCAAAACCAGACAGAACTGGCTGTGGATATAATGATGTCATTACCGGTGAAGCAAGGGGTTAAATCCGCTGGGTGGCCAGAGATTAGGTGAAATAAAGATCTCTATCTCACAAAGACACCACTAAGGCCACGTTCACACCTTGGTGCAGATTTTACTTCCATATTTTCTGCTCGTAAAACCTGCAGCATTTTACAGAACCAGCAAAGTGGATGAGTTTTAACATCATTTTATTCTCATGCTGCATTTTTTAAAAAAAAAGAAAATAAGAAATTGGTAGTTGTTGCTTTTTTTTCATCTGCAGCATATCAATTCCTGATGTGGAAAGACATCTTTATGGCGTAGATATTTACCATTTATTTCCATATGATATTGTTTGTTTTTGACATTTTTGGAGATTATTCATACCTACTATATTTATGTGTGATGGATCCTTTCCTCTGTAGGAAAAAAAAAAATATATTCTTGAGAAAAATGTAACATTTTTGCACTGAGAAAAATTCTTTAATACATTGAGTCCTATTGTATAAGAGAGAGATAGTAAGTGACCCACAGGAAATACCACACATAATAGGCACATTTTTAACTCATTTTGAATGCTTTTTTTTTTTTTTTTTTACACACGGTTTTACCTGTCTTTACCCCCATTTATTGGAATTGGTGAAAAATGTTTCAAAAACACAGAAAGAATTGACACGCTGCAGATTTGATGGTTCAAATTTGCATGGAGAAAATAAGCAATGTGTGCACGACATTTCAGAAATCGGATTTACTTTCCTGGAGCAGTAAAGTGCAGAGTTTTTTTTACCCTTGAAAAACTCATGGAAAAAATCCAGCTAAAATGGATTATGTGAACAAACCCTTAAAGGGAATCTGTCACCCCTTTTTAGAGATATCATGTAATGATATCATTCAATTGTGTGTCACATAAGGATTCTCTTAGTACTTTTGCTTCCCCCTGACCCCGCACCTTTCATGCATAAATACCTTTTTTATATCGGTTCAGATGTATGTAAACTGCCGCTGTCCGGTCCGGGGCTTATTCACCTGCTCCGCCTCCTCCCTGTCTTGCTCTACGCATTTCTTCTTGCCTAGAGCAAGACAGGGAGGGGGGAGTAGGTGAATAAGCCCCGGACCGGACAGCGGCAGTTTACATACATCTGAACCGATATAAAAAAGGTATTTATGTGTAGGGTTGGTGGGCCGAGCTGGGGGGTGGTCCCTCGATATACTGCGCAGTGACGTACAGACACACGATGAGGCAAGTTTCGGGTACAACAGGGCCAAGTTTATTCTCTTGCCATCCACCTGACGGCCTCCGGAGTACACCGCACTTCAATTCACTTTGCTTCACTTCACTTATCGACCCCCCGTTTCCAGGGCCGCTTCCCGCAGACCGTACTTTACATCGGGGACGTACATTTACGCACCGTTCACTCTTTGACGCTCCTGTCAGATCCGTCACTGTGGCCGCCTTAGACCCGTAAACCAACAGTACTTTTACTGATCAGTCGTCTCTCAATACGGTATGCTTTACCTCGGTGCCTCGTCTATGCTGCAGTACTTTTGTATCAGGACCACCCCCCTGACTTTCTCTCTCCTCAGTCCCCCTGGTTTGGTTTTCCTCACAGTGCACAAACTGTCGTAGTCCTCCTGTCACTGGAGCTCCCTCTGGGGACTGGAACGTTCTGGAACCCTCCTGTCAAATTTATATCATTCCCGATTCTCTGTAACTCCGCCCCCATGACAACGGTTTCCTAAGCCCTAAGCTGATGTCAAGTCCTTTGCTCACACTCCTCCCTGCCCTCTAATGGTCAACCCAAGGTACTGCACGTCCACTACACTTTCTCAGCTGTTTCCCCACTGTAGTAACTGACACCTGTCTAAACTGTGCAAACCTCCCTTTCTCTATTCTGACAAGTCCATCTGTCCGTCAGGTCACCTTCCCTACACATGCATGAAAGGTGCGGGGTCAGGGGGAAGCAAAAGTACTAAGAGAATCCTTATGTGACACACAATTGAATGATATCATTATATGATATCTCAAAAAAGGGGTGACAGATTCCCTTTAAGCTGGCTGTAATTTGTGATAGTTGTCAGACAAATGCACCTAACTCCACTTTATATATGCTTGCTCACCAAATATGTGTGTTTTTTAATGGGTAAGTAAGTTACTACTGCCCATCCGACAGTGTGTGAGGAGGCCTTCAGACTCCACCCTAATTGAAGACATCGAGGGGGGCAGAGTCGGAGGATCAGGTACTTGGAATTCAACATGTCCAGTCCTCTTTTTCACAGGGAAGATGAACCTCTGCTAAGCTGTCTGATGTGATTTATATCAGTCCTCCCATTGAGAGTACAATTATTCTAAGGGCTCATACTCATTTGCGAGAAAAACGGACGAGTGCAATCTGATAAAAAATCGGATTGCACTCGGACCAATGTTATTCAATGTGTTACAGCTCATCTGCAATTTTTTTCTCAGCTGACATCGGACTGAGAAAAAAAATCGCAGCATACTGCGTATTGCTGTGTAGCTCAGACGAGACTCGCTAATGCAAGTCAATGGATGCGAGAAAAAAATCGCACAGCACTCGCACCATGCGTATGCCATCCGTTTTTTACAGATACCTTACCATTCTGTGGCATAGAACACGGTAAATGGTCCTGAAAATGATTGTACAATAATAGTTCCAGAGAAAAAAAATCGCACTGCATACGGATTGCATACGCAGGTTCTGTTTAAAAAATCGCATGCCACTCGCATTGTACTCGCATGACACTCATCCGGTTTTTCAGTCCTGATATTGGAACGTTTTTTTTCTTACATATGGGTAGGACTCGGAGCCCTTACTTAGCATGTGTATGGGGGCCAGGAGGACTGACTGAAGGCTGAACAAACACCATCTATTGTGTATAACCTAGAAATTAGCATGTCTATCTACCCGACATACCCACATTCTGTACTGCAGGTCAGGATCTTATTCCATAGACACAATGGCCTCTCCTTCTGAGGCTGTGTGCACACGCTGCAGATTCTGTTCCGGATCCGCATCGGATTTGGCCCTGCGGATCCGCAGCAGTTTCTGCTGCGGTGTACAGTACCATTATTCCCTATGGGAATTAAAAACCGCTGTGTAGACGCTGCGGAATTTTCCGCACGGATTTTGCTGCGGTTTCAAATCCGCAGAAAGAATTGCGTGTGCGCACAGCCTTAACAGGTGCTTTACAGATTTTTATTTTTAGATAACTGTTGGGGATCCCCTATATGCAGTCCATGTCGCTGGGCTGGGCAGAGCATAATATATTTCCATTAGGAGTAAGGTGTAAGACCCTGCCAAGACCCCCTTAGTAGCAGCCCAGGAGAACAGAATCAGGTGCTGAAATGTAGGTGATGTGGCGAGAGAGTAGGTAGAGCCTCATAACAATTAATTTGTACACATGTACTTGTGGCGCCCCTGAGGCTCAGTCGCCACAGAGGTACTGCACCTCCTCCTGAGTTGTGGTACCCCACCATCCAGGTAAGGTGGAGACACCTGACCACACTCCAACACCTGCACTCCACACCACAAAGTAGTGTAGCAAAGCACCTATTGGTGGCTCCCTGCTTGGAACACGAAACGTGCTGGGTGGTGGGTGGAGTTTAGTTTACATTCAAGACAGCGGGAAGAGTTTAGGATTTCTAGTTGGGTTGAGTTGAGTTGTTGGTCAGTAAGCAGTGAGAGAAGAAGTTCCTCAGAGAGAGGGATAGATGGATGGAAGTGCTGCAGCAGATCCCAGTGACCTGGGTCTGCTGTCACAGGAAAGGAAGAGAGAGAGAGCGACATAGACTGAAAGCCTGATTCTCCATAGAAAGAAAGATTAGTAAGGAACGTGAGGAGTAAAAGAGAACAGAGGATGTGGGTTAGAAGAGAACCCTTCCTAGAAGTTCTAAGCGCAAGCCTGGGGCCCGGTCCCCGATATTGTATTTATACTAATGGTCCTGCAGCAGACACGGTAGGAATAGAAGTAGTGACCGCTTTATTCCCACACAAGACTTGGGGGCACAACAGCAACTGGATAGTGAGCCGGGACTTAGTAGCAAGGAGTCCCCGAAGCAGGCTACAGCTGTCTGCCGTACAAGTAGAGTTCATAAGAACATCAGACAGTAGGCACTCCAGTGTAACTCAGTACTAGGAGTACTTCATATAAAGGCACTATAAGAGGAGACGTTCAGAAAGGCACATTTTGGCGGAGTGTTGGAAAGGAGTATTCCATCTTGCCTGGAGGTTGACTGAGTCCCTGACCCGGAGGACACGGCATGGAGGCAGGCACCTGTTTGTGCAACAGACTGTGAGTAAAGCTTTGGAACTACATGCCCTGGTGTCCTCCACTCATTCCTGCGCCACACACCTGGCACCGCTACATCCCTGTGCCTACACTGTACCATTCCTGCAACGCTTATCTACACTGCCCTGGGATTACAGATTCACCTGTGGGGAGCTATAACATCTTTGCTGCGCCATACCATCAGTCCCAGAGGATCTGCATGCAGCGTCGGCTTAACATCTCCCTTGCCGAACACCACAGGTGGCGTCACGAATCCTTTATAAACTTTATTCCATCATCCCAACTCAACCCCTTTTACATGGGCGCCCAGGGCCACGGACCGGGTCACCGCTGCTATGACATTCCCCTCTGAAGGACCGGACCGGTACCGAGTACCCCACAGCCCTGGGAGGGCGACCCATACTTTATTCATATCTGGAATGAGGACATTTTGGAAGACCTCATTTCAGGTACGACTTAAGAAAGATACATCTTAAATACTGGTTACTTCAATATGTGGCTATCAGTATTGGATCTTACAGAATGTGCACTTTTGGATTAAATACTTGTAATATCTCTTACCTGTCTGATGATTAATAAATTAGTAGACTCATTTTATCAACCTGCCGAGTGCTGCGATTTTCTTACATTTAGAACTTTTACCCATAGCTATCCCACCACTTTACAGCCATTTCCCACCTCCAAATGTGCGTCCAACACAAGGAACCTCTTGGAAGCAGTGGCGTCTAGGAGGTTTCAGCAAAGGCATTCTATGGTTATTAGCCGTGTAACACCGTACAACACTCTAATAGTAGCTCTGAACTGAAAGCTATCCATAAAATAATATATTTTTCTTTTCACTTCCATTATTAATCCTTCTTTTCTGTGTTCCTTTTACTTTTTTAGCACTTTTCGGAAGAGTTTAGGGCTGCATACAATAAGGATTCAAAGTGTTAATCATCTACACCAAGGGTGATAGCTTGCTGATTGCTGGGATCCTCACTGATCCTATAAATGGGGCTTTAGGGTGTCAATTTGAATTGAGAGGTGGTCTCGTATGTGCACCAACACAACATTTATTGTGTAAAGGATGGTCGGAAAAAGTGAAGTTAACACCTATCCAGTGGACTGATAATAGCTTGTATTCTTGTTACAACACCTTTAAATGCTGGCCATATATTTATATATACTGTCAGGTATTTCCTGAATCGACCTATAATGGATGCTCAGTTTGGCTGAGCATACATACTGATTACAATGGTCAGAGTGAGACATTTCTGGCATCTCCTTATCGCCAAGTAGAACAAATGATGGTTTGAGAAGCACATCTAAGGTGAGTCATAGGAAATGCCGAGGTTATTTTCTACTTTGGTGGGCATACTGCTAGGATCTCCTACCAACTGTAAAGGCTCCGTCACACACAGCGATCTCGCTAACAAGATCGCTGATTTTATGATGCCACAGCGAGATCGCTGTGTGTGACGGGGATCAGCGACCGCCCCCCCCCCCCCCCCCCGCCGGGTATCGCTGATCGTGCACTATCGTTCTTGGCCGTTTTTTCATCGTCGCTCTCCCGCTGGACAGCACGCATCGCTGTGTGTGGCAGCGGGAGCCAACGATCAGCGAGGCTCCCAGCGCTCTAAGCAGGCGCTGGGACCTGGTCTCTAAGGTAAATATCGGGTTACTAACCGGCGCGCGTCACTTAGTTATCCGATGTGTACCTTAGAAACCTGCGTGCTGGCAGCTCCCGGCGCGAGCACGCAGGTTTCTAAGGTACACATCGGGTAACTAAGTGACACGCGCCGCTTAGTAACCAGATATTTACCTTAGAGACCAGCGTCCTCGCTGGTGCAGATCGCTGGTGAAGCTGCCTGTTTGGCAGCTCACCAGCGATCATGTAGTGATGCACCAGCGATCCTGACAAGGTCGTATCATTGTTGGGATCACTGGTGCATCTTTATGCGTGACGGGGCCTTAAGTCTAGCGTGCGAGAAAATACCACTCCTGACTTCTAAGATAACATTCATCCCTCTGGATTTGTCTATTGCAGCTTTCTACATATGACATTTTGGTGTTTTCTGCAAGTAATTCTGGTAAAGTTTGGTTGATAAAATTCCAAACCTTTCTAGGTGAAGCTCAGCATACGTAGCAATTAGGTTTAGCTCTTATTTTCATTTACAGTGCCACTATACAACATATTTTCAAAAATATGATTCTGAGGAACCCATTACATAAGACCAAGGATTCACCCCCTCAATCTACAAAAATCTACTGTGCTACCCTCTCAACCATAGGTGCGTTGACACTATCTGATCGCTGTGAATGAGCGTTCTTGGGGACGCCTGTTTCCTGATATCGGCCAGTATGAACAGGTGAACAGTTACACAACCAATGACCAAACCGTTGGTTTGTCAGGACAGATCATTTTTAAGCTTGCTGAAAACATAAAACATTTTACCCAGCAGCACATGTGC
This sequence comes from Dendrobates tinctorius, assembly GCF_039654945.1. Lineage (NCBI taxonomy): Eukaryota > Metazoa > Chordata > Amphibia > Anura > Dendrobatidae > Dendrobates > Dendrobates tinctorius. The sequence goes on from NW_027361750.1 coordinate 720,989, forward strand.
ACAAAATATGTGCTGCCGAGGACGATGACAGACAATGCACCCAACACCATCTATTACTGGTCATTCTGTTTGCATTAGAAGTGTGTTCAGCCTCTCTAAACTGCTATTAAACGACTACCGAACGGCAAAGGTGAAGCTGATCGGCAGACGTCTTCGGTTGCAGGTTGTGTTTTGAAGCGCTCTTTCAGATAGAAAATCTTCAATTGTAACTAGATGCGTATTTCCTGAAGGAAGTACAGATAGTGCTTTGAAATGGTGCCCGGGCTGCCCCTTTAAGAGAGACCTGACTGCTGCCCCTGCAAGACTTTCAACTCAGGATCCGTTTTAACTGTGGGTGACTCTCAGGGGTCACTTTGGCCTCAGGGTCTGATTTGGTGGGTGGGGCCCCTCAGGATCCAATTCGGTGGCCTGGGCTCCTCAGGGATCGAATTGGTGGCCGGAATCCCTCAGGGTCCGATTTGGTGGGCGGGGCCCCTCAGGGTCCGATTTGGTGGGTGGGGCTCCTCAGGGTCCGATTTGGTGGGCGGGGCCACTCTGGGTCCGATTTGGTGGGCGGGGCTCCTCAGGTCCGATTTGGTGGGCGGGGCCCCTCAGGGTCCGATTTGGTGGGTGGGGCCACGCTGGGTCCGATTTTGGGGGAGGGGCCCCTCAGGGTCCGATTTAGTGGGCGGGGCCCCTCAGGGTCAGATTTGGTGGGCGGGGCCCCTCAGGGTCCGATTTGGTGGGTGGGGCCCCTCAGGGTGAGATTTAGTGGGCGGGGCCCCTCAGGGTCCAATTTGGTGGGTGGGGCCACTCTGGGTCCGATTTAGTGGGCTGGGCCCCTCAGGGTCCGATTTAGTGGGCGGGGCCCCTCAGGGTCCGATTTGGTGGGTGGGGCCCCTCAGGGTCAGATTTAGTGGGCGGGGCCACTCAGGGTCCGATTTGGTGGGTGGGGCAACTCTGGGTCCGATTTAGTGGGCTGGGCCCCTCAGGGTCCGATTTAGTGGGCGGGGCCCCTCAGGGTCTGATTTGGTGGGCGGGGCCCCTCAGGGTCAGATTTGGTGGGCGGGGTCTCTCAGGGTCTGATTTGGTGGGCGGGGCCCCTCAGGGTCCGATTTAGTGGGCGGGGCCCCTCAGGGTCAGATTTGGTGGGCGGAGCCCCTCTGGGTCAGATTTGGTGGGCGGGGTCTCTCAGGGTCTGATTTGGTGGGCTGGGCCCCTCAGGGTCCGATTTGGTGGGCTGGGCCCCTCAGGGTCCGATTTAGTGGGCGGGGCCCCTCAGGGTCAGATTTGGTGGGCGGGGCCCCTCAGGGTCCAATTTGGTGGGTGGGGCCCCTTAGGGTCAGATTTAGTGGGCGGGGCCCCTCAGGGTCCGATTTGGTGGGTGGGGCCACTCTGGGTCCGATTTAGTGGGTGGGGCCACTCTGGGTCCGATTTAGTGGGCTGGGCCCCTCAGGGTCCAATTTAGTGGGCGGGGCCCCTCAGGGTCCGATTTGGTGGGTGGGGCCCCTCAGGGTCCGATTTGGTGGGTGGGGCCCCTCAGGGTCAGATTTAGTGGGCGGGGCCCCTCAGGGTCCGATTTGGTGGGTGGGGACACTCTGGGTCCGATTTAGTGGGCTGGGCCCCTCAGGGTCCGATTTGGTGGGTGGGGCCCCTCAGGGTCAAATTTGGTGGGCGGGGCCCCTCAGGGTCAGATTTGGTGGGCGTGGTCTCTCAGGGTCTGATTTGGTGGGCGGGGCCCCTCAGGGTCCGATTTGGTGGGCGGGGCCACTCTGGGTCTGATTTGGTGGGCAGGGCCACTCTGGGTCCGATTTGGTGGGCGGGGCCACTATGGGTCCGATTTGGTGAGCGGGCCCACTCTGGGTCCGATTTAGAGGCCAGGGTGGCTCAGCCTCCGATTTGTAGGCCAGGGTCGATCAGCCTCCGATTTGGAGGCCGGGGTGGCTCAGCCTCCGATTTGGAGCCTGGGGTCACTCAGCTTTCGATTTGGCGTGCTGGCCCCTTAAGACTCATTTCGGTGCGCCGGCCCTTTAAGAATCACTTTGACGCGTTGGCCCTTTAAGAGCCAGTTTGGCTCACTGGGCTTCTAAATGCACTTTGGCACACATTCTCTCTCAGGGGCATGCGTCATGTGATGAAGCTAGATTTGCATTTGTGCTGTGGGTTTCGCTTTAAGAGCTATTATCTGCCAGAAACTCTGTCCTGGAGGGGTCATGTATAGTTCGTAGGCGTTGGCATAGTAACTGGGTGTGCCTGCGCATATCAATGAGCTTAACTGCCATTTGAATCGCCTCACGGCATGTTTTCTCTGTGGCAACATTTTCCCATTGAAATGCATTGAGGAAAATGTTTTTCAAACGCAAATTGCACAAAAACTACAAATCCGATCAACACGAAAATTACTTAGCACACCACTCGTGGACGCTGGCTTCGAAACGACACCTCAACGGAGTCTGTGCGTGTAGCGGTTCGGGCCGCATTAATTGCGTAAAATCAACTGAATAATAATAATTAGATGTGTATTTCCTGAAGGAAGTACAGTTAGTGCTGTGAAATGGAGCCCGGGCTGCCCCTTTAAGAGAGACTTGCCTGCTGCCCCTGCAAGACATTCAACTCAGAATCCGTTTTAACTGTGGTTGCCTCTCAGGGGCCACTTTGGCCTGTGAGGCCCCTCAGGGTCTGATTTGGTGGGTGGGGCCCCTCAGGATCCGATTCGGTGGCCTGGGCTCCTCAGGGCTTGAATTGGTGGACGGGATCCCTCAGGGTCCGATTTTGTGGGCGGAGCCCCTCTGGGTCCAATTTGGCGGGCGGAGCTACTCTAGGTCCGATTTGTAGGCCAGGGTCAATCAACCTCCGATTTGGAGCCTGGGGTCACTCAGCTTTCGATTTGGCGTGCCGGCCCTTTAAGACTCATTTTGGTGCGTCGGCCCTTTAAGAGCCAGTTTGGCTCACTGGGCTTCTAAATCCACTTTGGCGCACATTCTCTCTCAGGGGCATGCGTCATGTGATGAAGCTAGATTTGCATTTGTGCTTTGGGTTTCGCTTTAAGAGCTGAAATTATCTGGCAGAAACTCTGTCCTGGGGGGGTCATGTGAAGGTCGTAGGCGTTGGCATAGTAACTGGGTCTGCCTGCGCATATCAATGAGCTTAACTGCCATTTGAATCGCCTCAGGGCATGTTTTCTCTGTGGCAACATTTCCCCATTGAAAAGCATTGAGACAATGCATTCCAATGACGGGAAAATGTTTTTTCAAATGCAAATTGCGCAAAAACTTCAAATCCGAGCGACACGAAAAATACTTAGCACACCTCTCGTGGACGCTGGCTTCGAAACGACACCTCAACGGAGTCTGTGCGTGTAGCGGTTCGGGCCGCATTAATTGCGGAAATCAACTGAATAACTAGATGTGTATTTCCTGAAGGAAGTACAGATAGTGGTTTGAAATGGTGCCAGGGCTGCCCCTTTAAGAAAGACTTGCCTGCTGCCCCTGCAAGACTTTCAACTCAGGATCCGTTTTAACTGTGGGTGCCTCTTAGGGACCACTTTGACCTCAGGGTCCGTTTTTGTGGGTGGGGCCACTCAGGGTCCGATTTTGTGGCCGGGGCCCCTCAGGGTCCGATTTTGTGGGTGGAGCCCCTCAGGGTTCGATTTGGTGGGCGGGGCCACTCTCGGTCCAATTTGGTGGGTGGAGCCCCACAGGGTCCGATTTTGTGGCTTGGGCCCCTCAGGGTCCGATTTTGTGGCTGGGGCCCCTCAGGGTCCGCTTTGGTGAGCAGGGCCTTTCAGGGTCTGACTTGGTGGGCGGGGCCCCTCAGGGTCCGATTTGGTGGGCGGGGCCACTCTGGGTCTGATTTGGTGGGCGGGGCCCCTCAGGGTCCGAATTGGTGGCCGGGACCCCTCAGGGTCCAATTTGGTGGATGGGGCCCCTCAATGTCCGATTTGGTGGGCGGGGCCCCTCAGGGTCCGATTTGGTGAGCGGGGCCCCTCAGGGTCTGATTTGGTGAGCGGGGCCCTTCAGGGGCCACTTTGGCCTGTGGGGCCCCTCAGGATCCAATTTGGTGGCCTGGGCTCTTCGGGGCTTGAATTGGTGGCCGGGGCCCCTCAGGGTCCGATTTGGTGAGCGGGGCCCCTTAGGATCCGATTTGGTGGGCGAGGCTCCTCAGGGTCCGATTTGGTGAGCGGGGCCCCTCAGGCTCCGATTTGGTGAGCGGGGCCACTTTAGGTCCGATTTGGTGGGCGAAGCCCCTCTGGTACCGATTTTTTTGGCGGGGCCCCTCAGGGTCCGATTTGGTGGGCGGGGCCCCTCAGGGTCCGAATTGGTGGGTGCCCACTCAGGGTCCGAATTGGTGGGCGGAGCCCCTCTGGGTCCAATTTGGTGGGCGGGTCCCCTCAGGGTCCGATTTGGTGGGCGGGGCCCCTCAGGGTCCGATTTTGTGGGTGGGGCCCTTCAGAGTCCGATTTTGTGGGTGATTTTGTGGCCGGGGCCCCTCGGTCCGATTTTGTGGCCGGGGCCCCTCAGAGTCCGATTTTGTGGCCAGGGCCCCTCAGGGTCCGACTTGGTGGGCGGGGCCCCTCAGGGTCCGACTTGGTGGGCGGGGCCCCTCAGGGTCCGACTTGGTGGGCGGGGCCCCTCAGGGTCCGATTTGGTGGGCGGGGCCACTCTCGGTCTGATTTGGTGGATGGGGCCCCTCAGGGTCCGATTTGGTGGGCGGGGCCTCTCAGGGTCCGATTTGGTGGGCAGGGCCTTTCAGGGTCCGATTTGGTGAGCGGGGCTCCTCAGGGTCTGATTTGGTGAGCGGGGCCCTTCAGGGGCCACTTTGGCTTTTGGGTCCCCTCAGGATCCAATTTGGTGGCCTGGGCTCTTCGGGGCTTGAATTGGTGGCCGGGGCCCCTCAGGGTCCGATTTGGTGAGCGGGGCCCCTCAGGGTCAGATTTGGTGGGCGAGGCTCCTCAGGGTCCGATTTGGTGAGCGGGGCCACTCTAGGTCAGATTTAGTGGGCGAAGCCCCTCTGGTACAGATTTTTTTGGCGGGGCCCCTCAGGGTCCGATTTGGTGGGCGGGGCCCCTCAGGGTCCGAGTTGGTGGGTTGGGCCTCTCAGGCTCCGATTTGGTGGGTGGGGCCCCTCAGGGTCCGAATTGGTGGGCGGGGCCCCTCAGGGTCCGAATTGGTGGGCGGAGCCCCTCTGGGTCCAATTTGGTGGGCGGGTCCCCTCAGGGTCAGATTTTGTGGCAGGGGCCCCTCAGGATCCGATTTTGTGGGTGGGGCCCTTCAGAGTCCGATTTTGTGGGTGATTTTGTGGCTGGGGCCCCTCAGGGTCCGATTTGGTGAGCGGGGCCCCTTAGGATCCGATTTGGTGGGCGAGGCTCCTCAGGGTCCGATTTGGTGAGCGGGGCCCCTCAGGCTCCGATTTGGTGAGCGGGGCCACTCTAGGTCCGATTTGGTGGGCGAAGCCCCTCTGGTACCGATTTTTTTGGCGGGGCCCCTCAGGGTCCGATTTGGTGGGCGGGGCCCCTCAGGGTCCGATTTGGTGGGTGGGGCCACGCTGGGTCCGATTTTGGGGGAGGGGCCCCTCAGGGTCCGATTTAGTGGGCGGGGCCCCTCAGGGTCAGATTTGGTGGGCGGGGCCCCTCAGGGTCCGATTTGGTGGGTGGGGCCCCTCAGGGTCAGATTTAGTGGGCGGGGCCCCTCAGGGTCCAATTTGGTGGGTGGGGCCACTCTGGGTCCGATTTAGTGGGCTGGGCCCCTCAGGGTCCGATTTAGTGGGCGGGGCCCCTCAGGGTCCGATTTGGTGGGTGGGGCCCCTCAGGGTCAGATTTAGTGGGCGGGGCCACTCAGGGTCCGATTTGGTGGGTGGGGCAACTCTGGGTCCGATTTAGTGGGCTGGCCCCCTCAGGGTCCGATTTAGTGGGCAGGGCCCCTCAGGGTCTGATTTGGTGGGCGGGGCCCCTCAGGGTCAGATTTGGTGGGCGGGGTCTCTCAGGGTCTGATTTGGTGGGCGGGGCCCCTCAGGGTCCGATTTAGTGGGCGGGGCCCCTCAGGGTCAGATTTGGTGGGCGGAGCCCCTCTGGGTCAGATTTGGTGGGCAGGGTCTCTCAGGGTCTGATTTGGTGGGCTGGGCCCCTCAGGGTCCGATTTGGTGGGCTGGGCCCCTCAGGGTCCGATTTAGTGGGCGGGGCCCCTCAGGGTCAGATTTGGTGGGTGGGGCCCCTCAGGGTCCGATTTGGTGGGTGGGGCCCCTTAGGGTCAGATTTAGTGGGCGGGGCCCCTCAGGGTCCGATTTGGTGGGTGGGGCCACTCTGGGTCCGATTTAGTGGGTGGGGCCACTCTGGGTCCGATTTAGTGGGCTGGGCCCCTCAGGGTCCAATTTAGTGGGCGGGGCCCCTCAGGGTCAGATTTGGTGGGCAGGGTCTCTCAGGGTCTGATTTGGTGGGCTGGGCCCCTCAGGGTCCGATTTGGTGGGCTGGGCCTCTCAGGGTCCGATTTAGTGGGCGGGGCCCCTCAGGGTCAGATTTGGTGGGCGGGGCCCCTCAGGGTCCGACTTGGTGGGTGGGGCCCCTTAGGGTCAGATTTAGTGGGCGGGGCCCCTCAGGGTCCGATTTGGTGGGTGGGGCCACTCTGGGTCCGATTTAGTGGGTGGGGCCACTCTGGGTCCGATTTAGTGGGCTGGGCCCCTCAGGGTCCAATTTAGTGGGCGGGGCCCCTCAGGGTCCGATTTGGTGGGTGGGGCCCCTCAGGGTCCGATTTGGTGGGTGGGGCCCCTCAGGGTCAGATTTAGTGGGCGGGGCCCCTCAGGGTCCGATTTGGTGGGTGGGGACACTCTGGGTCCGATTTAGTGGGCTGGGCCCCTCAGGGTCCGATTTGGTGGGTGGGGCCCCTCAGGGTCAAATTTGGTGGGCGGGGCCCCTCAGGGTCAGATTTGGTGGGCGTGGTCTCTCAGGGTCTGATTTGGTGGGCGGGGCCCCTCAGGGTCCGATTTGGTGGGCGGGGCCACTCTGGGTCTGATTTGGTGGGCAGGGCCACTCTGGGTCCGATTTGGTGGGTGGGGCCACTATGGGTCCGATTTGGTGAGCGGGCCCACTCTGGGTCCGATTTAGAGGCCAGGGTGGCTCAGCCTCCGATTTGTAGGCCAGGGTCGATCAGCCTCCGATTTGGAGGCCGGGGTGGCTCAGCCTCCGATTTGGAGCCTGGGGTCACTCAGCTTTCGATTTGGCGTGCTGGCCCCTTAAGACTCATTTCGGTGCGCCGGCCCTTTAAGAATCACTTTGACGCGTTGGCCCTTTAAGAGCCAGTTTGGCTCACTGGGCTTCTAAATGCACTTTGGCACACATTCTCTCTCAGGGGCATGCGTCATGTGATGAAGCTAGATTTGCATTTGTGCTGTGGGTTTCGCTTTAAGAGCTATTATCTGCCAGAAACTCTGTCCTGGAGGGGTCATGTATAGTTCGTAGGCGTTGGCATAGTAACTGGGTGTGCCTGCGCATATCAATGAGCTTAACTGCCATTTGAATCGCCTCACGGCATGTTTTCTCTGTGGCAACATTTTCCCATTGAAATGCATTGAGGAAAATGTTTTTCAAACGCAAATTGCACAAAAACTACAAATCCGATCAACACGAAAATTACTTAGCACACCACTCGTGGACGCTGGCTTCGAAACGACACCTCAACGGAGTCTGTGCGTGTAGCGGTTCGGGCCGCATTAATTGCGTAAAATCAACTGAATAATAATAATTAGATGTGTATTTCCTGAAGGAAGTACAGTTAGTGCTGTGAAATGGAGCCCGGGCTGCCCCTTTAAGAGAGACTTGCCTGCTGCCCCTGCAAGACATTCAACTCAGAATCCGTTTTAACTGTGGTTGCCTCTCAGGGGCCACTTTGGCCTGTGGGGCCCCTCAGGGTCTGATTTGGTGGGTGGGGCCCCTCAGGATCCGATTCGGTGGCCTGGGCTCCTCAGGGCTTGAATTGGTGGACGGGATCCCTCAGGGTCCGATTTTGTGGGCGGAGCCCCTCTGGGTCCAATTTGGCGGGCGGGGCTACTCTAGGTCCGATTTGTAGGCCGGGGTCAATCAACCTCCGATTTGGAGCCTGGGGTCACTCAGCTTTCGATTTGGCGTGCCGGCCCTTTAAGACTCATTTTGGTGCGTCGGCCCTTTAAGAGCCAGTTTGGCTCACTGGGCTTCTAAATCCACTTTGGCGCACATTCTCTCTCAGGGGCATGCGTCATGTGATGAAGCTAGATTTGCATTTGTGCTTTGGGTTTCGCTTTAAGAGCTGAAATTATCTGGCAGAAACTCTGTCCTGGGGGGGTCATGTGAAGGTCGTAGGCGTTGGCATAGTAACTGGGTCTGCCTGCGCATATCAATGAGCTTAACTGCCATTTGAATCGCCTCAGGGCATGTTTTCTCTGTGGCAACATTTCCCCATTGAAAAGCATTGAGACAATGCATTCCAATGACGGGAAAATGTTTTTTCAAATGCAAATTGCGCAAAAACTACAAATCCGAGCGACACGAAAAATACTTAGCACACCTCTCGTGGACGCTGGCTTCGAAACGACACCTCAACGGAGTCTGTGCGTGTAGCGGTTCGGGCCGCATTAATTGCGGAAATCAACTGAATAACTAGATGTGTATTTCCTGAAGGAAGTACAGATAGTGGTTTGAAATGGTGCCAGGGCTGCCCCTTTAAGAAAGACTTGCCTGCTGCCCCTGCAAGACTTTCAACTCAGGATCCGTTTTAACTGTGGGTGCCTCTTAGGGACCACTTTGACCTCAGGGTCCGTTTTTGTGGGTGGGGCCACTCAGGGTCCGATTTTGTGGCCGGGGCCCCTCAGGGTCCGATTTTGTGGGTGGAGCCCCTCAGGGTTCGATTTGGTGGGCGGGGCCACTCTCGGTCCAATTTGGTGGGTGGAGCCCCACAGGGTCCGATTTTGTGGCTTGGGCCCCTCAGGGTCCGATTTTGTGGCTGGGGCCCCTCAGGGTCCGCTTTGGTGAGCAGGGCCTTTCAGGGTCTGACTTGGTGGGCGGGGCCCCTCAGGGTCCGATTTGGTGGGCGGGGCCCCTCAGGGTCCGAATTGGTGGCCGGGACCCCTCAGGGTCCAATTTGGTGGATGGGGCCCCTCAGGGTCCGATTTGGTGGGCGGGGCCCCTCAGGGTCCGATTTGGTGAGCGGGGCCCCTCAGGGTCTGATTTGGTGAGCGGGGCCCTTCAGGGGCCACTTTGCCCTGTGGGGCCCCTCAGGATCCAATTTGGTGGCCTGGGCTCTTCGGGGCTTGAATTGGTGGCCGGGGCCCCTCAGGGTCCGATTTGGTGAGCGGGGCCCCTTAGGATCCGATTTGGTGGGCGAGGCTCCTCAGGGTCCGATTTGGTGAGCGGGGCCCCTCAGGCTCCGATTTGGTGAGCGGGGCCACTCTAGGTCCGATTTGGTGGGCGAAGCCCCTCTGGTACCGATTTTTTTGGCGGGGCCAATCAGGGTCCGATTTGGTGGGTGGGGCCCCTCAGGGTCCGAATTGTTGGGTGCCCACTCAGGGTCCGAATTGGTGGGCGGAGCCCCTCTGGGTCCAATTTGGTGGGCGGGTCCCCTCAGGGTCCGATTTGGTGGGTGGGGCCCCTCAGGGTCCGATTTTGTGGGTGGGGCCCTTCAGAGTCCGATTTTGTGGGTGATTTTGTGGCCGGGGCCCCTCGGTCCGATTTTGTGGCCGGGGCCCCTCAGAGTCCGATTTTGTGGCCAGGGCCCCTCAGGGTCCGACTTGGTGGGCGGGGCCCCTCAGGGTCCGACTTGGTGGGCGGGGCCCCTCAGGGTCCGACTTGGTGGGCGGGGCCCCTCATGGTCCGATTTGGTGGGCGGTGCCACTCTCGGTCTGATTTGGTGGATGGGGCCCCTCAGGGTCCGATTTGGTGGGCGGGGCCTCTCAGGGTCCGATTTGGTGGGCAGGGCCTTTCAGGGTCCGATTTGGTGAGCGGGGCCCCTCAGGGTCTGATTTGATGAGCGGGGCCCTTCAGGGGCCACTTTGGCCTGTGGGTCCCCTCAGGATCCAATTTGGTGGCCTGGGCTCTTCGGGGCTTGAATTGGTGGCCGGGGCCCCTCAGGGTCCGATTTGGTGAGCGGGGCCCCTCAGGGTCAGATTTGGTGGGCGAGGCTCCTCAGGGTCCGATTTGGTGAGCGGGGCCACTCTAGGTCAGATTTAGTGGGCGAAGCCCCTCTGGTACAGATTTTTTTGGCGGGGCCCCTCAGGGTCCGATTTGGTGGGCGGGGCCCCTCAGGGTCCGAGTTGGTGGGTTGGGCCTCTCAGGCTCCGATTTGGTGGGCGGGGCCCCTCAGGGTCCGAATTGGTGGGCGGGGCCCCTCAGGGTCCGAATTGGTGGGCGGAGCCCCTCTGGGTCCAATTTGGTGGGCGGGTCCCCTCAGGGTCAGATTTTGAGGCAGGGGCCCCTCAGGGTCCGATTTTGTGGGTGGGGCCCTTCAGAGTCCGATTTTGTGGGTGATTTTGTGGCTGGGGCCCCTCAGGGTCCGATTTTGTGGCCAGGGCCCCTCAGGGTCCAACTTGGTGGGCGGGGCCCCTCAGGGTCCAATTTGGTGGGCGGGGTCCTTCAGGGTCCGATTTGGTAAGCGGTGCTCCTCAGGGTCCGATTTGGTGGGCGGGGCCCTTCAGGGTCCGATTTGGTGGGCTGTGCCACTCTGGGTGCGTTTTGGTGGGCGGGGCCGTGCTGGGTCCGATTTGGAGGCCAGGGTGGCTCAGCCTCCGATTTGGAGGCCGGGGTGGCTCAGCCTCCGATTTGGAGCCTGGGGTCACTCAGCTTTCGATTTGGCGCGCCGGCCCTTTAAGACTCATTTCGGTGCGCGGCCCTTTAAGAATCACTTTCGCGCCTTGGCCCTTTAAGAGCCAGTTTGGCTCACTTGGCTTCTAAATCCACTTTGGTGGACATTCTCTCTCAGGGGCATGCGTCATGTGATGAAGCTAGATTTGCATTTATGCTGTGGGTTTCGCTTTAAGAGCTGATATTATGTGGCAGAAGCTCTGTCTTGGAGAGGTCATGTGACTTTCGTAGGTATTGGCATAGTAACTGGGTCTGCCTGCGCATATCAATGAGCTTTACTGCCATTTCAATCGCCTCAGGGCATGTTTTGTCTATAGCAAAATTTCCCCATTCAAATGCATTGAGACAGTGCATTCCAATGACGGGAAAAAAAATTTTCTAACGCAAATTGCGCAAAAACTACAAATCCGATCGACACGAAAAATACTTAGCACACCTCTCATGGACGCTGGCTTCGAAACGACACCTCAACGGCGTCTGTGCGTGTAGCGGTTCGGGCCGCATTAATTACGGAAATCAACTGGAAAATAATAAGAAGAAGAACTAGATGTGTATTTCCTGAAGGAAGTACAGATAGTGGTTTGAAATGGTGCCCGGGCTGCCCCTTTAAGAGAGACTTGCCTGCTGCCCCTGCAAGACTTTCAACTCAGGATACGATTTAACTGTGGGTGCCTCTCAGGGGCCACTTTGGCCTCATGGTCTGATTTTGTGGGTGGGGCCCCTCAGGGCCTGATTTTGTGGGTAGGGCCCCTCAGGGTCCGATTTTGTGGGTGGGGCCCCTCAGGGTCCGATTTTGTGGCCGGGGCCCCTCAGGGTCCGATTTGGTGGCCGGGGCCCCTCAGGGTCCGATTTTGTGGCTGGGGCCCCTCAGGGTCTGATTTGGTGGGTGGGGCCCCTCAAGGTCCGATTTTGTGGCTGGGGCGCCTCAGGGTCCGATTTTGCAGGTGGGGCCCCTCAGGGTCCGATTTTGTGGCCGGGGCCCGTCAGGGTCCGATTTTGTGGGTGGGACCTCTCAGGGTGCGATTTGGTGGGCGGGGCCCCTCAGGGTCCAATTTGGTGGGCAGGGCCCCTCAGGGTCCGATTTTGTGGGTTGGGCCCCTCAGGGTCCGATTTTGTGGCCGGGGCCCCTCAGGGTCCGATTTTGTGTCAGGGGCCCCTCAGGGTCCGATTTTGTGGTTGGGTCCCCTCAGGGTCCGATTTTGTGGTTGGGGCCCCTCAGGGTCCGATTTTGTGGCCGTGGCCCCTCAGGGTCTGATTTTGTGGCCGCGGCCCCTCAGGGTCCGATTTTGTGGCAGGGGCCCCTCTGGGTCCGATTTTGTGGGTGGGGCCCCTCTGGGTCCAATTTGGTGGGCAGGACCACTCTGGGTCCATTTTGGTGGGCGGGGCCTCTCAGGGTCCGATTTTGTGGTTTGGTCCCCTCAGGGTCCGATTTTGTGGTTGGGGCCCCTCAGGGTCCGATTTTGTGGCCGGGGCCTATCAGGGTCCAATTTTGTGACTGGGGCCCATCAGGGTCCGATTTTGTGGCCGCGGCCCCTCAGGGTCTGATTTTGTGGCAGGGGCCCCTCTGGGTCTGATTTTGTGGGCGGAGCCCCTCTGGGTCCAATTTGGTGGGCGGTACCACTCTGGGTCCAATTTGGTGGGCGGGACCACTCTGGGTCCGATTTGGTGGGCGGGGCCTCTCAGGGTCCGATTTGGTGGGCGGGGCCCCACAGGGTCCGATTTGGTGGGCGGGGCCACTCTGGGTAAGATTTGGAGGCTGGGGTCGCTCAGCCTCCAATTTGGAGGCTGGGGTCGATGAGCCTCCGATTTGGAGGCCGGGGTGGCTCAGCCTCCGATTTGGAGGCCGGGGTGGCTCAGCCTCCGATTTGGAGGCCGGGGTGGCTCAGCCTCCTATTTGGAGGCCGGGGTGGCTCAGCCTCTTATTTGGAGGCCGGGGTGGCTCAGCCTCCGATTTGGAGGCCGGGGTGGCTCAGCCTCCGATTTGGAGGCCGGGGTGGCTCAGCCTCCGATTTGGAGGCCGGGGTGGCTCAGCCTCCGATTTGGAGGCCGGGGTCGATCAGCCTCCGATTTGGAGGCCGGGGTGGCTCAGCCTCCTATTTGGAGGCTGGGGTGGCTCAGCCTCTGATTTGGAGGCCTGGGTCGATCAGCCTCCGATTTGGAGGCCGGGGTGGATCAGGCTCCGATTTGGAGGCCGGGGTGGTTCAGCCTCCGATTTGGAGGCCGGGGTGGCTCATTGTCCGATTTGGAGGCCGGGGTGGCTCAGCCTCCGATTTGGAGGCCGGGGTGGCTCAGTCTCCGATTTGGTGTGTCGGCCCTTTAAGACTCATTTGGGTGCGCTGGCCCTTTAACAATCACTTTGGCGCGTTGGCCCTTTAAGAGCTAGTTTGGCTGACTGGGCTTCTTTTAAATCCACTTTGGCGCACACATTCTCTCTCAGGGGCATGTGTCATGTGATGAAGCTAGATTTGCATTTGTGCTGTGAGTTTCGCTTTAAGAGCTGATATTATGTGGCAGAAGCTCTGTGCTGGGGTTCAAGTGAAGTTCGTAGGCGTTGGCATAGTAACTGGGTGTGCCTGCGCATATCAATGAGCTCAACTGTCATTTCAATCGCCTCAGGGCACGTTTTGCCATTTCCTATTGAAAAGCATTGGAGACAGTGCATTCCAATGACGGGAAAAAAAATTTTCAAACGCAAATTGCGCAAAAACTACAAATCCGATCGACACGAAAAATACTTAGCACACCTCTCATGGACGCTGGCTTCGAAACGACACCTCAACGGAGTCTGTGCGTGTAGCGGTTTGGGCCGCATTAATTGCGGAAATCAACTTAATAATAATAATAATAAGAAGAAGAAGAATAAGTTAGCAGCGTTCGGATTACAATATAGTGGTTTTTTCAAACCACTGTAACTAGATGTGTATTTCCTGAAGGAAGTACAGATAGTGGTTTGAAATGGTGCCTGGGCTGCCCCTTTAAGAGAGACTTGGCTGCTGCCCCTGCAAGACTTTCAACTCAGGATCCGTTTTAAATGTGGGTGCCTCTCAGGGGCCACTTTGGCCTCAGGGTCTGATTTGGTGGGTGGGGCCCCTCAGGATCCGATTCGGTGGCCTGGGCTCCTCAGGATTTGAATTAGTGGCTGGGATTCCTCAGGGTCCAATTTTGTGGGTGGGGGCCCTCAGGGTCTGATTTTGTGGGTGTGGCCTCTCAGGGTCCGATTTTGTGGGTGGGTCCCCTCAGGGTCCGATTTTAAGGGTGGGGCCCCTCAGGGTTCGATTTTGTGGGTAGGGCCCCTCATGGTCTGATTTTGTGGGTGGGGCCCCTCAGGGTATGATTTTGTGGCCGGGGCCCCTCAGGGTCCGATTTTATGGCCGGGGCCCCTTAGGGTCTGATTTTAAGGCCGGGGCCCCTCATGGTCTGATTTTGTGGGTGGGGCCCCTCAGGGTCCGATTTTGTGGCCGGGACCCCTCAGGGTCCGATTTTGTGGCCGGGGCCCCTCAGGGTCCGATTTTGTGGCCGAGGCCCCTCAGGGTCTGATTTTGTGGCTGGGGCCCCTCAGGGTCCGATTTTGAGGGTGGGGACCCTCAGGGTCCGATTTTGAGGGTGGGGACCCTCAGGGTCCGATTTTGTGGTTGGGGCCCCTCAGGGTCTGGTTTTGTGGTTGGGGCCCTCAGGGTCCGATTTTGTGGCCGGGGCCCCTCAGGGTCTGATTTTGTGGTTGGGGCCCCTCAGGGTCCGATTTTGTTGCCGGGGCCCCTCAGGGTCCGATTTTGTGGCCGGGGCCCCTCAGGGTCCGATTTTGTGGCCGGGGCCCCTCAGGATCTGATTTTGTGGCTGGGGCCCCTCAGGGTCCGATTTGGTTGGTGGGGACCCTCAGGGTCCGATTTGGTGGGCGGGGCCCCTCAGGGTCCGATTTTGATGGCGGGGCCCCTCAGGGTCCGATTTTGTGGGTGGGGACCCTCAGGGTCCAATTTGGTGGGAGGGGCCCCTCAGGGTCCGATTTTGTGGCTGGGGCCCCTCTGGGTTCGATTTTGTGGCCAGGGTTTCTCATGGTCCAATTTTGTGGCCGGGGCCCCTCAGGGTCCGATTTTGTGGTTGGGGCCCCTTAGGGTCCGATTTTGTGGTTGGGGGCCCTCAGGGTCCGATTTTGTGGCCGGGGTCTCTCAGGGTCCGATTTTGTGGCCGGGGCCCCTCAGGGTCCGATTTTGTGGTTGGGGATCCTCAGGTTCCGATTTTGTGGTTGGGGCCCCTCAGGGTCCGGTTTTGTGGTTGGGGGCCCTCAGGGTCCGATTTTGTGGCCGGGGCCCCTCAGGGTCTGATTTTGTGGTTGGGGCCCCTGAGGGTCCGATTTTGTGGCCGGCGCCCCTCAGGGTCCGATTTCGTGACCGGGGCCCCTCAGGGTCCGATTTTGTGACTGGGGCCCCACAGGGTCCGGTTTTGTGGTTGGGGGCCCTCAGGGTCCGATTTTGTGGCCGGGGCCCCTCAGGGTCTGATTTTGTGGTTGGGGCCCCTCAGGGTCCGATTTTGTAGCCGGCGCCCCTCAGGTTCCGATTTCGTGGCCGGGGCCCCTCAGGGTCCGATTTTGTGGCTGGGGCCCCTCAGGGTCTGATTTTGTGGCCGGGGCCCCTCAGGGTCCGATTTTGTGGGTGGGGCCCCTCATGGTCTGATTTTGTGGCTGGGGCCCCTCAGGGTCCAATTTTGTTGCTTGGGCCCCTCAGGATCCGATTTTGAGGGTGGGGCCCCTCAGGGTCCGATTTTGTGGCCGGGGCCCCTCAGGGTCCGATTTTGTGGTTGGGGCCCCTCAGGGTCTGATTTTGTGGCCGGGTCTACTCAGGGTCCTATTGGCCCTTAGGGTCCGATTTTGTGGTTGGGGCCCTCAGGGTCTGATTTTGTGGGTGGGGTCCCTCAGAGTCCGATTTGGTTGGCGGGGCCCCTCAGGGTCCGATTTGGTGGGCGGGGCCTCTCAGGGTCCAATTTTGAAGGCGGGGCCCCTCAGGGTCCGATTTTGTGGGCGGGGCCCCTGAGGGTCCGATTTGGTGGGCGGGGCCCCTCTGGGTTCGATTTTGTGGCCGGGGACTCTCAGGGTCCGATTTTGTGGCTGGGGCCCCTTAGAGTCCGATTTTGTGGTTGGGGGCCCTCAGGGTCCGATTTTGTGGGTGGGGCCCCTCAGAGTCCGATTTGGTTGGCGGGGCCCCTAAGGGTCTGATTTGGTGGGCGGGGCCTCTCAGGGTCCAATTTTGAGGGCGGGGCCCCTCAGGGTCCGATTTTGTGGGCGGGGCCCCTCTGGGTCCGAATTTGTGGCCGGGGCCCCTCAGGGTCTGATTTTGTGGTTGGGGCCCCTCAGGGTCCGATTTTGTGGCCGGCGCCCCTCAGGGTCCGATTTCGTGACCGGGGCCCCTCAGGGTCCGATTTTGTGGCTGGGGCCCCACAGGGTCCGGTTTTGTGGTTGGGGGCCCACAGGGTCCGATTTTGTGGCCGGGGCCCCTCAGGGTCTGATTTTGTGGTTGGGGCCCCTCAGGGTCCGATTTTGTAGCCGGCGCCCCTCAGGGTCCGATTTCGTGGCCGGGGCCCCTCAGGGTCCGATTTAGTGGCTGGGGCCCCTCAGGGTCTGATTTTGTGGCCGGGGCCCCTCAGGGTCCTATTTTGTGGGTGGGGCCCCTCATGGTCTGATTTTGTGGCTGGGGCCCCTCAGGGTCCAATTTTGTTGGTTGGGCCCCTCAGGATCCGATTTTGAGGGTGGGGCCCCTCAGGGTCCGATTTTGTGGCCGGGGCCCCTCAGGGTCCGATTTTGTGGTTGGGGCCCCTCAGGGTCTGATTTTGTGGCCGGGTCTACTCAGGGTCCGATTGGCCCTTAGGGTCCGATTTTGTGGTTGGGGCCCTCAGGGTCCGATTTTGTGGGTGGGGTCCCTCAGAGTCCGATTTGGTTGGCGGGGCCCCTCAGGGTCCGAATTGGTGGGCGGGGCCTCTCAGGGTCCAATTTTGAGGGCGGGGCCCCTCAGGGTCCGATTTTGTGGGCGGGGCCCCTGAGGGTCCGATTTGGTGGGCGGGGCCCCTCTGGGTTCGATTTTGTGGCCGGGGACTCTCAGGGTCCGATTTTGTGGCCGGGGCCCCTTAGGGTCCGATTTTGTGGTTGGGGCCCTCAGGGTCCGATTTTGTGGGTGGGGCCCCTCAGAGTCCGATTTGGTTGGCGGGGCCCCTAAGGGTCTGATTTGGTGGGCGGGGCCTCTCAGGGTCCAATTTTGAGGGCGGGGCCCCTCAGGGTCCGATTTTGTGGGCGGGGCCCCTCTGGGTTCGATTTTGTGGCCGGGGTCTCTCAGGGTCCGATTTTGTGGCCGGGGCCGCTCAGGGTCCGATTTTGTGGCCGGGGCCCCTCAGGTTCCGATTTTGTGGCTGGGGCCCCTCAGGGTCCGATTTTGTGGGTGGGGCCCCTCAGGGTCCGATTTTGTGGCTGGGGCCCCTCAGGGTCTGATTTTGTGGCCGGATCCTCTCAGGGTCCGATTTTGTGGGTGGGGCCCCTCAGGGTCCGATTTTGTGGCCGGGGCCCCTCAGGGTCCGATTTTGTGGGTGGGGCCACTCTGGATCCAATTTTGTGGGTGGGGCCACTCTGGATCCAATTTGGTGGGTGGGGCCACTCTGGGTCCGTTTTGTTGGGCGGGGACACTCTGAGTCTGATTTGGTGGGCGGGGCCCCTCAGGGTCCGTTTTGTTGGGCGGGGACACTCTGAGTCTGATTTGGTGGGTGGAGCCACTCAGGGTCTGATTTTTTGAGCGGGGCCACGCTGGGTCCGATTTTGAGGGCAGGGTGGCTCAGCCTCCGATTTGGAGCCTGGTGTCACTCAGCTTTTGATTTGGCGTGCCTGTCCTTTAAGACTCATTTCGGTGCGCCGACTCTTTAAGAATCACTTTGGCGTGTCGGTCCTTTAAGAGCCAGTTTGACGCACTGGGCTTCTAAATCCACTTTGGCGCACATTCTCTCTCAGGGGCATGTGTCATGTGATGAAGCTAGATTTGCATTTATGCTGTGGGTTTCGCTTTAAGAGCTGAAATTATGTGCCAGAAACTCTGTCCTGGAGAGGTCATGTGACATTCGTAGGCATTGGCATAGTAACTGGGTGAGCCTGCGCATATCAATGAGCTTAACTGCCACCTCCCGACTGTCCCATGTTTACCCTATGGCAACAATTTCCCATTGAAATGCATTGAGGAAAATGTTTTTTCAAACGCAAATTGCGCAAAAACTCCAAATCCGATCGACACGAAAAATACTTAGCACACCTCTCATGGACGCTGACTTCGAAACGAGGCCTCAACGGAGTCTGTGCGTGTAGCGGTTTGGGCCGCATTAATTGCGGAAATCAACTGAATAGTAATAATAATACTAGATGTGTATTTCCTGAAGGAAGTACAGATAGTGGTTTGAAATGGTGCCCGGGCTGCCCCTTTAAGAGAGACTTGCCTGCTGCCCCTGCAAGACTTTCAACTCAGGATACGATTTAACTGTGGGTGCCTCTCAGGGGCCACTTTGGCCTCAGGGTCTGATTTTGTGGGTGGGGCCCCTCAGGGCCTGATTTTGTGGGTGGGGCCCCTCAGGGTCCGATTTTGTGGGTGGGGCCCCTCAGGGTCCGATTTTGTGGCCGGGGCCACTCAGGGTCCGATTTGGTGGCCGGGGCCCCTCAGGGTCCGATTTGGTGGCCGGGGCCCCTCAGGGTCTGATTTGGTGGGTGGGGCCCCTCAAGGTCCGATTTTGTGGCTGGGGCCCCTCAGGGTCCGATTTTGCGGCCGGGGCCACTCAGGATCCGATTTTTGTGGCCGAAACCCCTCAGGGTCCAATTTTGTGGGTGGGGCCCCTCAGGGTCCGATTTTGTGGCCGGGGCCCGTCAGGGTCCGATTTTGTGGGTGGGGCCCCTCAGGGTCCGATTTGGTGGGCGGGGCCCCTCAGGGTCCAATTTGGTGGGCAGGGCCCCTCAGGGTCCGATTTTGTGGGTTGGGCCCCTCAGGGTCCGATTTTGTGGCCGGGGCCCCTCAGGGTCCGATTTGGTGGCCGGGGCCCCTCAGGGTCTGATTTGGTGGGTGGGGCCCCTCAAGGTCCGATTTTGTGGCTGGGGCCCCTCAGGGTCCGATTTTGCGGCCGGGGCCACTCAGGATCCGATTTTTGTGGCCAAAACCCCTCAGGGTCCAATTTTGTGGGTGGGGCCCCTCAGGGTCCGATTTTGTGGCCGGGGCCCGTCAGGGTCCGATTTTGTGGGTGGGGCCCCTCAGGGTCCGATTTGGTGGGCGGGGCCCCTCAGGGTCCAATTTGGTGGGCAGGGCCCCTCAGGGTCCGATTTTGTGGGTTGGGCCCCTCAGGGTCCGATTTTGTGGCCGGGGCCCCTCAGGGTCCGATTTTGTGTCAGGGGCCCCTCAGGGTCCGATTTTGTGGTTGGGTCCCCTCAGGGTCCGATTTTGTGGTTGGGGCCCCTCAGGGTCCGATTTTGTGGCCGCGGCCCCTCAGGGTCTGATTTTGTGGCCGCGGCCCCTCTGGGTCCGATTTTGTGGCAGGGGCCCTTCTGGGACCGATTTTGTGGGTGGGGCCCCTCTGGGTCCAATTTGGTGGGTGGGACCACTCTGGGTCCAATTTGGTGGGCGGGGCCTCTCAGGGTCCGATTTTGTGGTTGGGGCCCCTCAGGGTCCGATTTTGTGGTTGGGGCCCCTCAGGGTCCTATTTTGTGGCCGGGGCCTATCAGGGTCCAATTTTGTGACTGGGGCCCATCAGGGTCCGATTTTGTGGCCGCGGCCCCTCAGGGTCTGATTTTGTGGCAGGGGCCCCTCTGGGTCTGATTTTGTGGGCGGAGCCCCACTGGGTCCAATTTGGTGGGCGGGACCACTCTGGGTCCAATTTGGTGGGCGGGGCCTCTCAGGGTCCGATTTGGTGGGCGGGGCCCCACAGGGTCCGATTTGGTGGGCGGGGCCCCTCAG
Organism: Dendrobates tinctorius; assembly: GCF_039654945.1. Classification (NCBI taxonomy): domain Eukaryota; kingdom Metazoa; phylum Chordata; class Amphibia; order Anura; family Dendrobatidae; genus Dendrobates; species Dendrobates tinctorius. The sequence goes on from NW_027361750.1 coordinate 740,741, forward strand.
GGTCCGATTTGGTGGGTAGGGCCTCTCTGGGTCTGATTTGGTGGGTGGGGCCACTCTGGGTAAGATTTGGAGGCTGGGGTCGCTCAGCCTCCAATTTGGAGGCCGGGGTCGTTGAGCTTCCGATTTGGAGGCCGAGGTCAAAGAGCCTCCGATTTGGAGGCAGGGGTCGATGAGCTTCCGATTTGGAGGCCGGGGTCGATGAGCCTCCGATTTGGAGGCCGGGGTGGCTCAGCCTCCGATTTGGAGGCCGGGGTGGCTCAGCCTCCGATGTGGAGGCCGGGGTGGATCAGCCTCCGATTTGGAGGCCGGGGTGGCTCAGCCTCCGATTTGGAGGCCGGGGTGGCTCAGCCTCCGATTTGGAGGCCGGGGTGGCTCAGCCTCCGATTTGGAGGCCGGGGTGGCTCAGCCTCCGATTTGGAGGCCGGGGTGGCTCAGCCTCCGATTTGGAGGCCGGGGTGGCTCAGCCTCCGATTTGGAGGCCGGGGTGGCTCAGCCTCCGATTTGGAGGCCGGGGTGGCTCAGCCTCCGATTTGGAGGCAGGGGTGGCTCAGCCTCCGATTTGGAGGCCGGGGTGGCTCAGCCTCCGATTTGGAGGCCGGGGTGGATTAGCCTCCGATTTGGAGGCCGGGGTGGCTCAGCCTCCGATTTGGAGGCCGGGGTGGCTCAGCCTCCGATTTGGAGGCCGGGATGGCTCAGCCTCCGATTTGGAGGCCGGGGTCGCTCAGCCTCCGATTTGGAGGCCGGGGTGGCTCAGCCTCCGATTTGGAGGCCGGGGTGGCTCAGCCTCCGATTTGGAGGCCGGGGTGGCTCAGCCTCCGATTTGGAGGCCGGGGTGGCTCAGCCTCCGATTTGGAGGCCGGGGTGGCTCAGCCTCCGATTTGGAGGCCGGGGTGGCTCAGCCTCCGATTTGGAGGCCGGGGTTGCTCAGCCTCCGATTTGGAGGCCGGGGTCGATCAGCCTCCGAATTGGAGGCCGGGGTGGATCAGCCTCCGATTTGGAGGCCGGGGTGGCTCAGCGTCCGATTTGGAGTCCGGGGTGGCTCAGCCTCCGATTTGGAGGCCGGGGTGGCTCAGCCTCCGATTTGGAGGCCGGGGTGGCTCAGTCTCCGATTTGGTGTGTCGGCCCTTTAAGACTCATTTGGGTGCGCTGGCCCTTTAACAATCACTTTGGCGCGTTGGCCCTTTAAGAGCTAGTTTGGCTCACTGGGCTTCTTTTAAATCCACTTTGGCGCACACATTCTCTCTCAGGGGCATGTGTCATGTGATGAAGCTAGATTTGCATTTGTGCTGTGGGTTTCACTTTAAGAGCTGATATTATGTGGCAGAATCTCTGTTCTGGAGATGTCATGTGACGTTCGTAGGCGTTGGCATAGTAACTGGGTCTGCCTGCGCATATCAATGAGCTCAACTGTCATTTCAATCGCCTCAGGGCACGTTTTGCCATTTCCTATTGAAAAGCATTGGAGACAGTTCATTCCAATGACGGGAAAAAAAAATTTCAAACGCAAATTTCGCAAAAACTACAAATCCGATCGACACGAAAAATACTTAGCACACCTCTCATGGACGCTGGCTTCGAAACGACACCTCAATGGAGTCTGTGCGTGTAGCGGTTCGGGCCGCATTAATTGCGGAAATCAACTTAATAATAATAAGAAGAAGAACTAGATGTGTATTTCCTGAAGGAAGTACAGATAGTGGTTTGAAATGCTGCCCAGGCTGCCCCTTTTAAGAGAGACTTGCCTGCTGCACCTGCAAGACTTTCAACTCAGGATCCGTTTTAACTGTGGGTGCCTCTCAGGGGCCACTTTGGCCTCAGGGTCCGATTTTGTGGGTGGGGCCCTCAGGGCCCGATTTTGTGGGTGGGGCCCCTCGGGGGCTGATTTGGTGGGTGGGGCCCCTAAGGGTCCAATTTTGTGGCCGGGGCCCCTCAGGGTCTGATTTGGTGGTTGGGGCCCCTCAGGGTCCAATTTTGTGGCCGGGGCCCCTCAGGGTCTGATTTTGAGGGTGGGGCCCCTCAGGGTCTGATTTTGTGGGTTGGGCCCATCAGGGTCCGATTTTGTGGCCGGGGCCCCTCAGGGTCCGATTTTGTGTCCGGGGCCCCTCAGGGTCCGATTTTGTGGCCGGTGCCTCTCAGGGTCCGATTTTGTGGTTGGGGCCGCTCAGGGTCCGATTTTGCGGCCGGAGCCTCTCAGGGTCCGATTTTGTGGTTGGGGCCCCTCAGGATCTGATTTTGTGGCCGGGGCCCCTGAGGGTCCAATTTTGTGGGTGGGGCCCCTCAGGGTCCGATTTTGTGGGTGGGTCCCCTCAGGATCCGATTTTGTGGTTGGGGCCCCTCAGGGTTCAATTTTGTAGGTGGGGTCCCTCAGGGTCCGATTTTGTGGCCGGGGCCCCTCAGGGTCCGATTTTGTGGCCGGGGCCCGTCAGGGTCCGATTTTGTGGCCGGGGCAAATCAGGGTCCGATTTTGTGGTTGGGGACCCTCAGGGTCCGATTTTGTGAGTGGGGCCACTCAGGGTCCGATGTTGTGGCCGGATCCCCTCAGGGTCTGATTTTGTGGGTGGGGCCCCTCAGGGTCCAATTTTGTGGCCGGAGCCCCTCAGGGTCCAATTTTGTGGGTGGGGCCCCTTAGGGTCCGATTTTGTGGGTGGGGCCCCTCAGGGTACAATTTGGTGGGCGGGGCCACTCTGGGTCTGATTTGGTGGGCGGGGCCAATCTGGGTCCGATTTGGTGGGCGGGGTCACTCTGGGTCCGATTTGGTGAGCTGGGCCCCTCAGGGTCTGATTTGGTGGGCGGGATCTATCAGAGTCCGATTTGGTGGGCGGGGCCCCTCAGGGTCCAATTTGGTTGGCGGGGACCCTCGGGGTCCGATTTGGTGGGTGGAATCCCTCGGGGTCCGATTTGGTGGGCGGGACCCCTCGGGGTCCGATTTGGTGGGTGGGGCCCCTTGGGGTCCGATTTGGTGGGTGGGGCCCCTCGGGGTCCGATTTGGTGAGCGGGGCCACTCTAGGTCTGATTTGGTGGGCGGGGCCCCTCAGAGTTCAATTTGGTCAGCGGGGACCCTCAGGGTCCGATTTTGTGGGTGGGGCCCCTCAGGGTCCGATTTTGTGGTTGGGGCCTTTCAGAATCTGATTTAGTGGGCGGGGCCCCTCAGGGTCCGATTTGGTGGGCGGAGCCCCTCAGGGTCCGATTTGGTGGGCGGGGCCCCTCTGGGTCCAATTTGGTGGGCGGGGCCCCTCAGGGTCCAATTTGGTGGGCGGGGCCCCTCAGGGTCCCATTTGGTGGGCGGGGCCCCTCAGGGTCCTATTTGGTGGGCGGGGCCACTCTGGGTCTGATTTGGTGGGCGGGGCCACTTTGGGTCCGATTTGGTGGACGGGGCCCTTCAGGGTCCAATTTGGTGGGCGGGGACACTGAGTCTGATTTTGTGGGTTGGGCCCCTTAGGGTCCGATTTTGTGGCCGGGTCCCCTCAGGGTCCGATTTTGTGTCCGGGGCCCCTCAGGGTCCAATTTTGTAACCGGTGCCTCTCAGGGTCCGATTTTGTGGTTGGGGCCCCTCAGGGTCCGATTTTTGGGGCCGGGGCCCCTCAGGGTCCGATTTTGCGGGTGGGGCCCCTCAGGGTCCGATTTTGCAGGTGGGGCCCCTCAGGGTCCGATTTTGCGGGTGGGGCCCCTCAGGGTCCGATTTTGCGGGTGGGGCCCCTTAGGGTCCGATTTTGCCGGTGGGGCCCCTCAGGGTCCAATTTTGTGGCCGGGGCCCCTTAGGGTCCGATTTTACGGGTGGGGCCCCTCAGGGTCCGATTTTGTGGCCGGGGCCCCTCAGGGTCCGATTTTGTGGCCGGGGCCCCTCAGGGACCGATTTTGAGGGTGGGGCCCCTCAGGGTCTAATTTGGTGGGCGGGGCCCCTCATGGTCCGATTTTGTGGGTGGGGCCCCTCAGGGTCCGATTTTGTGGGTGGGGCCCCTCAGGGTCCGATTTTGTGGCTGGGGCCCCTCAGGGTCTGATTTTGTGGCTGGGGTCCCTCAGGGTCTGATTTTGTGGGTGGGGTCCCTCAGGGTCCGATTTTGTGACCGGGGCCCCTCAGGGTCTGATTTTGTGGTTGGGGCCCCTCAGGGTCCGATTTTGTGGCCGGGGTCTCTCAGGGTCCGATTTTGTGGCTGGGGCCCCTCAGGGTCTGGATTTGTGGATGGGGCCCATCAGGGTCCGATTTTGTGGGTGGGGCCCCTCAGGGTCCGATTTTGTGGCTGGGGCCCCTCATGGTCTGATTTTGTGGCTGTGGCCCCTCAGGGTCTGATTTTGAGGGTGGGGCCCCTCAGGGTCTAATTTGGTGGGCGGGGCCCCTCAGGGTCCGATTTTGTGGGTGGGGCCCCTCAGGGTCCGATTTTGTTGGTGGGGCCCCTCAGGGTCCGATTTTGTGGTTGGGGCCCCTCAGGGTCTGATTTTGTGGGTGGGGCCCATCAGGGTCCTATTCTGTGGGTGGGGCCCCTCAGGGTCCGATTTTGTGACCGGGGACCCTCAGGGTCTGATTTTGTGGGTGGGGCCCCTCAGGATCTGATTTTGTGGCTGGGGTCCCTCAGGGTCTGATTTTGTGGGTGGGGCCCCTCAGGGTCCAATTTTGTGGCCGGGGCCCCTTAGGGTCTGATTTTGTGACTGAGGCCACTCTGGGTTCGATTTTGTGGCCGGGGTCTCTCAGGGTCTGATTTTGTGGGTGGGGCCCCTCAGCGACCGATTTTGAGGTTGGGGCCCCTCAGGGTCTAATTTGGTGGGCGGGGCCCCTCAGGGTCCGATTTTGTGGGTGGGGTCCCTCATGGTCTGATTTTGTGGGTGGGGCCCCTCAGGTTCTGATTTTGTGGTTGGGGCCCCTCAGGTTCTGATTTTGTGGCTGGGGTCCCTCAGGGTCTCATTTTGTGGGTGGGGCCCCTCAGGGTCCGATTTTGTGACTGGGGCCCCTCAGGGTCTGATTTTGTGGTTGGGGCCCCTCAGGGTCCGATTTTGTGGCCGGGGTCTCTCAGGGTCCGATTTTGTGGCCGGGTCCCCTCAGGGTCTGGATTTGTGGGTGGGGCCCCTCAGGGTCCGATTTTGTGGGTGGGGCCCCTCAGAGTCCGATTTTGTGGCTGGGGCACCTCAGGGTCTGATTTTATGGCTGGGGCCCCTCGGTCTGATTTTGAGGGTGGGGCCCCTCAGGGTCTAATTTGGTGGGCGGGGCCCCTCAGGGTCTGATTTTGTGGATGGGGCCCCTCAGGGTCCGATTTCGTGACTTGGGCCCCTTAGGGTCTGATTTTGTGACTGGGGCCCCTCTGGGTTCGATTTTGTGGCCGGGGTCTCTCAGGGTACGATTTTGTGGGTGGGGCCCCTCAGGGTCTTATTTTGCGGCTGGGGTCCCTCAGGGTCTGGTTTTGTGGGTGGGGCCCCTCAGGGTCTGGTTTTGTGGGTGGGGCCCCTCAGGGTCCGATTTTGTGACCGGGGCACCTCAGGGTCTGATTTTGTGGTTGGGGCCCCTGAGGGTCGTATTTTGTGACTGGGGCCCCTCTAGGTTCGATTTTGTGGCCGGGGTCTCTCAGGGTCCGATTTTGTGGTTGGGGCCCCTCAGGGTCTGATTTTGTGGCCGGGCCCACTCAGGGTCCGATTTTGTGGGTGGGGCCCCTTAGGGTCCGATTTTGTGGGTGGGGCCCCTTAGGGTCTGATTTTGTGGGTGGAGCCCCTCTGGGTCCGATTTGGTGGGCGTGGCCACTCTGGGTCCGATTTGATGGGCGGGGCCCTTCAGGGTCCGATTTGGTGGGCGGGGTCACTCTGGGTCCGATTTGGTGGGCGGGGCTTCTCAGGGTCTGATTTGGTGGGCGGGGCTCCTCAGGGTCCGATTTGGTGGACGGGGCCCTTCAGGGTCCGATTTGGTGGGCGGGGCCACTCGGAGTCTGATTTGGTGGGCGGGGCCCCTCAGGATCCGATTTGGTGGGCTGTGCTACTCTGGGTCTGATTTTTTGAGCGGGGCCACACTGGGTCCGATTTGGAGGCAAGGGTGGCTCAGCCTCCGATTTGGAGGCCGGGGTGGTTCAGCCTCCGATTTGGAGGCCGGGGTGGCTCAGCCTCCGATTTGGAGGCCGGGGTCACTCAGCTTTCGATTTGGCGCGCCGGCCCTTTAAGACTCATTTCGGTGCGCTGGCCCTTTAAGAATCACTGTGGCACGTCGGCCCTTTAAGAGCCAGGGTGGCTCACTGGGCTTCTAAATCCACTTTGTCGTACATTCTCTCTCAGGGGCATGTGTCATGTGATGAAGCTAGATTTGCATTTGTGCTGTGGGTTTCACTTTAAGAGCTGATATTATGTGGCAGAAGCTCTGTCCTTGGGATGTCATGTGACGTTCGTAGGCGTTGGCATAGTAACTGGGTCTGCCTGCGCATATCAATGAGCTCAACTGCCATTTCAATCGCCTCAGGGCACGTTTTGCCATTACCCATTGAAAAGCATTGGAGCCAGTGCATTCCAATGACGGGAAAAAAAAATTTCAAACGCAAATTGCGCAAAAACTACAAATCCGATCGACACGAAAAATACTTAGCACACCTCTCGTGGACGCTGGCTTCGAAACGACGCCTCAACGGCGTCTGTGCGTGTAGCGGTTCGGGCCGCATTAATTGCGGAAATCAACTTAATAATAATAACTAGATGTGTATTTCCTGAAGGAAGTACAGATAGTGGTTTGAAATGGTGCCCGGGCTGCCCCTTTAAGAGAGACTTGCCTGCTGCCCCTGCAAGACTTTCAACTCAGGATCCGTTTTAACTGTATGTGCCTCTCAGGGGCCACTTTGGCCTCAGGGTCTGATTTGGTGAGTGGGGCCCCTCAGGATCTGATTCCTTGGTCTGGGCTCCTCAGGGCTTGAATTGTTGGCCGGGATCCCTCAGGCTCCTATTTTGTGGGTGTGGCCCCTCAGGGTCCGATTTTGTGAGTGTGGCCCCTCAGGATCTGATTTTGTGGGTGTGGCCCCTCAGGGTCCGATTTTGTGGGTGTGGCCCATCAGTGTCTGATTTTGTGGGTGTGTCCCCTCTGGGTCCGATTTTGTGGCCGGATCCCCTCAGTGTCTGATTTTGTGGGTGGGGCCCCTCAGGGTCTGATTTTGTGGCCGGGGCCCCTCAGGGTCCAATTTTGTGGGTGGGGCCCTTCAGGGCGCGATTTTGTGGCCGGGGCTCCTCAGGGTCCGATTTTGTGGTTGGATCCCCTCAGGTTCCAATTTTCTGGGTGGGGCCACTCTGGGTCTGATTTGGTGACTGGGGCCCATCAGGGTCCGATTTTGTGACCGAGGCCCCTCGAGGTCCGATTTTGTGGCCGGGATCCCTCAGGGTCCGATTTGGTGGGTGGGGCCCCTCAGGGTCTGATTTGGTGGCCGGGGCCCCTCAGGGTCTGATTTGGTGGGTGGGGCCCCTCAGCGTCTGATTTTGTTGGGGCCCCTCAGGGTCTGATTTTTTGGCCGGGGCCCCTCAGGGTCCGATTTTGTGGGTAGGGCCCCTTAGGGTCTGATTTTGTGGACGGAGCCCCTCTGAGTCCAATTTGGTGGGCGGGACCACTCTGCGTCCGTTTTGGTGGGCGGGACCACCCTGGGTCCAATTTGGTGGGCGGGGCCACTCGGGGGCCGATTTGGTGGGCGGGGTCAGTTGGGGGCCAATTTGGTGGGCGGGGCCACTCGGGGGTCGATTTGGTGGGCGGGGCCACTCGGTGGTCGATTTGGTGGCCACTCGGGGGCCGATTTGGTGGGAGGGGCCACTCGGCGCCCGATATGGTGGGCGGGGCCACTCGGGGCCCGATATGGTGGGCGGGGCCACTTGGGGGCCGATTTGGTGGGTGGGGCCACTCAAGGGCCGATTAGGTGGGCGAGGCCACTCGGAGGGCCAATTTGGTTGGCGGGGCCACTTGGGGGCCGATTAGATGGGCGGGGCCACTTGGGGGCCGATTTGGTGGGCGGGGCCACTCTGGGGCCGATTTGGTGGGTGGGGCTACTCGGAGGGCCAATTTGGTTGGCGGGGCCACTCGAGGGCCGATTAGATGGGCGGGGCCACTTGGGGGCCGATTTGATGGGGGGGCCGATTTGGTGGGTGGGGCTACTCTGGGTCCGATTTGCTGGGCGGGGCCACTCTGGGTCTGATTTGGTGAGCGGATCCCCTCTGGGTCCGATTTCTTGAGCGGGGCCACGCTGGGTCCGATTTGGAGGCCAGGGTCGATCAGCCTCCAATTTGGAGGCCGGGGTGGCTAAGCCTCCGATTTGAAGCCTGGGGTCACTCAGTTTTCGATTTGGCGCGCTGGCCCTTTAAGAATCACTTTGGCGCGTCGGCTGTTTTAGAGACAGGGTGGCTCACTGGGCTTCTAAATCCACTTTGGCGCACATTCTCTCTCAGGGGCATGCGTCATGTGATGAAGCTAGATTTGCATTTGTGCTGTGGGTTTCGCTTTAAGAGCTGATATTATGTGCCAGAAGCTCTGTCCTGGGGGCGTCATGTGACGTTTGTAGGCGTTGGCATAGTAAATGGGTGTGCCTGCGCATATCAATGAGCTTTACTGCCATTTGAATTGCCTCAGGGCACATTTTAAGTTGCCCATTGAAAAGCATTGAGACATGCATTCCAATGACGGGAAAAAAAATTTTCAAATGCAAATTGCGCAAAAACTACAAATCCAATCGCCACGAAAAATACTTAGCACACCTCTCGTGGACGCTGGCTTCGAAACAACACCTCAATGGAGTCTGTGCATGTAGCGGTTCGGGCCACATTAATTGCGGAAATCAACTGAATAAAAAGAAAAAGTTAGCAGCGTTCGGATTACAACATTAATATTAGATGTGTATTTCCTGAAGGAAGTACAGATAGTGGTTTGAAATGGTGCCCGGGCTGCCCCTTTAAGAGAGACTTGCCTGCTGCCCCTGCAAGACTTTCAACTCAGGATCCGTTTTAACTGTGAGTGCCTCTCAGAGGCCACTTTGGCCTCAGGGTCTGATTTGGTGGGTGGGGCCCCTCAGGATCCGATTCCTTGGCCTGGGCTCCTCAGGGCTTGAATTGTTGGCGGGGATCTCTCAGGCTCCGATTTTGTGGGTGTGGCCCCTCAGGGTCCGATTTTGTGGGTGGGGCCCCTCAGGGTCCGATTTTGTGAGTGGGGCATCCTCAGGGTCCGATTTTGTGGCCGGGGCCCCTCAGGGTCCGATTTTGTGGCCGGATCCCCTCAGGGTCCGATTTTCTGGCCGTGGCCCCTCAGGGTCCGATTATGTGGGTTGGGCCCCTCAGGGTCCGATTTTGTGGCCGGGGCCCCTCAGGGTCCGATTTTGTGGCCGGGGCCCCTCAGGGTCCGATTTTGTGGCCGGGGCCCCTCAGGGTCCGATTTTGTGGTTGGGACCAATCAGGGTCCGATTTTGTGGTTGGGGCCCCTCAGGGTCAGATTTGGTGGGTTGGGCCCCTCAGGGTCTGATTTTGTGGGCGGAGACCCTCTGGGTCCGATTTGGTCGGCGGGGCCACTCTGGGTCCGATTTGGTCGGCGGGACCACTCTGGGTCCGATTTAGTGGGCGGGGCCCCACAGGGTCCGGTTTGGTGGGCGGGGCCTCTCTGGGTCTGATTTGGTGGGCGGGGCCACTCGGTAAGATTTGGAGGCCGGGGTGGCTCAGCCTCCGATTTGGAGGCCGGGGTGGCTCAGCCTCCGATTTGGAGGCCGGGGTGGCTCGGCCTCCGATTTGGAGGCCGGGGTGGCTCAGCCTCCGATTTGGAGGCCGGGGTGGCTCAGCCTCCGATTTGGAGGCCGGGGTGGCTCAGCCTCCCATTTGGAGGCCGGGGTGGCTCAGCCTCCCATTTGGAGGCCGGGGTGGCTCAGCCTCCCATTTGGAGGCCGGGGTGGCTCAGCCTCCCATTTGGAGGCCGGGGTGGCTCAGCCTCCCATTTGGAGGCCGGGGTCGATCAGCCTCCCATTTGGAGGCCGGGGTCGATCAGCCTCCCATTTGGAGGCCGGGGTCGATCAGCCTCCCATTTGGAGGCCGGGGTGGCTCAGCCTCCAATTTGGAGGCCGGGGTGGCTCAGCCTCCGATTTGGAGGCCGGGGTGGCTCAGCCTCCGATTTGGAGGCCGGGGTGGCTCAGCCTCCGATTTGGAGGCCGGGGGGGTCGATCAGCCTCCCATTTGGAGCCTGTGGTCACTCAGCTTCCGATTTGGCGTGTTGTCCCTTTAAGACTCATTTCGGTGCGCCGGCCCTTTAACAGTCACTTTTGCACTTCGGCCCTTTAAGAGCCAGTTTGGCTCACTGGGCTTCTAAATACACTTTGGCGCACATTCTCTCTCAGGGGCATGTGTCATGTGATGAAGCTAGATTTGCATTTGTGCTGTGGGTTTCGCTTTAAGAGCTGATATTATGTGGCAGAAGCCCTGTTCTGGAGATGTCATGTGACGTTCGTAGGCGTTGGCATAGTAACTGGTTCTGCCTGCGCATATCAATGAGCTCAACTGCCATTTCAATCGCCTCAGGGCACGTTTTGCCATTTCCCATTCAAATGCATTGGAGACAGTGCATTCCAATGACGGGAAAAAAAAATTTCGAACGCAAATTGCGCAAAAACTACAAATCTGATCGACACGAAAAATACTTAGCACACCTCTCATGGGCGCTGGCTTCGAAACGACACCTCAACGGAGTCTGTGCGTGTAGCGGTTCGGGCTGTATTAATTGCGGAAATCAACTTAATAATAATAAGAAGAAGAACTAGATGTGTATTTCCTGAAGGAAGAACAGATAGTGGTTTGAAATGGTGCCCAGGCTACCCCTTTAAGAGAGACTTGCCTGCTGCCCCTGCAAGACTTTCAACTCAGGATCCGTTTTAACTGTGGGTGCCTCTCAGGGGCCACTTTGGCCTCAGGGTCCGATTTTGTGGGTGGGGCCCCTCAGGGTCCGAATTTGTGGCCGGGGCACCTCAGGGTCCGATTTGGTGGGTGGGGCCCCTCAGGGTCTGATTTGGTGGCCGGGGCCCCTCAGGGCCCGATTTTGTGGGTGGGGCCCCTCAGGGTCCGAATTTGTGGCCGGGGCACCTCAGGGTCCGATTTGGTGGGTGGGGCCCCTCAGGGTCTGATTTGGTGGCCGGGGCCCCTCAGGGGCTGATTTGGTGGGTGGGGCCCCTCAGGGTCCGATTTTGTGGCCAGGGCCCCTCAGGGTCTGATTTGGTGGTTGGGGCCCCTCAGGGTCCGATTTTGTGGCGCCCCGCCCTCAGGGTCCGATTTTGTGGCCGGAACCCTTCAGGGTCCGATTTTGTGGGAGGGGCCCCTCAGGGTCCGATTTTGTGGCCAGAGCCCCTCAGGGTCTGATTGTGTGGGTGGGGCCCCCTGGGTCTGATTTGGTGGGCGGGGCCACTCTGGGTCCAATTTGGTGGGGGCCCCTCAAGGTCCGATTTGGTGGGCGGGGCCCCTTAGGGTCTGATTTTGTGGCCAGGGCCCCCCAGGGTCCAACTTTGTGGGTGGGGCCCTTAAGGGCCCGATTTTGTGGCCGGGGCTCCTCAGGGTCTGATTTGGTGGGTGGGGCCCCTCAGGGTCTGATTTGGTGGCCGGGGCCCCTCAGGGCCCGATTTTGTGGGTGGGGCCCCTCAGGGTCCGAATTTGTGGCCGGGGCACCTCAGGGTCCGATTTGGTGGGTGGGGCCCCTCAGGGTCTGATTTGGTGGCCGGGGCCCCTCAGGGGCTGATTTGGTGGGTGGGGCCCCTCAGGGTCCGATTTTGTGGCCAGGGCCCCTCAGGGTCTGATTTGGTGGTTGGGGCCCCTCAGGGTCCGATTTTGTGGCGCCCCGCCCTCAGGGTCCGATTTTGTGGCCGGAACCCTTCAGGGTCCGATTTTGTGGGAGGGGCCCCTCAGGGTCCGATTTTGTGGCCAGAGCCCCTCAGGGTCTGATTGTGTGGGTGGGGCCCCCTGGGTCTGATTTGGTGGGCGGGGCCACTCTGGGTCCAATTTGGTGGGGGCCCCTCAAGGTCCGATTTGGTGGGCGGGGCCCCTTAGGGTCTGATTTTGTGGCCAGGGCCCCCCAGGGTCCAACTTTGTGGGTGGGGCCCTTAAGGGCCCGATTTTGTGGCCGGGGCTCCTCAGGGTCTGATTTTGTGGTTGGGGCCCCACAGGTTCCGATTTTGTGGGTGGGGCCACTCTGGGTCTGATTTGGTGGGCGGGGCCCCTCAGGGTCCGATTTTCTGGCCAGGGCCCCTCAGGGTCCGATTTTGTGGGTTGGGCCCCTCAGGGTCCGATTTTGTGGTTGGGACCCCTCAGGGTCCGATTTTGTGGTTGGGGCCCCTCAGGGTCCGATTTCTTGAGCGGGGCCACGCTGGGTCCGATTTGGAGGCCAGGGTCGATCAGCCTCCAATTTGGAGGCCGGGGTGGCTAAGCCTCCGATTTGAAGCCTGGGGTCACTCAGTTTTCGATTTGGCGCGCTGGCCCTTTAAGAATCACTTTGGCGCGTCGGCTGTTTTAGAGACAGGGTGGCTCACTGGGCTTCTAAATCCACTTTGGCGCACATTCTCTCTCAGGGGCATGCGTCATGTGATGAAGCTAGATTTGCATTTGTGCTGTGGGTTTCGCTTTAAGAGCTGATATTATGTGCCAGAAGCTCTGTCCTGGGGGCGTCATGTGACGTTTGTAGGCGTTGGCATAGTAAATGGGTGTGCCTGCGCATATCAATGAGCTTTACTGCCATTTGAATTGCCTCAGGGCACATTTTAAGTTGCCCATTGAAAAGCATTGAGACATGCATTCCAATGACGGGAAAAAAAATTTTCAAATGCAAATTGCGCAAAAACTACAAATCCAATCGCCACGAAAAATACTTAGCACACCTCTCGTGGACGCTGGCTTCGAAACAACACCTCAATGGAGTCTGTGCATGTAGCGGTTCGGGCCACATTAATTGCGGAAATCAACTGAATAAAAAGAAAAAGTTAGCAGCGTTCGGATTACAACATTAATATTAGATGTGTATTTCCTGAAGGAAGTACAGATAGTGGTTTGAAATGGTGCCCGGGCTGCCCCTTTAAGAGAGACTTGCCTGCTGCCCCTGCAAGACTTTCAACTCAGGATCCGTTTTAACTGTGAGTGCCTCTCAGAGGCCACTTTGGCCTCAGGGTCTGATTTGGTGGGTGGGGCCCCTCAGGATCCGATTCCTTGGCCTGGGCTCCTCAGGGCTTGAATTGTTGGCGGGGATCTCTCAGGCTCCGATTTTGTGGGTGTGGCCCCTCAGGGTCCGATTTTGTGGGTGGGGCCCCTCAGGGTCCGATTTTGTGAGTGGGGCATCCTCAGGGTCCGATTTTGTGGCCGGGGCCCCTCAGGGTCCGATTTTGTGGCCGGATCCCCTCAGGGTCCGATTTTCTGGCCGTGGCCCCTCAGGGTCCGATTATGTGGGTTGGGCCCCTCAGGGTCCGATTTTGTGGCCGGGGCCCCTCAGGGTCCGATTTTGTGGCCGGGGCCCCTCAGGGTCCGATTTTGTGGCCGGGGCCCCTCAGGGTCCGATTTTGTGGTTGGGACCAATCAGGGTCCGATTTTGTGGTTGGGGCCCCTCAGGGTCAGATTTGGTGGGTTGGGCCCCTCAGGGTCTGATTTTGTGGGCGGAGACCCTCTGGGTCCGATTTGGTCGGCGGGGCCACTCTGGGTCCGATTTGGTCGGCGGGACCACTCTGGGTCCGATTTAGTGGGCGGGGCCCCACAGGGTCCGGTTTGGTGGGCGGGGCCTCTCTGGGTCCGATTTGGTGGGCGGGGCCACTCGGTAAGATTTGGAGGCCGGGGTGGCTCAGCCTCCGATTTGGAGGCCGGGGTGGCTCAGCCTCCGATTTGGAGGCCGGGGTGGCTCGGCCTCCGATTTGGAGGCCGGGGTGGCTCAGCCTCCGATTTGGAGGCCGGGGTGGCTCAGCCTCCCATTTGGAGGCCGGGGTGGCTCAGCCTCCCATTTGGAGGCCGGGGTGGCTCAGCCTCCCATTTGGAGGCCGGGGTGGCTCAGCCTCCCATTTGGAGGCCGGGGTGGCTCAGCCTCCCATTTGGAGGCCGGGGTCGATCAGCCTCCCATTTGGAGGCCGGGGTCGATCAGCCTCCCATTTGGAGGCCGGGGTCGATCAGCCTCCCATTTGGAGGCCGGGGTGGCTCAGCCTCCAATTTGGAGGCCGGGGTGGCTCAGCCTCCGATTTGGAGGCCGGGGTGGCTCAGCCTCCGATTTGGAGGCCGGGGTGGCTCAGCCTCCGATTTGGAGGCCGGGGGGGTCGATCAGCCTCCCATTTGGAGCCTGTGGTCACTCAGCTTCCGATTTGGCGTGTTGTCCCTTTAAGACTCATTTCGGTGCGCCGGCCCTTTAACAGTCACTTTTGCACTTCGGCCCTTTAAGAGCCAGTTTGGCTCACTGGGCTTCTAAATACACTTTGGCGCACATTCTCTCTCAGGGGCATGTGTCATGTGATGAAGCTAGATTTGCATTTGTGCTGTGGGTTTCGCTTTAAGAGCTGATATTATGTGGCAGAAGCCCTGTTCTGGAGATGTCATGTGACGTTCGTAGGCGTTGGCATAGTAACTGGTTCTGCCTGCGCATATCAATGAGCTCAACTGCCATTTCAATCGCCTCAGGGCACGTTTTGCCATTTCCCATTCAAATGCATTGGAGACAGTGCATTCCAATGACGGGAAAAAAAAATTTCGAACGCAAATTGCGCAAAAACTACAAATCTGATCGACACGAAAAATACTTAGCACACCTCTCATGGGCGCTGGCTTCGAAACGACACCTCAACGGAGTCTGTGCGTGTAGCGGTTCGGGCTGTATTAATTGCGGAAATCAACTTAATAATAATAAGAAGAAGAACTAGATGTGTATTTCCTGAAGGAAGAACAGATAGTGGTTTGAAATGGTGCCCAGGCTACCCCTTTAAGAGAGACTTGCCTGCTGCCCCTGCAAGACTTTCAACTCAGGATCCGTTTTAACTGTGGGTGCCTCTCAGGGGCCACTTTGGCCTCAGGGTCCGATTTTGTGGGTGGGGCCCCTCAGGGTCCGAATTTGTGGCCGGGGCACCTCAGGGTCCGATTTGGTGGGTGGGGCCCCTCAGGGTCTGATTTGGTGGCCGGGGCCCCTCAGGGCCCGATTTTGTGGGTGGGGCCCCTCAGGGTCCGAATTTGTGGCCGGGGCACCTCAGGGTCCGATTTGGTGGGTGGGGCCCCTCAGGGTCTGATTTGGTGGCCGGGGCCCCTCAGGGGCTGATTTGGTGGGTGGGGCCCCTCAGGGTCCGATTTTGTGGCCAGGGCCCCTCAGGGTCTGATTTGGTGGTTGGGGCCCCTCAGGGTCCGATTTTGTGGCGCCCCGCCCTCAGGGTCCGATTTTGTGGCCGGAACCCTTCAGGGTCCGATTTTGTGGGAGGGGCCCCTCAGGGTCCGATTTTGTGGCCAGAGCCCCTCAGGGTCTGATTGTGTGGGTGGGGCCCCCTGGGTCTGATTTGGTGGGCGGGGCCACTCTGGGTCCAATTTGGTGGGGGCCCCTCAAGGTCCGATTTGGTGGGCGGGGCCCCTTAGGGTCTGATTTTGTGGCCAGGGCCCCCCAGGGTCCAACTTTGTGGGTGGGGCCCTTAAGGGCCCGATTTTGTGGCCGGGGCTCCTCAGGGTCTGATTTGGTGGGTGGGGCCCCTCAGGGTCTGATTTGGTGGCCGGGGCCCCTCAGGGCCCGATTTTGTGGGTGGGGCCCCTCAGGGTCCGAATTTGTGGCCGGGGCACCTCAGGGTCCGATTTGGTGGGTGGGGCCCCTCAGGGTCTGATTTGGTGGCCGGGGCCCCTCAGGGGCTGATTTGGTGGGTGGGGCCCCTCAGGGTCCGATTTTGTGGCCAGGGCCCCTCAGGGTCTGATTTGGTGGTTGGGGCCCCTCAGGGTCCGATTTTGTGGCGCCCCGCCCTCAGGGTCCGATTTTGTGGCCGGAACCCTTCAGGGTCCGATTTTGTGGGAGGGGCCCCTCAGGGTCCGATTTTGTGGCCAGAGCCCCTCAGGGTCTGATTGTGTGGGTGGGGCCCCCTGGGTCTGATTTGGTGGGCGGGGCCACTCTGGGTCCAATTTGGTGGGGGCCCCTCAAGGTCCGATTTGGTGGGCGGGGCCCCTTAGGGTCTGATTTTGTGGCCAGGGCCCCCCAGGGTCCAACTTTGTGGGTGGGGCCCTTAAGGGCCCGATTTTGTGGCCGGGGCTCCTCAGGGTCTGATTTTGTGGTTGGGGCCCCACAGGTTCCGATTTTGTGGGTGGGGCCACTCTGGGTCTGATTTGGTGGGCGGGGCCCCTCAGGGTCCGATTTTCTGGCCAGGGCCCCTCAGGGTCCGATTTTGTGGGTTGGGCCCCTCAGGGTCCGATTTTGTGGTTGGGACCCCTCAGGGTCCGATTTTGTGGTTGGGGCCCCTCAGGGTCCGATTTTGTGGCTGGTGCCCCTCAGGGTCCGATTTTGTGACCGGGGCCCCTCAGGGTCCGATTTTGTGGCCAAGGCCCCTCAGGGTCTGATTTTGTTGGGGCCCCTCAGTCTGATTTTGTTGGGGCCCCTCAGGGTCTGATTTTGTGGCCGGGGCCCCTCAGGGTCCAATTTTGTGGGTGAGGCCCCTTAGGGTCTGATTTTGTGGGCGGAGCCCTTCTGGGTCCAATTTGGTGGGCGGGGCCACTCGGGGGCCGATTTGGTGGGCGGGGCCACTCGGGGGCCGATTTGGTGGGCGGGGCCACTCGGGGCCCGATTTGGTGGGCGGGGCCACTCGGGGGCCGATTTGGTGGGCGGGGCCACTCGGGGGTCGTTTTGGTGGGCGGGGCCACTCGGGGGCCGTTTTGGTGGGCGGGGCCACTCGGGGGCCGATATGGTGGGTGGGGCCACTCGGGGCCCGATTTGGTGGACGGGGCCACTCGGGGCCCGATTTGGTGGACGGGGCCACTTGGGGGCCGGTTTGGTGGGCGGGGCCACTTGGGGGCCGGTTTGGTGGGCGGGGCATTCGGCGGCCGATTTGGTGGACGGGGTTACTCTGGGGCCGATTTTCTGGGCGGGGCCACTCTGGGTCTGATTTGGTGAGCGGAGCCCCTCTGCGTCCGATTTCTTGAGCGGGGCCACGCTGGGTCCGATTTGGAGGCCCGGGTCGATCAGCCTCCAATTTGGAGGCCGGGGTGGCTAAGCCTCCGATTTGGAGCCTGGGGTCACTCAGTTTTCGATTTGGCGCGCTGGCCCTTTAAGAATCACTTTTGCGCGTCAGCCGTTTTAGAGACAGGGTGGCTCACTGGGCTTCTAAATCCACTTTGGCGCACATTCTCTCTCAGGGGCATGCTTCATGTGATGAAGCTAGATTTGCATTTGTGCTGTGGGCTTCGCTTTAAGAGCTGATATTATGTGCCAGAAGCTCTGTCCTGGGGGCGTCATGTGACGTTCGTAGGCGTTGGCATAGTAAATGGATGTGCCTGCGCATATCAATGAGCTTTACTGCCATTTGAATTGCCTCACGGCACGTTTTAAGTTGCCCTTTGAAAAGCATTGAGACATGCATTCCAATGACGGGAAAAAAAAATTTCAAACGCAAATTGTGCAAAAACTACAAATCCGATCGACACGAAAAATACTTAGCACACCTCTTGTGGACGCTGGCTTTGAAATGACACCTCAATGGAGTCTGTGCGTGTAGCGGTTCGGGCCGCATTAATTGCGGAAATCAACTGAATAAAAAGAAAAAGTTAGCAGCGTTCGGATTACAACATTAATACTAGATGTGTATTTCCTGAAGGAAGTACAGATAGTGGTTTGAAATGGTGCCCGGGCTGCCCCTTTAAGAGAGACTTGCCTGCTGCCCCTGCAAGACTTTCAACTCAGGATACGATTTAACTGTGGGTGCCTCTCAGGGGCCACTTTGGCCTCATGGTCTGATTTTGTGGGTGGGGCCCCTCAGGGCCTGATTTTGTGGGTGGGGCCCCTCAGGGTCCGATTTTTTGGGTGGGGCCCCTCAGGGTCCGATTTTGTGGCGGGGCCCCTCAGGGTCCGATTTGGTGGCCGGGGCCCCTCAGGGTCCGATTTGGTGGCCGGGGCCCCTCAGGGTCTGATTTGGTGGGTGGGGCCCCTCAAGGTCCGATTTTGTGGCTGGGGCCCCTCAGGGTCCGATTTTGTGGCCGGGGCCAATCAGGATCCGATTTTTGCGGTCGGAACCCCTCAGGGTCCAATTTTGCAGGTGGGGCCCCTCAGGGTCCGATTTTGTGGCCGGGGCCCGTCAGGGTCCGATTTTGTGGGTGGGACCTCTCAGGGTCTGATTTGGTGGGCGGGGCCCCTCAGGGTCCAATTTGGTGGGCAGGGCCCCTCAGGGTCCGATTTTGTGGCCGGGGCCCCTCAGGGTCCGATTTTGTGTCAGGGGCCCCTCAGGGTCCGATTTTGTGGTTGGGTCCCCTCAGGGTCTGATTTTGTGGTTGGGGCCACTCAGGGTCCGATTTTGTGGCCGCGGCCCCTCAGGGTCTGATTTTGTAGCCGCGGCCCCTCAGGGTCCGATTTTGTGGCAGGGGCCCCTCTGGGTCCGATTTTGTGGGTGGGGCCCCTCTGGGTCCAATTTGGTGGGCGGGACCACTCTGGGTCCAATTTGGTGGGCGGGGCCTCTCAGGGTCCGATTTTGTGGTTGGGTCCCCTCAGGGTCCGATTTTGTGGTTGGGGCCCCTCAGGGTCCGATTTTGTGGCCGGGGCCTATCAGGGTCCAATTTTGTGACTGTGGCCCATCAGGGTCCGATTTTGTGGCCGCGGCCCCTCAGGGTCTGATTTTGTGGCAGGGGCCCCTCTGGGTCTGATTTTGTGGGCGGAGCCCCTCTGGGTCCAATTTGGTGGGCGGGACCACTCTGGGTCCAATTTGGTGGGCGGGACCACTCTGGGTCCGATTTGGTGGGCGGGGCCTCTCAGGGTCCGATTTGGTGGGCGGGGCCCCACAGGGTCCGATTTGGTGGGCGGGGCCACTCTGGGTAAGATTTGGAGGCTGGGGTCGCTCAGCCTCCAATTTGGAGGCCGGGGTCGTTGAGCTTCCGATTTGGAGGCCGAGGTCAAAAAGCCTCTGATTTGGAGGCCGGGGTGGATCAGCCTCCAATTTGGAGGCCGGGGTGGATCAGCCTCCGATTTGGAGGCCGGGGTGGCTCAGCCTCCGATTTGGAGGCCGGGGTGGCTCAGCCTCCGATTTGGAGGCCGGGGTCGATCAGCCTCCGATTTGGAGGCCGGGGTGGCTCAGCCTCCAATTTGGAGGCCGGGGTGGATCAGCCTCCGATTTGGAGGCCGGGGTGGCTCAGCCTCCGATTTGGAGGCCGGGGTGGCTCAGCCTCCGATTTGGAGGCCGGGGTCGATCAGCCTCCGATTTGGAGGCCGGGGTGGCTCAACCTCTAATTTGGAGGCCGGGGTGGCTCAGCCTCCGATTTGGAGGCCGGGGGGTCGATCAGCCTCCCATTTGGAGCCTGTGGTCACTCAGCTTTCGATTTGGCGTGTTGGCCCTTTAAGACTCATTTCGGTGCGCCGGCCCTTTAACAGTCACTTTTGCACTTCGGCCCTTTAAGAGCCAGTTTGGCTCACTGGGCTTCTAAATACACTTTGGCGCACATTCTCTCTCAGGGGCATGTGTCATGTGATGAAGCTAGATTTGCATTTGTGCTGTGGGTTTCGCTTTAAGAGGTGATATTATGTGGCAGAAGCCCTGTTCTGGAGATGTCATGTGACGTTCGTAGGCGTTGGCATAGTAACTGGGTCTGCCTGCGCATATCAATGAGCTCAACTGCCATTTCAATCGCCTCAGGGCATGTTTTGCCATTTCCCCATTCAAATGCATTGGAGACAGTGCATTCCAATGACGTGAAAAACATTTTTCGAACACAAATTGCGCAAAAACTACAAATCTGATCGACACGAAAAATACTTAGCACACCTCTCATGGGCGCTGACTTCGAAACGACACCTCAACGGAGTCTGTGCGTGTAGCGGTTCGGGCTGTATTAATTGCGGAAATCAACTTAATAATAATAATAATAAGAAGAAGAAGAAGAAGAATAAGTTAGCAGCGTTCGGATTACAATATAGTGGTTTTTTCAAACCACTATAACTAGATGTGTATTTCCTGAAGGAAGTACAGATAGTGGTTTGAAATGGTGCCCGGGCTGCCCCTTTAAGAGAGACTTGCCTGCTGCCCCTGCAAGACTTTCAACTCAGGATACGATTTAACTGTGGGTGCCTCTCAGGGGCCACTTTGGCCTCATGGTCTGATTTTGTGGGTGGGGCCCCTCAGGGCCTGATTTTGTGGGTGGGGCCCCTCAGGGTCCGATTTTGTGGTTGGGTCCCCTCAGGGTCCGATTTTGTGGTTGGGTCCCCTCAGGGTCCGATTTTGTGGCCGCGGCCCCTCAGGGTCCGATTTTGTGGCCGGGGCCCCCCTGGGTCTGATTTTGTGGGCGGAACCCCTCTGGGTCCAATTTGGTGGGCGGGACCACTCTGGGTCCAATTTGGTGGGCGGGACCACTCTGGGTCCGATTTGGTGGGCGGGGCCTCTTAGGGTCCGATTTGGTGGGTGGGGCCCCACAGGGTCCGATTTGGTGGGCGGGGCCACTCTGGGTAAGATTTGGAGGCTGGGGTCGCTCAGCCTCCAATTTGGAGGCCAGGGTCATTGAGCTTCCGATTTGGAGGCAGAGGTCAAAGAGCCTCCGATTTGGAGGTCGGGGTGGCTCAGCCTCCAATTTGGAGGCCGGGGTGGCTCAGCCTCCGATTTGGAGGCCGGGGTGGCTCAGCCTCCGATTTGGAGGCCAGGGTGGCTCAGCCTCCGATTTGGAGGCCGGGGTGGATCAGGCTCCGATTTGGAGGCCGGGGTGGATCAGCCTCCGATTTGGAGGCCGGGGTGGCTCATTGTCCGATTTGGAGGCCGGGGTCGATCAGCCTCCGATTTGGAGGCCGGGGTCGATCAGCCTCCGATTTGGAGGCCGGGGTGGCTCAGCCTCCGATTTGGAGGCCGGGGTGGATCAGGCTCCGATTTGGAGGCCGGGGTGGATCAGCCTCCGATTTGGAGGCCGGGGTGGCTCATTGTCCGATTTGGAGGCCGGGGTCGATCAGCCTCCGATTTGGAGGCCGGGGTGGCTCAGCCTCCGATTTGGAGGCCGGGGTGGCTCAGCCTCCGATTTGGAGGCCGGGGTGGCTCAGCCTCCTATTTGGAGGCCGGGGTCGATCAGCCTTCTATTTGGAGGCCGGGGTCGATCAGCCTCCGATTTGGAGGCCGGGGTGGCTCATTGTCCGATTTGGAGGCCGGGGTGGCTCAGCCTCCGATTTGGAGGCCGGGGTGGCTCAGCCTCCGATTTGGAGGCCGGGGTGGCTCAGTCTCCGATTTGGTGTGTCAGCCCTTTAAGACTCATTTGGGTGCGCTGGCCCTTTAACAATCACTTTGGCGCGTTGGCCCTTTAAGAGCTAGTTTGGCTCACTGGGCTTCTTTTAAATCCACTTTGGCGCACACATTCTCTCTCAGGGGCATGTGTCATGTGATGAAGCTAGATTTGCATTTGTGCTGTGGGTTTCGCTTTAAGAGCTGATATTATGTGGCAGAGGCTCTGTGCTGGGGTTCAAGTGAAGTTCGTAGGCGTTGGCATAGTAACTGGGTCTGCCTGCGCATATCAATGAGCTCAACTGTCATTTCAATCGCCTCAGGGCATGTTTTGCCATTTCCTATTGAAAAGCATTGGAGACAGTGCATTCCAATGACGGGAAAAAAAATTTTCAAACGCAAATTGCGCAAAAACTACAAATCCGATCGACACAAAAAATACTTAGCACACCTCTCATGGACGCTGGCTTCGAAACGACACCTCAACGGAGTCTGTGCGTGTAGCGGTTCGGGCCGCATTAATTGCGGAAATCAACTTAATAAGAAGAAGAAGAAGAAGAAGAATAAGTTAGCAGCGTTCGGATTACAATATAGTGGTTTTTTCAAACCACTATAATAAGAAGAAGAAGAATAAGTTAGCAGCGTTCAGATTACAATATAGTGGTTTTTTCAAACCACTATAATAAGAATAAGTTAGCAGCGTTCGGATGACAAGATAGTGGTTTCTTCAAACCACTATAAATACGGCTATAGCTGTAATCAATAGATTGTACAATCAACCTTCCAATAAGGGCCCGTACAGTCAGCTTGTGAAGGTATGGTAATATGGAGCATTATTAGGTTTGCATTAAGGCATGTGTTCAGATGGGCTACGGAACCATCACAGAGGCTGTGGGGAGAGTGAGGCTGGAGGGTACAACCAAAAACCCCACAAGGTTTGCTATAAACATATACATAAGCGCTTTGTCGGGTGTTATTACCCTACATGTTGTGTAGCAGGCATTCCATGTTGATAAAAGGGTTATTTCCATCTTCAAAGATGGGGATTATATTGTAAAAACAAACATTTTTAAAATTGACTGTTATTAAAATGTGCAGCCGTTCTTGAGATACCAACTAAGGCTTCTTTTACACTTGCTGTGTTTTTGCTGGCCGTTTTTGCGGCACCAACACATTTCTATGGGGCTGCAAAAACGGCCAGCAAAAATTAGTAGGAAGGCCGTGTTCTGTATGACTGTGAGGGCCTTATTTGTGGCCGTGAAAAAATTTCATGGCTTATGGACACGGCCGCAATGCATTTCAATGGTACCGCAAAAACAACGTTAAGTTGCTATTGCGGTACACCGTATTTGCGCATCGCCATTTTTTCCCTGCTATTTGTTATAAGGGAAAAATGGCGTTCCGAGAAGGTTTTTTGTGGCCCGCAAAAACAGCCTGTAAAAAGAGCTCTCCAGCCATCCTGGTCAGCTTGAAGGCAGAAAAGAGTTTGTAAGCACTGTGCATATTCGGCCACCTCTGCTGGGCAGAAGCGATGGTTGATCTCCTAGATAACAGCTGCAAATTGTATTAAAATTTTAAAGTGCTTTTTTTAACATTCAATCCCATCTGTGAAGATGAGAATGCCCCTTTATTTAAGCTTATGAAATTTAGGTCATGCATTTAAATGCAGTGTCTGGCATCACCCTGACTATTATTAATTCCTTGCCTAGTAGCCCATATTGTTTTTTAACGTTAAACCCTTTGATGTAACAGTAGTATTGGTACTATTCCATTAATTGTAGTGTGCTGGTGACAAGTTTACAGCTGACGTCAGTGAGATGCGCGTCACGTTTGCTTGATGTACTCTCCATGACACACAGAGATGTAGATGATCAGCAGCAGCGGTTGTGAAATACTTGGCAGCGGCATGCCAGCACAGGTACTATGGGATGTCTCGCTAATGCTCCAGCAGCTGGAATACAAAGCACTAATGATTTCTCATCACACTGCAGACAGTGAAAAAATAGATGAAACCACAAAATAGGTTTCTTTAACCTACTCAAATCTAATGACTAGTTTTACTTTTATCCTATGAAGTTTGATATACAATGTTACCAATAAATAAAACTCTACTGGCCACAATACTAATATTTAATGCATTGTGTAGTAAAGCTGTGTACACACATTAAAGGCAACAGGATTTACTGACGATCTAATGTGTATTGGGTCTTACTAGTTCTGCCCGTGATGGCCGATGAAGAAACGAGGATTGATGTTGGATTTCAACATGCGACTGTCGTAACTGTCTAGTAGTAGCTTATCTCCCTCTCATGCACATTGGCAGAGCATAGATGTCTATAGGGAAATTGGGAGAGCACAGTCAAACACATAAGTAATTGGCTGGCCGCTGTCTTCTGTGGATGGACAGCCCAAACAGCCATTGCAATAGGCCTAGGCTTACACACGTGGTCAAAATTGTTGGTACACCACATTTAATGACAGTAAAACCCACAATGGTGACAGAAAGAACTTGAATCTGATAAAAGTAATAATAAATAAAAATTCTATGAAAATGCACAAATGAAAACTAGACACTGCTTTTCAACCATGCTTCAAGAGAATTTAAAAGAAAAAAAAAACTCATGAAATAGGCCTGTCTAGACATGATGGTGCCCTTCACTTAATACTTTCTTGCACAAACTTTTGAGACAATCACTGCAATTAAACGATTCCTGTAACTGTCAATGAGACTTCTGCACCTCTCGAAAGGGATTTTGGCCCACTCCTCAAGAGCAAAATGCTCCAGTTGTCTCGTGTTTAAAAGTTGCCTTTTCCAGACAGCATGCTTCACCTCTTTCCAAAGATGCTCAGAATAGTCCAATGTTTCCTCTTAGCCATTCTTGGGTGTTTTTGCTGTGTGTTTTGGGTCATTATCCTGTTGCAAGACCCATGACCTGTGACTGAGACCCAGCTTTCCGACACTGGGCAGCACATTTCTCTCTAGAATTCCTTTATTGTCTTGAGATTTCATTGTACCCTGCACAGATTCTAGACACCCTTTGCCAGATACAGCAAAGCAGCCCCAGAGCATAACAGAGCCTCCTTCATATTTCACAGTAGGGACAGTGTTCTTTTCTTGATATGCTTCATTTTTCATCTGTGAACATTGAGCTGATGTGCCTTGACAAAAAGTTCCATTTTTGTCTCATCTGTGCTTTGTGGCTTGTCAACATGTAGTCTGGCGAATTTCAGTCTGGCCTTTTTTATGATTTTTTTTTCAACATTGGTGTCCTCCATGGTTGTCTCAGATGAAGTCCACTTGAGCTTGAAGTTCACCTTTAATCTATTTAGAAGTTTTTCTGGGCTATTTTGTTACCATTCGTATTATCTGTCTCTTTGATTTGTCATAAATTTTCCTCCTGCAGCCACGTCCAGGAATGTTGGCTACAGTCCCATGGAGCTTAAATTTCTGAATAATATGTGCAACTGTAGTCACAGGAACATCAAGCTGCTTGGAGATGGTCTTATAACTTTTACCTTTACCATGTTTGTCTATCATTTTCTTTCTAATCTCCTGAGACAACTCTTTGCTTCCTCTGGTCCATGTTGAGTGTGATACACACCATGTCACCAAACAGCACAGTATCTGTAGCCCTCTATACAGGCCACTCACTGATTCCAAGATTGTAGACACCTGTGATGCTAATTAGTGGACACACCTTGATTTAACATGCACATTTTGTCACATTATTTTCAGGGGTACCATCATTTCTGTCCAGGCCTATTTAATGAATTTTGTTTTGTTTTGTTTTTTTTTTAAATTCTGTGGAAGCATGGCTGAAAAGCAAGGTCTGACTTTCATTTGATCATTTTCATAGATTTTTGATTTATTATTACTTTTGTCAGATTCAAGTTATTTCTGTAACCTTTGTGGGTTTTTCTGTCATTAAATTAGGGGTACCAACAATTTTGAACACGTTTTTATCTGATGTCCACAGTAATAACAGAATAACAAAGTTCTTCATTTACACTAAGTAACATTTGTAACCCAGTAATCACACCACAGGCTGGCCACTAGGTGTCTCCCTTATAATTTGCTGTCCACTGCCTGTTGTCAAGAGTAATCCACAGACTCCAAAAGATAGATTGGTGATGGAGGTGGGGTTTTTGTTTCCTGCTCTCCTGGTAATCTACATACATGCATAAGAAAGAAGCAGGCTTCAGTTTTCTGACAGGTAAACCTTTGGTCAATGGCAGGCATGATACATGATGGGAAGTAAAGGAAAAGGATGTTCCAGCACCTGTAGTTCTGAAAGAATTTTAATGAAGAGGAAACACAAGCTCAAGAAGAGTGAATGGCAAGTTACAAAGTATGAGAACTGGGACAGTTCCTGGATATATATTAAACTGGTTTGTGAACCAACAGCAGTTTAACCTATTGTGGAGGGTAAGATTAGGTAGATCATGCTTTTATTCTGGTTTTGGATGAAAGGACAAGTACATTTTAAATGAAATCACAGAAAAAAACCTCAACTTTCACTGTTCACTGTAAAAGGGGTATTCTTAAGTTTGAAAGCTATCCTCCATCCATTCACACAGGACTCTTTACAGCCCAGGTTCTTGGGATCACTGGGGACCTTAACGATTTGGAAGTTATCCCTTATCCTATGGATAATGGAAAACTTGAGAATACCGCTTTAAGGCAATGTATCCAATATATATCACTGCAACAAAAATTAGAAAAAATTAAAGGAAATGTGCCGGTATACTTTTATGTAGCTGTGTAGGCCCTTGTCCCTCATTAAAAATGATATTTCATGTGTAGAGATCTGATGTGCCAATCCAGGAGCAGACACTGACAGCCAAAGGCCTGTGCAGATCTTGTGTTTGGGTCCCCCCCGCCATGCCCCATCGCTATGTACACACATGCACTATGCACATACCCAAGCATATTCACGTTAGGCACACATATATAAAATATGCACATGCATATACATTACACATGGATTTACACATTATATATACACACATACATACAGTTATCGCCGTAAGTCTTAGCATCCTTCAAATTGTTCCAGAGAATGAAGTATTTCGCCCAGAAAATTATTGCAATTACACATGTATTGTTATACACATTTATTTCCTTTGTGTGCATTGTAACAACACAAACAAACAGAGGAAAAAATAGGCCAATTGGATATCATTTCACACAAAACTCAAAAAATGTGCCAGACAAAATTTGTTGAAAGCATGTCATGCTCGTTCGAACCCACCTGTGTCAAGTAACAGGTGTGGGCAATACGAAAATCACACCTGAAACCAGATAAAAAGGGGACAAGTTGATGCTATCTTTACATTCTGTGTCTGTGTCTGCCACACTGTGCATGGAGAACAGAAAGAGGAGAAGAGAGCTGTCTGAGGACTTGAAAACCAAAATTGTTGAAAAATATTAACAATCTCTAGGTTACAAGTCCATCTCCAGAGATTTTGATGCTCCTTTGTCCACATAATAAAGTTTACAACCCATGGCACTGTAGCAAATCTCCGTGGAAGAGGACAGCAGAGAAAAATTGATGAAAGGTTACAACGCAGGAAAGTGGATGGTGGATAAGCAGCCCCAATCAAGTTCATTTTTAAAATCAGATTATTTTTATTAAACAGTTTTAACTTACAAAATTGAGACAAGACACACACAGTTTTAACATACAGATTTGAGACATACCTCTTATACACTACCCAACCCCCCCCATTATAAAATTATAACTAATGTAACTGTGGGTCCCTTAGACTGTGACCTATAAATTTATAGTAGAAAAAAAAAACAATTCTTAAGGGGGACAATATGAAACAAGATAAGACTTGTACAGCATAGAACTATGAACAGTCAGGCACATAGTACAAAATGAGCAATAGACATATTCATGAAACCTATTCATAAAGCAAGAGATCATATGGAACGAAGAGGGAGTAAGGGGTACCATAATTAACGAAGCATAGGGAACAGATTCTCCAGCAGCAAAATTTGGGATGGCAAACCCGGGGTGTTAAGCCAGGGGCTCCAGATTTTATCAAATTTTCCGATAGCTTTTCTTTTAATATACACTCCTTTTTCCAGCCTTATAGAACTATTGACTCTATTAATAAACTCCTCCACCATCGGGGGTGCAGATTGCTTCCAGTGCAAGGCAATAGTTTTAGTGCTATATATAATTCTAGCCATTCCGATCGCCAGCGGGTCTTCCACAGAAATATCCGGTATTATACCTAGCACACAGACCTTTGGATCAGGGAGCAATCTTGTACCATAAACTCTTGCCAACGTATTCAGAACAATACTCCAGAACCGTCCAAGCCGAGGACACTCCCAGAACATATGCATAAGGTGTGCATCAGGTAGGCTACATTGGGGGCAGCACGAGTCACTCCTTATCGCGATTTTGTGCAAGAACGCAGGCGTTTTATATTTCCTATGTATTAGATACACCTGCGATAATCTCTGGGCCTCCAATAACGAAAGAAAGGGCACTGAACTCATCACATAGTCCCATTGATCATCTGAGAGCTGGCCAACATCCTCCTCCCATCTAACTTTGGTGCAAAGGGGGTACTTATCGTGGAATGCATTGAGAAGTATTCTATGGATGGAGGAAATCAGTCCTCTTCTGGAGCCCAAGCCCCCCCACCAACATTGTCAAGGGATTAGGATCTATACTAAGATCTCTAGTTTTGATTTGAGCTGCATACGCATGCCGGAGCTGTAAAAATCTGTAGAAAAGCCTATGGGGAATGTCAAATTCAGTGTGCAGTTGTTCAAACTGTTTTAATGTATTTTTAGACTGAATGTGTGCCACCGTCATCACCCCCTTCGCCTCCCAATCAGAGCACCCTTCGAAAGTTTGAAATTCCAGGAGACTAGGATTATGCCACAATGGTGCAAACAAAGAGCAATCAGAACCACCCAACAGGTGCTTTCCTTTATCCCAAACCTTATACATCATGGCCAGAGTTAGAGCTTGAGATAATTTGTTTCCCCCTCCCCGGGCATCTACCATATACATTGGTACGCTCCAGGGGCTATTCTGCCCAATCAAGTTCTAAAGAAATTCAAGCTATCAGGCTCAGCGTGCATCAGTGTCAGTGAGAACTATCCATTAATATTCGAATGAAATGCTATGGCATTATACCCAAGAGGACCCCACTGCTGACATAGAGACATAAAAAAGCTAGACTACAGTTTGCCAAAATGTACGTAAGCCAAAATCCTTCCGTGAAAGTGTCTTGTGGGCAGATTATACCAAGACAGAGCTTTATGATAAAGAACAGCATTCTACTGTTTACTGAAAAAGGAATAAGACCTACAAAGAAAAGAATACACTAACTACAGTCAAATATGGTGGAGGATCAAATATGTTTTTGCTGCCTCTGGCACTGGGTGCTTTGACTGTGTGCAAGGCATCATGAAATCTGAAGATTACCAAAGGATTTTGTTCTCAATGTAGTACCCAGTGTCAGAAAGCTTGGTTTGCGTCCTAGTTCATGGGTCTTCCAGCAGGACAATGACCGCAAATATACTTGAAGAAGCTCCCAGAAATGGATGGAAACAAAGCACCGGAGAGTTCTGAAGTGGTCAGCAATGAGTCCTGATCTAAATCCCATTGATCATCTGTGGAGAGCTCCTAACAGTGTTGTTGGGCGATGGCGCCTTCAAATATGAGAGACCTGGAGATGTTTGCAAAAGAGAGGTCCAAAATTCCAATTGAGAGGTGGAAAGAGCTTGTTGATGATTATAAGTGATTGATTGTAGTTATTTATTCTCATGGGTGTGCAACCAAATATTAAGTTGAGTCAAGTTATGTCCAATTTGCCTTTTTGTCCTCAGTTTATTTTGCGTTGTTCCAATGCACAGAAAGGAAATAAAACATGTTTTGTTATACACACATGTGTAACTGCAATCAAGACTGGATGACACATATATACACACACATTACACACAAGCATAAGGCATAAACATATTTTCCTGTAACTTCTAAAAAAGAACGAACCCTCCCCCTACTAAAAATAGATGGGTAGCTGCTTCTGATGAAAATTTTGGCCCTGACATGACCACAATTTATTCTTCCACCTTCCCACATTTATAGCTATGACCGCTGTAACTTTTAAGTAAACATCATTATATGTGGTCATGTTTTTTTTTGCCAGAGCTGTAGTTTTTTTAGACACGATTTTGTCATAGAGACATGTCAGTGTTACATTCTATTAAGTTTTATTAAAATTTAATTTCATTAAAGCCAAAAAAAGGCAATATTTTAATTTTTTGCCCAATTACCATAAGTTAAAGTCGTTTCTCAGGATCGCACCTTTCCTACCTCCTGCTTGCCTTGGGGTGGTCCTGAGACAAGCCCGCATTACTTATCAGGCGTCTGAGGTGGCCGGTAGCCTTGACAACAAGCTGTAAAGTAGAAATGTAAAAATCACTGTTTTTGTGGGGAGCATTTTTAATAAGAGGTAAATTGCAAATGTGATTAGTGGAACCGCTTTTGCACCAATATTTTTTATTGACTTTATGGGGTAAAAAAAAAAAATTGGCTTTATATATATTTATTTTACTCACTTAATTTTCAGAGCATTTAACAGACATGTACATAGATTCTTGAAAAAGTATTCAGGCCCAGTGAGCTTTTCCACATTTTTTCACGTTAAACCCCCAACTTTTTTTTATTTCTCGGGGGAAGGGATTCATAAAACTGATGCAAGGTGACAAGAATTACTTTCTGCCTGTGTGTATAGCCCCATGCACACAGTATTCTGGACGCCCTGCAGCAGTCACAAGTGGCTACTCGCCGCCATCTAGTGGCAAAACAATAACTGTACACAATTTTCCTCTACACAATGAGAAATCTACAGTATTTCTTTTCTCCTTGAGAAACAATTCACTTTCTTGCTCTAAAATATTGCTATGTGTCACTTCTTTGTATCTCTCCTTTCTTCCCCTTATTTTTTTTTTACGTCATTAACTGTTTAATTCTTCCTTCAAAACTAACCTGTTCTTTATTTTTTTCATGTTACTTCTATAGCGGCAGAATTTTCTGTAGCGCTGTACTGAGATTGCCACGATTTACATCAGTCCCTTCCCCGGTAAGCTCACAATCTAGTGGAGGCGCTTTCATGCTGTCCATGGTTAGGTTGGCCATGACTGACATTTGACTAGTACAACAATGTAAGGCGTTCACTCCCAATTCACACCTTACAATGGGCGTGCTGAAAGACTGATGTCATTACTGGTTCTGCCCGTCGCCACCTTTGTCTTCATTCATTTGCAGATTTCCGTTTTCTTCCCAACTACTGCGAGGTTTATCTTCCTTAACGTCACATATTGTGGCCACCTTCACACACCCTCATTTTACAGCAGAGATTACAGACATGTAAGGCTTTACGCACATGACATTTTTATCAGGTGGATTTATGCCTGGGATCCGCCTAAAAAAAACAAAACACTAAAAAGAACATACATAGGCACAAGAAAATCCCAAACACTTGCTGTGCACATGTTCCTTCTTTTATCTGCTTCAGGCTTTGAAAGCCATGGGGCGGCTAAAAGAAGTGACCGGTCTATTCTTATGGCGGCTCCTGCTTGGAAGACACCATGGCTTTATTTCTAGAATGGGGGAGGGGAGACGCCGGCGGCAAGGTCGCTACAAAAGATGGTGTCTGGGAAAAGACGTCAGAAACAATGCTTAAGCTAAAACATCGCTTGTGTTTACCTACAGCAACTATGTGACTGTTCCGGCGTCCAAAAGGCACTGTGTGCACATACTGTGTCTTTTGGACGCCAGAATAATCACATACCGTAGTTATTAAATACCAATAAATATTGACTGAATGGCAAACATGACGATTTTGGGGCTGCCAACTGCCTATCTAGTTTGCATTCCTGCAGCCCATTTTGTGAGAATTTGTCCTCCTAAATGCCCCCAGGCTGCCATATTAAATAAAAAGTATACTTCCCTTCTGCACCAGCACCATTTGGCCTCTCTGAGCTCGGCGTCCTTCTGCAGCAAAAAAAATCACAAGATGGCTGCAACCGATCAGCAAGCCGCTGTGCTCAGTGATTGACTGCAGTGCTGACAGTAATATTGAACAGAACTAAGTTCAGGCTTTTGGCTCGGCCTCCACGACAGTCCCAGGTTCCCAGATGGCCCACTGAGAATATCCACTGCCAACCCTTGAACGATGGGTTTAGTGATGTGTGGGAATGTACTTACCACTCGGAGAACTAAATTTATTGCCTAATTCCTGTGCTAGGTTGAGTTGCACTGTGAAAAGCAATTTTGAGTTTTAACCAATGTTACCTCTTTCAGAAGCAAAATACTGTGGATTAAAGGGGTTGTCCACTACTAGGACATTCTCTTCTCGATCTAAACGTTTGCCCCCAATAAAATAATAAAGCCTATACTCCCCTCCCGCAGCGTCGGCACTCACTCTCCCCGGCACGCTCATGCGGTTGTTGTGACACATGAGCCCTGTCCCCGCCTTATGTTGAATCAAACATGAAGAGGAAGTCCTGGCTGCAGCTGGTCTCTGACTTACTCTTCATGCTCAACTGAACAGGAAGCGGAGACAGTGACGCCAGCGCTGATTGGATGCTGGGGTCACATGTCACAACAACCACACGGGAGCCTTGGGGAGAGCGAGTGCCGCCATCGCTGAAATGGCATCAGCACTGGAGGCGTGTATAAACTTTATTTTATTGGGATATGCAAATAAAGTCCGTGGAGCCTCATTTAAGAGTCTCAAACACGGGACTAGCCAGATCTTCCTCCAGGGAAGGACCCAGCCAAGGAGTGGCTCCTTTCAGAAACCACCATTACCACCATATTAAGTGGCCCTTTAAGTCAATATCCAGCTCTTTACGAGTTTACAGATATGACAAGGGAAATACCAAGGCCAGGTATCCATCCACAGACAGCTGTTTCGGGGTGTTGCCCCTCATTAGTGTGGAGTAGGATTCTGGCTAGGTGGGAGCAATGCCTAGTAGACCGTGATGTTGGAGGAAGATCTGGCTAGTCCCGTGTTTGAGACTCTTAAATGAGGCTCCATGGACTTTATTTGCATATTCGTATTTCCCAGGGAGCATTGCACCTAGGATTTTCCCTGATTGAGCGCCTTTGCCGACTGCCGCAGTGTTTTCTTTGACTGGTCTCCCTGAGGTCAGTGATTTTATTTTATTGGGGCCAACTGTAGGGTAAGACAAAGAGTTGTCCAAGTAGTGGACAACTTCTTTAAGGTCACCGTATTCTCCTTGGCTTATATTATTAAGACAGTTAGCAATTGCTTGCGACAAATACATCTACAACCATGGAGACAGAGTGAAGAAAAAAGCTGCTAATGCCACTTTTGTGTAGATACAGTGGCATGTAAAAATTTGGGCATCCCTGTTCAAAATTACTGTTACTGTGAACAGTTAAGCAAGTTAAAGATGAAATGATCTCTAAAAGGCCTAGCGTTAAAGATAACACATTTCCTTGGTATTTTAGGCAAAAAAAAATGTATATTGTCATTTTTTTCCATTTTAAAAATGATAAAAAGGGAAACGGGCCGATGCAAAGGTTTGGGCACCTTTGGAGATTTGTGTGCTCAGACCTTAATTAGCCTGTTAGGGTTATGGCTTGCTCACTGTCATCGTTAGGAAAGGTCATGTAAGGCTGGAGTCACACTAGCGAAAAAATCGGACGAATGCAATGCAATAAAAAATAGCATTGCATTCGTCCCAATGTTATTCTATGGGGCAGCTCCCATCATCCAATTTTTTTTTTGGAACATTTCCTCGGACCGAGACAATCGCAGCATGCTGCGATTGTCACCGATTTTCGGATTGGACTCGCCAATGCAAGTCTATGGGTGCGATTAAAAATCGGATTACAAACGGACCACAAGTGTGACTTGCGATAATATCACAAGACTTCTCCAGGTCAACAGGAAAGAAAATCAGGCATTGGCACTGGTTGTCAATTTGATGCTTAGATGCGAATAAAATCGGTTCATCGACGGAAATTCGGATGACAGACGGATCCCTGGACAAGAAACCTTTGTGTAATTTCGTACCGTAAAAATCGGACCGATTTTTTAATCATTGTGTGTGACTCCAGCCTAATGCAAATTTTCCAGCTTTATAAAAACCCAGCCTCCTCTAACCTTGTGGCAAAATAGAGCAGCCATGGGTTCTTCTAAGCAGCTGACTAGCACTCTGAAAATGGTGGAGGCCCACAAAGCAGGAGATGGTAATAAGAAGATAGCATAGCATTTTCAAGTACTCCTTTCCTCAGCTCAAAATTTAATTAAGAAATGACTGTTAACAGGAACAGTGGAAGTCAATATAACATCAGGAAGACCAAGCAAAATGTCAGTGAGAGCTGCTCATAGGATTGCTAGAGAGGCAAATAAGAACCCCCGTTTGACTGCAAAAGACTTTCAGAAAGATTTAGCAGACTCTGGAGTTGTGGTACATTGTTCGACTGTTCAGAGACACCTGCACAAAAATGGCCTTCTTGGGAGAGTCATCAGAAGAAAACCTCCCATGCTTCCTCACCATAAAATTCAGCGTTAGACGTATGCAAAAGAACATCTAAACAAGCATGATGCATTTTGGAAACAAGTCCTGTGGACCGATGAGGTTAAGATAGAACTTTTTGACTACAATGATCAAAGGTATTGAGGAAAAAGGTGTGGAGAAAAAAAGGCACAGAATTTCATGAAAAGACATCTCACCAATCATTAACCCCTTTCTGATATATGATGCACTATCCAGTCCAGGTGACCCGGGCCCGTGGACGGGATAGTACGTCATACCGATCAGCCTCGCTCACGTGGGAGCGCGGCTGATCGCGGCCGGCTGTCAGCTGATTATCACAGCTGACACTATGTGCCAGGAGCAGTCAGGGACCGCTCCTGGCACTTTAACCCCCAGCACACTGCGATCAAACATGATTGCAGCATTCCAGTGGCATAGGGAAGCATCACGCAGGTAGGGGGCTCCCTCCGTGCTTCCCTGAGACCCTCAGAACAACACGATGCACGATGGCTGTGGGGTCCTTTCAGGTCCTGCAGGGAGGTGGCTTCTCAGTGCCTGCTGAGAGCAGGCACCAGAAAGCCTCCTGCACTGCCTGCCAGATCGCTGATCTGACACAGTGCTCTGCAAAGTGTCAGATCAGCTATCTGACACTATATAGTGATGTCCCCCCCTGGGACAAAGTAAGAAAGTTAAAAAAAAGTGTAAAAATATTTTTTTAAAATTTCTAAATAAATAAAAAAAATATTGTTCCAAAAAATACATTTCTTTATGTAAATAAAGAAAAACAATAAAAGTACACATATTTAGTATCACCGCATCCATAACGATCCGCTCTATAAAACTGTCCCACTAGCTAACCCCTTTAGTGATCCCCTTAAAAAAAAACAAGACATAAAAACAATGCTTTATCATCATACCGCCAAACAAAAAGTGGAATAACACGCGATCAAAAAGACACATATAAATATCCATGGTACCACTGAAAACATATTCTTGTCCTGCAAAAAACGAGCTGCCATACAGCATCATCAGCGAAAAAATAAAAAAGATATAGCTCGCAGAATAAAGCGATGCAAAAATAATTATTTTTTATATAAAATTGTTTTTATTGTATAAAAACTCCAAAACATAAAAAATTATAAATGAGGTATCGCTGTAATTGTACTGACCCGAAGAATAAAACCGCTTTATCAATTTTACCACACGCGGAACGGTATAAACGCCCCCCCCAAAGAAATTTATGAATTGCTGCTTTTTGTTCACTCTGCCTCCCAAAAAACGTAATAAAAAGCGATGAAAAAATGTCATGTGCCCGAAAATGGTACCAATAAAAACAACAACTTGTCCCATAAAAAATAAGACCTTACCTGTGGGCCAAAATATGGAAAAATTATAGCTCTCAAAATGTGGTGATGCATAAACTATTTTTTGCAATAAAAAGCGTCTTTTAGCGTGCAACAGCTGCCAAACATAAAAACCGCTACAAATAGTAAATCAAACCCCCCTTTATCACCCCCTTAGTTAGGGAAAAATAATAAAATAAAAAAAATGTATTTATTTCCATTTTCCCATTAGGGTTAGGGCTAAAGATAGGGTTAGGGTTGGTGCTAAATTTAGGATTAGGGGTGTGTTAAGGTTAGGTTTTTGGTTAGGGTTGGGATTAGGGTTAAGGGTGTGTTGGGGTTAGGGTTGGAGTTAGTATTGGGGGGGTTTCCACTGTTTAGGCACATCAGGGAATCTCCAAACGCGACATAGAGTCTGATCTCAATTCCAGCCAATACTGCGTTGAAAAAGTCAAACAGTGCTCCTTCCCTTCCAAGCTCTGCCATGTACCAAAACAGTGGTTTACCCCCACATATGGGGTATCAGCATACTCAGGACAAATTGCACAATAACTCTTGGGGTCCAATTTCTTCTGTTACCCTTGGGAAAATAAAAAATTGGGGGCGAAAATATAATTTTTGTGGAAAAAAATATTTTTCTTATGGCTCTATGCTAAAAACTTCTCTGAAGCACTTGGGGGTTCAACGTTCTCACCACACATCTAGATAAGTTCCTTAAGGGGTCTAGTTTCCAAAATGTGGTCACTTGTGGGGCTCTCCAAACATGACATGGCATCCGATCTCAATTCCAGCCAATTTTGCCTTGAAAAAGTTAAACGGCGCTCATTCCCTTCTGAGATCTGCCATGTGCCCAAAGAGTGGTTTCCCCCCACATATAGGGTATCAGCGTACTCAGGACAAACTGCACAATAACTTTTGGGGTCCATTTTCTCCTGTTACCCTTGGGAAAATAAAAAAAATGGACCTGAAGTAATTTTTTTGTGAAAAAAAGTTAAACGTTCAATTTTTTTAAACAAAGCACCTGAAGGGTTAATAAACTTCTTGAATGTGGTTTTGAGTACCGTCAGGGGTGCAGTTTTTAGAATGGTGTCACTTTTGGGCATTTTCTATCATATAAACCCATCAAAGTGACTTCCAATGTGATGTGGTCCCTAAAAAAAATTATGTTGTAAAAATGAGAAATCAGTGGTCAACTTTTAACCCTTATAACTTCCTAACACAAAAATTATGGTTCTTAGATTGTGCTGATATAAAGTAGACATGTGGGAATTGTTACTTAAGTATTTTGTGTGCCATATCTCTGTGACTTAAGGGCATGAAAATTCAAAGTTGGAAAAAAGTTGGAAATTTGCAAAATTCTCACCAAATTTCCATTTTTTTTCACAAATACACACAAGTCATATCAAAGAACTTTTACCACTATCATGAAGTACAATATGTCATGAATAAACAATGTCAGAATCACCGGGATCCATGGAAACATTACAGAGTTATTGCCTCATTAAGGAACAGTGGTCTGAATTGTAAAAGTTGGCCTGGTCATTAACATGCAAACCGCCCTTGGGGGTAAAGAGGTTAAGCATGGAGGTGGATCAATGATGCTTTGGGGTTGTGGGGCGGCCAATGGTACCAGGAATATTTCATGGGTAGACGGAAGAATGGATTCAATGAAATTTCAACAAATTCTTGATAGAAACGTAACACCATCTGTAAAAAAGCAGAAATTGAAAAGAGGATGGCTTCTACAAATGGATAATGATCCTAAACACATGTCAAAATCCACAATAGACTACCTTAAAAGGTGCAAGCTGAAGGTTTTACAATGGCCCTCACAATGCCCTGATCTGAACATCATTGAAAATCTGTGTCTAGACCTCAAAATAGCAGTGCATGCAAGACGACCCAGGAATCTCCCAGAACTGGAGGAATTCTCCAAGAAAAATGGATGAAAATGCCTCAAATAAGAATTGAAAGACTCGTCTGGTTATAAAAACTGTTTACAAGCTGTGATACTTTCAAAAGAGGGTGCTACTAGGAACTAACCATTCAGGTTGCCCAAACTTGAAAATATACACTGCTCATTAAAAATAAAGGGAACACATAAACAACAGAATGTAACTCCAAGTAAATCAAATTTCTGTGAAATCAAACTGTCCACTTAGGAAGGAACACTGATTGACAATCAATTTCACATGCTGTTGTGCAAATGGAATAGACAACAGATGGAAATTATTGGCAATTATCAAGACACCCTCAATAAAGGAGTGGTTCTGCAGGTGGGGATCCCAGACCAATGCTTTCTGGCTGATGTTTTGGTCACTTTTGAATTTTGGTTGTGCTTTCACACTCGTGGTAGCATGAGCCGGACTCTACAACCCACACAAGTGGCTCAGGTAGTGCAGCTCATCCAG
Organism: Dendrobates tinctorius; assembly: GCF_039654945.1. Lineage (NCBI taxonomy): Eukaryota > Metazoa > Chordata > Amphibia > Anura > Dendrobatidae > Dendrobates > Dendrobates tinctorius. The sequence goes on from NW_027361750.1 coordinate 778,356, forward strand.
GATGGCACATCAATGCAAGCTGTGGCAAGAAGGTCTGCTGTGTCTTGTCTGCGTAGTGTTCAGAGGCTGGAGGCGCTACCAGGAGACAGGCCAGTACACCAGGAGACATGGAGGGGGCCGTAGGAGGGCAACAAACTAGCAGCAGGACCACTATCTCCGCCTTTGTCGAAGGAGGAACAGGAGGAGCACTGCCAGAGCCCTGCAAAATGACCTCCAGCAGGCCACAAATGTGCATGTGTCTGCACAAACGGTTAGAAACTGACTCCATGATGATGTTCTGATTGCTCAACTTCCACAGATGGGGGTTGTGCTCACAGCCCAACACCGTGTAGGACGCTTGGCATTTGCCACAAAACACCAGGATTGGCAAATTCGCCACTGGCGCCCTGTGCTCTTCACAGATGAAAGCAGGATCACACTGAGCACATGTGACAGACAAGTCTGGAGACGCCGTGGAGAGCAATCTGCTGCCTGCAACATCCTTCAGCATGACCGGTTTGGCAGTGGGTCAGTAATGGTGTGGGGTGGTATTTCTTTGGAGGACCACACAGCCCTCCATGTGCTCGCCAGAGGTAGCCTGACTTCCATTAAGGCCCCGTTACACACAACGATATTGTTGCAACGTCACCAGTTTGGTGACGTTGCAGTGATGTCCAAGAGACATTGTTGCGTGTGACATGTAGCAACGATCAACGATCAGTTGGCTGATCGTTAATCGCTGCCTAATGGTCTGGGCCATAATTCTATTGTTGATCTCCCGCTGGGCAGCACACATCGCTGCGTGTGACAGCGAGAGACCAATGATCAGCAACGCTGGGAGCTGGTATCCAGGGTAAACAGCGGTTAACTAAGAGCCACGTGGGAGAGGAGCCATATATACAAGGAAGGGAGAGTGGGAGCAGAGCCATATATACAAGGGAGGGACAGTGGGAGGGGAGCTATGTATACATGATGGGACAGGGGAGCCATGTATACAGGATGGGAGAGTGGGAGCGGAGCCATGTATGCAAGGATGGGAGCATGGGAGCAGAGCCATGTATACAAGGATGGGACAGGGGAGCCATGCATACAACAGAGGGAGCCACACAGAGCTGGACAGGACAGGGGGAACCACACATACATTTTCTGATGATTAGAAAATAATCAGCATGTACAGTACTCCAGTACAATTTTTCTTAAGTGCTCAATGCTCCATTTCCTTGTAGGTTCAAATCATCATTAGCAGTGACGGTCATCAGTAGAAGTATCCCAGTGCTCTCACTGAAACAGAGAAACAAGCCAGGTGCTCCCACTCATTCAAAACCTATGGTGAATTGAGTCACATTATAAATGTTATAATTAAATGATAAGTATGCACAGCTAAACAACAACCGCATCCATAGCCCCGCCCCCTTATCACCAAAGCCCCGCCCTTGTCACACCTCCATCCCCGCCCTGCCGGGCCATGGAAGAATGGTCTTGCTTGAAGCCGGTCCCTGGTGCAAAAAAGGTTGGGGACCACTGTTTTAAAGGACTTCAATATATATGTGATTTTACACGGCGAGTTCTGCTTTCCTTCCTTCCTTCCTTTGCAAGATTCTTTTTCCCCGCTGTGGGAACTTGGTAGCAGAGCAGCACTGTTTTTCACTGGCTGATTTTTATCATACTGTATGTGCATTTGCGAATATCTGCATTGTAGCAACACTGATAGGGCCAAGGTGTTTCCTTTGCTTTTTCTGGATTGATTTGTAGGGAGAGTTCACCCTACTGAGATTTAATATACTCACTAATATAGCGTCATTAATTCCACAGCGCTTTACAGACATTATCATCACTGTCCCCATTGGGGCTCACAATCTAGATTCCCTATCAGTATGCATTTGGAATGTGGGATGAAACTGGAGAACCTGGAGGAAACCCACGCAAACACGGGGAGAACATACAAATTCCTTGCAGATTTTGTCCTTGGTGGAATTTGAGCCCAGGACCCCAGTGCTGTCATGGTGTTGCCCATGGTGCATGGAAAGATTACCTGTTAAGCCACATGAAAATGAACATGTGCCTTTCAGCACAGAGCGAAGTGTACAAAATAGGTTGTATGTAATGAAGTACATTCCTTAAATTGGTGATCCCACAAACATCCACGAGAAAGCTGCTAAATGTATATCCGATTGCTGGAACACCCACTGATCAAGAGAACAGCTTGTGTACCCTGTGGGAACGATGAAGCAGCTCCCACGTGTGATCGCTGCCCTTCCCGATGCTGGGATCGCCTCTGATCGCCGAAAAGGGGAGCTTGTGTTGATGGTTCTTACCTGGCCAGAAGTTGAATGAAGTGTTTTTTTTTTTTAAAGTGACCTCATCTGCTCCACTCATTTTCTATAGAATTGATGTTGAGCGCTGAGCACAGCTCTCTGCTAGTTTCATCAGTCCCATAAACTTCAATGGACTGGTGAGAAAATGCTGAGTGCAATGATGCCGAGCCAACAAAACTGCACAGCGCTGGTCTGACAGCATCAAACAATACCTGCAGTACACTGGAAGAAGCTGTATTTTAGATTCTTTCTATTGCTGTGCCGCAGAAAGTTATTTTTTTAAGAGCTACCCCACAACCCTAACTCCTTACAATTCTTCCTGCGCTCCGACACAGAACTGTGCCCTAATAAAGCCTGTCCGTGATCTTATACAGTTAAAGGGGTAGGTGATAACTTGTTGATCGGTGGGATCCGACTGTTCTGAACCACACTGATGGGCAGAACGGGGAACTTTTAGAATGCAGCGACTGTGCACATGTGCGAATACTTCATTCATTCACTATTGGGCTGCCGAGCTTGGCTCATTCCAGGAACTCAACAGAGAATGAATGGAGAGACGGTCAGGTATCTGACCTGCTGCACCAGTTTGTAAAGGGGATAAGAGTTCCTGGTCTGAAGAGCTGGACCCCCACGATGAATAAGTATCGCCTCTCCTGTGGATCCCAGCGGTTGTGCTCCCATAGATCAGCAAGTTATAACCCAACCTCTGGATTAGTGATAAGTTGTTGCAATGGGACAACCCCTTTAAAATAATCAAAGAATACTCCTTACTGATTTTATGGCATGATTAAAGTGGCATTCCTATTGCAGTAAGTGACGGCACATCTCTAGGATTATTGTAGTGTCGGTCAGCCCTTAATAGTAAGGCCAGACCCCCCCCACACACAGTGTATTTGCAGCAAATTTTCCACACAGATTAAATCCACAAGGTCATACAGGTGCAGACTAGTAGACAGGGTAAAAAAATCTTATGCTCAGTTGTGGAAAATTTCTGCACAGAATATTGTAGGTGAATTCTGCAGCAAAGCTTCTCTATGTGAGCATACCAGGAAGAAGTTAACAGGTATCCATGAATAGTGGGATTTTTGAACCCCATCAGGCTCAGCGGTGATGCCAATGTAATCAACATGAAAGCAGTGATTAGCTGCAGAGGTCATGTGCTCTAGTCCGGCAGGGGGCTCGGGGCTGGACGCAGTGGCTCCAGGCTGACGGCAGGGGGCTCAGGGCTGGGTTGAGCGTAGACTGTATGGGCTCCTTCCAGGTCCTGACTGCAGCTCATACAGTCTAAGCCGGCTCAGTACTGAAGATGTCAGACTGTATGGGCTCCTTCCAGGTATATATTCTTCAAGATACCAGACTTTATGGGATGTTTCCTGGCCCTGACTGCAGCCCATACATGACACTAGAATGTACAGTATGTGCTCCTTCAAGGTATAAATCATTAAAGCCAGAAGAATATATGGGCTCCTGCCAGGTCCTGACTACAGCCCATACAGTCTAGCCGGCTCACTGGCGAAGACACTAGACTATGGGCTCCTGTCAGGTATATATTATTGTAGCTATAGACTGTATTGGCTCCTGTCAGGTATATATTATTGTAGATATAGACTGTACGGGCTCCTGTCAGGTATATATTATTGTAGATACAGACTGTACGGGCTCCTGTCAGGTATATATTATTGTAGATACAGACTGTACGAGCTCCTGTCAGGTATATATTATTGTATATATAGACTGTACGGGCTCCTGTCAGGTATATATTATTGTAGATATAGACTGTACGGGCTCCTGTCAGGTGTATAATATTGTATATATAGACTGTACGGGCTCCTGTCAGGTATATATTATTGTAGATATAGACTGTACGGGCTCCTGTCAGGTATATATTATTGTAGATATAGAATGTACGGGCTCCTGTCAGGTATATATTATTGTAGATATAGAATGTACGGGCTCCTGTCAGGTATATATTATTGTAGATATAGACTGTACGGGCTCCTGTCAGGTATATATTATTGTAGATATAGACTGTATGGGCTCCTGTCAGGTATATATTATTGTAGATACAGACTGTACGGGCTCCTGTCAGGTATATATTATTGTAGATACAGACTGTATGGGCTCCTGTCAGGTATATATTATTGTAGATACAGACTGTACGAGCTCCTGTCAGGTATATATTATTGTATATATAGACTGTACGGGCTCCTGTCAGGTATATATTATTGTAGATATAGACTGTACGGGCTCCTGTCAGGTGTATAATATTGTATATATAGACTGTACGGGCTACTGTCAGGTATATATTATTGTAGATATAGACTGTACGGGCTCCTGTCAGGTATATATTATTGTAGATATAGAATGTACGGGCTCCTGTCAGGTATATATTATTGTAGATATTGAATGTACGGGCTCCTGTCAGGTATATATTATTGTAGATATAGACTGTACGGGCTCCTGTCAGGTATATATTATTGTAGATACAGACTGTACGGGCTCCTGTCAGGTCTGTATTATTGTAGATATAGACTGTACGGGCTCCTGTCAGGTATATATTATTGTAGATATAGAATGTACGGGCTCCTATCAGGTATATATTATTGTAGATATAGACTATACAGGCTCCCGTCAGGTATATATTATTGTAGATATAGACTGCACGGGCGCCTGTCAGGTATATATTATTGTAGATATAGACTGTACGGGCTCCTGTCAGGTATATATTATTGTAGATATAGAATGTACGGGCTCCTGTCAGGTATATATTATTGTAGATATAGACTGTACGGGCTCCTGTCAGGTATATATTATTGTAGATACAGACTGTACGGGCTCCTGTCAGGTCTGTATTATTGTAGATATAGACTGTACGGGCTCCTGTCAGGTATATATTATTGTAGATATAGAATGTACGGGCTCCTGTCAGGTATATATTATTGTAGATATAGACTATACAGGCTCCTGTCAGGTATATATTATTATAGATATAGACTGTACGGGCTCCTGTCAGGTATATATTATTGTATATATAGACTGTATGGGCTCCTGTCAGGTATATATTATTGTAGATATGCCATGGACTTCTATGGCCCCCACCCTGGATAGCCCCAATCCCCCATCCACCTTCCCTATGCCATGGACTTCTATTGCCTCATCCTGGATCTGCCCCCATGCCCCCATCCATCTTCCCTATGCCATGGACTTCTATAGCCCCATCCTGGATCTGCCCCATCCACCTTTCCTACAGCCCCTTCCCAACATCCCTACAGTCCCTATCCCTATTCCCTTCCGTACACCTGCTTTGGCAAAACTAATGTGTATTTAGTCCTGCCAATAAAGCTTCTTTGAATCTTGACTGTACGGGCTCCTGTCAGGTATATATTATTGTAGATATAGAATGTACGGGCTCCTGTCAGGTATATATTATTGTAGATATAGACTGTACAGGCTCCTGTCAGGTATATATTATTGTAGATATAGACTGTACGGGCTCCTGTCAGGTATATATTATTGTAGATACAGACTGTACGGGCTCCTGTCAGGTATATATTATTGTAGATACAGACTGTATGGGCTCCTGTCAGGTATATATTATTGTAGATATAGACTGTACGGGCTCCTGTCAGGTATATATTATTGTAGATGTCGACTGTACGGGCTCCTGTCAGGTATATATTATTGTAGATATAGACTGTACGGGCTCCAGTCAGGTATATTTTATTGTAGATACAGACTGTATGGGCTCCTGTCAGGTATATATTATTGTAGATATAGACTGTACGGGCCCCTGTCAGGTATATGTTATTGTAGATACAGACTGTACGGGCTCCTGTCAGGTATATATTATTGTAGATATAGACTGTATGGGCTCCTGTCAGGTATATATTATTGTAGATATAGACTGTACGGGCTCCTGTCAGGTATATATTATTGTAGATATAGACTGTACGGGCCCCTGTCAGGTATATATTATTGTAGATACAGACTGTACAGGCTCCTGTCAGGTATATATTATTGTATATATAGACTGTACAGGCTCCTGTCAGGTATATATTATTGTAGATACAGACTGTACAGGCTCCTGTCAGGTATATATTATTGTAGATATATAATGTATATGCTCCTGTCAGGTATATATTATTGTAGATACAGACTGTAAGGGCTCCTGTCAGGTATATGTTATTGTAGATATAGACTGTTTGGGCTCCTGTCAGGTATATATTATTGTAGATAAAGACTGTATGGGCTCCTGTCAGGTATATATTATTGTAGATATAGACTGTACGGGCTCCTGTCAGGTATATATTATTGTATATATAGACTGTATGGGCTCCTGTCAGGTATATATTATTGTAGAGATAGTATGTACAGGCTCCTGTCAGGTATATATTATTGCAGATATAGAATGTACGGGCTCCTGTCAGGTATATATTATTGTAGATACAGAATGTACGGGCTCCTGTCAGGTATATATTATTGTAGATACAGACTGTACGGGCTCCTGTCAGGTATATATTATTGTATATATAGACTGTATGGGCTCCTGTCAGGTATATATTATTGTAGAGATAGAATGTACAGGCTCCTGTCAGGTATATATTATTGCAGATATAGAATGTAGGGGATCCTGTCAGGTATATATTATTGTAGATATAGAATGTACAGGCTCCTGTCAGGTATATAATATTGTGGATATAGAATGTACGGGCTCCTGTCAGGTATATATTATTGTAGATATAGAATGTACGGGCTCCTGTCAGGTATATATTATTGTAGAAATAGAATGTACAGGCTCCTGTCAGGTATATATTATTGTAGATATAGAATGTACGGGCTCCTGTCAGGTATATATTATTGTAGATATAGAATGTACGGGCTCCTGTCAGGTATATATTATTGTAGATTTAGAATGTACGGGCTCCTGTCAGGTATATATTATTGTATATATAAACTGTACGGGCTCCTGTCAGGTATATATTATTGTAGATACAGACTGTATGGGCTTCTGTCAGGTATATATTTTTGTATATATAGACTGTAAGGGCTCCTGTCAGGTATACATTATTGTAGATATAGAATGTACGGGCTCCTGTCAGGTATATATTATTGTAGATATAGAATGTACGGGCTCCTGTCAGGTATATATTATTGTAGATATAGACTGTACGGGCTCCTGTCAGGTATATATTATTGTAGATATACACTGTACGGGCTCCTGTCAGGTATATATTATTGTAGATGTAGACTGTATGGCTCCTGTCAGGTATATATTATTGTAGATACAGACTGTACGGGCTCCTGTCAGGTATGTATTATTGTAGATATAGAATGTATAGGCTCCTGTCAGGTATATATTATTGTAGATACAGACTGTATGGGCTCCTGTCAGGTATATGTTATTGTAGATATAGACTGTTTGGGCTCCTGTCAGGTATATATTATTGTAGATACAGACTGTATGGGCTCCTGTCAGGTATATATTATTGTAGATATAGACTGTACGGGCTCCTGTCAGGTATATATTATTGTATATATAGACTGTATGGGCTCCTGTCAGGTATATATTATTGTAGAGATAGAATGTACAGGCTCCTGTCAGGTATATATTATTGCAGATATAGAATGTACGGGCTCCTGTCAGATATATATTATTGTAGATATACACTGTACGGGCTCGTGTCAGGTATATATTATTGTACATGTAGACTGTATGGCTCCAGTCAGGTATATATTATTGTAGATACAGACTGTACGGGCTCCTGACAGGTATGTATTATTGTAGATATAGACTGTACGGGCTCCTGTCAGGTATATATTATTGTAGATATAGACTGTACGGGCTCCTGTCAGGTATATATTATTGTAGATACAGACTGTATGGGCTCCTGTCAGGTATATATTATTGTAGATATAGACTGTACGGGCCCCTGTCAGGTATATGTTATTGTAGATACAGACTGTACGGGCTCCTGTCAGGTATATATTATTGTAGATATAGACTGTATGGGCTCCTGTCAGGTATATATTATTGTAGATATAGACTGTACGGGCTCCTGTCAGGTATATAATATTGTAGATATAGACTGTACGGGCCCCTGTCAGGTATATGTTATTGTAGATACAGACTGTACAGGCTCCTGTCAGGTATATATTATTGTATATATAGACTGTACAGGCTCCTGTCAGGTATATATTATTGTAGATACAGACTGTACAGGCTCCTGTCAGGTACATATTATTGTAGATATAGAATGTATAGGCTCCTGTCAGGTATATATTATTGTAGATACAGACTGTATGGGCTCCTGTCAGGTATATATTATTGTAGATATAGACTGTACGGGCTCCTGTCAGGTATATATTATTGTATATATAGACTGTATGGGCTCCTGTAAGGTATATATTATTGTAGAGATAGAATGTACAGGCTCCTGTCAGGTATATATTATTGCAGATATAGAATGTACAGGCTCCTGTCAGGTATATATTATTGTAGATATAGAATGTACGGGCTCCTGTCAGGTATATATTATTGTAGATACAGACTGTACGGGCTCCTGTCAGGTATATATTATTGTATATATAGACTGTATGGGCTCCTGTCAGGTATATATTATTGTAGAGATAGAATGTACAGGCTCCTGTCAGGTATATATTATTGCAGATATAGAATGTAGGGGCTCCTGTCAGGTATATATTATTGTAGATATAGAATGTACAGGCTCCTGTCAGGTATATATTATTGTAGATATAGAATGTACGGGCTCCTGTCAGGTATATATTATTGTAGATTTAGAATGAATGGGCTCCTGTCAGGTATATATTATTGTAGATATAGAATGTACGGGCTCCTGTCAGGTATATATTATTGTAGAAATAGAATGTACAGGCTCCTGTCAGGTATATATTATTGTAGATATAGAATGTACGGGCTCCTGTCAGGTATATATTATTGTAGATATAGAATGTACGGGCTCCTGTCAGGTATATATTATTGTAGATTTAGAATGTACGGGCTCCTGTCAGGTATATATTATTGTATATATAAACTGTACGGGCTCCTATCAGGTATATATTATTGTAGATACAGACTGTATGGGCTTCTGTCAGGTATATATTTTTGTATATATAGACTGTAAGGGCTCCTGTCAGGTATATATTATTGTAGATATAGAATGTACGGGCTCCTGTCAGGTATATATTATTGTAGATATAGACTGTATGGGCTCCTGTCAGGTATATAATATTGTAGATATAGAATGTACGGGCTCCTGTCAGGTATATATTATTGTAGATATAGACTGTACGGGCTCCTGTCAGGTATATATTATTGTAGATATACACTGTACGGGCTCCGGTCAGGTATATATTATTGTAGATGTAGACTGTATGGCTCCTGTCAGGTATATATTATTGTAGATACAGACTGTACGGGCTCCTGTCAGGTATATATTATTGTATATATAGACTGTATGGGCTCCTGTCAGGTATATATTATTGTAGAGATAGAATGTACAGGCTCCTGTCAGGTATATATTATTGCAGATATAGAATGTAGGGGCTCCTGTCAGGTATATATTATTGTAGATATAGAATGTACAGGCTCCTGTCAGGTATATATTATTGTAGATATAGAATGTACGGGCTCCTGTCAGGTATATATTATTGTAGATTTAGAATGTATGGGCTCCTGTCAGGTATATATTATTGTAGATATAGAAGGTTCGGGCTCCTGTCAGTTATATATTATTGTAGAAATAGAATGTACAGGCTCCTGTCAGGTATATATTATTGTAGATATAGAATGTACGGGCTCCTGTCAGGTATATATTATTGTAGATATAGAATGTACGGGCTCCTGTCAGGTATATATTATTGTAGATTTAGAATGTATGGGCTCCTGTCAGGTATATATTATTGTATATATAAACTGTACGGGCTCCTGTCAGGTATATATTATTGTAGATACAGACTGTATGGGCTTCTGTCAGGTATATATTTTTATATATATAGACTGTAAGGGCTCCTGTCAGGTATATATTATTGTAGATATAGAATGTACGGGCTCCTGTCAGGTATATATTATTGTAAATATAGACTGTATGGGCTCCTGTCAGGTATATATTATTGTAGATATAGAATGTACGGGCTCTTGTCAGGTATATATTATTGTAGATATAGACTGTACGGGCTCCTGTCAGGTATATATTATTGTAGATATACACTGTACGGGCTCCTGTCAGGTATATATTATTGTAGATGTAGATTATATGGCTCCAGTCAGGTATATATTATTGGAGATACAGACTGTACGGGCTCCTGTCAGGTATGTATTATTGTAGATATAGACTGTACGGGCTCCTGTCAGTTATATATTATTGTAGATATAGAATGTACGGGCTCCTGTCAGGTATATATTATTGTAGATATAGACTGTACGGGCTCCTGTCAGGTATATATTATTGTAGATATAGACTGTACGGGCTCCTGTCAGGTATATATTATTGTAGATACAGACTGTATGGGCTCCTGTCAGGTATATATTATTGTAGATATAGACTGTACAGGCTCCTGTCAGGTATATATTATTGTAGATATAGAATGTACGGGCTCCTGTCAGGTATATATTATTGTAGATTTAGAATGTATGGGCTCCTGTCAGGTATATATTATTGTAGATATAGAATGTTCGGGCTCCTGTCAGGTATATATTATTGTAGAAATAGAATGTACAGGCTCCTGTCAGGTATATATTATTGTAGATATAGAATGTACGGGCTCCTGTCAGGTATATATTATTGTAGATATAGAATGTACGGGCTCCTGTCAGGTATATATTATTGTAGATTTAGAATGTATGGGCTCCTGTCAGGTATATATTATTGTATATATAAACTGTACGGGCTCCTGTCAGGTATATATTATTGTAGATACAGACTGTATGGGCTTCTGTCAGGTATATATTTTTGTATATATAGACTGTAAGGGCTCCTGTCAGGTATATATTATTGTAGATATAGAATGTACGGGCTCCTGTCAGGTATATATTATTGTAGATATAGACTGTATGGGCTCCTGTCAGGTATATATTATTGTAGATATAGAATGTATGGGCTCCTGTCAGGTATATATTATTGTAGATATAGACTGTACGGGCTCCTGTCAGGTATATATTATTGTATATATAAACTGTACGGGCTCCTGTCAGGTATATATTATTGTAGATGTAGACTGTATGGCTCCAGTCAGGTATATATTATTGTAGATACAGACTGTACGGGCTCCTGTCAGGTATGTATTATTGTAGATATAGACTGTACGGGCTCCTGTCAGGTATATATTATTGTAGATATAGAATGTACGGGCTCCTGTCAGGTATATATTATTGTAGATATAGACTGTACGGGCTCCTGTCAGGTATATATTATTGTAGATATACACTCACTGGCCACTTTATTAGGTACACCTGTCCAACTGTGTGTTAAGACTTAATTTCTAATCAGCCAATCACATGGCGGCAACTCAGTGCATTTAGGCATGTAGACATGGTCAAGACAATCTCCTGCAGTTCAAACCGAGCATCAGTATGGGGAAGAAAGGTGATTTGAGTGCCTTTGAACGTGGCATGATTGTTGGTGCTAGAAGGGCTGGTCTGAGTATTTCAGAAACTGCTGATCTACTGGGATTTTCACGCACAACCATCTCTAGGGTTTACAGAGAATGGTCCGAAAAAGAAAAAAAATCCAGTGAGCGGCAGTTCTGTGGCCGGAAATGCCATGTTGATGCCAGAGGTCAGAGGAGAATGGGCAGACTGGTTCGAGCTGATAGAAAGGCAACAGTGACTCAAATTGCCACCCGTTACAACCAAGGTAGGCAGAAGAGCATCTCTGAACGCACAGTGCGTCGAACTTTGAGGCAGATGGGCTACAGCAGCAGAAGACCACACTGGGTACCACTCCTCTCAGCTAAGAACAGGAAACTGAGGCTACAATTTGCACAAGCTCATCGAAATTGGACAGTAGAAGATTGGAAAAACGTTGCCTGGTCTGATGAGTCTCGATTTCTGCTGCGACATTCGGATGGTAGGGTCAGAATTTGGCGTAAACAACATGAAAGCATGGATCCATCCTGCCTTGTATCAACGGTTCAGGCTGGTGGTGGTGGTGTCATGGTGTGGGGAATTTTTTCTTGGCACTCTTTGGGCCCCTTGGTACCAATTGAGCATCGTTGCAACGCCACAGCCTACCTGAGTATTGTTGCTGACCATGTCCATCCCTTTATGACCACAATGTACCCAACATCTGATGGCTACTTTCAGCAGGATAATGCGCCATGTCATAAAGCTCGAATCATCTCAGATTGGTTTCTTGAACATGACAATGAGTTCACTGTACTCAAATGGCCTCCTCAGTCACCAGATCTCAATCCAATAGAGCATCTTTGGGATGTGGTGGAACGGGAGATTCGCATCAGGGATGTGCAGCCGACAAATCTGCGCCAACTGTGTGATGCCATCATATCAATATGGTCCAAAATCTCTGAGGAATGCTTCCAGCACCTTGTTGAATCTCTGCCACGAAGAATTGAGGCAGTTCTGAAGGCAAAAGGGGGTCCAACCCGTTACTAGCATGGTGTACCTAATAAAGTGGCCAGTGAGTGTAGACTGTACGGGCTCCTGTCAGATATATATTATTGTAGATACAGACTGTATGGGCTCCTGTCAGGTATATATTATTGTAGATATAGACTGTACAGGCTCCTGTCAGGTATATATTATTGTAGATATAGACTGTACGGGCTCCTGTCAGGTATATATTATTGTATATATAGACTGTATGGGCTCCTGTCAGGTATATATTATTGTAGAAATAGACTGTACGGGCTCCTGTCAGGTATATATTATTGTAGATATAGACTGTACGGGCTCCTGTCAGGTATATATTATTGTAGATACAGACTGTATGGGCTCCTGTCAGGTATATATTATTGTAGATATAGACTGTACGGGCTCCTGCCAGGTATATAATATTGTAGATATAGACACTGTACGGGCTCCTGCCAGGTATATATTATTGTAGATATAGACTGTACGGGCTCCTGTCAGGTATATATTATTGTAGATATAGACTGTATGGGCTCCTGTCAGGTATATATTATTGTAGATACAGACTGTACGGGCTCCTGTCAGGTATATATTATTGTATAGACTGTATGGGCTCCTGTCAGGTATATATTATTGTAGATATAGAATGTACGGGCTCCTGTCAGGTATATATTATTGTAGATATTGACTGTACGGGCTCCTGTCAGGTATATATTATTGTAGATATATACTGTACGGGCTCCTGTCAGGTATATATTATTGTAGATATAGACTGTACGAGCCCCTGTCAGGTATATGTTATTGTAGATACAGACTGTACGGGCTCCTTTCAGGTATATATTATTGTAGATATAGAATGTATGGGCTCCTGTCAGGTATATATTATTGTAGATATAGAATGTATGGGCTCCTGTCAGGTATATATTATTGTAGATATAGAATGTACGGGCTCCTGTCAGGTATATATTATTGTAGATATAGACTGTATGGGCTTCTGTCAGGTATATATTATTGTAGATATAGACTGTACGGGCTCCTGTCAGGTATATATTATTGTAGATATAGACTGTGCGGGCCCCTGTCAGGTATATGTTATTGTAGATACAGACTGTACGGGCTCCTGTCAGGTATATATTATTGTATATATAGACTGTACAGGCTCCTATCAGGCATATATTATTGTAGATACAAACTGTACAGGCTCCTGTCAGGTATATATTATTGTAGATATAGAATGTATAGGCTCCTGTCAGGTATATATTATTGTAGATACAGACTGTATGGGCTCCTGTCAGGTATATGTTATTGTAGATATAGACTGTTTGGGCTCCTGTCAGGTATATATTATTGTAGATACAGACTGTATGGGCTCCTGTCAGGTATATATTATTGTAGATATAGACTGTACGGGCTCCTGTCAGGTATATATTATTGTATATATAGACTGTATGGGCTCCTGTCAGGTATATATTATTGTAGAGATAGAATGTACAGGCTCCTGTCAGGTATATATTATTGCAGATATAGAATGTACGGGCTCCTGTCAGGTATATATTATTGTAGATATAGAATGTACGGGCTCCTGTCAGGTATATATTATTGTAGATATAGAATGTACAGGCTCCTGTCAGGTGTATATTACTGTAGATATAGACTGTACGGGCTCCTGTCAGGTATATATTTTTGTAGATACAGACTGTCCGGGCTCCTGTCAGGTATATATTATTGTAGATATAGACTGTACGGGCTCCTGTCAGGTGTATAATATTGTATATATAGACTGTACGGGCTCCTGTCAGGTATATATTATTGTAGATATAGACTGTACGGGCTCCTGTCAGGTATATATTATTGTAGATATAGAATGTACGGGCTCCTGTCAGGTATATATTATTGTAGATATAGAATGTACGGGCTCCTGTCAGGTGTATATTATTGTAGATATAGACTGTACGGGCTCCTGTCAGGTATATATTATTGTAGATATAGACTGTATGGGCTCCTGTCAGGTATATATTATTGTAGATACAGACTGTACGGGCTCCTGTCAGGTATATATTATTGTAGATACAGACTGTATGAGCTCCTGTCAGGTAAATATTATTGTATATATAGACAGTACGGGCTCCTGTCAGGTATATATTATTGTAGATATAGACTGTACGGGCTCCTGTCAGGTGTATAATATTGTATATATAGACTGTACGGGCTCCTGTCAGGTATATATTATTGTAGATATAGACTGTACGGGCTCCTGTCAGGTATATATTATTGTAGATATAGAATGTACGGGCTCCTGTCAGGTATATATTATTGTAGATATAGAATGTACGGGCTCCTGTCAGGTATATATTATTGTAGATATAGACTGTACGGGCTCCTGTCAGGTATATATTATTGTAGATACAGACTGTACGGGCTCCTGTCAGGTCTGTATTATTGTAGATATAGACTATACAGGCTCCTGTCAGGTATATATTATTGTAGATATAGACTGCACGGGCTCCTGTCAGGTATATATTATTGTAGATACAGACTGTATGGGCTCCTGTCAGGTATATATTATTGTAGATATAGACTGTACGGGCTCCTGTCAGGTATATATTATTGTAGATATAGACTATACAGGCTCCTGTCAGGTATATATTATTGTAGATATAGACTGCACGGGCTCCTGTCAGGTATATATTATTGTAGATACAGACTGTATGGGCTCCTGTCAGGTATATATTATTGTAGATATAGACTGTACGGGCTCCTGTCAGGTATATATTATTGTAGATATAGACTGTACGGGCTCCTGTCAGGTATATATTATTGTATATATAGACTGTATGGGCTCCTGTCAGGTATATATTATTGTAGATATGCCATGGACTTCTATGGCCCCCACCCTGGATAGCCCCAATCCCCCATCCACCTTCCCTATGCCATGGACTTCTATTGCCTCATCCTGGATCTGCCCCCATGCTCCCATCCACCTTCCCTATGCCATGGACTTCTATAGCCCCATCCTGGATCTGCCCCATCCACCTTTCCTTCAGCCCCTTCCCAACATCCCTACAGTCCCTATCCCTATTCCCTTCTGTACACCTGCTTTGGCAAAACTAATGTGTATTTAGTCCTGCCAATAAAGCTTCTTTGAATCTTGACTGTACGGGCTCCTGTCAGGTATATATTATTGTAGATATAGAATGTACGGGCTCCTGTCAGGTATATATTATTGTAGATAAAGACTGTACGGGCTCCTGTCAGGTATATATTATTGTAGATACAGACTGTATGGGCTCCTGTCAGGTATATATTATTGTAGATATAGACTGTACGGGCCCCTGTCAGGTATATGTTATTGTAGATACAGACTGTACGGGCTCCTGCCAGGTATATATTATTGTAGATATAGACTGTATGGGCTCCTGTCAGGTATATATTATTGTAGATATAGACTGTACGGGCTCCTGTCAGGTATATATTATTGTAGATATAGATTGTACGGGCCCCTGTCAGGTATATGTTATTGTAGATACAGACTGTACAGGCTCCTGTCAGGTATATATTATTGTATATATAGACTGTACAGGCTCCTATCAGGTATATATTATTGTAGATAGACTGTACAGGCTCCTGTCAGGTATATATTATTGTAGATATAGAATGTATAGGCTCCTGTCAGGTATATATTATTGTAGATACAGACTGTATGGGATCCTGTCAGGTATATGTTATTGTAGATATATACTGTTTGGGCTCCTGTCAGGTATATATTATTGTAGATACAGACTGTATGGGCTCCTGTCAGGTATATATTATTGTAGATATAGACTGTACGGGCTCCTATCAGGTATATATTATTGTATATATAGACTGTATGGGCTCCTGTCAGGTATATATTATTGTAGAGATAGAATGTACAGGCTCCTGTCAGGTATATATTATTGCAGATATAGAATGTAGGGGCTCCTGTCAGGTATATATTATTGTAGATATAGAATGTACGGGCTCCTGTCAGGTATATATTATTGTAGAAATAGAATGTACAGGCTCCTGTCAGGTATATATTATTGTAGATATAGAATGTACGGGCTCCTGTCAGGTATATATTATTGTAGATATAGAATGTACGGGCTCCTGTCAGGTATATATTATTGTAGATTTAGAATGTATGGGCTCCTGTCAGGTATATATCATTGTAGATATAGAATGTACGGGCTCCTGTCAGGTATATATTATTGTAGAAATAGAATGTACAGGCTCCTGTCAGGTATATATTATTGTAGATATAGAATGTACGGGCTCCTGTCAGGTATATATTATTGTAGATATAGAATGTACGGGCTCCTGTCCGGTATATATTATTGTAGATTTAGAATGTACGGGCTCCTGTCAGGTATATATTATTGTATATATAAACTGTACGGGCTCCTGTCAGGTATATATTATTGTAGATACAGACTGTATGGGCTTCTGTCAGGTATATATTTTTGTATATATAGACTGTAAGGGCTCCTGTCAGGTATATATTATTGTAGATATAGAATGTACGGGCTCCTGTCAGGTATATATTATTGTAGATATAGACTGTATGGGCTCCTGTCAGGTATATATTATTGTAGATATAGAATGTACGGGCTCCTGTCAGGTATATATTATTGTAGATATAGACTGTACGGGCTCCTGTCAGGTATGTATTATTGTAGCTATAGAATGTATAGGCTCCTGTCAGGTATATATTATTGTAGATATAGACTGTATGGGCTCCTGTCAGGTATATGTTATTGTAGATATAGAATGTACGGGCTCCTGTCAGGTATATATTATTGTAGATATAGACTGTACGGGCTCCTGTCAGGTATATATTATTGTATATATAGACTGTATGGGCTCCTGTCAGGTATATATTATTGTAGAGATAGAATGTAAAGGCTCCTGTCAGGTATATATTATTGCAGATATAGAATGTATGGGCCCCTGTCAGGTATATATTATTGTAGATATAGAATGTACGGGCTCCTGTCAGGTATATATTATTGTAGATACAGACTGTACGGGCTCCTGTCAGGTATATATTATTGTATATATAGACTGTACAGGCTCCTGTCAGGTATATATTATTGTAGATATAGAATGTACGGGCTCCTGTCAGTTATATATTATTGTAGATATAGAATGTACGGGCTCCTGTCAGGTATATATTATTGTAGATTTAGAATGTATGGGCTCCTGTCAGGTATATATTATTGTATATATAAACTGTACGGGCTCCTGTCAGGTATATATTATTGTAGATACAGACTGTATGGGCTTCTGTCAGGTATATATTTTTGTATATATAGACTGTAAGGGCTCCTGTCAGGTATATATTATTGTAGATATAGAATGTACGGGCTCCTGTCAGGTATATATTATTGTAGATATAGACTGTATGGGCTCCTGTCAGGTATATATTATTGTAGATATAGAATGTACGGGCTCCTGTCAGGTATATATTATTGTAGATAAAGACTGTACGGGCTCCTGTCAGGTATATATTATTGTAGATATACACTGTACGGGCTCCTGTCAGGTATATATTATTGTAGATGTAGACTGTATGGCTCCAGTCAGGTATATATTATTGTAGATACAGACTGTACGGGCTCCTGTCAGGTATGTATTATTGTAGATATAGACTGTACGGGCTCCTGTCAGGTATATATTATTGTAGATATAGAATGTACGGGCTCCTGTCAGGTATATATTATTGTAGATATAGACTGTACGGGCTCCTGTCAGGTATATATTATTGTAGATATAGACTGTACAGGCTCCTG
This sequence comes from Dendrobates tinctorius, assembly GCF_039654945.1. Taxonomy (NCBI): domain Eukaryota; kingdom Metazoa; phylum Chordata; class Amphibia; order Anura; family Dendrobatidae; genus Dendrobates; species Dendrobates tinctorius. Next base: position 797,066 of record NW_027361750.1, read on the forward strand.
TCAGGTATATATTATTGTAGATACAGACTGTATGGGCTCCTGTCAGGTATATATTATTGTAGATATAGACTGTACGGGCTCCTGTCAGGTATATATTATTGTAGATATAGACTGTACGGGCTCCTGTCAGGTATATATTGTTGTATATATAGACTGTATGGGCTCCTGTCAGGTATATATTATTGTAGATATAGACTGTACGGGCTCCTGTCAGGTATATATTATTGTAGATATAGACTGTACGGGCTCCTGTCAAGTATATATTATTGTAGATACAGACTGTATGGGCTCCTGTCAGGTATATATTATTGTAGATATAGACTGTACGGGCTCCTGTCAGGTATATATTATTGTAGATACAGACTGTATGGGCTCCTGTCAGGTATATATTATTGTAGATATAGACTGTACGGGCTCCTGTCAGGTATATATTATTGTAGATGTCGACTGTACGGGCTCCTGTCAGGTATATATTATTGTAGATATAGACTGTACGGGCTCCAGTCAGGTATATATTATTGTAGATACAGACTGTATGGGCTCCTGTCAGGTATATATTATTGTAGATATAGACTGTACGGGCCCCTGTCAGGTATATGTTATTGTAGATACAGACTGTACGGGCTCCTGTCAGGTATATATTATTGTAGATATAGACTGTATGGGCTCCTGTCAGGTATATATTATTGTAGATATAGACTGTACGGGCTCCTGTCAGGTATATATTATTGTAGATATAGACTGTACGGGCCCCTGTCAGGTATATGTTATTGTAGATACAGACTGTACAGGCTCCTGTCAGGTATATATTATTGTATATATAGACTGTACAGGCTCCTGTCAGGTATATATTATTGTAGATATAGAATGTACGGGCTCCTGTCAGGTATATATTATTGTAGATATAGAATGTACGGGCTCCTGTCAGGTATATATTATTGTAGATTTAGAATGTACGGGCTCCTGTCAGGTATATATTATTGTATATATAAACTGTACGGGCTCCTGTCAGGTATATATTATTGTAGATACAGACTGTATGGGCTTCTGTCAGGTATATATTTTTGTATATATAGACTGTAAGGGCTCCTGTCAGGTATTCATTATTGTAGATATAGAATGTACGGGCTCCTGTCAGGTATATATTATTGTAGATATAGAATGTACGGGCTCCTGTCAGGTATATATTATTGTAGATATAGACTGTACGGGCTCCTGTCAGGTATATATTATTGTAGATATACACTGTACGGGCTCCTGTCAGGTATATATTATTGTAGATGTAGACTGTATGGCTCCTGTCAGGTATATATTATTGTAGATACAGACTGTACGGGCTCCTGTCAGGTATGTATTATTGTAGATATAGAATGTATAGGCTCCTGTCAGGTATATATTATTGTAGATACAGACTGTATGGGCTCCTGTCAGGTATATGTTATTGTAGATATAGACTGTTTGGGCTCCTGTCAGGTATATATTATTGTAGATACAGACTGTATGGGCTCCTGTCAGGTATATATTATTGTAGATATAGACTGTACGGGCTCCTGTCAGGTATATATTATTGTATATATAGACTGTATGGGCTCCTGTCAGGTATATATTATTGTAGAGATAGAATGTACAGGCTCCTGTCAGGTATATATTATTGCAGATATAGAATGTACGGGCTCCTGTCAGATATATATTATTGTAGATATACACTGTACGGGCTCGTGTCAGGTATATATTATTGTACATGTAGACTGTATGGCTCCAGTCAGGTATATATTATTGTAGATACAGACTGTACGGGCTCCTGACAGGTATGTATTATTGTAGATATAGACTGTACGGGCTCCTGTCAGGTATATATTATTGTAGATATAGACTGTACGGGCTCCTGTCAGGTATATATTATTGTAGATACAGACTGTATGGGCTCCTGTCAGGTATATATTATTGTAGATATAGACTGTACGGGCCCCTGTCAGGTATATGTTATTGTAGATACAGACTGTACGGGCTCCTGTCAGGTATATATTATTGTAGATATAGACTGTATGGGCTCCTGTCAGGTATATATTATTGTAGATATAGACTGTACGGGCTCCTGTCAGGTATATAATATTGTAGATATAGACTGTACGGGCCCCTGTCAGGTATATGTTATTGTAGATACAGACTGTACAGGCTCCTGTCAGGTATATATTATTGTATATATAGACTGTACAGGCTCCTGTCAGGTATATATTATTGTAGATACAGACTGTACAGGCTCCTGTCAGGTACATATTATTGTAGATATAGAATGTATAGGCTCCTGTCAGGTATATATTATTGTAGATACAGACTGTATGGGCTCCTGTCAGGTATATATTATTGTAGATATAGACTGTACGGGCTCCTGTCAGGTATATATTATTGTATATATAGACTGTATGGGCTCCTGTAAGGTATATATTATTGTAGAGATAGAATGTACAGGCTCCTGTCAGGTATATATTATTGCAGATATAGAATGTACAGGCTCCTGTCAGGTATATATTATTGTAGATATAGAATGTACGGGCTCCTGTCAGGTATATATTATTGTAGATACAGACTGTACGGGCTCCTGTCAGGTATATATTATTGTATATATAGACTGTATGGGCTCCTGTCAGGTATATATTATTGTAGAGATAGAATGTACAGGCTCCTGTCAGGTATATATTATTGCAGATATAGAATGTAGGGGCTCCTGTCAGGTATATATTATTGTAGATATAGAATGTACAGGCTCCTGTCAGGTATATATTATTGTAGATATAGAATGTACGGGCTCCTGTCAGGTATATATTATTGTAGATTTAGAATGAATGGGCTCCTGTCAGGTATATATTATTGTAGATATAGAATGTACGGGCTCCTGTCAGGTATATATTATTGTAGAAATAGAATGTACAGGCTCCTGTCAGGTATATATTATTGTAGATATAGAATGTACGGGCTCCTGTCAGGTATATATTATTGTAGATATAGAATGTACGGGCTCCTGTCAGGTATATATTATTGTAGATTTAGAATGTACGGGCTCCTGTCAGGTATATATTATTGTATATATAAACTGTACGGGCTCCTATCAGGTATATATTATTGTAGATACAGACTGTATGGGCTTCTGTCAGGTATATATTTTTGTATATATAGACTGTAAGGGCTCCTGTCAGGTATATATTATTGTAGATATAGAATGTACGGGCTCCTGTCAGGTATATATTATTGTAGATATAGACTGTATGGGCTCCTGTCAGGTATATAATATTGTAGATATAGAATGTACGGGCTCCTGTCAGGTATATATTATTGTAGATATAGACTGTACGGGCTCCTGTCAGGTATATATTATTGTAGATATACACTGTACGGGCTCCTGTCAGGTATATATTATTGTAGATGTAGACTGTATGGCTCCTGTCAGGTATATATTATTGTAGATACAGACTGTACGGGCTCCTGTCAGGTATATATTATTGTATATATAGACTGTATGGGCTCCTGTCAGGTATATATTATTGTAGAGATAGAATGTACAGGCTCCTGTCAGGTATATATTATTGCAGATATAGAATGTAGGGGCTCCTGTCAGGTATATATTATTGTAGATATAGAATGTACAGGCTCCTGTCAGGTATATATTATTGTAGATATAGAATGTACGGGCTCCTGTCAGGTATATATTATTGTAGATTTAGAATGTATGGGCTCCTGTCAGGTATATATTATTGTAGATATAGAAGGTTCGGGCTCCTGTCAGTTATATATTATTGTAGAAATAGAATGTACAGGCTCCTGTCAGGTATATATTATTGTAGATATAGAATGTACGGGCTCCTGTCAGGTATATATTATTGTAGATATAGAATGTACGGGCTCCTGTCAGGTATATATTATTGTAGATTTAGAATGTATGGGCTCCTGTCAGGTATATATTATTGTATATATAAACTGTACGGGCTCCTGTCAGGTATATATTATTGTAGATACAGACTGTATGGGCTTCTGTCAGGTATATATTTTTATATATATAGACTGTAAGGGCTCCTGTCAGGTATATATTATTGTAGATATAGAATGTACGGGCTCCTGTCAGGTATATATTATTGTAAATATAGACTGTATGGGCTCCTGTCAGGTATATATTATTGTAGATATAGAATGTACGGGCTCTTGTCAGGTATATATTATTGTAGATATAGACTGTACGGGCTCCTGTCAGGTATATATTATTGTAGATATACACTGTACGGGCTCCTGTCAGGTATATATTATTGTAGATGTAGATTATATGGCTCCAGTCAGGTATATATTATTGGAGATACAGACTGTACGGGCTCCTGTCAGGTATGTATTATTGTAGATATAGACGGTACGGGCTCCTGTCAGTTATATATTATTGTAGATATAGAATGTACGGGCTCCTGTCAGGTATATATTATTGTAGATATAGACTGTACGGGCTCCTGTCAGGTATATATTATTGTAGATATAGACTGTACGGGCTCCTGTCAGGTATATATTATTGTAGATACAGACTGTATGGGCTCCTGTCAGGTATATATTATTGTAGATATAGACTGTACAGGCTCCTGTCAGGTATATATTATTGTAGATATAGAATGTACGGGCTCCTGTCAGGTATATATTATTGTAGATTTAGAATGTATGGGCTCCTGTCAGGTATATATTATTGTAGATATAGAATGTTCGGGCTCCTGTCAGGTATATATTATTGTAGATTTAGAATGTATGGGCTCCTGTCAGGTATATATTATTGTATATATAAACTGTACGGGCTCCTGTCAGGTATATATTATTGTAGATACAGACTGTATGGGCTTCTGTCAGGTATATATTTTTGTATATATAGACTGTAAGGGCTCCTGTCAGGTATATATTATTGTAGATATAGAATGTACGGGCTCCTGTCAGGTATATATTATTGTAGATATAGACTGTATGGGCTCCTGTCAGGTATATATTATTGTAGATATAGAATGTATGGGCTCCTGTCAGGTATATATTATTGTAGATATAGACTGTACGGGCTCCTGTCAGGTATATATTATTGTATATATAAACTGTACGGGCTCCTGTCAGGTATATATTATTGTAGATGTAGACTGTATGGCTCCAGTCAGGTATATATTATTGTAGATACAGACTGTACGGGCTCCTGTCAGGTATGTATTATTGTAGATATAGACTGTACGGGCTCCTGTCAGGTATATATTATTGTAGATATAGAATGTACGGGCTCCTGTCAGGTATATATTATTGTAGATATAGACTGTACGGGCTCCTGTCAGGTATATATTATTGTAGATATACACTCACTGGCCACTTTATTAGGTACACCTGTCCAACTGTGTGTTAAGACTTAATTTCTAATCAGCCAATCACATGGCGGCAACTCAGTGCATTTAGGCATGTAGACATGGTCAAGACAATCTCCTGCAGTTCAAACCGAGCATCAGTATGGGGAAGAAAGGTGATTTGAGTGCCTTTGAACGTGGCATGATTGTTGGTGCTAGAAGGGCTGGTCTGAGTATTTCAGAAACTGCTGATCTACTGGGATTTTCACGCACAACCATCTCTAGGGTTTACAGAGAATGGTCCGAAAAAGAAAAAAAATCCAGTGAGCGGCAGTTCTGTGGCCGGAAATGCCATGTTGATGCCAGAGGTCAGAGGAGAATGGGCAGACTGGTTCGAGCTGATAGAAAGGCAACAGTGACTCAAATTGCCACCCGTTACAACCAAGGTAGGCAGAAGAGCATCTCTGAACGCACAGTGCGTCGAACTTTGAGGCAGATGGGCTACAGCAGCAGAAGACCACACTGGGTACCACTCCTCTCAGCTAAGAACAGGAAACTGAGGCTACAATTTGCACAAGCTCATCGAAATTGGACAGTAGAAGATTGGAAAAACGTTGCCTGGTCTGATGAGTCTCGATTTCTGCTGCGACATTCGGATGGTAGGGTCAGAATTTGGCGTAAACAACATGAAAGCATGGATCCATCCTGCCTTGTATCAACGGTTCAGGCTGGTGGTGGTGGTGTCATGGTGTGGGGAATTTTTTCTTGGCACTCTTTGGGCCCCTTGGTACCAATTGAGCATCGTTGCAACGCCACAGCCTACCTGAGTATTGTTGCTGACCATGTCCATCCCTTTATGACCACAATGTACCCAACATCTGATGGCTACTTTCAGCAGGATAATGCGCCATGTCATAAAGCTCGAATCATCTCAGATTGGTTTCTTGAACATGACAATGAGTTCACTGTACTCAAATGGCCTCCTCAGTCACCAGATCTCAATCCAATAGAGCATCTTTGGGATGTGGTGGAACGGGAGATTCGCATCAGGGATGTGCAGCCGACAAATCTGCGCCAACTGTGTGATGCCATCATATCAATATGGTCCAAAATCTCTGAGGAATGCTTCCAGCACCTTGTTGAATCTCTGCCACGAAGAATTGAGGCAGTTCTGAAGGCAAAAGGGGGTCCAACCCGTTACTAGCATGGTGTACCTAATAAAGTGGCCAGTGAGTGTAGACTGTACGGGCTCCTGTCAGATATATATTATTGTAGATACAGACTGTATGGGCTCCTGTCAGGTATATATTATTGTAGATATAGACTGTACAGGCTCCTGTCAGGTATATATTATTGTAGATATAGACTGTACGGGCTCCTGTCAGGTATATATTATTGTATATATAGACTGTATGGGCTCCTGTCAGGTATATATTATTGTAGAAATAGACTGTACGGGCTCCTGTCAGGTATATATTATTGTAGATATAGACTGTACGGGCTCCTGTCAGGTATATATTATTGTAGATACAGACTGTATGGGCTCCTGTCAGGTATATATTATTGTAGATATAGACTGTACGGGCTCCTGCCAGGTATATAATATTGTAGATATAGACACTGTACGGGCTCCTGCCAGGTATATATTATTGTAGATATAGACTGTACGGGCTCCTGTCAGGTATATATTATTGTAGATATAGACTGTATGGGCTCCTGTCAGGTATATATTATTGTAGATACAGACTGTACGGGCTCCTGTCAGGTATATATTATTGTATAGACTGTATGGGCTCCTGTCAGGTATATATTATTGTAGATATAGAATGTACGGGCTCCTGTCAGGTATATATTATTGTAGATATTGACTGTACGGGCTCCTGTCAGGTATATATTATTGTAGATATATACTGTACGGGCTCCTGTCAGGTATATATTATTGTAGATATAGACTGTACGAGCCCCTGTCAGGTATATGTTATTGTAGATACAGACTGTACGGGCTCCTTTCAGGTATATATTATTGTAGATATAGAATGTATGGGCTCCTGTCAGGTATATATTATTGTAGATATAGAATGTATGGGCTCCTGTCAGGTATATATTATTGTAGATATAGAATGTACGGGCTCCTGTCAGGTATATATTATTGTAGATATAGACTGTATGGGCTTCTGTCAGGTATATATTATTGTAGATATAGACTGTACGGGCTCCTGTCAGGTATATATTATTGTAGATATAGACTGTGCGGGCCCCTGTCAGGTATATGTTATTGTAGATACAGACTGTACGGGCTCCTGTCAGGTATATATTATTGTATATATAGACTGTACAGGCTCCTATCAGGCATATATTATTGTAGATACAAACTGTACAGGCTCCTGTCAGGTATATATTATTGTAGATATAGAATGTATAGGCTCCTGTCAGGTATATATTATTGTAGATACAGACTGTATGGGCTCCTGTCAGGTATATGTTATTGTAGATATAGACTGTTTGGGCTCCTGTCAGGTATATATTATTGTAGATACAGACTGTATGGGCTCCTGTCAGGTATATATTATTGTAGATATAGACTGTACGGGCTCCTGTCAGGTATATATTATTGTATATATAGACTGTATGGGCTCCTGTCAGGTATATATTATTGTAGAGATAGAATGTACAGGCTCCTGTCAGGTATATATTATTGCAGATATAGAATGTACGGGCTCCTGTCAGGTATATATTATTGTAGATATAGAATGTACGGGCTCCTGTCAGGTATATATTATTGTAGATATAGAATGTACAGGCTCCTGTCAGGTGTATATTACTGTAGATATAGACTGTACGGGCTCCTGTCAGGTATATATTTTTGTAGATACAGACTGTCCGGGCTCCTGTCAGGTATATATTATTGTAGATATAGACTGTACGGGCTCCTGTCAGGTGTATAATATTGTATATATAGACTGTACGGGCTCCTGTCAGGTATATATTATTGTAGATATAGACTGTACGGGCTCCTGTCAGGTATATATTATTGTAGATATAGAATGTACGGGCTCCTGTCAGGTATATATTATTGTAGATATAGAATGTACGGGCTCCTGTCAGGTGTATATTATTGTAGATATAGACTGTACGGGCTCCTGTCAGGTATATATTATTGTAGATATAGACTGTATGGGCTCCTGTCAGGTATATATTATTGTAGATACAGACTGTACGGGCTCCTGTCAGGTATATATTATTGTAGATACAGACTGTATGAGCTCCTGTCAGGTAAATATTATTGTATATATAGACAGTACGGGCTCCTGTCAGGTATATATTATTGTAGATATAGACTGTACGGGCTCCTGTCAGGTGTATAATATTGTATATATAGACTGTACGGGCTCCTGTCAGGTATATATTATTGTAGATATAGACTGTACGGGCTCCTGTCAGGTATATATTATTGTAGATATAGAATGTACGGGCTCCTGTCAGGTATATATTATTGTAGATATAGAATGTACGGGCTCCTGTCAGGTATATATTATTGTAGATATAGACTGTACGGGCTCCTGTCAGGTATATATTATTGTAGATACAGACTGTACGGGCTCCTGTCAGGTCTGTATTATTGTAGATATAGACTATACAGGCTCCTGTCAGGTATATATTATTGTAGATATAGACTGCACGGGCTCCTGTCAGGTATATATTATTGTAGATACAGACTGTATGGGCTCCTGTCAGGTATATATTATTGTAGATATAGACTGTACGGGCTCCTGTCAGGTATATATTATTGTAGATATAGACTATACAGGCTCCTGTCAGGTATATATTATTGTAGATATAGACTGCACGGGCTCCTGTCAGGTATATATTATTGTAGATACAGACTGTATGGGCTCCTGTCAGGTATATATTATTGTAGATATAGACTGTACGGGCTCCTGTCAGGTATATATTATTGTAGATATAGACTGTACGGGCTCCTGTCAGGTATATATTATTGTATATATAGACTGTATGGGCTCCTGTCAGGTATATATTATTGTAGATATGCCATGGACTTCTATGGCCCCCACCCTGGATAGCCCCAATCCCCCATCCACCTTCCCTATGCCATGGACTTCTATTGCCTCATCCTGGATCTGCCCCCATGCTCCCATCCACCTTCCCTATGCCATGGACTTCTATAGCCCCATCCTGGATCTGCCCCATCCACCTTTCCTACAGCCCCTTCCCAACATCCCTACAGTCCCTATCCCTATTCCCTTCTGTACACCTGCTTTGGCAAAACTAATGTGTATTTAGTCCTGCCAATAAAGCTTCTTTGAATCTTGACTGTACGGGCTCCTGTCAGGTATATATTATTGTAGATATAGAATGTACGGGCTCCTGTCAGGTATATATTATTGTAGATAAAGACTGTACGGGCTCCTGTCAGGTATATATTATTGTAGATACAGACTGTATGGGCTCCTGTCAGGTATATATTATTGTAGATATAGACTGTACGGGCCCCTGTCAGGTATATGTTATTGTAGATACAGACTGTACGGGCTCCTGCCAGGTATATATTATTGTAGATATAGACTGTATGGGCTCCTGTCAGGTATATATTATTGTAGATATAGACTGTACGGGCTCCTGTCAGGTATATATTATTGTAGATATAGATTGTACGGGCCCCTGTCAGGTATATGTTATTGTAGATACAGACTGTACAGGCTCCTGTCAGGTATATATTATTGTATATATAGACTGTACAGGCTCCTATCAGGTATATATTATTGTAGATAGACTGTACAGGCTCCTGTCAGGTATATATTATTGTAGATATAGAATGTATAGGCTCCTGTCAGGTATATATTATTGTAGATACAGACTGTATGGGATCCTGTCAGGTATATGTTATTGTAGATATATACTGTTTGGGCTCCTGTCAGGTATATATTATTGTAGATACAGACTGTATGGGCTCCTGTCAGGTATATATTATTGTAGATATAGACTGTACGGGCTCCTATCAGGTATATATTATTGTATATATAGACTGTATGGGCTCCTGTCAGGTATATATTATTGTAGAGATAGAATGTACAGGCTCCTGTCAGGTATATATTATTGCAGATATAGAATGTAGGGGCTCCTGTCAGGTATATATTATTGTAGATATAGAATGTACGGGCTCCTGTCAGGTATATATTATTGTAGAAATAGAATGTACAGGCTCCTGTCAGGTATATATTATTGTAGATATAGAATGTACGGGCTCCTGTCAGGTATATATTATTGTAGATATAGAATGTACGGGCTCCTGTCAGGTATATATTATTGTAGATTTAGAATGTATGGGCTCCTGTCAGGTATATATCATTGTAGATATAGAATGTACGGGCTCCTGTCAGGTATATATTATTGTAGAAATAGAATGTACAGGCTCCTGTCAGGTATATATTATTGTAGATATAGAATGTACGGGCTCCTGTCAGGTATATATTATTGTAGATATAGAATGTACGGGCTCCTGTCCGGTATATATTATTGTAGATTTAGAATGTACGGGCTCCTGTCAGGTATATATTATTGTATATATAAACTGTACGGGCTCCTGTCAGGTATATATTATTGTAGATACAGACTGTATGGGCTTCTGTCAGGTATATATTTTTGTATATATAGACTGTAAGGGCTCCTGTCAGGTATATATTATTGTAGATATAGAATGTACGGGCTCCTGTCAGGTATATATTATTGTAGATATAGACTGTATGGGCTCCTGTCAGGTATATATTATTGTAGATATAGAATGTACGGGCTCCTGTCAGGTATATATTATTGTAGATATAGACTGTACGGGCTCCTGTCAGGTATGTATTATTGTAGCTATAGAATGTATAGGCTCCTGTCAGGTATATATTATTGTAGATATAGACTGTATGGGCTCCTGTCAGGTATATGTTATTGTAGATATAGAATGTACGGGCTCCTGTCAGGTATATATTATTGTAGATATAGACTGTACGGGCTCCTGTCAGGTATATATTATTGTATATATAGACTGTATGGGCTCCTGTCAGGTATATATTATTGTAGAGATAGAATGTAAAGGCTCCTGTCAGGTATATATTATTGCAGATATAGAATGTATGGGCCCCTGTCAGGTATATATTATTGTAGATATAGAATGTACGGGCTCCTGTCAGGTATATATTATTGTAGATACAGACTGTACGGGCTCCTGTCAGGTATATATTATTGTATATATAGACTGTACAGGCTCCTGTCAGGTATATATTATTGTAGATATAGAATGTACGGGCTCCTGTCAGTTATATATTATTGTAGATATAGAATGTACGGGCTCCTGTCAGGTATATATTATTGTAGATTTAGAATGTATGGGCTCCTGTCAGGTATATATTATTGTATATATAAACTGTACGGGCTCCTGTCAGGTATATATTATTGTAGATACAGACTGTATGGGCTTCTGTCAGGTATATATTTTTGTATATATAGACTGTAAGGGCTCCTGTCAGGTATATATTATTGTAGATATAGAATGTACGGGCTCCTGTCAGGTATATATTATTGTAGATATAGACTGTATGGGCTCCTGTCAGGTATATATTATTGTAGATATAGAATGTACGGGCTCCTGTCAGGTATATATTATTGTAGATAAAGACTGTACGGGCTCCTGTCAGGTATATATTATTGTAGATATACACTGTACGGGCTCCTGTCAGGTATATATTATTGTAGATGTAGACTGTATGGCTCCAGTCAGGTATATATTATTGTAGATACAGACTGTACGGGCTCCTGTCAGGTATGTATTATTGTAGATATAGACTGTACGGGCTCCTGTCAGGTATATATTATTGTAGATATAGAATGTACGGGCTCCTGTCAGGTATATATTATTGTAGATATAGACTGTACGGGCTCCTGTCAGGTATATATTATTGTAGATATAGACTGTACAGGCTCCTGTCAGGTATATATTATTGTAGATACAGACTGTATGGGCTCCTGTCAGGTATATATTATTGTAGATATAGACTGTACGGGCTCCTGTCAGGTATATATTATTGTAGATATAGACTGTACGGGCTCCTGTCAGGTATATATTGTTGTATATATAGACTGTATGGGCTCCTGTCAGGTATATATTATTGTAGATATAGACTGTACGGGCTCCTGTCAGGTATATATTATTGTAGATATAGACTGTACGGGCTCCTGTCAAGTATATATTATTGTAGATACAGACTGTATGGGCTCCTGTCAGGTATATATTATTGTAGATATAGACTGTACGGGCTCCTGTCAGGTATATATTATTGTAGATACAGACTGTATGGGCTCCTGTCAGGTATATATTATTGTAGATATAGACTGTACGGGCTCCTGTCAGGTATATATTATTGTAGATGTCGACTGTACGGGCTCCTGTCAGGTATATATTATTGTAGATATAGACTGTACGGGCTCCAGTCAGGTATATATTATTGTAGATACAGACTGTATGGGCTCCTGTCAGGTATATATTATTGTAGATATAGACTGTACGGGCCCCTGTCAGGTATATGTTATTGTAGATACAGACTGTACGGGCTCCTGTCAGGTATATATTATTGTAGATATAGACTGTATGGGCTCCTGTCAGGTATATATTATTGTAGATATAGACTGTACGGGCTCCTGTCAGGTATATATTATTGTAGATATAGACTGTACGGGCCCCTGTCAGGTATATGTTATTGTAGATACAGACTGTACAGGCTCCTGTCAGGTATATATTATTGTATATATAGACTGTACAGGCTCCTGTCAGGTATATATTATTGTAGATACAGACTGTACAGGCTCCTGTCAGGTATATATTATTGTAGATATAGAATGTATAGGCTCCTGTCAGGTATATATTATTGTAGATACAGACTGTAAGGGCTCCTGTCAGGTATATGTTATTGTAGATATAGACTGTTTGGGCTCCTGTCAGGTATATATTATTGTAGATAAAGACTGTATGGGCTCCTGTCAGGTATATATTATTGTAGATATAGACTGTACGGGCTCCTGTCAGGTATATATTATTGTATATATAGACTGTATGGGCTCCTGTCAGGTATATATTATTGTAGAGATAGTATGTACAGGCTCCTGTCAGGTATATATTATTGCAGATATAGAATGTACGGGCTCCTGTCAGGTATATATTAATGTAGATATAGAATGTACGGGCTCCTGTCAGGTATATATTATTGTAGATACAGACTGTACGGGCTCCTGTCAGGTATATATTATTGTATATATAGACTGTATGGGCTCCTGTCAGGTATATATTATTGTAGAGATAGAATGTACAGGCTCCTGTCAGGTATATATTATTGCAGATATAGAATGTAGGGGATCCTGTCAGGTATATATTATTGTAGATATAGAATGTACAGGCTCCTGTCAGGTATATATTATTGTAGATATAGAATGTACGGGCTCCTGTCAGGTATATATTATTGTAGATTTAGAATGTATGGGCTCCTGTCAGGTATATATTATTGTAGATATAGAATGTACGGGCTCCTGTCAGGTATATATTATTGTAGAAATAGAATGTACAGGCTCCTGTCAGGTATATATTATTGTAGATATAGAATGTACGGGCTCCTGTCAGGTATATATTATTGTAGATATAGAATGTACGGGCTCCTGTCAGGTATATATTATTGTAGATTTAGAATGTACGGGCTCCTGTCAGGTATATATTATTGTATATATAAACTGTACGGGCTCCTGTCAGGTATATATTATTGTAGATACAGACTGTATGGGCTTCTGTCAGGTATATATTTTTGTATATATAGACTGTAAGGTCTCCTGTCAGGTATACATTATTGTAGATATAGAATGTACGGGCTCCTGTCAGGTATATATTATTGTAGATATAGAATGTACGGGCTCCTGTCAGGTATATATTATTGTAGATATAGACTGTACGGGCTCCTGTCAGGTATATATTATTGTAGATATACACTGTACGGGCTCCTGTCAGGTATATATTATTGTAGATGTAGACTGTATGGCTCCTGTCAGGTATATATTATTGTAGATACAGACTGTACGGGCTCCTGTCAGGTATGTATTATTGTAGATATAGAATGTATAGGCTCCTGTCAGGTATATATTATTGTAGATACAGACTGTATGGGCTCCTGTCAGGTATATGTTATTGTAGATATAGACTGTTTGGGCTCCTGTCAGGTATATATTATTGTAGATACAGACTGTATGGGCTCCTGTCAGGTATATATTATTGTAGATATAGACTGTACGGGCTCCTGTCAGGTATATATTATTGTATATATAGACTGTATGGGCTCCTGTCAGGTATATATTATTGTAGAGATAGAATGTACAGGCTCCTGTCAGGTATATATTATTGCAGATATAGAATGTACGGGCTCCTGACAGATATATATTATTGTAGATATACACTGTACGGGCTCGTGTCAGGTATATATTATTGTAGATGTAGACTGTATGGCTCCAGTCAAGTATATATTATTGTAGATACAGACTGTACGGGCTCCTGTCAGGTATGTATTATTGTAGATATAGACTGTACGGGCTCCTGTCAGGTATATATTATTGTAGATATAGACTGTACGGGCTCCTGTCAGGTATATATTATTGTAGATACAGACTGTATGGGCTCCTGTCAGGTATATATTATTGTAGATATAGACTGTACGGGCCCCTGTCAGGTATATGTTATTGTAGATACAGACTGTACGGGCTCCTGTCAGGTATATATTATTGTAGATATAGACAGTATGGGCTCCTGTCAGGTATATATTATTGTAGATATAGACTGTACGGGCTCCTGTCAGGTATATAATATTGTAGATATAGACTGTACGGGCCCCTGTCAGGTATATGTTATTGTAGATACAGACTGTACAGGCTCCTGTCAGGTATATATTATTGTATATATAGACTGTACAGGCTCCTGTCAGGTATATATTATTGTAGATACAGACTGTACAGGCTCCTGTCAGGTACATATTATTGTAGATATAGAATGTATAGGCTCCTGTCAGGTATATATTATTGTAGATACAGACTGTATGGGCTCCTGTCAGGTATATATTATTGTAGATATAGACTGTACGGGCTCCTGTCAGGTATATATTATTGTATATATAGACTGTATGGGCTCCTGTAAGGTATATATTATTGTAGAGATAGAATGTACAGGCTCCTGTCAGGTATATATTATTGCAGATATAGAATGTACGGGCTCCTGTCAGGTATATATTATTGTAGATATAGAATGTACGGGCTCCTGTCAGGTATATATTATTGTAGATAGAGACTGTATGGGCTCCTGTCAGGTATATATTATTGTATATATAGACTGTATGGGCTCCTGTCAGGTATATATTATTGTAGAGATAGAATGTACAGGCTCCTGTCAGGTATATATTATTGCAGATATAGAATGTAGGGGCTCCTGTCAGGTATATATTATTGTAGATATAGAATGTACAGGCTCCTGTCAGGTATATATTATTGTAGATATAGAATGTACGGGCTCCTGTCAGGTATATATTATTGTAGATTTAGAATGAATGGGCTCCTGTCAGGTATATATTATTGTAGATATAGAATGTACGGGCTCCTGTCAGGTATATATTATTGTAGAAATAGAATGTACAGGCTCCTGTCAGGTATATATTATTGTAGATATAGAATGTACGGGCTCCTGTCAGGTATATATTATTGTAGATATAGAATGTACGGGCTCCTGTCAGGTATATATTATTGTAGATTTAGAATGTACGGGCTCCTGTCAGGTATATATTATTGTATATATAAACTGTACGGGCTCCTGTCAGGTATATATTATTGTAGATACAGACTGTATGGGCTTCTGTCAGGTATATATTTTTGTATATATAGACTGTAAGGGCTCCTGTCAGGTATATATTATTGTAGATATAGAATGTACGGGCTCCTGTCAGGTATATATTATTGTAGATATAGACTGTATGGGCTCCTGTCAGGTATATAATATTGTAGATATAGAATGTACGGGCTCCTGTCAGGTATATATTATTGTAGATATAGACTGTACGGGCTCCTGTCAGGTATATATTATTGTAGATATACACTGTACTGGCTCCTGTCAGGTATATATTATTGTAGATGTAGACTGTATGGCTCCTGTCAGGTATATATTATTGTAGATACAGACTGTACGGGCTCCTGTCAGGTATGTATTATTGTAGATATAGACTGTACAGGCTCCTGTCAGATATATATTATTGTAGATATAGAATGTATAGGCTCCTGTCAGGTATATATTATTGTAGATACAGACTGTATGGGCTCCTGTTAGGTATATGTTATTGTAGATATAGACTGTTTGGGCTCCTGTCAGGTATATATTATTGTAGATACAGACTGTATGGGCTCCTGTCAGGTATATATTATTGTAGATATAGACTGTACGGGCTTCTGTCAGGTATATATTATTGTATATATAGACTGTATGGGCTCCTGTCAGGTATATATTATTGTAGAAATAGAATGTACAGGCTCCTGTCAGGTATATATTATTGCAGATATAGAATGTACGGGCTCCTGTCAGGTATATATTATTGTAGATATAGAATGTACGGGCTCCTGTCAGGTATATATTATTGTAGATACAGACTGTACGGGCTCCTGTCAGGTATATATTATTGTATATATAGACTGTATGGGCTCCTGTCAGGTATATATTATTGTAGAGATAGAATGTACAGGCTCCTATCAGGTATATATTATTGCAGATATAGAATGTAGGGGCTCCTGTCAGGTATATATTATTGTAGATATAGAATGTACGGGCTCCTGTCAGGTATATATTATTGTAGATATAGACTGTATGGGCTCCTGTCAGGTATATATTATTGTAGATATAGAATGTACGGGCTCTTGTCAGGTATATATTGTTGTAGATATAGACTGTACGGGCTCCTGTCAGGTATATATTATTGTAGATATACACTGTACGGGCTCCTGTCAGGTATATATTATTGTAGATGTAGATTATATGGCTCCAGTCAGGTATATATTATTGGAGATACAGACTGTACGGGCTCCTGTCAGGTATGTATTATTGTAGATATAGACTGTACGGGCTCCTGTCAGGTATATATTATTGTAGATATAGAATATACGGGCTCCTGTCAGGTATATATTATTGTAGATATAGACTGTACGGGCTCCTGTCAGGTATATATTATTGTAGATATAGACTGTACGGGCTCCTGTCAGGTATATATTATTGTAGATACAGACTGTATGGGCTCCTGTCAGGTATATATTATTGCAGATATAGACTGTACAGGCTCCTGTCAGGTATATATTATTGTCGATATAGAATGTACGGGCTCCTGTCAGGTATATATTATTGTAGATTTAGAATGTATGGGCTCCTGTCAGGTATATATTATTGTAGATATAGAATGTTCGGGCTCCTGTCAGGTATATATTATTGTATAAATAGAATGTACAGGCTCCTGTCAGGTATATATTATTGTAGATATAGAATGTACGGGCTCCTGTCAGGTATATATTATTGTAGATATAGAATGTACGGGCTCCTGTCAGGTATATATTATTGTAGATTTAGAATGTATGGGCTCCTGTCAGGTATATATTATTGTATATATAAACTGTACGGGCTCCTGTCAGGTATATATTTTTGTAGATACAGACTGTATGGGCTTCTGTCAGGTATATATTTTTGTATATATAGACTGTAAGGGCTCCTGTCAGGTATATATTATTGTAGATATAGAATATACGGGCTCCTGTCAGGTATATATTATTGTAGATATAGACTGTATGGGCTCCTGTCAGGTATATATTATTGTAGATCTAGAATGTACGGGCTCCTGTCAGGTATATATTATTGTAGATATAGACTGTACGGGCTCCTGTCAGGTATATATTATTGTATATATAAACTGTACGGGCTCCTGTCAGGTATATATTATTGTAGATGTAGACTGTATGGCTCCAGTCAGGTATATATTATTGTAGATACAGACTGTACGGGCTCCTGTCAGGTATGTATTATTGTAGATATAGACTGTACGGGCTCCTGTCAGGTATATATTATTGTAGATATAGAATGTACGGGCTCCTGTCAGGTATATATTATTGTAGATATAGACTGTACAGGCTCCTGTCAGGTATATATTATTGTAGATATAGACTGTACGGGCTCCTGTCAGATATATATTATTGTAGATACAGACTGTATGGGCTCCTGTCAGGTATATATTATTGTAGATATAGACTGTACAGGCTCCTGTCAGGTATATATTATTGTAGATATAGACTGTACGGGCTCCTGTCAGGTATATATTATTGTATATATAGACTGTATGGGCTCCTGTCAGGTATATGTTATTGTAGATATAGACTGTACGGGCTCCTGTCAGGTATATATTATTGTAGATATAGACTGTACGGGCTCCTGTCAGGTATATATTATTGTAGATACAGACTGTATGGGCTCCTGTCAGGTATATATTATTGTAGATATAGACTGTACGGGGTCCTGCCAGGTATATATTATTGTAGATATAGACACTGTACGGGCTCCTGCCAGGTATATATTATTGTAGATATAGACTGTACGGGCTCCTGTCAGGTATATATTATTGTAGATATAGACTGTATGGGCTCCTGTCAGGTATATATTATTGTAGATACAGACTGTACGGGCTCCTGTCAGGTATATATTATTGTATAGACTGTATGGGCTCCTGTCAGGTATATATTATTGTAGATATAGAATGTACGGGCTCCTGTCAGGTATATATTATTGTAGATATTGACTGTACGGGCTCCTGTCAGATATATATTATTGTAGATATAGACTGTACGGGCTCCTGTCAGGTATATATTATTGTAGATACAGACTGTATGGACTCCTGTCAGGTATATATTATTGTAGATATAGAATGTATGGGCTCCTGTCAGGTATATATTATTGTAGATATAGAATGTATGGGCTCCTGTCAGGTATATATTATTGTAGATAAAGAATGTACGGGCTCCTGTCAGGTATATATTATTGTAGATATAGACTGTATGGGCTCCTGTCAGGTATATATTATTGTAGATATAGACTGTACGGGCTCCTGTCAGGTATATATTATTGTAGATATAGACTGTGCGGGCCCCTGTCAGGTTTATGTTATTGTAGATACAGACTGTACGGGCTCCTGTCAGGTATATATTATTGTATATATAGACTGTACAGGCTCCTGTCAGGCATATATTATTGTAGATACAAACTGTACAGGCTCCTGTCAGGTATATATTATTGTAGATATAGAATGTATAGGCTCCTGTCAGGTATATATTATTGTAGATACAGACTGTATGGGCTCCTGTCAGGTATATGTTATTGTAGATATAGACTGTTTGGGCTCCTGTCAGGTATATATTATTGTAGATACAGACTGTATGGGCTCCTGTCAGGTATATATTATTGTAGATATAGACTGTACGGGCTCCTGTCAGGTATATATTATTGTATATATAGACTGTATGGGCTCCTGTCAGGTATATATTATTGTAGAGATAGAATGTACAGGCTCCTGTCAGGTATATATTATTGCAGATATAGAATGTACGGGCTCCTGTCAGGTATATATTATTGTAGATATAGAATGTACGGGCTCCTGTCAGGTATATATTATTGTAGATATAGAATGTACAGGCTCCTGTCAGTTGTATATTACTGTAGATATAGACTGTACGGGCTCCTGTCAGGTATATATTTTTGTAGATACAGACTGTCCGGGCTCCTGTCAGGTATATATTATTGTAGATATAGACTGTACGGGCTCCTGTCAGGTGTATAATATTGTATATATAGACTGTACGGGCTCCTGTCAGGTATATATTATTGTAGATATAGACTGTACGGGCTCCTGTCAGGTATATATTATTGTAGATATAGAATGTACGGGCTCCTGTCAGGTATATATTATTGTAGATATAGAATGTACGGGCTCCTGTCAGGTGTATATTATTGTAGATATAGACTGTACGGGCTCCTGTCAGGTATATATTATTGTAGATATAGACTGTATGGGCTCCTGTCAGGTATATATTATTGTAGATACAGACTGTACGGGCTCCTGTCAGGTATATATTATTGTAGATACAGACTGTATGAGCTCCTGTCAGGTATATATTATTGTATATATAGACAGTACGGGCTCCTGTCAGGTATATATTATTGTAGATATAGACTGTACGGGCTCCTGTCAGGTGTATAATATTGTATATATAGACTGTACGGGCTCCTGTCAGTTATATATTATTGTAGATATAGACTGTACGGGCTCCTGTCAGGTATATATTATTGTAGATATAGAATGTACGGGCTCCTGTCAGGTATATATTATTGTAGATATAGAATGTACGGGCTCCTGTCAGGTATATATTATTGTAGATATAGACTGTACGGGCTCCTGTCAGGTATATATTATTGTAGATACAGACTGTACAGGCTCCTGTCAGGTCTGTATTATTGTAGATATAGACTGCACGAGCTCCTGTCAGGTATATATTATTGTTGATACAGACTGTATGGGCTCCTGTCAGGTATATATTATTGTAGATATAGACTGTACGGGCTCCTGTCAGGTATATATTATTGTAGATATAGACTATACAGGCTCCTGTCAGGTATATATTATTGTAGATATAGACTGCACGGGCTCCTGTCAGGTATATATTATTGTAGATACAGACTGTATGGGCTCCTGTCAGGTATATATTATTGTAGATATAGACTGTACGGGCTCCTGTCAGGTATATATTATTGTAGATATAGACTGTACGGGCTCCTGTCAGGTATATATTATTATATATATAGACTGTATGGGCTCCTGTCAGGTATATATTATTGTAGATATGCCATGGACTTCTATGGCCCCCACCCTGGATAGCCCCAATCCCCCATCCACCTTCCCTATGCCATGGACTTCTATTGCCTCATCTTGGATCTGCCCCCATGCTCCCATCCACCTTCCCTATGCCATGGACTTCTATAGCCCCATCCTGGATCTGCCCCATCCACCTTTCCTACAGCCCCTTCCCAACATCCCTACAGTCCCTATCCCTATTTCCTTCTGTACACCTGCTTTGGCAAAACTAATGTGTATTTAGTCCTGCCAATAAAGCTTCTTTGAATCTTGACTGTACGGGCTCCTGTCAGGTATATATTATTGTAGATATAGAATGTACGGGCTCCTGTCAGGTATATATTATTGTAGATATAGACTGTACGGGCTCCTGTCAGGTATATATTATTGTAGATATAGACTGTACGGGCTCCTGTCAGGTATATATTATTGTAGATACAGACTGTACGGGCTCCTGTCAGGTATATATTATTGTAGATACAGACTGTATGGGCTCCTGTCAGGTATATATTATTGTAGATATAGACTGTACGGGCTCCTGTCAGGTATATATTATTGTAGATATAGACTGTACGGGCTCCTGTCAGGTATATATTATTGTAGATACAGACTGTATGGGCTCCTGTCAGGTATATATTATTGTAGATATAGACTGTACGGGCCCCTGTCAGGTATATGTTATTGTAGATACAGACTGTACGGGCTCCTGCCAGGTATATATTATTGTAGATATAGACTGTATGGGCTCCTGTCAGGTATATATTATTGTAGATATAGACTGTACGGGCTCCTGTCAGGTATATATTATTGTAGATATAGACTGTACGGGCCCCTGTCAGGTATAAGTTATTGTAGATACAGACTGTACAGGCTCCTGTCAGGTATATATTATTGTATATATAGACTGTACAGGCTCCTATCAGGTATATATTATTGTAGATACAGACTGTACAGGCTCCTGTCAGGTATATATTATTGTAGATATAGAATGTATAGGCTCCTGTCAGGTATATATTATTGTAGATACAGACTGTATGGGCTCCTGTCAGGTATATGTTATTGTAGATATAGACTGTTTGGGCTCCTGTCAGGTATATATTATTGTAGATACAGACTGTATGGGCTCCTGTCAGGTATATATTATTGTAGATATAGACTGTACGGGCTCCTATCAGGTATATATTATTGTAGAGATAGAATGTACAGGCTCCTGTCAGGTATATATTATTGCAGATATAGAATGTACGGGCTCCTGTCAGGTATATATTATTGTAGATATAGAATGTACGGGCTCCTGTCAGGTATATATTATTGTAGATACAGACTGTACGGGCTCCTGTCAGGTATATATTATTGTATATATAGACTGTATGGGCTCCTGTCAGGTATATATTATTGTAGAGATAGAATGTACAGGCTCCTGTCAGGTATATATTATTGCAGATATAGAATGTAGGGGCTCCTGTCAGGTATATATTATTGTAGATATAGAATGTACGGGCTCCTGTCAGGTATATATTATTGTAGAAATAGAATGTACAGGCTCCTGTCAGGTATATATTATTGTAGATATAGAATGTACGGGCTCCTGTCAGGTATATATTATTGTAGATATAGAATGTACGGGCTCCTGTCAGGTATATATTATTGTAGATTTAGAATGTATGGGCTCCTGTCAGGTATATATCATTGTAGATATAGAATGTACGGGCTCCTGTCAGGTATATATTATTGCAGAAATAGAATGTACAGGCTCCTGTCAGGTATATATTATTGTAGATATAGAATGTACGGGCTTCTGTCAGGTATATATTATTGTAGATATAGAATGTACGGGCTCCTGTCAGGTATATATTATTGTAGATTTAGAATGTACGGGCTCCTGTCAGTGTGACGAACAGCCCACCGCCGTTCGTCCACTTACGGGCGACACTAACGGGAGTCCCGCTGCCACCAAAACGCGACGGACAGCGGACCCTGTGTCACCACTATGTCACAGTCCCACCACTGACACGGGTGTATCAGCGGACGGAGGGGCGTGACACAATGCCGGCACACGGCTATCACAGGCGCAGTGGGGCTTATCTTAGTTATCCCAACACTGGCACCATGTGACCAAAAATATCCAGCAAGCTAATCTCGCTCTACAATTTGCCGCAGGGGGAGTTTAATTTGGATGCCCCACCACTGCTATCAATCTTCCAAGTACTGCGGGGATTTATGTATATCCCACTTTCTCAGTTCCACTTTGGAACTCGCAGCTCTCCGGCGTCCCCCTTACCCTCAGGTCAGTCAGGGAACTGCACCTAGGATAATTAGTCGCCGGACGGGCTGCCTGTTGTGAACCGGCAATTAGGCTTCTGCAGTAAGGGAATTATCAATGCTGTGGCTGAAGCCCCTTACTCAGCAATATAAGACCCTTCTAGACTGCCAGCAAGCCGTAATAGCCGTACACAACGCGCTGCCACCAGTCACGGTTACTTAATTCACAGTGTTAAATTAAGAGGGTCCGTGGCAATCCCCTTGAATTAGTAGCGATTATCTATCAAAGGCGTATAGTTCGATTCTTAGAGCATGGAGACAGATCTAAATCATTTCATTTATTTTCCGAAAGAGGACAGTGATTACAGATAAAAGTTGCTATAAAATTGAGACATAAAATATGTACAGTACAGGTATAAAATAAAAGTGGAGAAAACAAAGAGATTACACTCACAGTTCCATATTGTTCCTTAGGCAGACCATGCGGCTATGGTGGGTGGAGGCGGAGCTGCACTTCTCCGCTCATCTGGATCTTTCTAGCACGACGACTTGAGCTGTTCTGAGCTGGTTCTGCCAGGGAATGCCTTATAGACTTTCCTATGTGACATCACAGAGAGGTGCATTCTGGGTTGATCCCACCTCTCTTATCCAAGTTATGTTTTGGCTACAAAACTTAGATTAGCTATAACTTTATGGGAGAAGCTGGTATGGACTCATCAGTGGTATCATGTTTCCCAGCGTAATGAGCCCATCAAGAAAACATCAAACATCTATGCGATATGACCGTCCATTTGGGCGCAAATCCTATCTCATGTTCTGGACAGGGTAGAACTTCGAAACATACGCGGTCTCGAAGCTGGGACCGCTCAGGTTACAAAAATATGATTTTCATATCTCTAGGGTATTTGGTTCTTATGGTATAGTCTCTCATAGTTTTATTCGTTTCAAACAAAGAAGTTTTTCCCGCTCTGAAGAGGAGAGAAGGCAAATGGTGTGAGGAAGATGGTCTAGCTAATTAACATTCCTGCTCTTCCAGAGGAAGTGGCAGGGTTGATAAAACCTGGGGGGAAGGAATTCCTATTACTGACAGTTTACAATGTCCTAGGATGGAGGATTTGTTAGCACATTGCAACAGAAAACATATCTTGCCGACATTGTACATCACACCTCCCCCCTTAAGAGGGCGCTAAGGAGGCATTACCTCTCGGTAATCTGCCATGCGCACCTCAGCGGGTTCGCCCCGGCGGGACAACCCATCGGCATTGCCGTTTTCACTGCCCTTCCTGTGTTTTACAGTAAAATCGTACTGTTGAAGGGCAAGGCTCCAGCGGAGCAATCTTCCATTGGTTCCCGACACGGTGTGCAACCAGCTCAGTGGGTTGTGGTCGGTTACCACCGTGAAGGCGCGCCCATACAGGTAGGGCTGCAAACGCTGCAGTGCCCACACCATGGCCAGACACTCCTTCTCGATGGTCGAGTATGCCACTTCCCTCGGCAAAGGTTTCCGGCTCAGGTACAACACGGGGTGCTCTTGGTCCCCCGAGTCGACCTGGCTAAGCACAGCACCGAGGCCAAACTCGCTGGCGTCGGTCTGTACCAGAAACGGGCGACTGCTGTCGACTGCTCTCAACACTGGAGAGTTGCACAGGGCTGCTTTCAAAGCTTGGAAAGCCGCCTCACAGTCATCTGTCCAGTTGACTGTTTGGGGTAGCCTCTGCTTGGTGAGGTCAGTCAAGGGTTTGGCAAGGGCGCTATAGTCCTGTACGAACCGCCTATAGTACCCTGCAGTGCCCAAGAAGGACTTCACCTGTTTCTTGGTCCTGGGGGTGGGCCAGGACACGATTGCGTCCACTTTTTCTGGCTCCGGACTCATGGAACCCCCGCCTACCCGGTGCCCCAGGTAGTGGACCTCGCGCATGCCTATCTGGCACTTCCCCGGCTTGATGGTCAGGCCTGCCTGGTGAAGATGCTTGAGCACCTCCTGGAGGTGCTGAAGGTGTTCCTCCCAGGTGGAACTGAAGACGGCAATATCGTCTAAGTACGCCACTGCGTACTCCTCCAGTCCCCGAAGCAGGTGGTTGACCATCCGCTGGAAAGTGGCAGGGGCATTCTTCATGCCGAAGGGCATGACCGTGGACTCGTACAGTCCAAAGGGGGTGATAAAGGCGGATTTCTCCTGCGCCTCAGGGCTCAGGGGAATCTGCCAGTATCCCCGACTCAAATCCATGATGGATATGTAGTTGGCGTTTGTCAACCGCTCGAGCAGATCCTCGATGCGCGGCATCGGGTGGGCATCAGAGGTTGTGATGGCGTTGAGCCCCCTGTAGTCCACGCAGAACCGGGTGGTTCGATCCTTTTTAGGAACGAGGACTACAGGTGAAGCCCACGCACCTTTTGACCGTCGAATCACTCCCAGCCTTAACATCTCATCGACCTCTCGGCGCATGACTTGTTGCACCGTTTCAGAGATCCGATAAGGTGTTCGCCGTAATGGGGCATGATTCCCGGTGTCCACCTCATGAACCGCTAACTCCGTCCTCCCAGGACGGTTGGTGAACACGGGCCGGAAGAGTTCCAGGGTGGCCATCAACTGCAACCGCTGGGACACGGTGAGCGAACCACTTATCTCCATGTCCTCAATGGACCCATTGGCCTTGGCCTGGGCCAGCATGTCCAGGAGGGAATCTTCCTCCCCATCCTCTGGCAGATTGCAGACCGGTAGGACGCAAGCTTCACGTTCGTAGTGCGCCTTCAGCATGTTGACGTGAAAGGCCTTGCGCCTACCCCGAGCATGGTCAAGCGTGACCACGTAGGTGACCGGGTTGAGCTGTTGGTGGACGACGTACGGGCCTTCCCAGGCTGCCTGAAGCTTATCCGTTGGTACAGGGACCAGCGCCCACACCTTTTGACCCACCTGGTAGGTCCGCTCCCGGGCGTTCTGGTCGTACCAGTGCTTCTGGTCAGCCTGAGCCTGCGTCATGTTGTCATGCACCAACTGCGTCAAGGTCTGCATCTTGTCACGGAAGCGCATGACATAATCCACGATGGACACTTCTGTGGGGTTTGGCTCATCTTCCCAGGATTCTCTTATCAACCCAAGGGGTCCCCGGACTCGCCTGCCATACAGGAGCTCGAAGGGGGAGAACCTGGTCGAAGCCTGCGGAACTTCTCTGTAAGCGAACAGCAGGTGTGGGAGGTACCGCTCCCAGTCGCGCCCTTGGGTCTCAACCAGTATGCGGAGCATCTGTTTGAGGGTACCGTTGAAACGTTCACACAAACCGTTAGTCTGTGGGTGATACGGACTCGATACCAGCTGCGTCACCTGCATTTTCTCACAGAGAGCCTCCATTAGGCGAGACATGAATTGGGGCCCTTGATCGGTAAGCATCTCCCTGGGAAATCCTACTCTTGAAAAGATGGTCACCAGTGCGTCAGCCACCTTATCTGCCCTGGTTGAAGACAGAGCTACTGCCTCTGGGTACCGGGTAGCGTAGTCTACCACGGTGAGAATGTATCGCTTTCCGGAGCTGCTGGGGACGGACAGCGGTCCTACAATGTCCACCGCGATTCTCTGGAAAGGCTCCTCTATCACCGGCAAAGGAATAAGGGGAGCCTTAAGAGCAGGCCCCGCCTTACCCACTTTTTGACAGGTGGCACAGGAGCGGCAGTAGTGTGTTACATCTGTCCCCATCTTGGGCCAATAGAAGTGTTGAGACAGCCGTGCCTTTGTTTTGCTGATCCCCAAGTGTCCAGCGAGTGGAATCTCATGGGCAATCCGCAACAACTCAGTTCTGAACTGATAGGGGACGACCAGCTGTCTTTCCCTCAACCACTCCTTTTTAGGATCTCCGGGTACTGTCTCCCGGTACAACCTTCCTCGTTCCCAGAACACCCTCTCCTTATCAGACTTGGAGGTGGGCGTCTCGGCGAGACCTCTCAATTTCTCCAGGCTGGCATCTGAGTGCAGAGCAGCCTGGAACTCCATGCTGGAGGCTGCCAGAAGTGACGTCAGGGTCCCCTCTTTACTGGGACCCTCTGGAACCGGCTCTGGGTTCACCTCTGGTTCAGTCTCTCCTGTAGCAGCAGAGGGTCCAGAAGACAGTGCGTTACCTGCGATCTGGGCACTCTGACTGCGTGTGACAGCTGCTATGTATGCTGTCTCCCTGGGGATTTCTGCAGACCCACCAGCTGGTGCTGCCCTGGGCTCTACCTCCCCATCCACCCCCAACACTTCAGGAGCAGTGCTACTTATGGGCCAGTTACCTTCCTCGGTGGCACTGGTCAGCTGCATGGCATTACCTTCCTCATGGTCCCCATGCACCTCCCCATTTCCTTGAGCACCGTTGCTTACTCCTGCCAGGGGTTCCTCAGCCGTCTCACTCCGCAGAGTGACGGGGCTGAGCACTTCGGTACCTGTGGACACATCTACCGCTTCAAAGAAAGGGTTAACGGGTTCAGTCGGCACAGATACATCAACATCATCATCATCCTTCCTAGGAGAAGAATGGTTATCAGTTTGCTTTGGTACATTCACATCAGCATCAGCATCGTACCTGGGGAAAGAATGGTTGTTAGTTGCATCATTACTCATCAAGGCATTAGCAGGTAACACATTCAGTTTCCCATCATCAACATCATCAGGGTTAACGTTACCCTTATTATCAGTTTGGGGAAGGGTGTCAGGGACATAGTATGCAACCATCCTCCCCAAGTCAGTCCCCAATAAAACATCAGTGGGCAAATTTTCAGACACTCCCACCTCCCTCAACCCGCTCCCGGCACCCCAGTCAAGAAAAACTCGTGCCACTGGCAAGGGACAACGGGTGCCTCCAATCCCGGTGACAGTCAGGGTTTTCCCCTCAACAAACTCTTCAGGGGCCGCCAGTCCAGGACGGATGAGGGTTCGTTCAGCCCCGGTGTCCTTGAGGCCTGTAGCAAGACGGGCCCCCACCTGAACAGGTTGAACGTTGTCGTCAGCCCTCCCAACCACACCTCCCACCAAAAGAACAGAGGCATTGGGCCCGGGGGCCTTGGCTGGGGGGTTCTTCGGCCTGTTCGGACAGGTGTAAAAGAAGTGACCAGGCCGCTGGCAGTGGTGACACAGGCGACTGTCAGTAGCCGGCCTGTTGTTGGCAACAGGGACAGGGCCTCCGGAGGGACGGCTAGCTGGGGCATTGGGGTTGGTTGCTGGCTTACCCCCTTTCCAGCTGGTGGCGACTGGCCTCCGCGTCTCGGGCTTCCGGTTGGCCTCGTGGTTGTCGGCGATCTGCGCCGCTTTGTCCGCGTTCGTTGGTTCGCGGTCCAGGATGAACTGTCGGACCTCAGCTGGGCAGAGATGCAGGAACTGGTCTTTGATCATCAGGTCCCGTAGCTGCTCAAAGGTTTCAACGGACAGTCCATGGATCCACTGGTCAAAGTGGGTCCTGAGTCCTTGCACCACATCACTGTAGCTATCGTGTGGGCCACGTTGGAGGTGTCGGAACTTCTTTCGGTATACCTCAGGTGTCAGCCGGTATTTGGCGATCAGCGCCTGCTTTATGGCGTCATAGTCATCATCGGCTTCTGGCGGAAGAGAAGCAAATGCCTCCAGGGCTTTGCCTTTTAGCCCTGGGGTCAAGTACCTTGCCCATTGGTCTCTAGGCAGCTGGTACTGTCTGCAGGCTTTCTCAAAGGCTCGCAGAAATGTGTCCAAGTCCCCGTCCTTTTCCATCACGGGAAAATGCTCTGGCCGGGGTTTAGGAGTCTGGACGCTGCTGGGCTCACGGCTTCGGGCTGTGAGGGCATTCCCACCCCGCTGGAGTACCTCCAGTTCATGGGCCCTCTGCGCCTGGCGCTCGGCTCTCTCAGCCTCAGCTTGGCGCTCAGCTCTCTCCGCCTGGCGCTCGGCTCGCTGCTCTGCTCTCTCTCGAGCTTGCTGGATCAGCCTCACCCGCCCATCACTGTCTTCGGCGGGGAGTTCGTCCAAGGCCATTTGCAGATAGGGGTCCACCCCGTTCTGGTTGAATGTGGGGCCAGCGCTCAGGAGTGGAGCCTCTGCTGCAGCCCCATTGCAACTTGGGCCAACTTCTGCGCTCGCTGGATTCTGGTCGTTGTCCAGCTGCACTAGAGCCGCGATCATTTGAGCTCTGTTTTTGTTCGTGGCGTCAAGGCCTTGGTACGTGCATAACGCAGCAAGAACTTCCTTTGTCTGCCGGGTGTACCAAGGTTCTCCTTTTGCCGCCATGGTTGCCAAATAAAAGATAGAAAAAGAAAAACGAAGAAACGGGAGGGGGATACTTGCAAGTACACACTAATGTCTCAGGACTAGTAACCACTGAGTCTGTTCTCCAAAACCTATGATGCAGGATTCCCGCAGGAACCGTGCAGGTTTTTAGTGAGAGGAATGATTGCTCAAACCAAATCACTAATGCTCTAGGATTATCCCACCGCGCTGCCACCAATATGTGACGAACAGCCCACCGCCGTTCGTCCACTTACGGGCGACACTAACGGGAGTCCCGCTGCCACCAAAACGCGACGGACAGCGGACCCTGTGTCACCACTATGTCACAGTCCCACCACTGACACGGGTGTATCAGTGGACGGAGGGGCGTGACACAATGCCGGCACACGGCTATCACAGGCGCAGTGGGGCTTATCTTAGTTATCCCAACACTGGCACCATGTGACCAAAAATATCCAGCAAGCTAATCTCGCTCTACAATTTGCCGCAGGGGGAGTTTAATTTGGATGCCCCACCACTGCTATCAATCTTCCAAGTACTGCGGGGATTTATGTATATCCCACTTTCTCAGTTCCACTTTGGAACTCGCAGCTCTCCGGCGCCCCCCTTACCCTCAGGTCAGTCAGGGAACTGCACCTAGGATAATTAGTCGCCGGACGGGCTGCCTGTTGTGAACCGGCAATTAGGCTTCTGCAGTAAGGGAATTATCAATGCTGTGGCTGAAGCCCCTTACTCAGCAATATAAGACCCTTCTAGACTGCCAGCAAGCCGTAATAGCCGTACACAACGCGCTGCCACCAGTCACGGTTACTTAATTCACAGTGTTAAATTAAGAGGGTCCGTGGCAATCCCCTTGAATTAGTAGCGATTATCTATCAAAGGCGTATAGTTCGATTCTTAGAGCATGGAGACAGATCTAAATAATTTCATTTATTTTCCGAAAGAGGACAGTGATTACAGATAAAAGTTGCTATAAAATTGAGACATAAAATATGTACAGTACAGGTATAAAATAAAAGTGGAGAAAACAAAGAGATTACACTCACAGTTCCATATTGTTCCTTAGGCAGACCATGCGGCTATGGTGGGTGGAGGCGGAGCTGCACTTCTCCGCTCATCTGGATCTTTCTAGCACGACGACTTGAGCTGTTCTGAGCTGGTTCTGCCAGGGAATGCCTTATAGACTTTCCTATGTGACATCACAGAGAGGTGCATTCTGGGTTGATCCCACCTCTCTTATCCAAGTTATGTTTTGGCTACAAAACTTAGATTAGCTATAACTTTATGGGAGAAGCTGGTATGGACTCATCAGTGGTATCATGTTTCCCAGCGTAATGAGCCCATCAAGAAAACATCAAACATCTATGCGACATGACCGTCCATTTGGGCGCAAATCCTATCTCATGTTCTGGACAGGGTAGAACTTCGAAACATACGCGGTCTCGAAGCTGGGACCGCTCAGGTTACAAAAATATGATTTTCATATCTCTAGGGTATTTGGTTCTTATGGTATAGTCTCTCATAGTTTTATTCGTTTCAAACAAAGAAGTTTTTCCCGCTCTGAAGAGGAGAGAAGGCAAATGGTGTGAGGAAGATGGTCTAGCTAATTAACATTCCTGCTCTTCCAGAGGAAGTGGCAGGGTTGATAAAACCTGGGGGGAAGGAATTCCTATTACTGACAGTTTACAATGTCCTAGGATGGAGGATTTGTTAGCACATTGCAACAGAAAACATATCTTGCCGACATTGTACATCACAGTCAGGTATATATTATTGTATATATAAACTGTACGGGCTCCTGTCAGGTATATATTATTGTAGATACAGACTGTATGGGCTTCTGTCAGGTATATATTTTTGTATATATAGACTGTAAGGGCTCCTGTCAGGTATATATTATTGTAGATATAGAATGTACGGGCTCCTGTCAGGTATATATTATTGTAGATATAGACTGTATGGGCTCCTGTCAGGTATATATTATTGTAGATATAGAATGTACGGGCTCCTGTCAGGTATATATTATTGTAGATATAGACTGTACGGGCTCCTGTCAGGTATGTATTATTGTAGATATAGAATGTATAGGCTCCTGTCAGGTATATATTATTGTAGATTTAGAATGTATGGGCTCCTGTCAGGTATATATTATTGTAGATATAGAATGTACGGGCTCCTGTCAGGTATATATTATTGTAGATATAGAATGTATGGGCTCCTGTCAGGTATATATTATTGTAGATATAGACTGTATGGGCTCCTGTCAGGTATATATTATTGTAGATATAGAATGTACGGGCTCCTGTCAGGTATATATTATTGCAGATATAGACTGTATGGGCTCCTGTCAGGTATATATTATTGTAGATATAGAATGTACGGGCTCCTGTCAGGTATATATTATTGTAGATATAGACTGTACGGGCTCCTGTCAGGTATATATTATTGTATATATAGACTGTATGGGCTCCTGTCAGGTATATATTATTGTAGAGATAGAATGTAAAGGCTCCTGTCAGGTATATATTATTGCAGATATAGAATGTACGGGCCCCTGTCAGGTATATATTATTGTAGATATAGAATGTACGGGCTCCTGTCAGGTATATATTATTGTAGATACAGACTGTACGGGCTCCTGTCAGGTATATATTATTGTATATATAGACTGTATGGGCTCCTGTCAGGTATAATTTATTGTAGAGATAGAATGTACAGGCTCCTCTCAGGTATATATTATTGCAGATATAGAATGTAGGGGCTCCTGTCAGGTATATATTATTGTAGATATAGAATGTACAGGCTCCTGTCAGGTATATATTATTGTAGATATAGAATGTACAGGCTCCTGTCAGGTATATATTATTGTAGATTTAGAATGTGTGGGCTCCTGTCAGGTATATATTATTGTAGATATAGAATGTTCGGGCTCCTGTCAGGTATATATTATTGTAGAAATAGAATGTACAGGCTCCTGTCAGGTATATATTATTGTAGATATAGAATGTACGGGCTCCTGTCAGTTATATATTATTGTAGATATAGAATGTACGGGCTCCTGTCAGGTATATATTATTGTAGATTTAGAATGTATGGGCTCCTGTCAGGTATATATTATTGTATATATAAACTGTTCGGGCTCCTGTCAGGTATATATTATTGTAGATACAGACTGTATGGGCTTCTGTCAGGTATATATTTTTGTATATATAGACTGTAAGGGCTCCTGTCATGTATATATTATTGTAGATATAGAATGTACGGGCTCCTGTCAGGTATATATTATTGTAGATATAGACTGTATGGGCTCCTGTCAGGTATATATTATTGTAGATATAGAATGTACGGGCTCCTGTCAGGTATATATTATTGTATATATAAACTGTACGGGCTCCTGTCAGGTATATATTATTGTAGATACAGACTGTATGGGCTTCTGTCAGGTATATATTTTTGTATATATAGACTGTAAGGGCTCCTGTCAGGTATACATTATTGTAGATATAGAATGTACGGGCTCCTGTCAGGTATATATTATTGTAGATATAGAATGTACGGGCTCCTGTCAGGTATATATTATTGTAGATATAAACTGTACGGGCTCCTGTCAGGTATATATTATTGTAGATATACACTGTACGGGCTCCTGTCAGGTATATATTATTGTAGATGTAGACTGTATGGCTCCTGTCAGGTATATATTATTGTAGATACAGACTGTACGGGCTCCTGTCAGGTATGTATTATTGTAGATATAGAATGTATAGGCTCCTGTCAGGTATATATTATTGTAGATACAGACTGTATGGGCTCCTGTCAGGTATATGTTATTGTAGATATAGACTGTTTGGGCTCCTGTCAGGTATATATTATTGTAGATACAGACTGTATGGGCTCCTGTCAGGTATATATTATTGTAGATATAGACTGTACGGGCTCCTGTCAGGTATATATTATTGTATATATAGACTGTATGGGCTCCTGTCAGGTATATATTATTGTAGAGATAGAATGTACAGGCTCCTGTCAGGTATATATTGTTGCAGATATAGAATGTACGGGCTCCTGTCAGATATATATTATTGTAGATATACACTGTACGGGCTCGTGTCAGGTATATATTATTGTAGATGTAGACTGTATGGCTCCAGTCAGGTATATATTATTGTAGATACAGACTGTACGGGCTCCTGTCAGGTATGTATTATTGTAGATATAGACTGTACGGGCTCCTGTCAGGTATATATTATTGTAGATATAGACTGTACGGGCTCCTGTCAGGTATATATTATTGTAGATACAGACTGTATGGGCTCCTGTCAGGTATATATTATTGTAGATATAGACTGTACGGGCCCCTGTCAGGTATATGTTATTGTAGATACAGACTGTACGGGCTCCTGTCAGGTATATACAGTATTATTGTAGATATAGACTGTATGGGCTCCTGTCAGGTATATATTATTGTAGATATAGACTGTACGGGCTCCTGTCAGGTATATAATATTGTAGATATAGACTGTACGGGCCCCTGTCAGGTATATGTTATTGTAGATACAGACTGTACAGGCTCCTGTCAGGTATATATTATTGTATATATAGACTGTACAGGCTCCTGTCAGGTATATATTATTGTAGATACAGACTGTACAGGCTCCTGTCAGGTACATATTATTGTAGATATAGAATGTATAGGCTCCTGTCAGGTATATATTATTGTAGATACAGACTGTATGGGCTCCTGTCAGGTATATATTATTGTAGATATAGACTGTACGGGCTCCTGTCAGGTATATATTATTGTATATATAGACTGTATGGGCTCCTGTAAGGTAAATATTATTGTAGAGATAGAATGTACAGGCTCCTGTCAGGTATATATTATTGCAGATATAGAATGTACGGGCTCCTGTCAGGTATATATTATTGTAGATATAGAATGTACGGGCTCCTGTCAGGTATATATTATTGTAGATAGAGACTGTACGGGCTCCTGTCAGGTATATATTATTGTATATATAGACTGTATGGGCTCCTGTCAGGTATATATTATTGTAGAGATAGAATGTACAGGCTCCTGTCAGGTATATATTATTGCAGATATAGAATGTAGGGGCTCCTGTCAGGTATATATTATTGTAGATATAGAATGTACAGGCTCCTGTCAGGTATATATTATTGTAGATATAGAATGTACGGGCTCCTGTCAGGTATATATTATTGTAGATTTAGAATGAATGGGCTCCTGTCAGGTATATATTATTGTAGATATAGAATGTACGGGCTCCTGTCAGGTATATATTATTGTAGAAATAGAATGTACAGGCTCCTGTCAGGTATATATTATTGTAGACATAGAATGTACGGGCTCCTGTCAGGTATATATTATTGTAGATATAGAATGTACGGGCTCCTGTCAGGTATATATTATTGTAGATTTAGAATGTACGGGCTCCTGTCAGGTATATATTATTGTATATATAAACTGTACGGGCTCCTGTCAGGTATATATTTTTGTAGATACAGACTGTATGGGCTTCTGTCAGGTATATATTTTTGTATATATAGACTGTAAGGGCTCCTGTCAGGTATATATTATTGTAGATATAGAATGTACGGGCTCCTGTCAGGTATATATTATTGTAGATATAGACTGTATGGGCTCCTGTCAGGTATATAATATTGTAGATATAGAATGTACGGGCTCCTGTCAGGTATATATTATTGTAGATATAGACTGTACGGGCTCCTGTCAGGTATATATTATTGTAGATATACACTGTACGGGCTCCTGTCAGGTATATATTATTGTAGATGTAGACTGTATGGCTCATGTCAGGTATATATTATTGTAGATACAGACTGTATGGGCTCCTGTTAGGTATATGTTATTGTAGATATAGACTGTTTGGGCTCCTGTCAGGTATATATTATTGTAGATACAGACTGTATGGGCTCCTGTCAGGTATATATTATTGTAGATATAGACTGTACGGGCTCCTGTCAGGTATATATTATTGTATATATAGACTGTATGGGCTCCTGTCAGGTATATATTATTGTAGAAATAGAATGTACAGGCTCCTGTCAGGTATATATAATTGCAGATATAGAATGTACGGGCTCCTGTCAGGTATATATTATTGTAGATATAGAATGTACGGGCTCCTGTCAGGTATATATTATTGTAGATACAGACTGTACGGGCTCCTGTCAGGTATATATTATTGTATATATAGACTGTATGGGCTCCTGTCAGGTATATATTATTGTAGAGATAGAATGTACAGGCTCCTGTCAGGTATATATTATTGCAGATATAGAATGTAGGGGCTCCTGTCAGGTATATATTATTGTAGATATAGAATGTACAAGCTCCTGTCAGGTATATATTATTGTAGATATAGAATGTACGGGCTCCTGTCAGGTATATATTATTGTAGATTTAGAATGTATGGGCTCCTGTCAGGTATATATTATTGTAGATATAGAATGTTCGGGCTCCTGTCAGGTATATATTATTGTAGAAATAGAATGTACAGGCTCCTGTCAGGTATATATTATTGTAGATATAGAATGTACGGGCTCCTGTCAGGTATATATTATTGTAGATATAGAATGTACGGGCTCCTGTCAGGTATATATTATTGTAGATTTAGAATGTATGGGCTCCTGTCAGGTATATATTATTGTATATATAAACTGTACGGGCTCCTGTCAGGTATATATTATTGTATATACAGACTGTATGGGCTTCTGTCAGGTATATATTTTTATATATATAGACTGTAAGGGCTCCTGTCAGGTATATATTATTGTAGATATAGAATGTACGGGCTCCTGTCAGGTATATATTATTGTAGATATAGACTGTATGGGCTCCTGTCAGGTATATATTATTGTAGATATAGAATGTACGGGCTCTTGTCAGGTATATATTGTTGTAGATATAGACTGTACGGGCTCCTGTCAGGTATATATTATTGTAGATATACACTGTACGGGCTCCTGTCAGGTATATATTATTGTAGATGTAGATTATATGGCTCCAGTCAGGTATATATTATTGGAGATACAGACTGTACGGGCTCCTGTCAGGTATGTATTATTGTAGATATAGACTGTACGGGCTCCTGTCAGGTATATATTATTGTAGATATAGAATATACGGGCTCCTGTCAGGTATATATTATTGTAGATATAGACTGTACGGGCTCCTGTCAGGTATATATTATTGTAGATATAGACTGTACGGGCTCCTGTCAGGTATATATTATTGTAGATACAGACTGTATGGGCTCCTGTCAGGTATATATTATTGTAGATATAGACTGTACAGGCTCCTGTCAGGTATATATTATTGTAGATATAGAATGTACGGGCTCCTGTCAGGTATATAATATTGTAGATTTAGAATGTATGGGCTCCTGTCAGGTATATATTATTGTAGATATAGAATGTTCGGGCTCCTGTCAGGTATATATTATTGTAGAAATAGAATGTACAGGCTCCTGTCAGGTATATATTATTGTAGATATAGAATGTACGGGCTCCTGTCAGGTATATATTATTGTAGATATAGAATGTACGGGCTCCTGTCAGGTATATATTATTGTAGATTTAGAATGTATGGGCTCCTGTCAGGTATATATTATTGTATATATAAACTGTACGGGCTCCTGTCAGGTATATATTATTGTAGATACAGACTGTATGGGCTTCTGTCAGGTATATATTTTTATATATATAGACTGTAAGGGCTCCTGTCAGGTATATATTATTGTAGATATAGAATGTACGGGCTCCTGTCAGGTATATATTATTGTAGATATAGACTGTATGGGCTCCTGTCAGGTATATATTATTGTAGATATAGAATGTACGGGCTCTTGTCAGGTATATATTGTTGTAGATATAGACTGTACGGGCTCCTGTCAGGTATATATTATTGTAGATATACACTGTACGGGCTCCTGTCAGGTATATATTATTGTAGATGTAGATTATATGGCTCCAGTCAGGTATATATTATTGGAGATACAGACTGTACGGGCTCCTGTCAGGTATGTATTATTGTAGATATAGACTGTACGGGCTCCTGTCAGGTATATATTATTGTAGATATAGAATATACGGGCTCCTGTCAGGTATATATTATTGTAGATATAGACTGTACGGGCTCCTGTCAGGTATATATTATTGTAGATATAGACTGTACGGGCTCCTGTCAGGTATATATTATTGTAGATACAGACTGTATGGGCTCCTGTCAGGTATATATTATTGTAGATATAGACTGTACAGGCTCCTGTCAGGTATATATTATTGTAGATATAGAATGTACGGGCTCCTGTCAGGTATATAATATTGTAGATTTAGAATGTATGGGCTCCTGTCAGGTATATATTATTGTAGATATAGAATGTTCGGGCTCCTGTCAGGTATATATTATTGTAGAAATAGAATGTACAGGCTCCTGTCAGGTATATATTATTGTAGATATAGAATGTACGGGCTCCTGTCAGGTATATATTATTGTAGATATAGAATGTACGGGCTCCTGTCAGGTATATATTATTGTAGATTTAGAATGTATGGGCTCCTGTCAGGTATATATTATTGTATATAGAAACTGTACGGGCTCCTGTCAGGTATATATTATTGTAGATACAGACTGTATGGGCTTCTGTCAGGTATATATTTTTGTATATATAGACTGTAAGGGCTCCTGTCAGGTATATATTATTGTAGATATAGAATGTACGGGCTCCTGTCAGGTATATATTATTGTAGATATAGACTGTATGGGCTCCTGTCAGG
Source organism: Dendrobates tinctorius (assembly GCF_039654945.1). Taxonomy (NCBI): domain Eukaryota; kingdom Metazoa; phylum Chordata; class Amphibia; order Anura; family Dendrobatidae; genus Dendrobates; species Dendrobates tinctorius. Next base: position 835,714 of record NW_027361750.1, read on the forward strand.
TATATATTATTGTAGATATAGAATGTACGGGCTCCTGTCAGGTATATATTATTGTAGATATAGACGGTACGGGCTCCTGTCAGGTATATATTATTGTATATATAAACTGTACGGGCTCCTGTCAGGTATATATTATTGTAGATGTAGACTGTATGGCTCCAGTCAGGTATATATTATTGTAGATACAGACTGTACGGGCTCCTGTCAGGTATGTATTATTGTAGATATAGACTGTACGGGCTCCTGTCAGGTATATATTATTGTAGATATAGAATGTACGGGCTCCTGTCAGGTATATATTATTGTAGATATAGACTGTACGGGCTCCTGTCAGGTATATATTATTGTAGATATAGACTGTACGGGCTCCTGTCAGATATATATTATTGTAGATACAGACTGTATGGGCTCCTGTCAGGTATATATTATTGTAGATATAGACTGTACAGGCTCCTGTCAGGTATATATTATTGTAGATATAGACTGTAGGGGCTCCTGTCAGGTATATATTATTGTATATATAGACTGTATGGGCTCCTGTCAGGTATATATTATTGTAGATATAGACTGTACGGGCTCCTGTCAGGTATATATTATTGTAGATATAGACTGTACGGGCTCCTGTCAGGTATATATTATTGTAGATACAGACTGTATGGGCTCCTGTCAGGTATATATTATTGTAGATATAGACTGTACGGGCTCCTGCCAGGTATATATTATTGTAGATATAGACACTGTACGAGCTCCTGCCAGGTATATATTATTGTAGATATAGACTGTACGGGCTCCTGTCAGGTATATATTATTGTAGATATAGACTGTATGGGCTCCTGTCAGGTATATATTATTGTAGATACAGACTGTACGGGCTCCTGTCAGGTATATATTATTGTATAGACTGTATGGGCTCCTGTCAGGTATATATTATTGTAGATATAGAATGTACGGGCTCCTGTCAGGTATATATTATTGTAGATATTGACTGTACGGGCTCCTGTCAGATATATATTATTGTAGATATAGACTGTACGGGCTCCTGTCAGGTATATATTATTGTAGATACAGACTGTATGGGCTCCTGTCAGGTATATATTATTGTAGATATAGACTGTACGAGCCCCTGTCAGGTATATGTTATTGTAGATACAGACTGTACGGGCTCCTGTCAGGTATATATTATTGTAGATATAGAATGTACTGGCTCCTGTCAGGTATATATTATTGTAGATTTAGAATGTACGGGCTCCTGTCAGGTATATATTATTGTATATATAAACTGTACGGGCTCCTGTCAGGTATATATTTTTGTAGATACAGACTGTATGGGCTTCTATCAGGTATATATTTTTGTATATATAGACTGTAAGGGCTCCTGTCAGGTATATATTATTGTAGAGATAGAATGTACAGGCTCCTGTCAGGTATATATTATTGCAGATATAGAATGTAGGGGCTCCTGTCAGGTATATATTATTGTAGATATAGAATGTACAAGCTCCTGTCAGGTATATATTATTGTAGATATAGAATGTACGGGCTCCTGTCAGGTATATATTATTGTAGATTTAGAATGTATGGGCTCCTGTCAGGTATATATTATTGTAGATATAGAATGTTCGGGCTCCTGTCAGGTATATATTATTGTAGAAATAGAATGTACAGGCTCCTGTCAGGTATATATTATTGTAGATATAGAATGTACGGGCTCCTGTCAGGTATATATTATTGTAGATATAGAATGTACGGGCTCCTGTCAGGTATATATTATTGTAGATTTAGAATGTATGGGCTCCTGTCAGGTATATATTATTGTATATATAAACTGTACGGGCTCCTGTCAGGTATATATTATTGTAGATACAGACTGTATGGGCTTCTGTCAGGTATATATTTTTATATATATAGACTGTAAGGGCTCCTGTCAGGTATATATTATTGTAGATATAGAATGTACGGGCTCCTGTCAGGTATATATTATTGTAGATATAGACTGTATGGGCTCCTGTCAGGTATATATTATTGTAGATATAGAATGTACGGGCTCTTGTCAGGTATATATTGTTGTAGATATAGACTGTACGGGCTCCTGTCAGGTATATATTATTGTAGATATACACTGTACGGGCTCCTGTCAGGTATATATTATTGTAGATGTAGATTATATGGCTCCAGTCAGGTATATATTATTGGAGATACAGACTGTACGGGCTCCTGTCAGGTATGTATTATTGTAGATATAGACTGTACGGGCTCCTGTCAGGTATATATTATTGTAGATATAGAATATACGGGCTCCTGTCAGGTATATATTATTGTAGATATAGACTGTACGGGCTCCTGTCAGGTATATATTATTGTAGATATAGACTGTACGGGCTCCTGTCAGGTATATATTATTGTAGATACAGACTGTATGGGCTCCTGTCAGGTATATATTATTGTAGATATAGACTGTACAGGCTCCTGTCAGGTATATATTATTGTAGATATAGAATGTACGGGCTCCTGTCAGGTATATAATATTGTAGATTTAGAATGTATGGGCTCCTGTCAGGTATATATTATTGTAGATATAGAATGTTCGGGCTCCTGTCAGGTATATATTATTGTAGAAATAGAATGTACAGGCTCCTGTCAGGTATATATTATTGTAGATATAGAATGTACGGGCTCCTGTCAGGTATATATTATTGTAGATATAGAATGTACGGGCTCCTGTCAGGTATATATTATTGTAGATTTAGAATGTATGGGCTCCTGTCAGGTATATATTATTGTATATATAAACTGTACGGGCTCCTGTCAGGTATATATTATTGTAGATACAGACTGTATGGGCTTCTGTCAGGTATATATTTTTGTATATATAGACTGTAAGGGCTCCTGTCAGGTATATATTATTGTAGATATAGAATGTACGGGCTCCTGTCAGGTATATATTATTGTAGATATAGACTGTATGGGCTCCTGTCAGGTATATATTATTGTAGATATAGAATGTACGGGCTCCTGTCAGGTATATATTATTGTAGATATAGACGGTACGGGCTCCTGTCAGGTATATATTATTGTATATATAAACTGTACGGGCTCCTGTCAGGTATATATTATTGTAGATGTAGACTGTATGGCTCCAGTCAGGTATATATTATTGTAGATACAGACTGTACGGGCTCCTGTCAGGTATGTATTATTGTAGATATAGACTGTACGGGCTCCTGTCAGGTATATATTATTGTAGATATAGAATGTACGGGCTCCTGTCAGGTATATATTATTGTAGATATAGACTGTACGGGCTCCTGTCAGGTATATATTATTGTAGATATAGACTGTACGGGCTCCTGTCAGATATATATTATTGTAGATACAGACTGTATGGGCTCCTGTCAGGTATATATTATTGTAGATATAGACTGTACAGGCTCCTGTCAGGTATATATTATTGTAGATATAGACTGTACGGGCTCCTGTCAGGTATATATTATTGTATATATAGACTGTATGGGCTCCTGTCAGGTATATATTATTGTAGATATAGACTGTACGGGCTCCTGTCAGGTATATATTATTGTAGATATAGACTGTACGGGCTCCTGTCAGGTATATATTATTGTAGATACAGACTGTATGGGCTCCTGTCAGGTATATATTATTGTAGATATAGACTGTACGGGCTCCTGCCAGGTATATATTATTGTAGATATAGACACTGTACGGGCTCCTGCCAGGTATATATTATTGTAGATATAGACTGTACGGGCTCCTGTCAGGTATATATTATTGTAGATATAGACTGTATGGGCTCCTGTCAGGTATATATTATTGTAGATACAGACTGTACGGGCTCCTGTCAGGTATATATTATTGTATAGACTGTATGGGCTCCTGTCAGGTATATATTATTGTAGATATAGAATGTACGGGCTCCTGTCAGGTATATATTATTGTAGATATTGACTGTACGGGCTCCTGTCAGATATATATTATTGTAGATATAGACTGTACGGGCTCCTGTCAGGTATATATTATTGTAGATACAGACTGTATGGGCTCCTGTCAGGTATATATTATTGTAGATATAGACTGTACGAGCCCCTGTCAGGTATATGTTATTGTAGATACAGACTGTACGGGCTCCTGTCAGGTATATATTATTGTAGATATAGAATGTACGGGCTCCTGTCAGGTATATATTATTGTAGATTTAGAATGTACGGGCTCCTGTCAGGTATATATTATTGTATATATAAACTGTACGGGCTCCTGTCAGGTATATATTTTTGTAGATACAGACTGTATGGGCTTCTATCAGGTATATATTTTTGTATATATAGACTGTAAGGGCTCCTGTCAGGTATATATTATTGTAGATATAGAATGTACGGGCTCCTGTCAGGTATATATTATTGTAGATATAGACTGTATGGGCTCCTGTCAGGTATATAATATTGTAGATATAGAATGGACGGGCTCCTGTCAGGTATATATTATTGTAGATATAGACTGTACGGGCTCCTGTCAGGTATATATTATTGTAGATATACACTGTACGGGCTCCTGTCAGGTATATATTATTGTAGATGTAGACTGTATGGCTCCTGTCAGGTATATATTATTGTAGATACATACTGTACGGGCTCCTGTCAGGTATGTATTATTGTAGATATAGACTGTACAGGCTCCTGTCAGATATATATTATTGTAGATATAGAATGTATAGGCTCCTGTCAGGTATATATTATTGTAGATACAGACTGTATGGGCTCCTGTTAGGTATATGTTATTGTAGATATAGACTGTTTGGGCTCCTGTCAGGTATATATTATTGTAGATACAGACTGTATGGGCTCCTGTCAGGTATATATTATTGTAGATATAGACTGTACGGGCTCCTGTCAGGTATATATTATTGTATATATAGACTGTATGGGCTCCTGTCAGGTATATATTATTGTAGAAATAGAATGTACAGGCTCCTGTCAGGTATATATAATTGCAGATATAGAATGTACGGGCTCCTGTCAGGTATATATTATTGTAGATATAGAATGTACGGGCTCCTGTCAGGTATATATTATTGTAGATACAGACTGTACGGGCTCCTGTCAGGTATATATTATTGTATATATAGACTGTATGGGCTCTTGTCAGGTATATATTATTGTAGAGATAGAATGTACAGGCTCCTGTCAGGTATATATTATTGCAGATATAGAATGTAGGGGCTCCTGTCAGGTATATATTATTGTAGATATAGAATGTACAGGCTCCTGTCAGGTATATATTATTGTAGATATAGAATGTACGGGCTCCTGTCAGGTATATATTATTGTAGATTTAGAATGTATGGGCTCCTGTCAGGTATATATTATTGTAGATATAGAATGTTCGGGCTCCTGTCAGGTATATATTATTGTAGAAATAGAATGTACAGGCTCCTGTCAGGTATATATTATTGTAGATATAGAATGTACGGGCTCCTGTCAGGTATATATTATTGTAGATATAGAATGTACGGGCTCCTGTCAGGTATATATTATTGTAGATTTAGAATGTATGGGCTCCTGTCAGGTATATATTATTGTATATATAAACTGTACGGGCTCCTGTCAGGTATATATTATTGTAGATACAGACTGTATGGGCTTCTGTCAGGTATATATTTTTATATATATAGACTGTAAGGGCTCCTGTCAGGTATATATTATTGTAGATATAGAATGTACGGGCTTCTGTCAGGTATATATTATTGTAGATATAGACTGTATGGGCTCCTGTCAGGTATATATTATTGTAGATATAGAATGTACGGGCTCTTGTCAGGTATATATTGTTGTAGATATAGACTGTACGGGCTCCTGTCAGGTATATATTATTGTAGATATACACTGTACGGGCTCCTGTCAGGTATATATTATTGTAGATGTAGATTATATGGCTCCAGTCAGGTATATATTATTGGAGATACAGACTGTACGGGCTCCTGTCAGGTATGTATTATTGTAGATATAGACTGTACGGGCTCCTGTCAGGTATATATTATTGTAGATATAGAATATACGGGCTCCTGTCAGGTATATATTATTGTAGATATAGACTGTACGGGCTCCTGTCAGGTATATATTATTGTAGATATAGACTGTACGGGCTCCTGTCAGGTATATATTATTGTAGATACAGACTGTATGGGCTCCTGTCAGGTATATATTATTGTAGATATAGACTGTACAGGCTCCTGTCAGGTATATATTATTGTAGATATAGAATGTACGGGCTCCTGTCAGGTATATAATATTGTAGATTTAGAATGTATGGGCTCCTGTCAGGTATATATTATTGTAGATATAGAATGTTCGGGCTCCTGTCAGGTATATATTATTGTAGAAATAGAATGTACAGGCTCCTGTCAGGTATATATTATTGTAGATATAGAATGTACGGGCTCCTGTCAGGTATATATTATTGTAGATATAGAATGTACGGGCTCCTGTCAGGTATATATTATTGTAGATTTAGAATGTATGGGCTCCTGTCAGGTATATATTATTGTATATATAAACTGTACGGGCTCCTGTCAGGTATATATTATTGTAGATACAGACTGTATGGGCTTCTGTCAGGTATATATTTTTGTATATATAGACTGTAAGGGCTCCTGTCAGGTATATATTATTGTAGATATAGAATGTACGGGCTCCTGTCAGGTATATATTATTGTAGATATAGACTGTATGGGCTCCTGTCAGGTATATATTATTGTAGATATAGAATGTACGGGCTCCTGTCAGGTATTTATTATTGTAGATATAGACTGTACGGGCTCCTGTCAGGTATATATTATTGTATATATAAACTGTACGGGCTCCTGTCAGGTATATATTATTGTAGATGTAGACTGTATGGCTCCAGTCAGGTATATATTATTGTAGATACAGACTGTACGGGCTCCTGTCAGGTATGTATTATTGTAGATATAGACTGTACGGGCTCCTGTCAGGTATATATTATTGTAGATATAGAATGTACGGGCTCCTGTCAGGTATATATTATTGTAGATATAGACTGTACGGGCTCCTGTCAGGTATATATTATTGTAGATATAGACTGTACGGGCTCCTGTCAGATATATATTATTGTAGATACAGACTGTATGGGCTCCTGTCAGGTATATATTATTGTAGATATAGACTGTACAGGCTCCTGTCAGGTATATATTATTGTAGATATAGACTGTACGGGCTCCTGTCAGGTATATATTATTGTATATATAGACTGTATGGGCTCCTGTCAGGTATATATTATTGTAGATATAGACTGTACGGGCTCCTGTCAGGTATATATTATTGTAGATATAGACTGTACGGGCTCCTGTCAGGTATATATTATTGTAGATACAGACTGTATGGGCTCCTGTCAGGTATATATTATTGTAGATATAGACTGTACGGGCTCCTGCCAGGTATATATTATTGTAGATATAGACACTGTACGGGCTCCTGCCAGGTATATATTATTGTAGATATAGACTGTACGGGCTCCTGTCAGGTATATATTATTGTAGATATAGACTGTATGGGCTCCTGTCAGGTATATATTATTGTAGATACAGACTGTACGGGCTCCTGTCAGGTATATATTATTGTATAGACTGTATGGGCTCCTGTCAGGTATATATTATTGTAGATATAGAATGTACGGGCTCCTGTCAGGTATATATTATTGTAGATATTGACTGTACGGGCTCCTGTCAGATATATATTATTGTAGATATAGACTGTACGGGCTCCTGTCAGGTATATATTATTGTAGATACAGACTGTATGGGCTCCTGTCAGGTATATATTATTGTAGATATAGACTGTACGAGCCCCTGTCAGGTATATGTTATTGTAGATACAGACTGTACGGGCTCCTGTCAGGTATATATTATTGTAGATATAGAATGTATGGGCTCCTGTCAGGTATATATTATTGTAGATATAGAATGTATGGGCTCCTGTCAGGTATATATTATTGTAGATATAGAATGTACGGGCTCCTGTCAGGTATATATTATTGTAGATATAGACTGTATGGGCTCCTGTCAGGTATATATTATTGTAGATATAGACTGTACGGGCTCCTGTCAGGTATATATTATTGTAGATATAAACTGTGCGGGCCCCTGTCAGGTATATGTTATTGTAGATACAGACTGTACGGGCTCCTGTCAGGTATATATTATTGTATATATAGACTGTACAGGCTCCTGTCAGGCATATATTATTGTAGATACAAACTGTACAGGCTCCTGTCAGGTATATATTATTGTAGATATAGAATGTATAAGCTCCTGTCAGGTATATATTATTGTAGATACAGACTGTATGGGCTCCTGTCAGGTATATGTTATTGTAGATATAGACTGTTTGGGCTCCTGTCAGGTATATATTATTGTAGATACAGACTGTATGGGCTCCTGTCAGGTATATATTATTGTAGATATAGACTGTACGGGCTCCTGTCAGGTATATATTATTGTATATATAGACTGTATGGGCTCCTGTCAGGTATATATTATTGTAGAGATATAATGTACAGGCTCCTGTCAGGTATATATTATTGCAGATATAGAATGTACGGGCTCCTGTCAGGTATATATTATTGTAGATATAGAATGTACGGGCTCCTGTCAGGTATATATTATTGTAGATATAGAATGTACAGGCTCCTGTCAGGTGTATATTACTGTAGATATAGACTGTACGGGCTCCTGTCAGGTATATATTTTTGTAGATACAGACTGTCCGGGCTCCTGTCAGGTATATATTATTGTAGATATAGACTGTACGGGCTCCTGTCAGGTGTATAATATTGTATATATAGACTGTACGGGCTCCTGTCAGGTATATATTATTGTAGATATAGACTATATGGGCTCCTGTCAGGTATATATTATTGTAGATATAGAATGTACGGGCTCCTGTCAGGTATATATTATTGTAGATATAGAATGTACGGGCTCCTGTCAGGTGTATATTATTGTAGATATAGACTGTACGGGCTCCTGTCAGGTATATATTATTGTAGATATAGACTGTATGGGCTCCTGTTAGGTATATATTATTGTAGATACAGACTGTACGGGCTCCTGTCAGGTATATATTATTGTAGATACAGACTGTATGAGCTCCTGTCAGGTATATATTATTGTATATATAGACAGTACGGGCTCCTGTCAGGTATATATTATTGTAGATATAGACTGTACGGGCTCCTGTCAGGTGTATAATATTGTATATATAGACTGTACGGGCTCCTGTCAGGTATATATTATTGTAGATATAGACTGTACGGGCTCCTGTCAGGTATATATTATTGTAGATATAGAATGTACGGGCTCCTGTCAGGTATATATTATTGTAGATATAGAATGTACGGGCTCCTGTCAGGTATATATTATTGTAGATATAGACTGTACGGGCTCCTGTCAGGTATATATTATTGTAGATACAGACTGTACAGGCTCCTGTCAGGTCTGTATTATTGTAGATATAGACTGCACGAGCTCCTGTCAGGTATATATTATTGTAGATACAGACTGTATGGGCTCCTGTCAGGTATATATTATTGTAGATATAGACTGTACGGGCTCCTGTCAGGTATATATTATTGTAGATATAGACTATACAGGCTCCTGTCAGGTATATATTATTGTAGATATAGACTGCACGGGCTCCTGTCAGGTATATATTATTGTAGATACAGACTGTATGGGCTCCTGTGAGGTATATATTATTGTAGATATAAACTGTACGGGCTCCTGTCAGGTATATATTATTGTAGATATAGACTGTACGGGCTCCTGTCAGGTATATATTATTGTATATATAGACTGTATGGGCTCCTGTCAGGTATATATTATTGTAGATATGCCATGGACTTCTATGGCCCCCACCCTGGATAGCCCCAATCCCCCATCCACCTTCCCTATGCCATGGACTTCTATTGCCTCATCCTGGATCTGCCCCCATGCTCCCATCCACCTTCCCTATGCCATGGACTTCTATAGCCCCATCCTGGATCTGCCCCATCCACCTTTCCTACAGCCCCTTCCCAACATCCCTACAGTCCCTATCCCTATTGCCTTCTGTACACCTGCTTTGGCAAAACTAATGTGTATTTAGTCCTGCCAATAAAGCTTCTTTGAATCTTGACTGTACGGGCTCCTGTCAGGTATATATTATTGTAGATATAGAATGTACGGGCTCCTGTCAGGTATATATTATTGTAGATATAGACTGTACGGGCTCCTGTCAGGTATATATTATTGTAGATATAGACTGTACGGGCTCCTGTCAGGTATATATTATTGTAGATACAGACTGTACGGGCTCCTGTCAGGTATATATTATTGTAGATACAGACTGTATGCGCTCCTGTCAGGTATATATTATTGTAGATATAGACTGTACGGGCTCCTGTCAGGTATATATTATTGTAGATGTAGACTGTACGGGCTCCTGTCAGGTATATATTATTGTAGATATAGACTGTACGGGCTCCTGTCAGGTATATATTATTGTAGATACAGACTGTATGGGCTCCTGTCAGGTATATATTATTGTAGATATAGACTGTACGGGCCCCTGTCAGGTATATGTTATTGTAGATACAGACTGTACGGGCTCCTGCCAGGTATATATTATTGTAGATATAGACTGTATGGGCTCCTGTCAGGTATATATTATTGTAGATATAGACTGTACGGGCTCCTGTCAGGTATATATTATTGTAGATATAGACTGTACGGGCCCCTGTCAGGTATAAGTTATTGTAGATACAGACTGTACAGGCTCCTGTCAGGTATATATTATTGTATATATAGACTGTACAGGCTCCTATCAGGTATATATTATTGTAGATACAGACTGTACAGGCTCCTGTCAGGTATATATTATTGTAGATATAGAATGTATAGGCTCCTGTCAGGTATATATTATTGTAGATACAGACTGTATGGGCTCCTGTCAGGTATATGTTATTGTAGATATAGACTGTTTGGGCTCCTGTCAGGTATATATTATTGTAGATACAGACTGTATGGGCTCCTGTCAGGTATATATTATTGTAGATATAGACTGTACGGGCTCCTATCAGGTATATATTATTGTATATATAGACTGTATGGGCTCCTGTCAGGTATATATTATTGTAGAGATAGAATGTACAGGCTCCTGTCAGGTATATATTATTGCAGATATAGAATGTACGGGCTCCTGTCAGGTATATATTATTGTAGATATATAATGTACGGGCTCCTGTCAGGTATATATTATTGTAGATACAGACTGTACGGGCTCCTGTCAGGTATATATTATTGTATATATAGACTGTATGGGCTCCTGTCAGGTATATATTATTGTAGAGATAGAATGTACAGGCTCCTGTCAGGTATATATTATTGCAGATATAGAATGTAGGGGCTCCTGTCAGGTATATATTATTGTAGATATAGAATGTACGGGCTCCTGTCAGGTATATATTATTGTAGAAATAGAATGTACAGGCTCCTTTCAGGTATATATTATTGTAGATATAGAATGTACGGGCTCCTGTCAGGTATATATTATTGTAGATATAGAATGTACGGGCTCCTGTCAGGTATATATTATTGTAGATATAGACTGTACGGGCTCCTGTCAGGTATATATTATTGTAGATATACACTGTACGGGCTCCTGTCAGGTATATATTATTGTAGATGTAGACTGTATGGCTCCAGTCAGGTATATATTATTGTAGATACAGACTGTACGGGCTCCTGTCAGGTATGTATTATTGTAGATATAGACTGTACGGGCTCCTGTCAGGTATATATTATTGTAGATATAGAATGTACGGGCTCCTGTCAGGTATATATTATTGTAGATATAGACTGTACGGGCTCCTGTCAGGTATATATTATTGTAGATATAGACTGTACGGGCTCCTGTCAGGTATATATTATTGTAGATACAGACTGTATGGGCTCCTGTCAGGTATATATTATTGTAGATATAGACTGTACAGGCTCCTGTCAGGTATATATTATTGTAGATATAGACTGTACGGGCTCCTGTCAGGTATATATTATTGTAGATACAGACTGTATGGGCTCCTGTCAGGTATATATTATTGTAGATATAGACTGTACGGGCTCCTGCCAGGTATATATTATTGTAGATATAGACACTGTACGGGCTCCTGCCAGGTATATATTATTGTAGATATAGACTGTACGGGCTCCTGTCAGGTATATATTATTGTAGATATAGACTGTATGGGCTCCTGTCAGGTATATATTATTGTAGATACAGACTGTACGGGCTCCTGTCAGGTATATATTATTGTAGATATAGACTGTATGGGCTCCTGTCAGGTATATATTATTGTAGATATAGAATGTACGGGCTCCTGTCAGGTATATATTATTGTAGATATAGACTGTACGGGCTCCTGTCAGGTATATATTATTGTAGATATACACTGTACGGGCTCCTGTCAGGTATATATTATTGTAGATGTAGACTGTATGGCTCCAGTCAGGTATATATTATTGTAGATACAGACTGTACGGGCTCCTGTCAGGTATGTATTATTGTAGATATAGACTGTACGGGCTCCTGTCAGGTATATATTATTGTAGATATAGAATGTACGGGCTCCTGTCAGGTATATATTATTGTAGATATAGACTGTACGGGCTCCTGTCAGGTATATATTATTGTAGATATAGACTGTACGGGCTCCTGTCAGGTATATATTATTGTAGATACAGACTGTATGGGCTCCTGTCAGGTATATATTATTGTAGATATAGACTGTACAGGCTCCTGTCAGGTATATATTATTGTAGATATAGACTGTACGGGCTCCTGTCAGGTATATATTATTGTAGATACAGACTGTATGGGCTCCTGTCAGGTATATATTATTGTAGATATAGACTGTACGGGCTCCTGCCAGGTATATATTATTGTAGATATAGACACTGTACGGGCTCCTGCCAGGTATATATTATTGTAGATATAGACTGTACGGGCTCCTGTCAGGTATATATTATTGTAGATATAGACTGTATGGGCTCCTGTCAGGTATATATTATTGCAGATATAGAATGTACGGGCTCCTGTCAGGTATATATTATTGTAGATATAGAATGTACGGGCTCCTGTCAGGTATAAATTATTGTAGATACAGACTGTACAGGCTCCTGTCAGGTATATATTATTGTAGATACAGACTGTACGGGCTCCTGTCAGGTATATATTATTGTATAGACTGTACGGTCTCATGTCAGGTATATATTATTGTAGATACTGACTGTACGGGCTCCTGTCAGGTATATATTATTGTAGATACAGACTGTACGGGCTCCTGTCAGGTATATATTATTGTTGATATAGACTGTACGGACTCCTGTCAGGTGTATATTACTGTAGATATAGACTGTATAGGCTCCTGTCAGGTATATATTATTGTAGATATAGAATGTACAGGCTCCTGTCAGGTATATATTACTATAGATATAGACTGTACGGGCTCCTGTCAGGTATATATTATTGTAGATATAGACTGTATGGGCTCCTGTCAGGTATATATTATTGTAGATATAGACTGTACGGGCTCCTGTCAGGTATATATTATTGTAGATATAGACTGTACGGGCCCCTGTCAGGTATATGTTATTGTAGATACAGACTGTACGGGCTCCTGTCAGGTATATATTATTGTATATATAGACTGTACAGGCTCCTGTCAGGCATATATTATTGTAGATACAGACTGTACAGGCTCCTGTCAGGTATATATTATTGTAGATATAGAATGTATAGGCTCCTGTCAGGTATATATTATTGTAGATACAGACTGTATGGGCTCCTGTCAGGTATATGTTATTGTAGATATAGACTGTTTGGGCTCCTGTCAGGTATATATTATTGTAGATACAGACTGTATGGGCTCCTGTCAGGTATATATTATTGTAGATATAGACTGTACCGGCTCCTGTCAGGTATATATTATTGTATATATAGACTGTATGGGCTCCTGTCAGGTATATATTATTGTAGAGATAGAATGTACAGGCTCCTGTCAGGTATATATTATTGCAGATATAGAATGTACGGGCTCCGGTCAGGTATATATTATTGTAGATATAGAATGTACGGGCTCCTGTCAGGTATATATTATTGTAGATACAGACTGTACGGGCTCCTGTCAGGTATATATTATTGTAGATATAGACTGTATGGGCTCCTGTCAGGTATATATTATTGTGGATACAGACTGTACAGGCTCATGTCAGGTATATATTATTGTATATATAGACTGTACAGGCTCCTGTCAGGTATATATTATTGTAAATTTAGAATGTACGGGCTCCTGTCAGGTATATATTATTGTAGATATAGAATGTAGGGGCTCCTGTCAGGTATATATTATTGTAGATATAGAATGTACAGGCTCCTGTCAGGTATATATTATTGTAGATATAGAATGTACGGGCTCCTGTCAGGTATATATTATTGTAGATCTAGAATGTACGGGCTCCTGTCAGGTATATATTATTGTAGATATAGAATGTACGGGCTCCTGTCAGGTATATATTACTGTAGAAATAGAATGTACAGGCTCCTGTCAGGTATATATTATTGTAGATATAGAATGTTCGGGCTCCTGTCAGGTATATATTATTGTAGATATAGAATGTACGGGCTCCTGTCAGGTATATATTATTGTAGATTTAGAATGTACGGGCTCCTGTTAGGTATATATTATTGTATATATAAACTGTACGGGCTCCTGTCAGGTATATATTATTGTAGATACAGACTGTATGGGCTTCTGTCAGGTATATATTTTTGTATATATAGACTGTACGGGCTCCTGTCAGGTATATATTATTGTAGATATAGACTGTACGGGATCCTTTCAGGTATATATTATTGTAGATACAGACTGTACGGGCTCCTGTCAGGTATATATTATTGTAGATACAGACTGTACGGGCTCCTGTCAGGTATATATTATTGTAGATGTAGACTGTACGGGCTCCTGTCAGGTATATATTATTGTAGATATAGACTGTACGGGCTCCTGTCAGGTATATGTTATTGTAGATACAGACTGTATGGGCTCCTGTCAGGTATATATTATTTTAGATATAGACTGTACGGGCCCCTGTCAGGTATATGTTATTGTAGATACAGACTGTACGGGCTCCTGTCTGGTATATATTATTGTAGATATAGAATGTATGGGCTCCTGTCAGGTATATATTATTGTAGATATAGAATGTATGGGCTCCTGTCAGGTATATATTATTGTAGATATAGAATGTACGGGCTCCTGTCAGGTATATATTATTGTAGATATAGACTGTATGGGCTCCTGTCAGGTATATATTATTGAAGATATAGACTGTACGGGCTCCTGTCAGGTATATATTATTGTAGATATAGACTGTACGGGCCCCTGTCAGGTATATGTTATTGTAGATACAGACTGTACGGGCTCCTGTCAGGTATATATTATTGTATATATAGACTCTACAGGCTCCTGTCAGGTATATATTATTGTAGATACAGACTGTACAGGCTCCTGTCAGGTATATATTATTGTAGATATAGAATGTATAGGCTCCTGTCAGGTATATATTATTGTAGATATAGAATGTACGGGCTCCTGTCAGGTATATATTATTGTAGATATAGACTGTTCGGGCTCCTATCAGGTATATATTATTGTAGATATAGACTGTACGGGCTCCTGTCAGGTATATATTATTGTATAGACTGTACGGTGTCATGTCAGGTATATATTATTGTAGATACTGACTGTACGGGCTCCTGTCAGGTATATATTATTTTAGATACAGACTGTACGGGCTCCTGTCAGGTATATATTATTGTTGATATAGACTGTACGGACTCCTGTCAGGTGTATATTACTGTAGATATAGACTGTATAGGCTCCTGTCAGGTATATATTATTGTAGATATAGAATGTACAGGCTCCTGTCAGGTATATATTATTGTAGATACAGACTGTACGAGCTCCTGTCAGGTATATATTATTGTATATATAGACTGTATAGGCTCCTGTCAGGTATATATTATTGTAGAGATAGAATGTACAGGCTCCTGTCAGGTATATATTATTGCAGATATAGAATGTACGGGCTCCTGTCAGGTATATATTATTGTAGATATAGAATGTACGGGCTCCTGTCAGGTATATATTATTGTAGATACAGACTGTACAGGCTCCTGTCAGGTATATATTATTGTAGATACAGACTGTACGGGCTCCTGTCAGGTATATATTATTGTATAGACTGTACGGTCTCATTTCAGGTATATATTATTGTAGATACTGACTGTACGGGCTCCTGTCAGGTATATATTATTGTAGATACAGACTGTACGGGCTCCTGTCAGGTATATATTATTGTTGATATAGACTGTACGGACTCCTGTCAGGTGTATATTACTGTAGATATAGACTGTATAGGCTCCTGTCAGGTATATATTATTGTAGATATAGAATGTACAGGCTCCTGTCAGGTATATATTACTATAGATATAGACTGTACGGGCTCCTGTCAGGTATATATTTTTGTAGATACAGACTGTACGGGCTCCTGTCAGGTATATATTATTGTAGATACAGACTGTACGGGCTCCTGTCAGGTATATATTATTGTAGATAGACTGTACGGGCTCCTGTCAGGTATATATTATTGTAGATACAGACTGTACGAGCTCCTGTCAGGTATATATTATTGTAGATATAGACTGTACGGGCTCCTGTCAGGTATATATTATTGTAGATACAGACTGTACGGGCTCCTGTCAGGTATATATTATTGTAGATACAGACTGTACGAGCTCCTGTCAGGTATATATTATTGTATATATAGACTGTATAGGCTCCTGTCAGGTATATATTATTGTAGAGATAGAATGTACAGGCTCCTGTCAGGTATATATTATTGTAGATATAGAATGTACGGGCTCCTGTCAGGTATATATTATTGTAGATACAGACTGTACAGGCTCCTGTCAGGTATATATTATTGTAGATATAGAATGTACAGGCTCCTGTCAGGTATATATTATTGTAGATATAGAATGTACAGGCTCCTCTCAGGTATATATTATTGCAGATATAGAATGCATGGGCTCCTGTCAGGTATATATTATTGCAGATATAGAATGTATGGGCTCCTGTCAGGTATATATTATTGTAGATATAGAATGTACAGGCTCCTGTCAGGTATATATTATTGTAGATATAGACTGTATGGGCTCCTGTTAGGTATATATTATTGTAGATATAGACTGTATAGGCTCCTGTCAGGTATATATTATTGTAGATATAGAATGTATGGGCTCCTGTCAGGTATATATTATTGTAGATATATAATGTACAGGCTCCTGTCAAGTGTATATTATTGTAGATATAGAATGTATATGTGGCACCCCTGAGGCTCAGTTGCCACAGAGGTACTGCACCTCCTCCTGAGGTGTGGTGCCCCACCATCCAGGTAAGTTGGAGGCTCCTGACCACGCTCCAACACCTGCATCCCACACAACACAGTAGTTCAGCAAAGCCACATTGCGGCTCCCTGCTTGGAGTGTAGCAGAGCACCTTTGGTGGTTCCCTGCTAGGAATACTAAACGTGCTGGGAGGCAGGTGGAGTTAGAATACATAAAAGAGTGGGAAGGGATAGGATTTGAGGTCAGTCAGTCAGAGAGTCACTCAGAGAGGAGTGAGGAGAGAAGATCCCTGAGAGAGAGGGATGGAGGAAGGAGGTGCTGCAGCTGCCTCAGTGATCTGAGCCAGCTGGCACAGGAAAGGAAAGAAGGAGATAGACATTGAATAGAAACCTGATCTTCCATAAGAAGGAAAGACAAGTATGGAACGTAGGAGTAAGGCCGGTTTCACACTAGCGCATTTTCAACGCGCGCACGGCCGGGGGTAGCTCCGCCCCCGATCCGGCTCTCTGCCCGGCGTGCCCGCCCCTTCCTTGTAGCGCCGCCTCCTAGCGGACAGCGGCGCCTGCGATCGGCGCACCCTATCTTTAGCATAGGGTGCGCCGATCGTGCGCAGGCCGTGCGCTAGTTGCGCTTTGACCTGCGCTGCGCACTTTTGACGGTGCGCCGTGCGCGCCAAAATCAAACTTTTCGGATTTTGGCGCGCACGGCGCACCGTCAAAAGTGCGCAGCGCAGGTCAAAGCGCAACTAGCGCACGGCCTGCGCACGATCGGCGCACCCTATGCTAAAGATAGGGTGCGCCGATCGCAGGCGCCGCTGTCCGCTAGGAGGCGGCGCTACAAGGAAGGGGCGGGCACGCCGGGCAGAGAGCCGGATCGGGGGCGGAGCTACCCCCGGCCGTGCGCGCGTTGAAAATGCGCTAGTGTGAAACCGGCCTAAGGCTAGTTTCACACTAGCGTTTTTTTGTGCTGCATTTGGAGCGCTCAAACGCATACAAAAAACGCTTACAAACGCTTGTAAACGCAGCGTTTTTTTGGGACATAATCGTGCACGGTAAGCCAAAAAAACACAGTGATTATATGCGTTTGTAAACGTTTTGCATGCGTTTGCGTGATTAGTGCGCATAATGTCACAATCACAGGATTTTACAAATCATTGACCAATTATGACTCATACTCCACCAATTGGACAGCAGTGGGCGTGTGTTATTGGAATTCCTTATCTAGACCCAGTTTACAGCTATTCTTCCCAGTTGCTAGCAGTTTTTGATGAAGACATGGATCTGCGCTGGAAAAGCTTTCACTTCAACTTGGATCTGGACATTAGGATGGCTCAAGGTTACGCAGTTGCTTGCCATGAACAGAGAGAGAGAGAGAGAGAGACAGCGAAGATGGCAGCGGCGGCATTTGTGGATTCATCCTATTGTTGAACTCCGGGAGAACCGTGGAGCGTACCACACCCTCTACAGCGAGCTACAGGCAAACCCGGATAAGTTTACTGATTACACACGGATTTCCCAACAAAGCTTCATGTATTTACTTGGTTGTGTACAAGATGTCATCTGTAGACAGGACACACAGCTCCGTCGTGCGATTCCTCCCGAGGAATGGCTCCTGGTCACATTACGGTACGTAACCGCTGACTGCTTGATAGTATTGGTTCTTTGATGTAGTAGTTTATTATGGCAGAATTCTTGATCTGCCATGTACTAAAAGTATGCTGCATTGGTTTGAGGCATTTTTTAAAAGAAAAGGATGCATATTTATTTATTGGTGTGCCCTTTTTTTTTGTTTTTTTTTTAATGTGTTAAAAATCCCTATACACAAATATAAATTCTTGTTGTTTCTTTGTGTCCCAGATTCCTGGCTACTGGAGAGACCCTCTCTTCTCTGCACTTTCAGTTCTGTCTTGGAATATCCACCTTCTCTGGAATAGTTGCAGACACCTGCCGGGCTTTGTGGGATGTTCTCTGTCCAGAATTTATGCCCCTGTCCACCGTGGAAAAGTGGCTTGAAAATGCAGAAAGATTCTGGACAGTCTGCAATTTCCCTAATTGTTTGGGTGCGGTGGATGGGAAACACATCAGGATTATAAAACCCAAGAGAACTGGACCAGAGTACTACAGCTATAAAAAGTACTTCTCTACAGTACTAATGGCCATTTCGGATGCAGACTGTAAGTTTGTTGCAGTGGACATTGGTGCATTTGGGCGTGGAAATGACTCCCACGCTTTTAGGCCATGTGCACACGATGCAGATTTGCAGCGTTTCCGCAGCGGATTTTACCGCGCAGAAACGTTGCATATCCGCATTGTGATGTACAGTACCTTTAAAATGAATGAAAAAAAAAACCGCTGTGCAGACGCTGCGGATTTTTCCGCGCGGTTTTCCTGCAGTACAAAATCCGCAGCATGTTACTTCTTTTGTGCGGTTTTCTATCTCCCCTGTCACCAAATCCGCAGGGGGAAGACCGCAATGGAAAACCGCACAAAAACCGCGTGAAAAATGGAAGAAATCCGCAGGAAAAATGCAGGTCATTTGACCTGCGGTTTTCTTCCATTCTGCACGGAAAAATCCGCAAGGCTCAAAACTCCGTCTGCACTCAGCCTTAAGAACTCAGACATGGGACGGAGGTTGTATGGCAACCAGTTCAATTTCCCCACGCCACGGCCTCTTCCCAACACCGAAGGTCCGCCACAGCCCTTTGTAATGGTTGGGGATGAGGCATTCCAGATGTGCCAACACCTGCTCAAACCATACTCCAACCGGGACTTGGACCACACTAAAAGAATTTTTAATTACAGGTTGACCAGGGCCAGAAGAACTGTAGAGTGTGCCTTTGGTATACTAGTATCCAGATGGCGAATTCTCTCCGCAGCCATTAATCTTAAACTAGAAACTGTGGATGAGGTGGTGAAGGCCTGTGTTGTTCTACACAATTTTGTGATGGATAGAGCGCATCCTAGTTTTGAACTAGATGATTCCTCTCCTACCCCCTTGCCAGAATTTAATCAGCACCCTCTACAGTCATCTGTTGAAGTAGGGCAAATGAGGGACCAATTTGCGACCTACTTCACCTCTGATGTTGGACGGGTGGCCTGGCAAGAGCAAATGGTGTAACCTAATTTTTATGTGTTGTGTATGTTAATAAAACACCTGTGTTTATACCTGTATGGTTTTTTTCTTCAAAGTATGATACAATGCCAGGTTCATGACCATATGACGTGTATTTTCAACATCATCTCCTCACTCTGTAAACACACATTAAATAGAGTATGAGGTTGTTTAGAACTTGGTTCACCAACTCCAGTCCTCAAGGCCCACCAACAGATCATGTTTTCAGGATTCCCTTTGTATTGCACAGGTGATGCAATTATCACGTGAGCAATATTAAGGAAATCCTGAAAACATGATCTGTTGGTGGGCCTTGAGGACTGGAGTTGGGAAACCCTGATTTACAAGGTCTATCTATAATAACCTTGGATTGTATTCCAAACAGTAAAATGATGTTACAAAACACCATAGTAGATTAACTGATAAGGATACTAGTACATCAAGGTAACAATAGATAGTCCTTGCAATCAACACCATCATCTATTACGTTACCTGACCAAAGACACTGAAGCCATGTAAAAATTGAACGTATATTGAGTTTTTCTTGCTTGCAGATACATATCTCCAAAATTGACACACAAAACATGTGTCATTTCTGGAGCTATGTGTACACAAAAAAGAAAAGTGTCCGGCGCAGTGTGTGTAGGTGGCGAAAGACACATTAACCAAACATTATTTGAACACAAAATATTCAGTGTTTATTTATTTTTTTTTTTAATAAAATTATTTTCACTTTGAAGGACGTTTGGGAGAAGTGTTGGATACTTTGGGGGTGTGGAGAGAGGATGAACGGCTGGAAAATGAGGAAAGGGTTCTAGGTGAAGGTGCTACTAAATTACTGGGGGGAAGGGAGGTCAGGCATGGTAAAGGAGGAAGGTTGTGAAACATTGGAAGGAGAGGGGGAATTGAGTAACAAAGTCTTTTGTTTTTTCTTTTTTGGGGCAGGAGTCACCTGCCTGGACTGACTACCACCGTGTGACCGCCTTCCATGGCTTGACCGCCTAGAGCTGCTGGTCCGTGGACGATGTGAATAAAAAACAGAATGAGGGTCTCCCCTAGGGTGCTCGGTGGTGGCGCTGGCGGTGCTCCTTGTAGGTGAAATGGTGGTGACGGTGCTCATGGAAGGTGAATTACGCCCGGTGCTTCTGGTGGGAGAAGTGTGGGCGGTACTCCGATCTGGTGAAGTGGTGGCGGTGCTACTCTGATGTTGAGTTTTGGAGGTGCCATGAGGAGGCGAAGTGTTGGCAGTGATCCCCTGCAGAGTAGTGGTGGCGGTGCTCCTATGAGGAGATGTGGTGGTCCTCTGAAGAGTGGTGGTTGGGGTGCTCCTTGTATGGTACGGAGTTGTGGTGGTGCTCTCGTGCATTGGAGAAGTGGCGGTGCTCCGATCCGGAGATGTTCTTTCTGTGCGAACAGGTGAAGAGGTGGTGACCCAACGAGATTTAGCGCTGGAGATGTGCCAAGATGTGGTAACGGTGGCAGTACTGGTGCTCCAGACAAGAGCAGCGCATGACATGGTGGTGGCGGCGGGGGTGGAGTGTCCATCAGCACTCGACATTGGTGTGGTGTAGTGGAGCCCAGCTTGGCTAGGAATGCAGGTGGCTGTGCAGTGATATGCAGCAGAAGTCGGTACTGTGGTGAAGCGAGTCAGTGGTGGCACAGGTGGGAATGACAACACTGACTGCTGCATGTACTGATTCTGCTGCATAGCCTGCAAGTAAGCAGTGTTGCAGGCGTGTAAGACAGTCAGCTGTTGCTCAGGACTAAGGTGATCCGCCATGCCCCGTTCAATTTTACTAAAGAAATGGTGCGCTGGTCTATTGAGGTCTGCCTCCAGCCGGTCAAGGCGCTGTGCGGAAGAGTGGAAGAGGTGTTCCATGTAGTTAAAACCACGTTCCATTAGAGAAAATCCACTTTCCACTCTTTCGGACAGTGTCTTGAGACTGGCATGAAAGGCCTCGCTCAAGTACATGAACTCGGGCAAGACAGGCCTGTCCGAGGCCCTCTGCCGCTGGCGGGTAGAACCCGCATAACCAGTGGCAGAGACCTGGGACAGGGGAACACCTGATTGACCAGCTTCCTGGCCACCAGCTGTCTGTGTTGCTGACCTGAAACTTGCTTCCTGGCTGTCGGATGGCTGGGACGGGTCCAAGGTCGATCGATGAAGAACCGCTCCCGGGACAGGCTGCAGGGTGCTACTCCAGGTGCTGTGGAAAAAAAAGGTAAACATTAGTATCCAGCATTAACAAGACGGATCAGCTGTGGAATATAAATTAGGGTTATTAAGCCAAAAAAAAAAAAATACTTACGCTCTGGTGGCAAGTACTGGTCGTAAGAATTCCAAGGCGCGATGATACAGATACTTGGTTCTTGTCCTTGCAGAAGAGCCACTGCGAACCTGTCCCTCAGCACGAACATCAGTGTTGAAACGGTCTTTCATCGAGCGCCAACGTGTGCAGACTTTGTTCACTGTTGAAACAATGCAAAAGAAAAACAAAATTAGGTTGGACAACACAATGATGGTATCTGTATTACCACACACACCTGAGTTGCCATCAATGCTGAATCACCAATAATTCAAATAAAAATGCATTCACTATTGAACCTGAGGACACATGTGTGTTTACTGCAAGCAGATCTCTTGCAGTAAACACACATGTATCATCAGGATCAAGAGTGAACCATAAAAAAGACACAGCATTCAATACACAATGCGTACACTATTGAACCTGAGGACACATGTGTGTTTACTGCAAGCAGATCTCTTGCAGTAAACACACATGTATCATCAGGATCAAGAGTGAACCATAAAAAAGAGACAGCATTCAATACACAATGCGTACAATATTGAACCTGAGGTCACGTGTGTTTACTGCAAGCAGATCTCTTGCAGTAAACCCACATGTATCATCAGGATCAAGAGTGAACCATAAAAAAGAGACAGCATTCAATACACAATGCGTACACTATTGAACCTGAGGACACGTGTGTTTACTGCAAGCAGATCTCTTGCAGTAAACCCATATGTATCATCAGGATCAAGAGTGAACCATAAAAAAGAGACAGCATTCAATACACAATGCGTACACTATTGAACCTGAGGACACGTGTGTTTACTGCAAGCAGATCTCTTGCAGTAAACCCACATGTATCATCAGGATCAAGAGTGAAACATAAAAAAGACACAGCATTCAATACACAATGCGTACACTATTGAACCTGAGGACACGTGTTGTGATGTACCATGTCTGCAAGATATGTTTTCTGTTGCAATGTGCTAACAAATCCTCCATCCTAGGACATTGTAAACTCTCAGTAGT
The DNA here is from genome assembly GCF_039654945.1 of Dendrobates tinctorius. Classification (NCBI taxonomy): domain Eukaryota; kingdom Metazoa; phylum Chordata; class Amphibia; order Anura; family Dendrobatidae; genus Dendrobates; species Dendrobates tinctorius. The sequence continues at coordinate 859,676 of NW_027361750.1, forward strand.
AGGAATTCCTTCCCCCCAGGTTTTATCAACCCTGCCACTTCCTCTGGAAGAGCAGGAATGTTAATTAGCTAGACCATCTTCCTCACACCATTTGCCTTCTCTCCTCTTCAGAGCGGGAAAAACTTCTTTGTTTGAAACGAATAAAACTATGAGAGACTATACCATAAGAACCAAATACCCTAGAGATATGAAAATCATATTTTTGTAACCTGAGCGGTCCCAGCTTCGAGACCGCGTATGTTTCGAAGTTCTACCCTGTCCAGAACATGAGATAGGATTTGCGCCCAAATGGACGGTCATATCGCATAGATGTTTGATGTTTTCTTGATGGGCTCATTACGCTGGGAAACATGATACCACTGATGAGTCCATACCAGCTTCTCCCATAAAGTTATAGCTAATCTAAGTTTTGTAGCCAAAACATAACTTGGATAAGAGAGGTGGGATCAACCCAGAATGCACCTCTCTGTGATGTCACATAGGACAGTCTATAAGGCATTTCCTGGGCAAACCAGCTCAGAACAGCTCAAGTCGTCGTGCTAGAAGGACCCCAATGAGCGGAGAAGTGCAGCTCCGCCTCCACCCACCTTAGCCGCATGGTCTGCCTAAGGAACAATATGGAACTGTGAGTGTAATCTCTTTGTTTTCTCCACTTTTATTTTATACCTGTACTGTACATATTTTATGTCTCAATTTTATAGCAACTTTTATCTGTAATCACTGTCCTCTTTCGGAAAATAAATGAAATAATTATTTAGATCTGTCTCTATGCTCTAAGACTCGAACTATACGCCTTTGATAGATAATCGCTACTAATTCAAGGGGTTTGCCACGGACCCTCTTAATTTAACACTGTGAATTAAGTAACCGTGACTGGTGGCAGCGCGTTGTGTACAGCTATTACGGCTTGCTGGCAGTCTAGAAGGGTCTTATATTGCTGAGTAAGGGGCTTCAGCCACAGCATTGATAATTCCCTTACTGCAGAAGCCTAATTGCCGGTTCACAACAGGCAGCCCGTCCGGCGACTAATTATCCTAGGTGCAGTTCCCTGACTGACCTGAGGGTAAGGGGGGCGCCGGAGAGCTGCGAGTTCCAAAGTGGAACTGAGAAAGTGGGATATACATAAATCCCCGCAGTACTTGGAAGATTGATAGCAGTGGTGGGGCATCCAAATTAAACTCCCCCTGCGGCAAATTGTAGAGCGAGATTAGCTTGCTGGATATTTTTGGTCACATGGTGCCAGTGTTGGGATAACTAAGATAAGCCCCACTGCGCCTGTGATAGCCATGTGCCGGCATTGTGTCACGCCCCTCCGTCCGCTGATACACCCGTGTCAGTGGTGGGACTGTGACATAGTGGTGACACAGGGTCCGCTGTCCGTCGCGTTTTGGTGGCAGCGGGACTCCCGTTAGTGTCGCCCGTAAGTGGACGAACGGCGGTGGGCTGTTCGTCACATATTGGTGGCAGCAGTGGGATAACTAAGATAAGCCCCACTGCGCCTGTGATAGCCGTGTGCCGGCATTGTGTCACGCCCCTCCGTCCGCTGATACACCCGTGTCAGTGGTGGGACTGTGACATAGTGGTGACACAGGGTCCGCTGTCCGTCGCGTTTTGGTGGCAGCGGGACTCCCGTTAGTGTCGCCCGTAAGTGGACGAACGGCGGTGGGCTGTTCGTCACATATTGGTGGCAGCGCGGTGGGATAATCCTAGAGCATTAGTGATTTGGTTTGAGCAATCATTCCTCTCACTAAAAACCTGCACGGTTCCTGCGGGAATCCTGCATCATAGGTTTTGGAGAACAGACTCAGTGGTTACTAGTCCTGAGACATTAGTGTGTACTTGCAAGTATCCCCCTCCCGTTTCTTCGTTTTTCTTTTTCTATCTTTTATTTGGCAACCATGGCGGCAAAAGGAGAACCTTGGTACACCCGGCAGACAAAGGAAGTTCTTGCTGCGTTATGCACGTACCAAGGCCTTGACGCCACGAACAAAAACAGAGCTCAAATGATCGCGGCTCTAGTGCAGCTGGACAACGACCAGAATCCAGCGAGCGCAGAAGTTGGCCCAAGTTGCAATGGGGCTGCAGCAGAGGCTCCACTCCTGAGCGCTGGCCCCACATTCAACCAGAACGGGGTGGACCCCTATCTGCAAATGGCCTTGGACGAACTCCCCGCCGAAGACAGTGATGGGCGGGTGAGGCTGATCCAGCAAGCTCGAGAGAGAGCAGAGCAGCGAGCCGAGCGCCAGGCGGAGAGAGCTGAGCGCCAAGATGAGGCTGAGAGAGCCGAGCGCCAGGCGCAGAGGGCCCATGAACTGGAGGTACTCCAGCGGGGTGGGAATGCCCTCACAGCCCGAAGCCGTGAGCCCAGCAGCGTCCAGACTCCTAAACCCCGGCCAGAGCATTTTCCCGTGATGGAAAAGGACGGGGACTTGGACACATTTCTGCGAGCCTTTGAGAAAGCCTGCAGACAGTACCAGCTGCCTAGAGACCAATGGGCAAGGTACTTGACCCCAGGGCTAAAAGGCAAAGCCCTGGAGGCATTTGCTTCTCTTCCGCCAGAAGCCGATGATGACTATGACGCCATAAAGCAGGCGCTGATCGCCAAATACCGGCTGACACCTGAGGTATACCGAAAGAAGTTCCGACACCTCCAACGTGGCCCACACGATAGCTACAGTGATGTGGTGCAAGGACTCAGGACCCACTTTGACCAGTGGATCCATGGACTGTCCGTTGAAACCTTTGAGCAGCTACGGGACCTGATGATCAAAGACCAGTTCCTGCATCTCTGCCCAGCTGAGGTCCGACAGTTCATCCTGGACCGCGAACCAACGAACGCGGACAAAGCGGCGCAGATCGCCGACAACCACGAGGCCAACCGGAAGCCCGAGACGCGGAGGCCAGTCGCCACCAGCTGGAAAGGGGGTAAGCCAGCAACCAACCCCAATGCCCCAGCTAGCCGTCCCTCCGGAGGCCCTGTCCCTGTTGCCAACAACAGGCCGGCTACTGACAGTCGCCTGTGTCACCACTGCCAGCGGCCTGGTCACTTCTTTTACACCTGTCCGAACAGGCCGAAGAACCCCCCAGCCAAGGCCCCCGGGCCCAATGCCTCTGTTCTTTTGGTGGGAGGTGTGGTTGGGAGGGCTGACGACAACGTTCAACCTGTTCAGGTGGGGGCCCGTCTTGCTACAGGCCTCAAGGACACCGGGGCTGAACGAACCCTCATCCGTCCTGGACTGGCGGCCCCTGAAGAGTTTGTTGAGGGGAAAACCCTGACTGTCACCGGGATTGGAGGCACCCGTTGTCCCTTGCCAGTGGCACGAGTTTTTCTTGACTGGGGTGCCGGGAGCGGGTTGAGGGAGGTGGGAGTGTCTGAAAATTTGCCCACTGATGTTTTATTGGGGACTGACTTGGGGAGGATGGTTGCATAATATGTCCCTGACACCCTTCCCCAAACTGATAATAAGGGTAACGTTAACCCTGATGATGTTGATGATGGGAAACTGAATGTGTTACCTGCTAATGCCTTGATGAGTAATGATGCAACTAACAACCATTCTTTCCCCAGGTACGATGCTGATGCTGATGTGAATGTACCAAAGCAAACTGATAACCATTCTTCTCCTAGGAAGGATGATGATGATGTTGATATATCTGTGCCGACTGAACCCGTTAACCCTTTCTTTGAAGCGGTAGATGTGTCCACAGGTACCGAAGTGCTCAGCCCCGTCACTCTGCGGAGTGAGACGGCTGAGGAACCCCTGGCAGGAGTAAGCAACGGTGCTCAAGGAAATGGGGAGGTGCATGGGGACCATGAGGAAGGTAATGCCATGCAGCTGACCAGTGCCACCGAGGAAGGTAACTGGCCCATAAGTAGCACTGCTCCTGAAGTGTTGGGGGTGGATGGGGAGGTAGAGCCCAGGGCAGCACCAGCTGGTGGGTCTGCAGAAATCCCCAGGGAGACAGCATACATAGCAGCTGTCACACGCAGTCAGAGTGCCCAGATCGCAGGTAACGCACTGTCTTCTGGACCCTCTGCTGCTACAGGAGAGACTGAACCAGAGGTGAACCCAGAGCCGGTTCCAGAGGGTCCCAGTAAAGAGGGGACCCTGACGTCACTTCTGGCAGCCTCCAGCATGGAGTTCCAGGCTGCTCTGCACTCAGATGCCAGCCTGGAGAAATTGAGAGGTCTCGCCGAGACGCCCACCTCCAAGTCTGATAAGGAGAGGGTGTTCTGGGAACGAGGAAGGTTGTACCGGGAGACAGTACCCGGAGATCCTAAAAAGGAGTGGTTGAGGGAAAGACAGCTGGTCGTCCCCTATCAGTTCAGAACTGAGTTGTTGCGGATTGCCCATGAGATTCCACTCGCTGGACACTTGGGGATCAGCAAAACAAAGGCACGGCTGTCTCAACACTTCTATTGGCCCAAGATGGGGACAGATGTAACACACTACTGCCGCTCCTGTGCCACCTGTCAAAAAGTGGGTAAGGCGGGGCCTGCTCTTAAGGCTCCCCTTATTCCTTTGCCGGTGATAGAGGAGCCTTTCCAGAGAATCGCGGTGGACATTGTAGGACCGCTGTCCGTCCCCAGCAGCTCCGGAAAGCGATACATTCTCACCGTGGTAGACTACGCTACCCGGTACCCAGAGGCAGTAGCTCTGTCTTCAACCAGGGCAGATAAGGTGGCTGACGCACTGGTGACCATCTTTTCAAGAGTAGGATTTCCCAGGGAGATGCTTACCGATCAAGGGCCCCAATTCATGTCTCGCCTAATGGAGGCTCTCTGTGAGAAAATGCAGGTGACGCAGCTGGTATCGAGTCCGTATCACCCACAGACTAACGGTTTGTGTGAACGTTTCAACGGTACCCTCAAACAGATGCTCCGCATACTGGTTGAGACCCAAGGGCGCGACTGGGAGCGGTACCTCCCACACCTGCTGTTCGCTTACAGAGAAGTTCCGCAGGCTTCGACCGGGTTCTCCCCCTTCGAGCTCCTGTATGGCAGGCGAGTCCGGGGACCCCTTGGGTTGATAAGAGAATCCTGGGAAGATGAGCCAAACCCCACAGAAGTGTCCATCGTGGATTATGTCATGCGCTTCCGTGACAAGATGCAGACCTTGACGCAGTTGGTGCATGACAACATGACGCAGGCTCAGGCTGACCAGAAGCGCTGGTACGACCAGAACGCCCGGGAGCGGACCTACCAGGTGGGTCAAAAGGTGTGGGTGTTGGTCCCGGTACCAACGGATAAGCTTCAGGCAGCCTGGGAAGGCCCGTACGTCGTCCACCAACAGCTCAACCCGGTCACCTACGTGGTCACGCTTGACCATGCTCGGGGTAGGCGCAAGGCCTTTCACGTCAACATGCTGAAGGCGCACTACGAACGTGAAGCTTGCGTCCTACCGGTCTGCAATCTGCCAGAGGATGGGGAGGAAGATTCCCTCCTGGACATGCTGGCCCAGGCCAAGGCCAATGGGTCCATTGAGGACATGGAGATAAGTGGTTCGCTCACCGTGTCCCAGCGGTTGCAGTTGATGGCCACCCTGGAACTCTTCCGGCCCGTGTTCACCAACCGTCCTGGGAGGACGGAGTTAGCGGTTCATGAGGTGGACACCGGGAATCATGCCCCATTACGGCGAACACCTTATCGGATCTCTGAAACGGTGCAACAAGTCATGCGCCAAGAGGTCGATGAGATGTTAAGGCTGGGAGTGATTCGACGGTCAAAAGGTGCGTGGGCTTCACCTGTAGTCCTCGTTCCTAAAAAGGATCGAACCACCCGGTTCTGCGTGGACTACAGGGGGCTCAACGCCATCACAACCTCTGATGCCCACCCGATGCCGCGCATCGAGGATCTGCTCGAGCGGTTGACAAACGCCAACTACATATCCATCATGGATTTGAGTCGGGGATACTGGCAGATTCCCCTGAGCCCTGAGGCGCAGGAGAAATCCGCCTTTATCACCCCCTTTGGACTGTACGAGTCCACGGTCATGCCCTTCGGCATGAAGAATGCCCCTGCCACTTTCCAGCGGATGGTCAACCACCTGCTTCGGGGACTGGAGGAGTACGCAGTGGCGTACTTAGACGATATTGCCGTCTTCAGTTCCACCTGGGAGGAACACCTTCAGCACCTCCAGGAGGTGCTCAAGCGTCTTCACCAGGCAGGCCTGACCATCAAGCCGGGGAAGTGCCAGATAGGCATGCGCGAGGTCCACTACCTGGGGCACCGGGTAGGCGGGGGTTCCATGAGTCCGGAGCCAGAAAAAGTGGACGCAATCGTGTCCTGGCCCACCCCCAGGACCAAGAAACAGGTGAAGTCCTTCTTGGGCACTGCAGGGTACTATAGGCGGTTCGTACAGGACTATAGCGCCCTTGCCAAACCCTTGACTGACCTCACCAAGCAGAGGCTACCCCAAACAGTCAACTGGACAGATGACTGTGAGGCGGCTTTCCAAGCTTTGAAAGCAGCCCTGTGCAACTCTCCAGTGTTGAGAGCAGTCGACAGCAGTCGCCCGTTTCTGGTACAGACCGACGCCAGCGAGTTTGGCCTCGGTGCTGTGCTTAGCCAGGTCGACTCGGGGGACCAAGAGCACCCCGTGTTGTACCTGAGCCGGAAACTTTTGCCGAGGGAAGTGGCATACTCGACCATCGAGAAGGAGTGTCTGGCCATGGTGTGGGCACTGCAGCGTTTGCAGCCCTACCTGTATGGGCGCGCCTTCACGGTGGTAACCGACCACAACCCACTGAGCTGGTTGCACACCGTGTCGGGAACCAATGGAAGATTGCTCCACTGGAGCCTTGCCCTTCAACAGTACGATTTTACTGTAAAACACAGGAAGGGCAGTGAAAACGGCAATGCCGATGGGTTGTCCCGCCGGGGCGAACCCGCTGAGGTGCGCATGGCCGATTACCGAGAGGTAATGCCTCCTTAGCGCCCTCTTAAGGGGGGAGGTGTGATGTACCATGTCTGCAAGATATGTTTTCTGTTGCAATGTGCTAACAAATCCTCCATCCTAGGACATTGTAAACTCTCAGTAGTAGGAATTCCTTCCCCCCAGGTTTTATCAACCCTGCCACTTCCTCTGGAAGAGCAGGAATGTTAATTAGCTAGACCATCTTCCTCACACCATTTGCCTTCTCTCCTCTTCAGAGCGGGAAAAACTTCTTTGTTTGAAACGAATAAAACTATGAGAGACTATACCATAAGAACCAAATACCCTAGAGATATGAAAATCATATTTTTGTAACCTGAGCGGTCCCAGCTTCGAGACCGCGTATGTTTCGAAGTTCTACCCTGTCCAGAACATGAGATAGGATTTGCGCCCAAATGGACGGTCATATCGCATAGATGTTTGATGTTTTCTTGATGGGCTCATTACGCTGGGAAACATGATACCACTGATGAGTCCATACCAGCTTCTCCCATAAAGTTATAGCTAATCTAAGTTTTGTAGCCAAAACATAACTTGGATAAGAGAGGTGGGATCAACCCAGAATGCACCTCTCTGTGATGTCACATAGGACAGTCTATAAGGCATTTCCTGGGCAAACCAGCTCAGAACAGCTCAAGTCGTCGTGCTAGAAGGACCCCAATGAGCGGAGAAGTGCAGCTCCGCCTCCACCCACCTTAGCCGCATGGTCTGCCTAAGGAACAATATGGAACTGTGAGTGTAATCTCTTTGTTTTCTCCACTTTTATTTTATACCTGTACTGTACATATTTTATGTCTCAATTTTATAGCAACTTTTATCTGTAATCACTGTCCTCTTTCGGAAAATAAATGAAATAATTATTTAGATCTGTCTCTATGCTCTAAGACTCGAACTATACGCCTTTGATAGATAATCGCTACTAATTCAAGGGGTTTGCCACGGACCCTCTTAATTTAACACTGTGAATTAAGTAACCGTGACTGGTGGCAGCGCGTTGTGTACAGCTATTACGGCTTGCTGGCAGTCTAGAAGGGTCTTATATTGCTGAGTAAGGGGCTTCAGCCACAGCATTGATAATTCCCTTACTGCAGAAGTCTAATTGCCGGTTCACAACAGGCAGCCCGTCCGGCGACTAATTATCCTAGGTGCAGTTCCCTGACTGACCTGAGGGTAAGGGGGGCGCCGGAGAGCTGCGAGTTCCAAAGTGGAACTGAGAAAGTGGGATATACATAAATCCCCGCAGTACTTGGAAGATTGATAGCAGTGGTGGGGCATCCAAATTAAACTCCCCCTGCGGCAAATTGTAGAGCGAGATTAGCTTGCTGGATATTTTTGGTCACATGGTGCCAGTGTTGGGATAACTAAGATAAGCCCCACTGCGCCTGTGATAGCCATGTGCCGGCATTGTGTCACGCCCCTCCGTCCGCTGATACACCCGTGTCAGTGGTGGGACTGTGACATAGTGGTGACACAGGGTCCGCTGTCCGTCGCGTTTTGGTGGCAGCGGGACTCCCGTTAGTGTCGCCCGTAAGTGGACGAACGGCGGTGGGCTGTTCGTCACATATTGGTGGCAGCAGTGGGATAACTAAGATAAGCCCCACTGCGCCTGTGATAGCCGTGTGCCGGCATTGTGTCACGCCCCTCCGTCCGCTGATACACCCGTGTCAGTGGTGGGACTGTGACATAGTGGTGACACAGGGTCCGCTGTCCGTCGCGTTTTGGTGGCAGCGGGACTCCCGTTAGTGTCGCCCGTAAGTGGACGAACGGCGGTGGGCTGTTCGTCACATATTGGTGGCAGCGCGGTGGGATAATCCTAGAGCATTAGTGATTTGGTTTGAGCAATCATTCCTCTCACTAAAAACCTGCACGGTTCCTGCGGGAATCCTGCATCATAGGTTTTGGAGAACAGACTCAGTGGTTACTAGTCCTGAGACATTAGTGTGTACTTGCAAGTATCCCCCTCCCGTTTCTTCGTTTTTCTTTTTCTATCTTTTATTTGGCAACCATGGCGGCAAAAGGAGAACCTTGGTACACCCGGCAGACAAAGGAAGTTCTTGCTGCGTTATGCACGTACCAAGGCCTTGACGCCACGAACAAAAACAGAGCTCAAATGATCGCGGCTCTAGTGCAGCTGGACAACGACCAGAATCCAGCGAGCGCAGAAGTTGGCCCAAGTTGCAATGGGGCTGCAGCAGAGGCTCCACTCCTGAGCGCTGGCCCCACATTCAACCAGAACGGGGTGGACCCCTATCTGCAAATGGCCTTGGACGAACTCCCCGCCGAAGACAGTGATGGGCGGGTGAGGCTGATCCAGCAAGCTCGAGAGAGAGCAGAGCAGCGAGCCGAGCGCCAGGCGGAGAGAGCTGAGCGCCAAGATGAGGCTGAGAGAGCCGAGCGCCAGGCGCAGAGGGCCCATGAACTGGAGGTACTCCAGCGGGGTGGGAATGCCCTCACAGCCCGAAGCCGTGAGCCCAGCAGCGTCCAGACTCCTAAACCCCGGCCAGAGCATTTTCCCGTGATGGAAAAGGACGGGGACTTGGACACATTTCTGCGAGCCTTTGAGAAAGCCTGCAGACAGTACCAGCTGCCTAGAGACCAATGGGCAAGGTACTTGACCCCAGGGCTAAAAGGCAAAGCCCTGGAGGCATTTGCTTCTCTTCCGCCAGAAGCCGATGATGACTATGACGCCATAAAGCAGGCGCTGATCGCCAAATACCGGCTGACACCTGAGGTATACCGAAAGAAGTTCCGACACCTCCAACGTGGCCCACACGATAGCTACAGTGATGTGGTGCAAGGACTCAGGACCCACTTTGACCAGTGGATCCATGGACTGTCCGTTGAAACCTTTGAGCAGCTACGGGACCTGATGATCAAAGACCAGTTCCTGCATCTCTGCCCAGCTGAGGTCCGACAGTTCATCCTGGACCGCGAACCAACGAACGCGGACAAAGCGGCGCAGATCGCCGACAACCACGAGGCCAACCGGAAGCCCGAGACGCGGAGGCCAGTCGCCACCAGCTGGAAAGGGGGTAAGCCAGCAACCAACCCCAATGCCCCAGCTAGCCGTCCCTCCGGAGGCCCTGTCCCTGTTGCCAACAACAGGCCGGCTACTGACAGTCGCCTGTGTCACCACTGCCAGCGGCCTGGTCACTTCTTTTACACCTGTCCGAACAGGCCGAAGAACCCCCCAGCCAAGGCCCCCGGGCCCAATGCCTCTGTTCTTTTGGTGGGAGGTGTGGTTGGGAGGGCTGACGACAACGTTCAACCTGTTCAGGTGGGGGCCCGTCTTGCTACAGGCCTCAAGGACACCGGGGCTGAACGAACCCTCATCCGTCCTGGACTGGCGGCCCCTGAAGAGTTTGTTGAGGGGAAAACCCTGACTGTCACCGGGATTGGAGGCACCCGTTGTCCCTTGCCAGTGGCACGAGTTTTTCTTGACTGGGGTGCCGGGAGCGGGTTGAGGGAGGTGGGAGTGTCTGAAAATTTGCCCACTGATGTTTTATTGGGGACTGACTTGGGGAGGATGGTTGCATAATATGTCCCTGACACCCTTCCCCAAACTGATAATAAGGGTAACGTTAACCCTGATGATGTTGATGATGGGAAACTGAATGTGTTACCTGCTAATGCCTTGATGAGTAATGATGCAACTAACAACCATTCTTTCCCCAGGTACGATGCTGATGCTGATGTGAATGTACCAAAGCAAACTGATAACCATTCTTCTCCTAGGAAGGATGATGATGATGTTGATATATCTGTGCCGACTGAACCCGTTAACCCTTTCTTTGAAGCGGTAGATGTGTCCACAGGTACCGAAGTGCTCAGCCCCGTCACTCTGCGGAGTGAGACGGCTGAGGAACCCCTGGCAGGAGTAAGCAACGGTGCTCAAGGAAATGGGGAGGTGCATGGGGACCATGAGGAAGGTAATGCCATGCAGCTGACCAGTGCCACCGAGGAAGGTAACTGGCCCATAAGTAGCACTGCTCCTGAAGTGTTGGGGGTGGATGGGGAGGTAGAGCCCAGGGCAGCACCAGCTGGTGGGTCTGCAGAAATCCCCAGGGAGACAGCATACATAGCAGCTGTCACACGCAGTCAGAGTGCCCAGATCGCAGGTAACGCACTGTCTTCTGGACCCTCTGCTGCTACAGGAGAGACTGAACCAGAGGTGAACCCAGAGCCGGTTCCAGAGGGTCCCAGTAAAGAGGGGACCCTGACGTCACTTCTGGCAGCCTCCAGCATGGAGTTCCAGGCTGCTCTGCACTCAGATGCCAGCCTGGAGAAATTGAGAGGTCTCGCCGAGACGCCCACCTCCAAGTCTGATAAGGAGAGGGTGTTCTGGGAACGAGGAAGGTTGTACCGGGAGACAGTACCCGGAGATCCTAAAAAGGAGTGGTTGAGGGAAAGACAGCTGGTCGTCCCCTATCAGTTCAGAACTGAGTTGTTGCGGATTGCCCATGAGATTCCACTCGCTGGACACTTGGGGATCAGCAAAACAAAGGCACGGCTGTCTCAACACTTCTATTGGCCCAAGATGGGGACAGATGTAACACACTACTGCCGCTCCTGTGCCACCTGTCAAAAAGTGGGTAAGGCGGGGCCTGCTCTTAAGGCTCCCCTTATTCCTTTGCCGGTGATAGAGGAGCCTTTCCAGAGAATCGCGGTGGACATTGTAGGACCGCTGTCCGTCCCCAGCAGCTCCGGAAAGCGATACATTCTCACCGTGGTAGACTACGCTACCCGGTACCCAGAGGCAGTAGCTCTGTCTTCAACCAGGGCAGATAAGGTGGCTGACGCACTGGTGACCATCTTTTCAAGAGTAGGATTTCCCAGGGAGATGCTTACCGATCAAGGGCCCCAATTCATGTCTCGCCTAATGGAGGCTCTCTGTGAGAAAATGCAGGTGACGCAGCTGGTATCGAGTCCGTATCACCCACAGACTAACGGTTTGTGTGAACGTTTCAACGGTACCCTCAAACAGATGCTCCGCATACTGGTTGAGACCCAAGGGCGCGACTGGGAGCGGTACCTCCCACACCTGCTGTTCGCTTACAGAGAAGTTCCGCAGGCTTCGACCGGGTTCTCCCCCTTCGAGCTCCTGTATGGCAGGCGAGTCCGGGGACCCCTTGGGTTGATAAGAGAATCCTGGGAAGATGAGCCAAACCCCACAGAAGTGTCCATCGTGGATTATGTCATGCGCTTCCGTGACAAGATGCAGACCTTGACGCAGTTGGTGCATGACAACATGACGCAGGCTCAGGCTGACCAGAAGCGCTGGTACGACCAGAACGCCCGGGAGCGGACCTACCAGGTGGGTCAAAAGGTGTGGGTGTTGGTCCCGGTACCAACGGATAAGCTTCAGGCAGCCTGGGAAGGCCCGTACGTCGTCCACCAACAGCTCAACCCGGTCACCTACGTGGTCACGCTTGACCATGCTCGGGGTAGGCGCAAGGCCTTTCACGTCAACATGCTGAAGGCGCACTACGAACGTGAAGCTTGCGTCCTACCGGTCTGCAATCTGCCAGAGGATGGGGAGGAAGATTCCCTCCTGGACATGCTGGCCCAGGCCAAGGCCAATGGGTCCATTGAGGACATGGAGATAAGTGGTTCGCTCACCGTGTCCCAGCGGTTGCAGTTGATGGCCACCCTGGAACTCTTCCGGCCCGTGTTCACCAACCGTCCTGGGAGGACGGAGTTAGCGGTTCATGAGGTGGACACCGGGAATCATGCCCCATTACGGCGAACACCTTATCGGATCTCTGAAACGGTGCAACAAGTCATGCGCCAAGAGGTCGATGAGATGTTAAGGCTGGGAGTGATTCGACGGTCAAAAGGTGCGTGGGCTTCACCTGTAGTCCTCGTTCCTAAAAAGGATCGAACCACCCGGTTCTGCGTGGACTACAGGGGGCTCAACGCCATCACAACCTCTGATGCCCACCCGATGCCGCGCATCGAGGATCTGCTCGAGCGGTTGACAAACGCCAACTACATATCCATCATGGATTTGAGTCGGGGATACTGGCAGATTCCCCTGAGCCCTGAGGCGCAGGAGAAATCCGCCTTTATCACCCCCTTTGGACTGTACGAGTCCACGGTCATGCCCTTCGGCATGAAGAATGCCCCTGCCACTTTCCAGCGGATGGTCAACCACCTGCTTCGGGGACTGGAGGAGTACGCAGTGGCGTACTTAGACGATATTGCCGTCTTCAGTTCCACCTGGGAGGAACACCTTCAGCACCTCCAGGAGGTGCTCAAGCGTCTTCACCAGGCAGGCCTGACCATCAAGCCGGGGAAGTGCCAGATAGGCATGCGCGAGGTCCACTACCTGGGGCACCGGGTAGGCGGGGGTTCCATGAGTCCGGAGCCAGAAAAAGTGGACGCAATCGTGTCCTGGCCCACCCCCAGGACCAAGAAACAGGTGAAGTCCTTCTTGGGCACTGCAGGGTACTATAGGCGGTTCGTACAGGACTATAGCGCCCTTGCCAAACCCTTGACTGACCTCACCAAGCAGAGGCTACCCCAAACAGTCAACTGGACAGATGACTGTGAGGCGGCTTTCCAAGCTTTGAAAGCAGCCCTGTGCAACTCTCCAGTGTTGAGAGCAGTCGACAGCAGTCGCCCGTTTCTGGTACAGACCGACGCCAGCGAGTTTGGCCTCGGTGCTGTGCTTAGCCAGGTCGACTCGGGGGACCAAGAGCACCCCGTGTTGTACCTGAGCCGGAAACTTTTGCCGAGGGAAGTGGCATACTCGACCATCGAGAAGGAGTGTCTGGCCATGGTGTGGGCACTGCAGCGTTTGCAGCCCTACCTGTATGGGCGCGCCTTCACGGTGGTAACCGACCACAACCCACTGAGCTGGTTGCACACCGTGTCGGGAACCAATGGAAGATTGCTCCACTGGAGCCTTGCCCTTCAACAGTACGATTTTACTGTAAAACACAGGAAGGGCAGTGAAAACGGCAATGCCGATGGGTTGTCCCGCCGGGGCGAACCCGCTGAGGTGCGCATGGCCGATTACCGAGAGGTAATGCCTCCTTAGCGCCCTCTTAAGGGGGGAGGTGTGATGTACCATGTCTGCAAGATATGTTTTCTGTTGCAATGTGCTAACAAATCCTCCATCCTAGGACATTGTAAACTCTCAGTAGTAGGAATTCCTTCCCCCCAGGTTTTATCAACCCTGCCACTTCCTCTGGAAGAGCAGGAATGTTAATTAGCTAGACCATCTTCCTCACACCATTTGCCTTCTCTCCTCTTCAGAGCGGGAAAAACTTCTTTGTTTGAAACGAATAAAACTATGAGAGACTATACCATAAGAACCAAATACCCTAGAGATATGAAAATCATATTTTTGTAACCTGAGCGGTCCCAGCTTCGAGACCGCGTATGTTTCGAAGTTCTACCCTGTCCAGAACATGAGATAGGATTTGCGCCCAAATGGACGGTCATATCGCATAGATGTTTGATGTTTTCTTGATGGGCTCATTACGCTGGGAAACATGATACCACTGATGAGTCCATACCAGCTTCTCCCATAAAGTTATAGCTAATCTAAGTTTTGTAGCCAAAACATAACTTGGATAAGAGAGGTGGGATCAACCCAGAATGCACCTCTCTGTGATGTCACATAGGACAGTCTATAAGGCATTTCCTGGGCAAACCAGCTCAGAACAGCTCAAGTCGTCGTGCTAGAAGGACCCCAATGAGCGGAGAAGTGCAGCTCCGCCTCCACCCACCTTAGCCGCATGGTCTGCCTAAGGAACAATATGGAACTGTGAGTGTAATCTCTTTGTTTTCTCCACTTTTATTTTATACCTGTACTGTACATATTTTATGTCTCAATTTTATAGCAACTTTTATCTGTAATCACTGTCCTCTTTCGGAAAATAAATGAAATAATTATTTAGATCTGTCTCTATGCTCTAAGACTCGAACTATACGCCTTTGATAGATAATCGCTACTAATTCAAGGGGTTTGCCACGGACCCTCTTAATTTAACACTGTGAATTAAGTAACCGTGACTGGTGGCAGCGCGTTGTGTACGGCTATTACGGCTTGCTGGCAGTCTAGAAGGGTCTTATATTGCTGAGTAAGGGGCTTCAGCCACAGCATTGATAATTCCCTTACTGCAGAAGCCTAATTGCCGGTTCACAACAGGCAGCCCGACCGGCGACTAATTATCCTAGGTGCAGTTCCCTGACTGACCTGAGGGTAAGGGGGGCGCCGGAGAGCTGCGAGTTCCAAAGTGGAACTGAGAAAGTGGGATATACATAAATCCCCGCAGTACTTGGAAGATTGATAGCAGTGGTGGGGCATCCAAATTAAACTCCCCCTGCGGCAAATTGTAGAGCGAGATTAGCTTGCTGGATATTTTTGGTCACATGGTGCCAGTGTTGGGATAACTAAGATAAGCCCCACTGCGCCTGTGATAGCCGTGTGCCGGCATTGTGTCACGCCCCTCCGTCCGCTGATACACCCGTGTCAGTGGTGGGACTGTGACATAGTGGTGACACAGGGTCCGCTGTCCGTCGCGTTTTGGTGGCAGCGGGACTCCCGTTAGTGTCGCCCGTAAGTGGACGAACGGCGGTGGGCTGTTCGTCACACGTGTGTTTACTGCAAGCAGATCTCTTGCAGTAAACCCATATGTATCATCAGGATCAAGAGTGAACCATAAAAAAGACACAGCATTCAATACACAATGCGTACACTATTGAACCTGAGGACACGTGTGTTTACTGCAAGCAGATCTCTTGCAGTAAACCCACATGTATCATCAGGATCAAGAGTGAACCATAAAAAAGACACAGCATTCAATACACAATGCGTACACTATTGAACCTGAGGACACGTGTGTTTACTGCAAGCAGATCTCTTGCAGTAAACACAGATGTATCAACAGGATCAAGAATCAATGCAGCATCACACAACAGAGAAATACTTACTGAACGCCTTTTTGACAGTTGCAGAGGCGCTGTCCCAGCCCTCCATCACTGCTGCAGCCACTTCATTCCATAGCCGCCGGGTCACCACAATGTCCTTGTACTGCTGGTCACGGCTGTCCCACAACGGGACACGCTCCTGGACAAGGCTGATGAGTTGCACATTGTCTAGACAGACGTCCTCATCCCGTTGTGGAACCTAGAAAAGAAATACATTTAGAATCTTTGCATTTATGTAGAGTGGTGATGGAGAAGAAAAAAAAAGGGGAGAAAGGCTGGACAGAAAAACCAGAATCAAAAATTTTTTAAAAAAATAAAAAATTAGGAAAAAAAACTTTCCTACCGTGCGTCTCCTTCCCGCCGTGCTTTGTGTACGCTGCTCACCCTCACTTGGCTGGTCCGATGCTGAGGTCTGTAAAAGAAAATAAATAATTAAACGTTTGGACAGGCAGGTATACTTCACTAGACAGCAAACTACTCACCTCACGCTCTGCGTCTGCCAAATCTTCCGCTGCTGGTGAGCATTCGGATCCAGAAGACATTCTAGCAAAAGAATAAAATAAAACATTACTACACATTATATATTTGAAAGCACAGGCTCACAGAAAAATTATACTCACATTAAGCTGCTGTGATCCAAAATATGATCTCAGGCTGGGTGGGTGTCTTTTCTTCTTGCTGTATGTCTGGAGAGTGATGAGGTGACACTACAAAGTCCTTCTTTCATCTCCCATGCTCCCAAACAATGTTTCTTGTTGAGTGGCTGGATTTAGACAGTGTCTAGACATTGTTTACTCTGAAATCGCACGCTAAGCGCTGACATGCGCACTATACAGCGCATGTCAGCGCGCAAATAGACTGTAATACTATTTTTTTGCGCATTGCGTGCGCATGCGCATTTTTAACGACGTTGGGCGGACCAAAAAATGCAACATGTAGCGTCCGGCGTGTCTGATCGCAGACATGGAAAATGCGCAGCGCACTGAAACGCTGAGGCTTGCGTGCAATCGCTAGACACTGCGCACGCCATTTTAAATGCGCGTGCGACCGATAGCGCACAATGCGCTGCGCGATAAAACGCAGATGTGAAACCAGCCTAAAAGGGAACAGAGGACGGGGGTTAGAGGAAGAACCCTGCCTAGAAGTTCTAAGTGCAAGGCCGGGGCCCGGTCCCCGAGGTTGTATGGATACTAATGGTTCTGCAGCAGACACCGGTGGAGTAGTGGGCTGTAAATGCACTACTCCCATCTAAGACTTGGGGCACAACAGCAACATTGATAGTGAGCCGGGACTCAGGAGTAAGGAGTCCCCAAAGCAAGCTACAGCTGTCTGCCGTACAAGTAGAGTTCTTGGGAACATCTGTTATGAGGCACTCCAGTGTAACTCAGTACTGGGAGTACTTCACGCCTAAAGGCGTTATAAGAGGAGACGTTCAGAAAGGCACACGTTGGCGGAGTGTTGGAAGGGAGCATTCTATCTGGCCTGGAGGTTGATTGAGTCCCGGACCCGGAGGACACAGCACGGAGGCAGGCACCGGTGTGTACTACAGACTGAGTAAAGCTTTGGAACTGCAAGCCCTGGTGTCCTCCATTCATTCCTGCGCCAACACCCCTGGTACCGCTACATCTGGGTACCAGCTTCTACACCATCTGCGCCTCTCCTCTACCCCTACATCTACACTGCCCTGGGGCTGCAGCTCCACCTGTGAGGAGCTTCACCATCTTGGCTGCAACACACCACCAGCCGCAGAGGATCTGCATGCAGCGTCGGCCTAACATCTCACTTGCCGAACACCATAGGTGGCGTCACAAACTATTCATCTAACTACATTCCACCACTATTGAAATCCCTCTGTTTGCCATGGAGCCCCAGGGCCACGGGCCGGGTCACATCTTCCGTGACAACTCCCATTGAGATCAACGGACCCGGTACCGAGTACCCCGCTAGCCCTGGCGGGCGCTCCAAATGGGCTCCTGTCAGGTGTATATTATTGTAGATACAGACTGTATGGGCTCCTGTCAGGTGTATATTATTGTATATATAGACTGTACGGGCTCCTGTCAGGTATATATTATTGTAGATATAGACTGTATGGGCTCCTGTCAGGTATATATTATTGTATATATAGACTGTACGGGCTCCTGTCAGGTGTATATTATTGTAGATACAGACTGTATGGGCTCCTGTCAGGTGTATATTATTGTATATATAGACTGTACGGGCTCCTGTCAGGTATATATTATTGTAGATATAGACTGTATGGGCTCCTGTCAGGTATATATTATTGTAGATATAGACTGTACGGGCTCCTGTCAGGTATATATTATTGTAGATATAGACTGTACGGGCTCCTGTCAGGTATATATTATTGTAGATACAGACTGTATGGGCTCCTGTCAGGTATATATTATTGTAGATATAGACTGTACGGGCTCCTGTCAGGTATATATTATTGTAGATATAGACTGTACGGGCTCCTGTCAGGTATATATTATTGTAGATATAGACTGTACGGGCTCCTGTCAGGTATATATTATTGTAGATACAGACTGTATGGGCTCCTGTCAGGTATATATTATTGTAGATATGGACTGTACGGGCTCCTGTCAGGTATATATTATTGTAGATATAGAATGTATGGGCTCCTGTCAGGTATATATTATTGTAGATATAGAATGTATGGGCTCCTGTTAGGTATATATTATTGTAGATATAGAATGTATGGGCTCCTGTTAGGTATATATTATTGTAGATACAGACTGTATGGGCTCCTGTCAGGTATATATTATTGTATATATAGACTGTACGGGCTCCTGTCAGGTATATATTATTGTAGATATAGACTGTACGGGCTCCTGTCAGGTATATATTATTGTAGATATAGACTGTACGGGCTCCTGTCAGGTATATATTATTGTAGATACAGACTGTATGGGCTCCTGTCAGGTATATATTATTGTAGATATGGACTGTACGGGCTCCTGTCAGGTATATATTATTGTAGATATAGAATGTATGGGCTCCTGTCAGGTATATATTATTGTAGATATAGAATGTATGGGCTCCTGTTAGGTATATATTATTGTAGATATAGAATGTATGGGCTCCTGTTAGGTATATATTATTGCAGATACAGACTGTATGGGCTCCTGTCAGGTATATATTATTGTAGATATAGACTGTACGGGCTCCTGTCAGGTATATATTATTGTATATATAGACTGTATGGGCTCCTGTCAGGTATATATTATTGTAGATATAGAATGTACAGGCTCCTGTCAGGTATATATTATTGTAGATATAGACTGTATGGGCTCCTGTCAGGTATATATTATTGTAGATATAGACTGTACGGGCCCGTCAGGTATATATTATTGTAGATATAGACTGTTTAAGCTCCTGTCACGTATATATTATTGTATATATAGACTGTACAGGCTCCTGTCAGGTATATATTATTGTAGATATAGAATGTACGGGCTCCTGTCAGGTATATATTATTGTAGATACAGACTGTACGGGCTCCTGTCAGGTATATATTATTGTAGATATAGAATGTACAGGCTCCTGTCAGGTATATATTATTGTAGATACAGACTGTACGGGCTCCTGTCAGGTATATATTATTGTAGATATAGACTGTACGGGCTCCTGTCAGGTATATATTATTGTAGATATAGACTGTACGGGCTCCTGTCAGGTATATATTATTGTAGATATAGAATGTACGGGCTCCTGTCAGGTATATATTATTGTAGATATAGAATGTACAGGCTCCTGTCAGGTATATATTATTGTAGATGTAGACTGTACGGGCTCCTGTCAGGTATATATTATTGTAGATGTAGACTGTATGGGCTCCTGTCAGGTATACATTATTGTAGATACAGACTGTACGGGCTCCTGTCAGGTATATATTACTGTAGATACAGACTGTACGGGCTCCTGTCAGGTATATATTACTGTAGATATAGAATGTACAGGCTCCTGTCAGGTGTATATTATTGTAGATACAGACTGTATGGGCTCCTGTCAGGTGTATATTATTGTATATATAGACTGTACGGGCTCCTGTCAGGTATATATTATTGTAGATATAGACTGTATGGGCTCCTGTCAGGTATATATTATTGTATATATAGACTGTACGGGCTCCTGTCAGGTGTATATTATTGTAGATACAGACTGTATGGGCTCCTGTCAGGTGTATATTATTGTATATATAGACTGTACGGGCTCCTGTCAGGTATATATTATTGTAGATATAGACTGTATGGGCTCCTGTCAGGTATATATTATTGTAGATATACACTGTACGGGCTCCTGTCAGGTATATATTATTGTAGATATAGACTGTAAGGGCTCCTGTCAGGTATATATTATTGTAGATATAGACTGTACGGGCTCCTGTCAGGTATATATTATTGTAGATATAGACTGTACGGGCTCCTGTCAGGTATATATTATTGTAGATATAAACTGTACGGGCTCCTGTCAGGTATATATTATTGTAGATATAGACTGTACGGGCTCCTGTCAGGTATATATTATTGTAGATATAGACTGTACGGGCTCCTGTCAGGTATATATTATTGTAGATATAAACTGTACGGGCTCCTGTCAGGTATATATTATTGTAGATATAGACTGTACGGGCTCCTGTCAGGTATATATTATTGTAGATATAGACTCTACATATAGAATGTATGGGCTCGCAACCAGCAATAACATCCGGGCGAGTACACATAGTGCCAGCTGGTAACGGGCGCTGATTTTTTCTGATTACATCACTTCCGGTCATGCGCACTTGGCTTGATACGCACGCTGGCTTTGTTTTGGAACGCAGCAGGGTGAGGAAATAAAAAACACTTAGCGATTGGCTAGGTAAACTGAATGACTTGTATCTTTTGTGACCGTGCAACCAATGGGCTTAACTGATACATGATAGCGGGGGTTATTTAAGTTTATCTCTTGAGACCACCGCCATGCCTTTTTACATCCTGTTATCTGGGGCATCATGGAGTATATTCAGTATCAGTGGTACTAAAGTCTGTGGCCTCCTGATGAACCGTTACACCGGGGAAACGCGTCAGGGCGACTTTAAATGATAAGTAAAACCACTAGGTGGTGTCCTATTTGTGTTTTCATCTATTTGTCTGTTATGGGACAATTTAATATCATGACTATTTAGGTTTATTCTATTGCACCACTTGTGGTCATTTTAACTATCAGAGGCGACTATCCATTTTCCACCATATATTGCTACAATTCTATTTGTTGGACTATTTATGTCCTTGGTGCATATATATCTTGCGAATCATGCTTTTAGCAACCTATGGTGGTTTTTGGCCCATTGTTCTTTATCAGGCAAAAATTGTTTTTGACATTATTCAATATTTGTGAGGTTTAGTGTCAGTGGCCTCAATTGGGTAGCCTCTATTACAATTTGGGTGTGGGCATATCGCAATGGTTACTCTTGTATTGTGGTTATATATTTTGTTTATTTTCAAAGGTTTTTCCTTTTTTTCCCTTCCTTCATCTCTTATCTATTTGACATTGTTTTCCCACCTGTGATCATAGGGTGAAATAGGGGAGACAGGGTCAGTCGACGTTGAGTGGGGGCGCCAAACAATCGTATCTATTAGGGTGCCAACCTTCACGGTAAGGAAGGGTACAGATAGTCTATTGTAGCCTTAATTAGGGCTTTTTTTGTCTACAATTTTTTGTCTTTTTTATCAATTGTTCACGGGAATAGGTGTTTAATTTTATCATTAAAATCTAATTTTTATGAGAATACATGTTCACAACAATCTAGTAATGTCCTCCCATGTGGTCTGATGCACACGGCAGGTACAATCTAGTAATGTCCTCCCGTGTGGTCTGATGCCTGGCGAGTACAATCTAGTAACATCCTCCCGTGTGGTCTGATGCACACGGCAGGTACAATCTAGTAACATCCTCACGTGTGATCTGAGGCACAATCTAGTAACATCCTCATGTGTGATCTGAGTCACAATGTAGATCGTCCTCACATCTTCAGCTCATTAGCTGAATGGTGAAGGAGGGAGCAATCATGTCTATCTTCCATCATCGTGTTCAACAGTAAATACTATTAAGTGTCAGTGCCACCATACCAGCTGTGAGGCCTGGCGTCTGAAGGAGAGGACTGGATCCACCGGAGGATTCTCCAGTCCAACAATGAAGTCTATGGCTTCTAGAAAGAAGAACATTGTAATTACAACACTGCAGCGGTTCACAGTTAAACTTATGATGAAGCGAGACAGACCACCTGCAGTTCAGTCATCATGAATATTTAAATTACAAGTTTTTCACCATCAGAAAAAATGCTAATTTTAACCTAGTTACATAGGTTTCTTACAGGAAACCGGTCACCAGGTTTTCCCCATATATAGTACACCAGCACCTATATGCCCTTATACACACTAGTGTAGAGTGGTATACATATGTCCCTAAGCCAATGTGCATAATGTAAATAACTTCTTATACTCACCTACGGGGCGGTCTGGTATTATGTTTGTCACTGGTCTTCTTCCAGCACAGTCCTCCTTCCCGTGGATGATGCATCCTACATCATCCACACAACCTCCCCCATCACGCTTCTGTGCAGGAACAGGTCTCTGCCCTGCCGATCACAAAGCAAAGTACTGCAAAGCGCAGAGAGAAGTGAGCCTGCACCGGAGCGCGATGGAAGACACTGTGTGGATGGACTTAGGATGCGTCGTCGACTCAAAGAAAGGACAGTGATAGAAGAGGAGGAGGCACCGGATTAAGACTAGTGAAGCCCATTGGATGGGACTGCTCCACAGGCAAGTCTAACAAAAAAAACAAACACATAAAGTTACCGTTATGCAGATTGTCATTCTAGACTGTTGTATATATAAGTGCATTCAGATAGTGGTCGTGCTTTATAAAATGCTGTATATAAAGGGTATACAGGTAGTGGTCGTACTATGTATACAGCATTCTAGAGTTCTGTATATGGTGACATACAGGTAGTAGTAGTAGTACTTTATATGGGGGGCATAAACAATGATTGAATACCCTGTAGTAAATAAACAGCAATAATGCATGAAAATATAAGGTACTTGGTTAACACGCTCGATTTAAAAAAAATGCAAAAGCCATAAGCAATCCTACCATTTCACAGTGACCCTAATTGGGACAATGATAACTAATATTAAAAACCTTTATATATTGATGTGGTTTCCCATTCCTGTGTGTCTACTATTTGGGCCTAATCCTTCTCAGTCCTTATCCACATGCAAGTCACAGGACAAAGCGGTAAGGCTTTTAATATTAGAGTTAGGACTGTCCCAATTACGTCAGCGTGAAGTGGTGGGATGGCTTTAGCTTTTGTTTTTTAATAAAGAACATGTTAACTAAATACCCTATATTATTTTCATGCACAATGCCATTTACTGCAGGGTGTTCAATCATGTTTGTCTGTTTTTTTTCTGTTCAGTGGCCAGTGTGAACGTGCGCTTACACGCTCCATGCACACCAGTTTGTATCGTTTTTTATGGTTAAAACCTGGTGACAGGTTCCCTTTAGGCAGGCTTACATCTATGCAGCTTGTACAAGTGAACTTCATTGTTTCAGAAGTGGTTTACCTGTCTAACCCTGTTATTACAGTACCTTACATGTGTTACACAGATGCATCATGGGCTTGTCCTGCACCATGCATGAAATAAAAGGCTAAATTACAACATGGAGACTTATAAATCAGAGCAATGTTTTATTTACATTCAGAACCAGTTTAAGTGGAACAAATTAAGATTTCCCACAGAAATCTCAGACTTTTACTTACAGAAATATTGGCTAAATAACATTCTAACATATATAGAAACCGTTCTAATTCTCCCTCGGCTCCTGCGCAGGCGTACTTTATCTGTCCTGTTGAGGGCAGAGCAGAGTATTGCAGTGCGCAGGCGCCGGACCTCTCTGACCTTTCCCGGCGCCTGCACACTGCAGTACTTTACTCTGCTCTCAACAGGGCAGATAAAGTACGCCTGCACAGGAGCTGAGGGAGAAGCAAGGAGGAGGACATCATCGTATGAAGATGGGAGGCGCCGGACCGGACCGTGACACCCATCGGACTGAACTGCGACACCCACTGCACCCGACTCCGCACCCCCGGTGAGTATAATCTAACATGTTTTTCTTATCTTTCAGGTTTCATCGGGGGCTTATCTACAGCATTACAGAATGCTGTAGATAAGTCCCTGATGGCGGTGGCCGCAGCTTATAGGCCGAAAATGGGGTGACAGATTCCCTTAAAGCAGCATACAACCATAGTTTTTTGTGTACCCCAATGAAGCATTAACCACCCCTCACACCAACCAGAGTGACACATAGGGTAACCCCCCCTCTCCAATCATAAACCTCCACCTCACACTAATCAGTGTACCCCACAGGATAAACTCAACAAAGCCCAAATGCCCCTTTCCCCCCAAGCGTAAATCCCCATCAGACGCCCCCTCCCCCCTCAAGCACCCATCATGCACCCTCCACTCCCAAGCATAAACACCCCAATGGATGCCACCCCAGCTTAAACCCCCCCATTGGATGCCCCTCCCCCACAGCATCAACCCCATCAAACGTCCAACCCCAAAGCATAAACCCAAAAACCCCTATCAGATGTCAACACACCCCTAAACATTGCTTCCATCGGATGCCACCCCCCACTGAAGCATAAGCCCCTCCCCAGCATAAACCCTCATCGAACGTTCACCCCTGACCCCTCCCCAGCACAAACCCCATCAGACGTCCATCCCCCCTAAGCATAAACTCCCATCGGACGTCCACCCCCTCCCAGCATAAGTGTCATCGGATGTCCAGCTCCCCCAGCATAAACCCCCGTTGGACGTCTACCCCCCTATCGGACACCGCCAAGCATAAACCCCCAACAGATGGCACCTCTCCCCCCAAACAAAAAGCCCTACCAGTCGAGCGCCTACCCCAAAATCAATCCCCCCTTTCAAGCCACAACAGATGCAGACAGGCCCGCCCTGAGCATAGGCCCTGTTGCCAAGGATCAAGTCTCCAAGACACTCAGACACCACAATTGTGCATTAAATCCCTCCCCGGGAGCCAGGGGGGAGATTAATGCACGTTTCTGGGGTCTAGTTGGGCCCTACTGGGGATAATGCACGCTTGTGGGGGGGCGATTAATGCACGCTTATGGGGTCTGGTAGGGCCCCGGGGGAGGGTTAATGCACACTTGCGAGGTCTGGTTGGGTCCTGCACTAGACCCCCCAGACCACAAAAGCATGCGTTAACCCCCTCCCCGTGAGCCCAACCAGACACGCAAGCATGCATTAACCCCCCAGTGCTTGTAGGGTCTGGTGGGCTCCTGGGGGGGGTTAATGCATGCTTGTGGGGTCTGGTTGGCTCCTGGGGTGGGTTAATGCAGGGTCCAACCATATCCCGCAAGCATGCATTAACCCCCCTGGGCCCAACCAAACCCCACAAGCATGCATTAACCCCCCCGGGACTCCACTAGACCCCGCAAGCATGCATTAACACCCCCAGGACCCAACCAGACCACATAAGCATGCATTAACCCCCCCAGGTCCAACCAGACTCGACAAACATGCATTAGTACCCCTCCCCCCAGAAGCACAGCCAGACCCCACAAGCGTGCATTAATCCCCCAGGAGCCCAACCAGACCCCACAAGCGTGAATTAACCCCCCCTGGGACCCCAACCAGACCTCACAAGCGTGCATTAACCCCCCCCGGGACCCTACCAGACCCCACAAGCGTGCATTAATTCCCCCCGGTACCCAGCCAGACCCCGCAAGCGTGCATTAACTCCCCTCGAGACCCAACCAGACCCCGCAGACGTGTATTAAGGAAGTTGTCCAGTACTATAACTTGTTTTTTTTCATGAATCTTGCTATTATGTGCCACTCAAAACATCCACTGTGTTTATTTTATCAATATTACCTTTTATCATGCTGTAGCAGCACATCCTCTGTGCTGGCTCCAGCTTTCATGGGGTTAATTGACAACTTCCTTTCTCCTGACTTACTGTGCTCTAATACTATAAGTTCCATGATGCATTGCACTGGCCTGTAAGCCAGCACCTAGCACACCCACTCCAAAACACACCCAAACCCCTCCCTCCTCTCCCTTCAATCTGAAGCATCTTATTGTAAGGCTGTGTGCACACGTTGCGGGTTGTGTTTTTTCGCTGCGAAAACGCTTACAGAACGCAACCCATTGAATTCAATGGCATTCTGCAATGCTGCATATTTTTCCACGGCGGAATCGCATCACGGAAAAATACGCAGCATGCTCATTCTTTTTGCGGAATCGCGGTGATTCCGCACACATAGGAATGCATTGATCCGCTTACTTTCCGCATGTGGCTATGGCTACCATGCTCAGAGTAAGCGGATCATGTGCGGATGGTACCCACGGTCCGGAGGAGAGGAGACTGTCCTCCAGGCCCTGGGTACCATATCCCTGTTAAAAAAAAGAATAAAAATAAAAAATTGTGATATTCTCACCTTCCGGCGGCCCCCGCACCCTTCCCGGACCTTACCGATGCTCCCGGCAACTCCCGTTCCCAGTGATGCCTTGCGACAATGACCTGTGATAACGTAGTGGTCTCACGTGCTGCTACGTCATCTGGGGTCATTGTTGCAAGGCATCGCTGGGAACGGGAGATACCGGGAGCATCGCGAGGATTGGGAAGGCTGCAGGGGCCGCCGGAAGGTGAGAATATCACGATTTTTTATTTTTTTTAAATTATTTTTACCATTATATCTTTTTACTATTGATGCTGGCTAGGCAGCCTCTCAATAGTAAAAAGTTGGTCACACTCGTCAAACACTATGTTTGACATGTGTGACCAATCTGTCAATCAGTTTTCCAAGCGATGCTCCAGATTGCTTGGAAAACTCTAGCATTCTGCAGGCTAATTAAGCTTGCAAAACGCTAGTGTTTAGCGGGAATACGCATGCCAATTCCTCACGTGTGCACATAGGCTAACACATTGCAAGCACCTAGGCTGATGAGGAGAGGTCACATCAGGGTCACAAGCTCAAAAGCAGCACCCAGGACTGCACAACCAAGGTGATAAAGCTTTTTCTCTTTATCATCTATTTCATAGTATATATAGTTTAGTATACATATATGATATAAAGAGATCTCACTGCACATATGTCTAAGGGTATGTGCACACATTGCGGAATCTACTGCGGATCCGCAGCGGATTTGGCCCTGCGGGTCCGCTGCAGATTCTCTTGCGTTGTACAGTACCATACTAGCCTATGGAAAATAAAAACCGCTGTGTGGGTTCATTTCCGCAGCATGTCAATTCTTTGTTCGGATCTGCAGCGTTTCTGCACCCATTGACTTGCATCAGCAAAACTGCAGGCAGGTCTAAAAAAGATCTGCGGTTTTGCTGCGGATGAAACGCTGCAGATTGGGAAGAGTGTGGGCGGCTACTGTGTGCGTGTATGGTGTGTGGGCGGTGACTCTGTGCGTGTATGGTTTGTGGGCGGTGATTGTGTGCGTGTATAGTGTATGGGCGTGTGTGTGGGGGGGTCTGTGCGGGGTGTTGCCGGGACTGTACAGGGTCTGCCGGGGCTGTGCGGGGGTCATCGGACTGTCCGGGGGTCTGGCTGGCGGGGGCGTCTGCCAGGGTCTTGTGGGGTCTGCCGGGGCTGTGCGGGGGTCATCGGGCTGTCCGGGTTTTTTGCGGGGCTTCTAGCGGGGTCATGTGGGGGTCTCTGCCGGGGCTGTGCGGGGGTCTGCCTGGGTCTTGCGGGGGTCTGCCAGGGCTGTGCGGGGGTCATCGGGCTATCTGCAGGGCTGTGTGTGTGTGTATGCATGTATGTGTATGCAGGCATCGTCCGATGGGACTACAAGCAGGGCTGTACTTTAGAGTCGGAGTCGTGGAGTCAGAGTCGGTGCTCATTTTGGTGGAGTCGGAGTCGGTATAAAATGGACCGACTCCTAAAATATATAATAAACTCCCCCACAATCCCATCCCTTCTGCCACCATTGCTTATAACCTTTTAATCAATGAAGCTTTTACTGAAGGAACCATCAATGATCAAGAGAAGAAATTTCTGGTCAATAAAAATCCATCCACTCCCTTCATTTATCATCTTCCTAAAATACATAAATCTACAACCAACCCCCCAGGTAGACCCATAATTTCTGGCATAGGGTCCCTTACAAGTAACTTGTCCTTTTTTATTGACCGAATAATGCAACATCATGTTCTCTTGTTACCCAGCCACCTGAAGGACTCCACTGAATTGATTAATCTGGTTCATGATGTGTTATGGAAAGACTCTTATTATTTTATTTCATTTGATGTATCTGCTTTATATACAAACATTGAACATGAGTTGGGTCTTGAATGTTTTAACAGGTTCCTTTTATCAGACATTCGTTTATCTGTTGCACAAAAAGCTTTTATCTACAAAGGGATGGATTTTATTTTGCATAATAACTTTTTTACTTTTCTGGGGGAATTTTATCACCAGACACGTGGGACCGCTATGGGATCACGAGTAGCACCTACGTATGCAAATCTTTTTATGGGGGTCTTTGAACAAAATTTTATCACCAATGACACTTTTAATAAAGGCATCATTTTATACAGAAGATACATTGATGACCTGTTCTTAATCTGGGACAATGACGTTTTAGATGTGGGTGCTCTTATTTGTTCCATCCAGAATAATCCATGGGGCTTGACTTTTACCCCACATGTTAATAATCAGTCCATGGATTTTTTAGACATCACATTTTTCATCAGGGATTCCAAGATTTGCAGTAAAACGTTTTTTAAAGAGGTGGATTCTAATAGTTATGTACATTTTAAGAGTGGACACTACAAAAAATGGCTTTTTAATATTCCTCACAATCAGTTCCAAAGGATAAGAAAGAACTGCACTAATGATGAGGATTTTAACACACACAATCCGAGGTCCTGAGGGAAAGGTTCCTTGCTCAGAGGTATCCCAAAAAACTCATTAGTTCTACATGTGATAATGTTTTTAAAAATTTTAACCAGAATATTCTCCTCAGCAAATCTCTGGCTAAACAAAAGAAAGATGATGCTGAACTCTTTAGAACAAATTTTATTACAACATTCAGTTCACAACAGAACAGGATAAGAGATGTTCTAAATAATTTATGGCCCATCATTAAGAAGGACCCGATACTTAATGGGGTCCTTCCAGACAAACCTGCTATCACCTTCCGAAAGGCCAGGTCATTAAAGAATATTCTGGCTCCAAGTAGACTTCTACCCCAGAAGCCTACTACCCACACCATTTCATCACCAGGGATTTATAAGTGTCACCGCCCTAATTGTGCTTGCTGTCATACCATTTCTCACTGCACGTCTGTGTTTGTCCACCCCATTACACTTGAAAAATTTCCCCTCAGATTCCACCTCACTTGTCATTCCTCTCATGTTATATATGTCATTTCCTGTCCTTGTCCCAGATTGTATGTAGGTCGCACTACACAAGCACTACATTGTCGCATGAATTCACACCGTCACAATATCAAAATAGGCTTCCAAAAACATGGACTTTCACGACACTTTGACACCACACATTCCAGAGATCTCAGTAAAGCCACCATTTATCCCATTGATCACATACCAGACCACATCCCCAATAGGTTTCAATCACTATGCAGAAAGGAAGTTTTTTGGATCTACAAACTCAAATCTATTGAGCCCAATGGTCTTAATATCATCAATGATGTTTTTTATTGATTTTATTTTGACCCTGTATTTTAATATCTTATCCTTTCAATTCCTTTATATCATCTTCGTTTTTTAAAGAAAAAAAAATTTTATGCATTTTTTTTTTTTTTTTTTCACCCGGGAATTTTTTTTTTTTTTTAAATTTTTTAAATTTTATTTTTATTATGTCTTAACACTCAATTTTTAACCATTTTTATATCACCTATTCCAGAGAGTTTCTTCTTGTTGTTCTTCTCTTTTCTCCACCTAGAAAAAAGATATTTGAGACTAGTTTTAGCTATTTACACATGATTTTAACCATTTTCTCCTTACTTTCCAATTTCACATATAGCATAGTGGACTAATACCATGAGTTATATCCTCTGAGGCAAGTTCTAATCCACCCCAGGACTCGAGAGCCATTTTTTTTAATCTTTTACCTCGTGATCCCCCCCCCCCCCCCGTGTCTTTTTATTTTTTAATCACGTTTTTTATACCAACACTGTTTTTATGGCATTTTAAACATCGTTTTTAATATGGTTGTAATAAAGTTTTATTGTTTTGTATGATTCATGTATATGTATCCATGCTGACGTGTCACCTCACTATTCTTGGTGCCTCCCCCTTTTTTTTTTTTTATGTGTATATATACCCCTGCAATGAACTTCTGTAACATGCCCTGATGAAGTGAGCTGGGACTGGCTCAGGAAACGCGTTGGCAATAAAGATATCTTGAATTCTACCACAGCAGCGCAGTCTCTTATTGCACTACCAGCCTTCTCTTTGAATATTTTTTCATAGGAATTTGGGAAAGTTATGAAATGTCCTATAAATGGCTGTTCTATTCCTGATCTAAGGCTGCATTCACACACAGCGTTTTTGCTGCGTTTTTTGAGGATACGTTTTTCAGCTGCAAAGGCAGATCAGCTTTTTAAAAAACCGCATCACCTGAAAGGTTTTTGAGCTCATAGATAATGTTTTCAATAGCAAAAGCAGATTAGAAAAACGCCACACAAACTGACATGCTCATTCAGCCCAAAAATGGATCCTCACAAAACGATGTGTCTGAATGTCATATCTTGAAACCCATTGACTTGCTGGGATGCCCAGAGTCACTGCATTTTACTGCAAAAAAATGGATCCGCAAAAACGCTGTGTGTGAATCATGGCCGTAGCCAGCGAAGCAGGGGCACGCACCTATCAAAACTCACTTTTATGCTGCAGTGCTCCCGTCCTGTACTGACTCCAGACTGCAGGGGGCAAAGACAATATAGAAAATATAGGGGACCCCCCCTCAAAAAAAAATGACGTGGGGTCCCCTATATTTTATAGCCAGAAAGGTTAGACAGCTGCGGGCTGATATTCACAGCCTAGGAAGGGGCCATGGATATTAACCCCCCCCCCGGCTACAAATACCAGCCCGCAGCCGCCCCAGAAAATGCGCCAATTCTGGCACTTAGCCCTCTCTTCAATAAGACACCTATCCATTATTAATCTTTTGAAAGGGTTAAAAAAAAAAACACACACATAAGGCCTCTTTCATACATCCGGTTTTTGTAATCCGGCACGATGCGGCAAAATGTTTAATAACCGGATCCAGCACCGGATCCGGTTTTGTCCCATAAGCTTTCATGGTCGCCGCATCGTGCCGGATGGTTATGCGTCGTGTCCGGTTGTTGCCGGACACGGTATAAATTAGCAGTCCGGCATCTGCAAAAAACGTTCCCTGCAACGTTTTTTGTCAGCGCCGGACCAGCTTTTTCCACAGCGCATGCCCGGACTCTGTGAATGTTAACCCCACAAGTGCCCGGCGAGAGAGAGAGAGATCTGTCACCCGGACACTTGTGAGAGATCTCTCTCGCCGGGCACTTGTGGGGTTAACACAGTGTCTGGGTGAGAGAGATCTCTCTGTGGGGTTAACCCCACAAGTGCCCGGCAAGAGAGATTCTCTTGCCTGGACACTAAGTGTTAACCCCCATGTCTCTCTCTCTCCACCCCCCCCTATCCTCTCCTCCCTTTCAGCAGCTGTCTCTCATCGGCTGCCTCTGTCCACCTCGTCCTGCAGCTCCTTTAAATAATGTCCGAGCCGTATCTCTCGCCGCATACACAACCGATGTCAAGGCTGCAGGCCGGATCCGGCGGCCCGGCTTTTCGCCGCACGCCGCCGGACCCCACACACCGGATGTGTGAAAGTAGCCTTAGACTAAAGTATTTTAATTAAATAAAACACAACACGGTTTTCATATTTTTATTGCACTCCCAGATCCAAGCGACGCCCTCGGTCTCCTATAATAAAAAGTAAAAAAATAAACCAACCGTATACTCCCTGTCCAACGCAGTCCAATTAATGAGTGTCCCACGATGATTTCCCCTATAGAACAGTGACATCAGGTGATGTCACTGCTCTATAGAGTCTCCCAGTGATGAACTGACAGGAGACAATGGCTCCTGCAGTGCATCACTGGGGTTACCTGAGTTCAGGCACTCAGTTTACAGCAATGCTGCGTGAGGGTTAGGATTACGGAACCTCTTTCCCTGCGGCGGAGGGATACACAGCGGAGGATGACCTCCGCCAGTCATTTCATCGCTGGAGCCACTGTAGAGCAGTGACATCGTCTGATGTCAGTGTTCTACACCGGAGATCGTCGTGGGACCATCGTTATTAACTGGACTACGGCGGAAAGGTAAGTATAGGATGATTATTTTATTTTTATTAAAGGAGATGAGGGCAACGGGGATTAGGTGATTGGTGAGTTTGTACTCTATGTTGTGTTATATGTATGTTCTGTTCTATGCTTTTTTTTTTTTTTAAGATTCAACACATTAGCCGGTTGATGGGACTACTACTGTCCTAGCATTGGCTAATGTGTTACTCACTGTCAGTGTAGCAGACATAGCCAGATGGGGACTTGTAGTCCTATCGGACGATGCGCACGAGCACGTACATGCACACACAAACCCCGGCATACACCACCCTCCCCGCACAGCCCCGGCAATGTTGATGCACTCTGCAGTGCGCACGCTCCATACTGGGCTGTGACGTGCAGTGCAGCACCACCCACAGCCCAGTCAGTCACTCTTGATGACTGACCGCAGTCTGCGGAGGCTGGGTCACGCCTGGTTGACGTCACATCAATTTCCAGAGTCACGAACTTGTGACGTCGGCGGATATTAGTGGCGGCTGCAGCCTGGGGGTCACATGACCCAGACTCAGTCGTCGCTCACAGGCAGTATCGGCAACATAAGGTATTTACAAAATTCATTAGGGGCCCCGGGGCGATACATTGGGGGGTTAATTTAAAGTAGTGGACAACCCCTTTAACCCCCCCAGGACCCAACCAGACCCCGCAAGCATGCATTAACCCCGCGAGAGCCCAAGCAGAACCCACAAACGTGCATTAACCCCGACCCAAACAGTCCCACAAGTGTGCATTAAACCCCCCTAGGAGCCAAGTAGAGCCCACAAGCATGCATTAATCCCCCCGAGAGCCCAACCAGACGTCACAAGCGTGCATTAACCACCCTTGGGACCCAACCGAAACCCACAAGCGTGCATTAATCCCCTGGGAGCCCAAGCAGAACCCATAAGCTTGCATTTACCCCCCTCCCGACCCAAACAGACCCCACAAGCGTGCGTTAATCCCCCTGGGAGCCCAAACAGACCCCACAAGTGTGCAAAAATCCCCCGGGAGCTCAACCAGACGCCACAAGCGTGCATTAACACCCCCAAGACCCTACAAGCGTGCATAACCCTCCCCGAGACCCAATCAGACCCCGCAGACAAGCATTAACCCCCCCCAGGGAGCCAACCAGACCCCACAAGCGTGCATTAACCCCCCCCGGGACCCAGCCAGACCCCCACAAGCGTGCATTAACCCCCCCAGGACCCCACAAGCATGCATTAAACCCCATCCCCAGGACCCAATCAGACCCAACAAAGGTGCAATAACTCTCCCCCCAAGCCCCCCCCCCCGGGACCCAACCAGACCCCACAAGCGGTGTGCATTAACCCCCCCGGTACCCAGCCAGACCCCGCAGATGTGCATTAAGCCTCCCCCGAGGACCCAATAAGCATGCATCAACCCACTGAGCCCCAGGGAGCCCAAGCAGACACCACAATCGTGCATTAATCCCCCTTCCCTCCAGGAGCCCAACAGCTCCCAGATGACCCGAACATTAAGCCCCCAAATCCCACTAGATAGCCCCAAGTACCAGCCCCCATCAACATGATAATTAATAAACACTCGTTTGTCACTGACGACGCTGGCCGCGCTCCCTGCTGGTCACAGACGCATGCACCACGCAGACAGCCGAGACATTGACGGAGGCTTCTCTCTTCCTGCCTTGACGTCCCCCTGGAAGGAGCCCATACTGTCTAGCATTTATCTTTACCATACAGTCTAGGCTCAACCTATCTACTGCCACCCTGCAGCGCAAAGAAATGACGTCACAA
Organism: Dendrobates tinctorius; assembly: GCF_039654945.1. NCBI lineage: Eukaryota > Metazoa > Chordata > Amphibia > Anura > Dendrobatidae > Dendrobates > Dendrobates tinctorius. The sequence goes on from NW_027361750.1 coordinate 893,747, forward strand.
GGAAGCGAGGTTAAGTTTCCAACGCGCATGCGTGTTACCCTCTTTTCCGGTAGTGAAGATGGCGGGGACAGAGTGAGTATATCATGGCCTCTGAGTTATCCGCCGGCATCCTGCAGTTCTATAGTGATATTGTGTAGTCTGTCCCTCCGCATAGATGGCAGACGCAGTGGAGACTGCAGTGTGCGCCTTATTGCTGGACTTCACAGGGCTCAGGCTCCGGATTTACCGCTGCTGTGTGAACCCGACCACAGCCGGCTTGTGCTGCGGCCTGGTGCTGGCTGAGCCCTGCTATATCCTGCATCAGAGCTACAGCACGGCCGTCACTGCGCCCGGTCACACGGGTGAGGAGGCGACCTGTGTATTCCCGGCCCCTGATATAGGGGTGCTCTGCTGCTCCCTGTGTATTCCCGGCCCCTGATATAGGGGTGCTCTGCTGCTCCCTGTGTATTCCCGGCCCCTGATATAGGGGTGCTCTGCTGCTCCCTGTGTATTCCCGGCCCCTGATATAGGGGTGCTCTGCTGCTCCCTGTGTATTCCCGGCCCCTGATATAGGGGTGCTCTGCTGCTCCCTGTGTATTCCCGGCCCCTGATATAGGGGTGCTCTGCTGCTCCCTGTGTATTCCCGGCCCCTGATATAGGGGTGCTCTGCTGCTCCCTGTGTATTCCCGGCCCCTGATATAGGGGTGCTCTGCTGCTCCCTGTGTATTCCCGGCCCCTGATATAGGGGTGCTCTGCTGCTCCCTGTGTATTCCCGGCCCCTGATATAGGGGTGCTCTGCTGCTCCCTGTGTATTCCCGGCCCCTGATATAGGGGTGCTCTGCTGCTCCCTGTGTATTCCCGGCCCCTGATATAGGGGTGCTCTGCTGCTCCCTGTGTATTCCCGGCCCCTGATATAGGGGTGCTCTGCTGCTCCCTGTGTATTCCCGGCCCCTGATATAGGGGTGCTCTGCTGCTCCCTGTGTATTCCCGGCCCCTGATATAGGGGTGCTCTGCTGCTCCCTGTGTATTCCCGGCCCCTGATATAGGGGTGCTCTGCTGCTCCCTGTGTATTCCCGGCCCCTGATATAGGGGTGCTCTGCTGCTCCCTGTGTATTCCCGGCCCCTGATATAGGGGTGCTCTGCTGCTCCCTGTGTATTCCCGGCCCCTGATATAGGGGTGCTCTGCTGCTCCCTGTGTATTCCCGGCCCCTGATATAGGGGTGCTCTGCTGCTCCCTGTGTATTCCCGGCCCCTGATATAGGGGTGCTCTGCTGCTCCCTGTGTATTCCCGGCCCCTGATATAGGGGTGCTCTGCTGCTCCCTGTGTATTCCCGGCCCCTGATATAGGGGTGCTCTGCTGCTCCCTGTGTATTCCCGGCCCCTGATATAGGGGTGCTCTGCTGCTCCCTGTGTATTCCCGGCCCCCTGATATAGGGGTGCTCTGCTGCTCCCTGTGTATTCCCGGCCCCCTGATATAGGGGTGCTCTGCTGCTCCCTGTGTATTCCCGGCCCCCTGATATAGGGGTGCTCTGCTGCTCCCTGTGTATTCCCGGCCCCTGATATAGGGGTGCTCTGCTGCTCCCTGTGTATTCCCGGCCCCTGATATAGGGGTGCTCTGCTGCTCCCTGTGTATTCCCGGCCCCTGATATAGGGGTGCTCTGCTGCTCCCTGTGTATTCCCGGCCCCTGATATAGGGGTGCTCTGCTGCTCCCTGTGTATTCCCGGCCCCTGATATAGGGGTGCTCTGCTGCTCCCTGTGTATTCCCGGCCCCTGATATAGGGGTGCTCTGCTGCTCCCTGTGTATTCCCGGCCCCTGATATAGGGGTGCTCTGCTGCTCCCTGTGTATTCCCGGCCCCTGATATAGGGGTGCTCTGCTGCTCCCTGTGTATTCCCGGCCCCTGATATAGGGGTGCTCTGCTGCTCCCTGTGTATTCCCGGCCCCTGATATAGGGGTGCTCTGCTGCTCCCTGTGTATTCCTGGCCCCTGATATAGGGGTGCTCTGCTGCTCCCTGTGTATTCCCGGCCCCTGATATAGGGGTGCTCTGCTGCTCCCTGTGTATTCCCGGCCCCCTGATATAGGGGTGCTCTGCTGCTCCCTGTGTATTCCCGGCCCCCTGATATAGGGGTGCTCTGCTGCTCCCTGTGTATTCCCGGCCCCCTGATATAGGGGTGCTCTGCTGCTCCCTGTGTATTCCCGGCCCCCTGATATAGGGGTGCTCTGCTGCTCCCTGTGTATTCCCGGGCCCCTTATATAGGGGTGCTCTGCTGCTCCCTGTGTATTCCCGGGCCCCTGATATAGAGGTGCTCTGCTGCTCCCTGTGCATTCCCGGGCCCCTTATATAGGGGTGCTCTGCTGCTCCCTGTGTATTCCCAGACCCCTTATATAGGGGTGCTCTGCTGCTCCCTGCATACATGCAGCCCCTTTACAGTACATCATTACAGTGATTACTCGAGGAATCCCTGCATGTGTTGTGCTATCTAACAGCCGTGAGACATGCAGCCGCGTGAACTAACAGATTTTTCGAAGCACGCTGAAGACCCTCTGTTATCACCCGAGCATGCTCGCTCATCATTGGTTGTGACCAAGGGTCTGACCTCTGATCACCACTAAGCCTGAGAATGAGGGGGTAGCATTGGGTCCTCTTTAATTTCTCTATGTGCAGTGTCTCTTCCAGAATCTGCATTCAGCCCCATTCACTTGATTGGAGCCGTCCTGTGATGGTGACTGGAGATGTCTCTGTGCATATAAAAATCTGTGGGCCCCTTCAGTCTGAGGAAGGGTGGTGTTGGTCCTTGAGTGATCACTGTAATGATGTACTGTAACAGTCCCTTTATCTCTACACATTAGTTGAGCAGAAAGTTTTGCGGAATACTGGTTGAGCACATCAGTAGAGTGTGGCCACTGGACCAGAGCCCTGCAAACCCCTGACCTATTGGGATCCCTGGCGCTGCTTCTAATTCTTGGGCTTGGTGTTTCGTCACATGGCAATGATGACATAGCGCTGAGTCTACTAATTAGAATCAGCGCCGCAGTTAAAAGGAGGTTTGCAAGGCTCTGGTTTAGCGGCTGCGGACTTTATATGGTCCTGCAAATCTTACCCACTATACATTCCTTGTTAAGCTGGGTTCACATAGCGTTAAGGGGGTGCGTTTTAAGCATCAGTTAGTGTGGCATTAACGCTATGTAACGGATGTGTTAATGCACCCATAGACTGCTATAGACGAGCGCATCGCTAACTCATGTCATAATTGGCATGCGTTAGTGATGTGCCGTCGTTCTGTGACGGACCCTAGGACGTGGTCTGCAGCTAGCGCGATCGCCTTAGGGGGGAGTAGCGTTAACACAGTCCACCAATGCTATGAGTTGAAAACAGACTGCATTAACGCTATGTGAACCTGGCCTTATAAACCCCAGAAGCCCTGCTATCATGGGAAATCTAAATTTCTAAGTAGTAATGCTAAAATGTGTATGTTTGGGTCCTGATACCCCACTGATTACACAAATAAGGGGGCAGAAGCCTATCCTACAGCACATCACAGTATTTAGTCAATAGTCAGCTAAGCGAAGTGCTTCTGTCCTATCCATGGGATCTGAGGACCCAGATCTACCACTGATTACATCAAAAATTATCTCAAGTTTACTCTGTTACATATATGCAATGTATCTTAGATTATAAGCGCTTATGGCCAAAGTGCCTTATCTTCATGGATTGTGACGTGCTGTGCATCTTTTTGGTGCGATAGAAAAGGTTAATATTCAGCACACCCCACAAATAGCATGCTTATGAGAAGTGATGGGTATTGGTTGCGTTGTGTTTTTTCTTATGTAAAACGTGAAGGTAACAAACATCGTCTATTGCAGAGGAAAAAAGTTGCCATCCGTTCCAGAAAGCCTTGTGAAAAAGCGCAAGGCTTATGCGGTCGCCAAGGCCAAAAGGATCAAGAAGGTCCTGAAAGATAAAAAGGTGAGGGGTAACTGCCTGCTGTGTGTTTCAGGGGGCTGAGCATGCTTACAGAGAGCTTGCAGTTTAGGAATGTGCTTTACCGTATATTTCTGTGACAGGTCCGTAAGGAAAAAAGGAAGATCATCTACAAGAGGGCAGAGAACTACTACAAGGAGTACAGGCAGATGTACAGAAAGGAGCTACGTATGGCAAGAATGGCCCGTAAAGCTGGAAACTACTATGTCCCTGCCGAGCCCAAACTGGCTTTTGTCATCAGAATTCGGGGGTAAGAATCTGGTAATCTCGTGTGGATGTCTCTTTGGGCTTTATGTGTTACTTTAGTGAGCTAAATATTATAAGGGTACACTCGCACACACATTCCTAACTGGATTTTGCATATGATCTGTTGTGGGCTCTGATGTGGACTTCACCCTATGCACTGCAATAGGTTTAAAATCTGCACCACAGGTTAATTTCTGCAGCGAGTGGATGAGATCTGTAAATATCTTATCCATTTTGCTGTCACTGAAATACGCTGTGGATGTTCCTCAAGTCTGGTTGTAAATTCTGTAGCACATCTGTCTTGGGTGAACCTTCTGTGCATGTTTTCCTGCTGTGGCACAGTGTTTCCTTCCACGTTTCCCTGGTATTGCAGAGAGTTGGGAGCCAGTCCCATTCACTTAAATGGGGCCTATACTCAGCCTCTGCATAGCTGGGCACCCGGGAGCTCCTCCGTGTAGGAAAAACTTACACGGTCTCATGATGCGTTCCAAATATAAGAGAATGCACAGAACTGTGGACTTGGCGTCATAGGTCTACTGATTGTCATCCCGTTCTAATGTTTGCATTGTGTGGCATCCAGGGCTTAATTCACTTGGTGCCTGCATTTGATAGTTCACTTTACACACAGCTCAATGTTCTCACTTGCCATAATTTGTTCTTCTGACAATCCAGATCCTGATGTAAAAGAACTACCTGTCTGAATTAACAATAAATCACCTGTTTCATTTTTTTTTTTTTTTTTTTTCCTCTCCAGTATCAATGGTGTCAGCCCAAAGGTCCGTAAAGTACTGCAACTTCTACGTCTGCGTCAGATTTTCAACGGCACCTTTGTGAAGCTCAACAAGACTTCTATCAATATGCTCAGATTGGTAGAGCCCTACATTGCTTGGGGGTGAGTAATGTGATGCTGACTTTAACAAAAAAAACAAAAAACTTTCCCATACCAATAAGAAACAATTCAAGTTAAGTGTCCTTTCCGTATTAAATCATTAAAGCTGACCTGTCCCCTGAATATATGCTGTAAGGCCAGCTCATTTGGGCTAATGGCTCTTTAAGTTTAGGGGTTCTCTGCACCGGAAACCTGTCGTACACGTTGGTGACTCACTGGCCGGCCTGTGGTTTATCAATGTAGATGTTCATGTCAGATTGGAAAAAGAATCCGTTCATTAGAAGGATGTCTATCCTTCAGTCTCTTTCGGCTTTTCATGTGATCATTTCGTGTTGTATTACAGTTACCCCAATCTGAAGTCAGTGAAGACGTTGATCTACAAGCGAGGTTACCTGAAGATTAAGAAGCAGCGTATTCCTCTGACTCAGAACTCTTATATTGAGCGGCACCTTGGTATGTTGTGATGCATTTCTCTTAATTAGTACAACTATACTAGGTTAGGGTGGAATATTTATTTAGGGCAGCAGCTGGTGTCTAGTAGCCATTGATGTGTTTGTGAGCTGTAACCCGGCCACTGAAGGCCAGTAATGTCCCATCCTGATCCTAAGGGGAAATACACGATATGCAGATTTTGTGCAGCTTTGTGTGTGTAAAATCTGCAGTGTAATACAGCACTAGCTAATTGGATAAGGATTTTTTTTTGTGCTGATGCACCCCTTTGTAGTGAAAAGGGGTGAAATACATTGAAAAATCTAATTATAATGTATGCAGAAATGCCATGGAAAATCTACATCAATCCTCAATTGTCTGCCCCATGCACCATGTATGATGACTCTGTATGGAGTGTTGTCATTACTTAATGGATGTCTACACTGACAGTTCTTAAGGCCATGCTAAGAGTTTTGCTTCTTATCAGGCAAGCATGGCATCATTTGTGTTGAAGATCTGATCCATGAGATCTACACAGTTGGCAAAAACTTCAAAGCTGCAAACAACTTCCTCTGGCCGTTCAAGCTGTCCTCCCCCAGGGGCGGCATGAAGAAGAAGACCACACACTTTGTGGAAGGTGGAGATGCAGGAAACAGGGAAGACCAGATCAACAGACTGATAAAGAGGATGAACTAAGGTAACTTAAGTTTATATGTTATTACATGCTGGTTTTACAGCGCCCCGTGTTTTGCTGGGAGCAATAGACACTAGCAGCTTCTGTCCGCTGGTAACATCTGTGCCAGTATTGGAGCACAGCCCCCATATGATGGCTGTTGTATACCTCCTAAGGATTGAGAATGCAGACGCTGTGCATACAGGGGGTAGATGGACTGTCTGCCCCTCACCTGCTACTGCACAGATGGTACCAGTTGGTGACTTACCAGAAGAAATACCCATTAAAATGGGACTTTTGATATAGAATTTTTGAAAAATTCCAACACAAAAAATAGAAACTTGGAAAAATAGACCCAATCTAAAAGGGAAGATGCATATAATATCCATTACTAGTTACAGTACATTAAGACCTGCAACTAGGCCACAGCTTATGGATGTCAATGTTGTGGCACCACTATTTCTGTGAGTCTCTTGAGGAACAACTACATGACAGAGGGGAAATGCGATGAGGCTGTTCACATGACTGAGGCTGCAGATAAGTGAAGTTTCAATCTTGTCGCCCTGTCTTATTTTTTATTTTTTTGTCTATGCCCTCATATTGTATATAAATGGGTGATACAAATGATTACTTGTCTCATGTGATCATCTTTTGACTTTGTCAATACATATATGATCCTTATGTCCCACCTGATTTAATTACTGTTGGCCTGCCCTGTGGGGTGTTACACCCGGTTTGCATGTAGTGCATGTATCGATTGGTCTGCAAGACCCCCCCATCTTCATTTATTGTATTGTCTAAGGAAAGCCATTAACAGGATCTATCAGGGTCAGCCGTCTGTGAGCGGGGGGCACCACTTTGCATTCAAGTTAGGGTGCCAACCTCTGGCAAGGTAGTGACATATTTTAGGGATATATTGGGGTGAGAGTAAACTGGTACATTTATCAGTTTCTTTGGGCATTAAACTATTTGCCTGTTGTGGTTTGAGTATAGAATTTATCATGGAGGATTAATGGTACCTCCAATAGGGGATGTCTTCTCCAGTGTGTACAATATCCATTACTAGTTACATTATCTGTATCTTCTAGTTTTAGATTTGGCTTATATTTCAAATTTCTATTTTTTTTTTATTTTTATTTTTTTTTTTTGGGATTTTTAAAAAATGATCTATTAAAAGTTTTAATGGGTATTCCTTCTACTATATATTGACCGGATACTTCTGTTTTATCAGTTGGTAGAGTTAGATCAGTGACTGGATCACATGGAGCGTTCAGACCTGGTGCTGCACTGTAGCCACTTACATTATAGGCTACAGGACCTTCATATGGGCTGTAACTTCTCTCAGAAGGGATTCTAGCTCCTGTGGAAACACCGATCTAGCATGTAGACAAGAGGATTGATCCAGCTTCCAGCAATTTAGCAAGATTTATTGGAGAAAGTGTAAGAACATGGGAAATGCTAATAAAAAAGACTGCATAGCAGCTGCTATGCTACATTGTCTTTATTAGCATTTCCCATGTTTACTCTGTCGCCTTATTGGGGGACACAGAACCGTGTGAACCGTGGGTGTTATGCTGCTGTCCACTAGGAGGCGACACTATGCATAATCTGAAAAAGATTAACTTTGGCTCCTCCTCTGCAGTATACACCCCTGGACGGCGTCAGCCTTCTCCAGTTTTTGTTTAGTGTCGCAGGAGGCACACCTAAGTGTTTTTTTTTTTTTTTTTTTTTTTTTGTTTTTTTTATACTCAGTCTTTTTCCTGGATTTTTTTCCAAAGGACTACAGATGAAGAAAAGAGGGTCTCCAGCGAGACTCCCGGCATGGCTCCCTCCTCGGTCCCCTATTAGGGGTACCCGGTTGAGGTCGAGGTGGCTATTCCCCATGTCGCTCCCTCACCAGTCCCTCGGGTACTGGTTCGAGGTCGAGACCCCCCTCCTTCCTCAGTTCCGTCCGGCTCTGGGTCGAGGCGACGATGAAGCCCCCTGACGGTGACAGCAGCACCCTCCCTAATCCCCCTCTGGGGGTATTAGGTTGAGACACCGCAGATAGGGCCTGTACCAGGCACGAGGGACCCCAGTCCACCTGTGGGCTCCTTTTGGGACCGGGGGAGGTGCAGCGAGGCGCGACACTTATCAGAGACCGGGCTCTCTGCGCCCCGGTCTCTGCAGCACTGGTGCCACAAGGGACCCTCCACAGGGCCCCAGTCACATATATGGCCCCACCGCCAGCCCTCCTTTCATTCTGGGGGGGTCTGGTTTAAATCCAACCGCGCCGTCCTGGAGCCCTGCTGGGTAGGAGACCTCAAATTTAGGCCGCGGCTTCGGCCTAGCCGAAGTCGCCACCCCATTCCCGGCCTGCCCCCCGGATGATGAAAATGACACTGCAGTGTCATAGAAGGGGCGGATCGAGGCAGGAGGGGCGCGCTTTTACATGGCCCAGCGCGCCCTTTTTCCAGCTCTCCGCCCCCTTCCCTCTCCACCTCAGAATCCGGTGGCCATCTTGCTGCACCTGGAAGAACGCAGCACAGCAGTCTCCGGGGGGCACAGGACGTGGGATTTATCAGCGCTGGACCTAAGGGGGAGCACCGGTGGGGTAAGATCACAGCTGGGTCCTTGGTACTCAGCTGTGAATTGCTATACCATATAGTGCTCTCCTCCTTTCCTCTGCGTAGATACCCCTGTAGGGCCTCCACTAATCAGCCTAGGTACTATGTCGGGCTGAAGGAAAAGAACCAGGCAAGACTGCTTTTATGCAGTCTGCACAGCCTGCAAGGCCACTCTCCCCAGCGGCAGCACGTACCCGCACTGCCGGGACTGTACCCAAAAAACAGGATCAGAACCCCAAGAAGTCCCTACTAACGCTTCTGCGACCGCTACCTCGCCGGAATGGGCGACTCGGATGTCGCAGTCTATAGATAACCTGACCTCCACATTACTGCAGGCTCTGCAGGGTCATGTCTCGGCTGTGAACGTTACCCAGCAAAGGGATGTCCGGTCTCATGATCAGGGCGCTTCCGACAGTTCGAGGCGTAAGCGGACCCACAGGTCGCATTCAGCTGCGTCCTCACATAGCAATAGGTCTTCCCCCTCCAGGGAAAGACAGTGGCCTCAGGTCACCGAAGCCGTCCCCTGATAGAGAAGGACAATGCGGATCTCCACAACGATCCCAGACCACGGGAAACCTCCGCTCTAGTTCGCCCGCTAGGGAGCTCCTTAGCGATGCGCAGGACTCAGAGGGCATATGTGACTCCAATTCAGATAACGAAACAGAACGCTTTGCTCCCTTGTCCCCCTAGCAATACTGCGATAGTTGAGGATATCGTCTTTTCCATCCTTCGGGTGCTGGACATTTCAGATCCAACCCCGGATGCACCAGAACACAAGATTTCCTTTGAAAGTGTTCAGAAACCATCGAAGGTCTTCCCTAATCACCCGGAATTTCAAAAAATCCTTTCTAAGCATTTTTCGCAGCCTGAGAAAAAATTCGCCAATCGCAAGTATTTGGAAGCAAAATACCCCTTTCCACAGAAAGACACCAAGGATTGGACAGATCCGCCTGAAGTGGACCCTCCAGTCTCTAGGCTGGCAGCACAAACGCTTCTCTCGCTGCCGGACAGTTCAACCCTCAAGGACACGGCAGACAGACAAGTCGAACGCATGGCTCGTTCAATCTTTGAAGCGGCAGGTGCCTCTTTGGCTCCCGCATTTGCTTCAGTTTGGGCAGCCAAGGCCATCATGGCTTGGGCTGCTCTATTGCAAAAGGGCCTTCAAGCTTCAAATCCTCAGCTGGCGGACCAGGCGGTGCAAATTGCAGTGGTGGCAGATTACATGGTCCTTGCAGCGTTGGACTCTGCAAGAGGAATAGCGGGAATAGCATCAAACGCCATTACAATTCGGCGTATTCTCTGGCTAAGAGAATGGAAAGCGGATGCGGCCTCAAAAAAGTCCCTAACAAATCTCCCGTACTTCAGTGGCCGTCTTTTCGGTGAAAAGCTGGATACAATGATATCCAATGCTACGGGGGCAAAAGTACTTCCCTCCCTCAACTAAGACCAAAACGCACGTTTAAAAGGCGTAATCAATCTCGTTTCCGATCCTTTCGGAATTCTTCGGGCTGGTCCGTCTCACGCCCAGCACAAAACCGTAATCGTTCCCCCCCGCAGGGACAACACGTGCGGCACAGAGGCCGGACAGGAACTGGCAATCAAAGGCAAGCCAGGCAAAACCTAAAGGAGGAAAACCTCAGACTTTTCCCTCGTCCTGACTCATGCCGTCTGGAAGACACCCCACTTGTAGGCGGACGACTGCTACTCTTTTTCAGCAGGTCTGGCTGCCTATTACAGAAGACAAGTGGGTCAAGGAAATAGTGTCTTCAGGATACAAAATAGAGTTTACTACCAGCCCACCGCACAGGTTTTTTCCCTCTGTCCCTCCAAAATCCCCGCTCAAAGCTCAGGCCTTCCGTCAAGCGGTTTCTTCCCTCCTGCGAGCAGGAGTCATAGTGCCAGTCCCAGCAGAAGAGCGCTTCCGAGGGTTCTACTCCAACCTGTTCGTGGTGCCCAAGAAGGGAGGCAGCGTACGACCCATACTAGACCTCAAGCAACTCAACAAGTACGTTCGAGTTCGTCACTTCCGCATGGAATCCCTCCGGTCAATCGTTGCGTCTATGGAAAAAGAATATCTTGCCTCCATAGACATACAGGACGCATACCTGCATATACCGATTGCTCCCGCCCATCAGAGGTTTCTCAGATTCGCAATCAACCAAGACCATTACCAGTTTGTGGCCCTCCCGTTCGGTCTGGCCACGGCTCCCAGAACATTTACAAAGGTCATGGCAGCTACCATGGATGTTCTGCACTCCAGAGGCATAGTAGTCGTTCCGTACCTGGACGACCTTCTCATCAAGGCCCCCACCCTCAAGGACTGCGAGGTCAACGTCTCGATCACGATCGACACTCTGACGCGCCTGGGATGGTTAGTCAATTTACGGAAGTCCTCGACTACCCCGAGTCAGTCTCTGACCTTCCTGGGGATGCTATTCGACACCTCCAAGGGTCTGGTGATCCTCCCCAGGGACAAGGCACTGGTTCTCCGTCTGGGAGTTCACACACTCCTCTGCAAGTCCCCCAGATCTCTCCGGTATGCCATGAGAGTACTTGGCAGGATGGCAGCAGCAATGGAGGCGGTACCATTTGCCCAGTTTCACCTCAGACCCCTTCAACTGGCCATAAAGTCCTGGGACAGGAATCCGTTCTCCCTCGACAGGGAGTTCCGGTTATCAGCAAACACCAGGAGGTCCCTGCACTGGTGGCTCAAGCCAACCTCGCTTGCAAGGGGAAAATCCTTTCTCTCCGGTCAATGGAAGGTTTTGACCACCGACGCAAGCCTTATGGGTTGGGGCGCGGTGCACCTACATCACAGAGCACAAGGCAGGTGGTCACCAAGGGAATCGACCATGCCCATCAACATCCTGGAAATTCGGGCCATCTTCCTGGCGTTGAAAGCCTTCCATCACTTGCTGGCAGACTCTCATATCAGAGTACAGTCGGACCATGCCACGGCAGTGGCATACGTGAACCATCAAGGCGGCACCCGCAGCATCCAGGCGTTGACCAAAGTAACGCGTATCCTACAATGGGTGGAGGCTGCAAGGTCGGTACTCTCCGCGGTCCACATTCCAGGTGTGGACAACTGGGAAGCCGACTATCTCAGCCGACAAGGAATGGACTCGGGGGAATGGTCTCTCCATCCCGAAGTCTTCGGTCAGATCTGTCATCGTTGGGGGACCCCGGACGTGGATCTGATGGCATCCCATCTCAATGCCAAGGTTCCCAATTTCATGGCCAGGACGCGCGATTCGCGATCGCTCGGAGCAGATGCCCTGGTTCAGGACTGGACCCAGTTCCAGCTTCTGTACATTTTTCCACCCCTCCCCCTGATCTCCAGAGTCCTGAGGAAGATCAAACAAGAGGGTGTTCCCACCATTCTGATCGCTCCAGACTGGCCCAGGCGTACATGGTACGCCGACGTCGTGCAACTCACAGCAGACGCTCCCTGGCGTCTCCCCACACCTCCCGACCTCCTGTCACAAGGCCCGTTCTTCCACCAGAACTCAGGGGCTCTCAACTTGACGGCGTGGCCATTGAGACCTTGGTTTTGACCCAAGCAGGTTTTTCACCGGACGTTGTTAAAACCATGATCAGGACTCGAAAGCCAACTTCAGGCAGGATTTACTATCGTACCTGGAAGGTTTTCTTCACATGGTGCGACTCTCGTGGGCAGATTCCACTTCCCTATTCTCTTCCAAAGGTCCTCGGGTTCCTTCAGTCAGGCCTGGACGCCGGGCTATCCCTGGGATCGCTGAAGAGCCAGGTGTCAGCGCGTTCAGTGCTCTTTCAGAGGCGTATTGCTAACAAGCTGCAAGTGAAGACTTTTCTCCAAGGGGTTTCCCGATTGGTTCCCCCCTACAAACGTCCGTTGGAGACGTGGGACCTCAACCTGGTCTTGACAGCACTACAGTCACCTCCTTTTGAACCCCTTAGGGTGGTCTCACTCCGCTTTCTATCACAGAAAGTGGTTTTCCTGGTGGCAATCACCTCGCTACGCAGGGTGTCTGAACTTTCAGCTCTTTCCTGCAGACAGCCCTTCCTGGTTTTTCATCAGGACAAGGTGGTTCTCCGTACAGTACCATCCTTCCTTCCGAAGGTCGTGTCCAGCTTCTACCTCAATGAGGAAATATCACTACCGTCTCTTTGCCCGGCTCCCGTTCATAGGGTAGAGAAGGCTCTGCATACGCTTGACCTTGTCAGGGCATTGCGTATTTGCGTGTCTAGGACTGCTCCCTTCCGGAAGTCTGATTCACTTTTCCTTCTTCCAGAAGGCGTTCGCAAGGGCCTACCGGCTTCCAAAGCCACCCTTGCTAGGTGGATCAAGTCCACCATTCAAGAGGCTTACCACCTCAACAATTCTCCCCTTCCGGCCGGTATCACGGCACACTCTACGCGGGCGGTAGGGGCCTCTTGGGCCATTCGGCATCAAGCCTCAGCACATCAAGTGTGTAAGGCAGCCACTTGGACTAGCCTGCACACATTTACAAAACACTACAGAGTGCATACCCAGTCCTCAGCGGATGCGAGCCTGGGTAGACGGGTCCTGCAGGCGGCAGTACCCCAAGTCTAGGGGACTGTCAGCACAATATTCGTCCACTGCTTCCCACCCAGGGACTGCTTTAGGACGTCCCACGGTTCTGTGTCCCCCGATAAGGCGACAGAGTAAAGGAGATTTTTGTGTACTCACCGTAAAATCTCTTTCTCTTAGCCTTTAATTGGGGGACACAGCTCCCACCCTGTTGCCCTTGCGGGCCGTTGTTACGGTTGGGTTCTCATATTGTTTTGAGCCTGTTTATAGTAGCCTTTTTTTACAGGCATGGTTATGTTTCTGGTATATTCCTCCTAATGCTTTTGCACAAAACTGGAGAAGGCTGACGCCGTCCAGGGGTGTATACTGCAGAGGAGGAGCCAAAGTTAATCTTTTTCAGATTATGCATAGTGTCGCCTCCTAGTGGACAGCAGCATAACACCCACGGTTCACACGGTTCTGTGTCCCCCAATTAAAGGCTAAGAGAAAGAGATTTTACGGTGAGTACACAAAAATCTCCTTTTTACACTGTCTTCAATAAATCTTGCAAAATTGCTGGAAGCTGGATCAATCCCTTTTGTCTATAGTGGGTTTCATCTCGTCCTGTGGACTCTGTGCCTCCAATTGCCTAGGGCGTGTGTGAGCTAGTTCTTATTTTCAGCAGATCTAGCATGTAATGTTTCTTATTCAGTCTTTTGGTGATGCATCCCTGTTTGGTCACGAATGGTGGCGGCTACATGCACATTGCGTTCATTATCAAAAAAGTTAATTTCAGCTGTAGAAGTGACTGCTGAGCAGAGGCTGCCCAGACTGGCGCTGTACATGGGTTTTTCCATCTGCTGGCCTGGAGCACAAGTCCTCAGGTGCCCCTTTCAGAATGGAGCTGGGGTGCTGCAGGCTGATCCTCAAGCAGCGGCTGCGCTCAGTTGACTGGTCCATCGATGTAATAGTCAGCTGTAATGAGCGGTTTACCACTTTCTAGACCACTTTTAACCTTACGGTGACAGATGCAGTGTCTATATGGTGCCATGTACTTGGTGCAGGGATTGCTTACAGTTGTAACAGTATAACATAACTGACAATGTTGAGGGGTCTTCAGCATCCTGATTTACAAGAATTACCCGTCTTGAGGTCACTAGAGAGCTGAGGCCGTGACCAATTGCTGTTTTTTAGAAGGGGAATTCACCTGACAAACCAGTTGGCGGTCAGCTGCCAAGTGCTACATTGTTCGAGGGGGTGGGCAGGATTGGCTTTATTTCTACATTAATTTGGACATAAGCTGCATTATGGGCATAAGTTTTACTAGTGTATTGTTCAGCCAATTGAAACACCTGACAAATGTATTCTGCAAACAGAAATATTATAATCCAATAACGTGCAAAAAATACAGTTCAGCAAGGATAGATACAAAAAAGCAGTTCATGTTGCTGCACACTGCTAACTTACATAGACATTGCTGTAGATATATTGCAATCATCCGATTATATAGCACTGTGTACTTACAGTCGCTCATTTTGCTCATACAGTGCTATGTTATATGATGACTGCAATGTATTAAGAGGATAAAACTTTGATTGGAGTGCTTCTTTAAAGGGAAAAAGTGTCAGTTCAGCTCACTGCTTATAGACAAGTATCTCAGAAGACTTCCAGGGTAGACAGTCCATGACCTGGGCTTGGTGCACGGAGTATGCATTGGTCTGGCTTCCAGGTCACAGTTCTCAATGGTCCAAAAAAGAATGTTCTCCAGCACCAGAGGAAATTGGTTAAAATGGCCTTTAATTTTATTGAACAAATTCATCTAGAACAATGGTAAAGCAAGAGTTTCAAAAACAACCTTAATGAAAAGCAAATCCTCAGGGGGTTTTGGACTCCCTAATTTGACTGCATAGTATTAGGCTGGGTTCACATGTAGCGGAACTCTCGCGGAAATTACCACGAGAATTCCGGAATTCCATTCCGCGGGAAAATCGCATTTTAAATTCCTGCGGAAAAACTAGCATTTTGCAAGCGTAATTAGCTTGCAGAATTGCTAGTGTTTTCCAAGCGATCTGGAGCATTACTTGGAGAACTGATTGACAGGTTGGTGACACTCGTCAAACAGTGTTTGAGTGTGACCAACTTTTTACTATTGAGGCCGCCTATGCGGTTTCAATAGTAAAAGAATGTAAAAAATAATATTAAAAAAAAAATATTGTTCTCACCTTCCGACGTCCCGCGCAGCCTTCCCGCCTCTCTCCACGCTGCCGGTCCCAGTACTCCTTTGCGACAATTACCGCGATGACGTCTGTTCTCGCGGGAACGCGACGTCTCGCGGTCATTCGCGATGACCGCGAGACTTCGCAATCCCGCGAGAACGGACGTCATCGCTCGCAAAGGCTTACTGGGACCGGGCGCGTGGAGAAGGCGGGAAGGCTGCACGGGACGTCGGAAGGTGAGAATAACAATATTTTCTATTTTAAATTCTATTTTTTACCGGGATATGGTACCCAAAGCCTGGAGGACAGTCTCCTCTCCTCCGCACCGCGGGTACCATCCGCAAATATTCTGCTTACTTTTCGCATGATGTGCACAGCCACATGCGGAAAGTAAGCAGAACAATGCATTCCTATGGGTGCGGGATCGCCGCGATTCCGCGAAATTAATGAGCATGCTGCGTTTTTTACCGCAAAGCGATTCTGCCGCTGTAAAAACCGCAGCATTAGCACAGCATTGCGGAATCCCATAGGAATGCATGGGATGCTTGTTTTTGCGGCAAAATCGTACGGTTAAAACCGCCGCGGAAACACGAAAAAACCACGACGCGTGAACTCAGCCTTATACCAGTCTTATTAAACAAAGTCAGGCCTGGTTCAAAAAAGACTGCTCTTCCACCTGGGTAGATCAGGAATCATCCTTAAGTGAAAAGTCTCCACTTCATTCTCTACCTTTTTATTAAACTCTGTAAAGACACCGTACCGAACTAACTAACTCTCTGCCTGCCTCTCAGTATGGAAAAAGTTTGCAAATATTCCAAATAAAACTTCTAGCTATGACCAACTAAACATTTTATCCTTGGAGATAATAAATGTCATAACTAACCCAAAATATCCTCTTATCCTGGAAAGAACTTGGATTAAAATTCATTGAAAATGTACATGATGGGAATAATTTTCTTCCTTTTATACAACTTAAATTAAAATATAAAGTTCCTGACTCCGATTTGATATGTTACTAAGGAAGACTATTAGGGAACTTCTTGATTCTAAATACCCATTTTGTGAGTATATTGGGAATTTATATTGCAATCCCAACAACGACAATTTGTGGAAAACCAAAAAGATCTAAAGAATATTCAACCAGGATTATTAAAATGTTCACAGATAAGCAAATGGGAAAGAGATCTAAAGAAATCATTTCCTATTGAAAGCTGAAAAAAAGCTACTTCCTTTCCATACTCCTCTAATCTCTGTGCCTCTCTTCATGAAACCTTTTTAAAGATGTTTTCAAGGTAGTATTTAACCCCCAATAGATTGGTTAATGCCTTTATAACTCTTGGGCTATGTGCCCATGTTGCGGCTTTCTATGCATTTCCACCGCAGTGGAAACGCTTAAACGCTAATAAAACGCATCCCTGTGCATTTGTATGGGATTCTGCAGTTTCTTTGCTCATGCTGCAGATTTTACTGCTGTGGAATCGCATAGCGGTAAAATCCGCTGTTCATCATTTCTGTGGAATCGCTGCGATTCTGCCGCCATAGGATTGCATTGAAACACTCACTTAACGCATGTGGCTATGCCCACCATACGTAAAATGAGCGCTTCATGTGCGGATGGTACCCAGGGTCTGGAGGAGCGGATACTCTCCTCCATGCCGTGGGTACCATATTCCTGTAAAAAATAGAATTAAAATAAATAGGGATATACTCGCCTTCTGTCAGCCCCCGGAGTCCTCCTGCCTTTCAGCCACGCTGCCAGCATCTTCCGTTCCCAGGAATGCATTGAGCGAATTACCTCTGATGTAGCGGTCTCACATGATGCTACGTCATCAGAGGTCATTGTTGCAAGGCATCCCTGGGAACGGAAGTTGCCGGCAGCACCAATGAGGGGCAGGAGCGTTTCTGGGGCCGACAGAAGGTGAGTATATCCCAATATTTAACTTTTTTTTTTTTTTTTTAACATTCTATCTTTTACTATTGATGCTACATAGGCAGCATCAATAGTAAAAAGTTGGTCACATTTGTCAAGCACTAAGCTTGACAAGTGTGACCAACCTGTCAATCACTTTTCCAAGCGATGCTTGGAAAAGCGCTAGCGTTCTGCAAGCTAAAAACGCTTGTGTTTTGCGGGAAAACGCATGCGAATTCCACATTCGTTTTACCTGCGGTGGGGAGTTGCGGAAATGCTGCAAGCATTTCTGCAACGTGGGCACATAGTCTTATGTAAACCTCATTGCTGGAGAGGATGCTGAAATAAAGGAGACTTGATCCATATTTTCTGGTTTTGCTCTAAAATCTAAAGTTTTTGGAGTGACACTTCCACTTTAATAAAAAAAAAAAAAAAAAAAAGTTACTGGTAGCCACATTATAATAGCCCCGCAATTATCTCTTCTTTCTCTAGAAATAGAGCATATTAACTCAGAATATAGACTTATTCTAATACACCTTTTCTCAGTGGCTAAAAATAGCTTCAAATTGGAAAAGAGCTACCATTCCTACACTTCAAGATATAAGAGAAAACGTCATTACCCAATTCTTAGGAGCATAGATTAGCAATTGTTAATTACACTTGGCAAAAATACTTATTTAAATGGAAATCAGGGCTTACCTTTTTGGGAAAATTCTCAGGGTATAAACCTACTAGCCTAGCTTTTTTTTTTTTTTTCTTTTTTTTTCTGTGTTCTGTAATTTTCGTAGAATTAGCTGCGTTGTACAGTACCGTTATATCCTATGGAAACCGCAGTGCAGAATTCTCCACGCGGTTTTTGCTGCGGTTTCCAATCCGCAGAAAGAATTGACAGGTCATTCTTTTCTGCGGATTCCGCAGCGGTTTGCCATCTTCTCCATTGTAGAGATAAACCGCAGATAAATCGCAGGTCAAAAGATTTTGCAAAATCCACACGGAAAAATTCGCAGACCAATCCACAGCGTGTGCACATACCCTTAAACATTCTTTTTTTTAATATACACATTCTCCCAAGTTTTATTTATTTTTTCATCTTCTCTGATAAAAGGTTAAGCTTTAACTTCTTTCCTCTGGTGCTGAAGAACATTCCCTTTTGGCCGTTGAGAACAGCTTAATAGGACTCCGTCAGCAAAGAATGACTGTTCAAACCAAGTACAGGCCAAGGCTCGGTGCATCACAGTGGGGACAAACCTTTAGAATGTAACTGTTGGCTTAATTTTTATTTTATAAATCAATAGTACATGTGAAATTAACATTTGTATTCTATCTTACCAGATGAATCTTCATCTTTCTCTGCCAGAATTGATCAGTCAGTATCAAGTCTCAATTCTGAGGTAAAATCTGTATTCGGTGACATGAGATAGGAGATGGTGGCTGCTACTGAGGTTCTATATAAATGGGAAGAGCTGGAGATAGAGCTCCTCCCTCCTATCTAATCAGTAGCAGCCGCCATCTCCTATATAGATGGGAGGAGCTAGAGACAGCTCCTCCATTATCTAATCAGTACTATCCACCATCTCCTATATAGATGGGAGGAGCTAGAGACAGAGCTCATCCCTTCTATGTAATCATTACTAGCCACCATTTCCTATATAGACGGGAGGAGACAGCTCCTCCCTCATCTAATCTGTAGCAGCCGCCATCTCCTATATAGATGGGAGGAGCTAGACAGAGATCCTCCCTCCTATCAAATCAGTATTAGCTGCCATCTCCTATATAGATAGGAGGGAGGAGCTCTGTCTCTAGCTCCTCCCATCTATATAGGAGATGGTTGCTAATACTGATAAAAGGGAGGGGCTCTGTCACTAGCTCCTCCTATCTAGTCAGTATTAGCCAGCATCTCCTATATAGATGGGAGGAGCTAGACAGCTCCTCCCTCTCCTATCTAATCAGTAGCAGCCTCTGTCTCCTATCTCAGTATTGTAACAGTCTCTTCACTGAATACATATTTTACTTCAAAATTGAGAATATTGAGAGACTGGAGGCAAAAAATGTGGATTTCTCTTATAAATCATATTACCAAGTTGCTTATTTTAATGTGTACTATTAAATTTATGAAATAAAGTAACCATTTTAATTTTTAAGTGCACCTTCTCGCCTACTTGTTTTCTCCATTCTCTCCTCTACTTTGAGAGACCTAGATGGAAAACCAAGCAGGTGGGAAGGTGCACTTAAATATTTGGCCCTGCTGTGATGCACTGAGCGCCTGTAAATGTATTTTGCAGTGTATAGGATATACAGTAGCAGTTGAAGGAGATTCTGTGGAAGTGCTCATCTATCTGTCAGGTACAGCCAGACTCCCTACATAGAGAGCAAAGACTGTTTGCTTTTCCCGTCTCTGCTTTTCTTATCACTATATACAGTGCCCTGAACAAGCTCGAGACCTCTGATAGCCAGGTGTAGGGTGAGAGCAGGCACGGCCCGGTCCAGGTAGACTTCAGGAGGTTGGACTTTCCCTGTAAATGGGGCTAATATATCAGCCCTACTTAGAAGTAAAATTTAACCCCTTTCCTACATTAGACATACTATTCCGTCCATGTGACCTGGGACTTAAGTCCCAAGGACGGAATAGTACGTCTAGCGCGATCAGCTGCGCTCACGGGAGCGCAGCTGATCGCGGCCGGGTGTCTGCTGATTATCACAGCTGACACTCTGCACTGTTTCAGGGGCGGTCACGGACTGCCCCGACACGTTAACCCCTGGCTCACTACGATCAAACACGATCGCAGTGTACCGGGGGTTTAGGGAAGCATCGTCAGGGAGGGGGCTCCCTCCGTGCTTCCCTGAGACCCCCACAGCAGCGCGATGTGCAGTTCTGCTGCGGGGGGTCTCCTTCCCTGCAGGTCCTTGAATCCAAAATGGCGGCGGGGACCTTCGGGGGCCTTGCAGGGAGGCGGCTTCCTCATGCCTGCAAAGCGCCGGCTTGCGGAAGCCTGCAGCAGTGCTTGTGACCGCTGATCTGTCACAGCGATCTGTCACATGACAGTGATGTCCCCCCATGGACAATGTAATAAAGTTTAAAAAAAAAGTGTAAATAATTTCTAAAAAAAAAAAAATTGCTAAATTTAAAAAAAAAAAAAAAAATACTCCCGAATTCATTTTTTGAAAATAAAAGTACACATTTTTTTATTGCCGTGTCCGTAACGACCCGCCCTATAAAACTGTCCCATTAGTTAACCCCTTTATTGAACCCTTTAAAAAATAAAAAATAAACGAAGCAAAAAATAAAGCTTTATCATCATGCCGCCGAACAAAAAGTGCAATAACGCGCGATCAAAAAGACGGATATAAATAACTATGGTACCGCTGAAAATGTCATCCTGTCCCGCAAAAAACGAGCCGCCATACAGTGTCATCAGTGAAAAAATAAGTTATAGCTCGCAGAATAAAGCGATGCAAAAATAATTTTTTATATAAAATTGTTTTGATTGCATAAAAGCACCAAAACATAAAGACATAACTGAGGTATCGCTGTAACTGTACTGACCCGAAGAATAAGTCTTATCAATGTTACCGCACGCGGGATAGTGTAAACGCACCCCCCCAAAAAAATTCATGAAACGCTGGTTTTTGTTCATTCTGCGTCCCAAAAATCGGAATAAAAAGCGATCAAAAAATGTAACGTGCCCGAAAATGGTACCAATGAAAACGTCAACTCGTCCCGCAAAAAATAAGACCACACATGACTCGGTGGGTCAAAATACGGAAAAATTATAGCTCTCAATATGTGGTGATGCATAAACTATTTTTACAATAAAAAGCGTCTTTTAGCGTGTGACAGCTGCCAAACATAAAAACCGCCATAAATAGTAAATCAAACCCCCTGTTATCACCCCCTTAGTTAGGGAAAAATAATAAAATTAAAAGTATTTATTTCCGTTTTCCCGTTAGGGTTAGGGCTGAGATTAGGGTTAGGGGTGTGTTGGGGTTAGTGGTGGAGTTAGAATTGGGGGGTTTCCACTGTTTTGGTACATCAGGGGCTTTCCAAACGCGACATGGCGTCCGATCTCAATTCCAGCCAAAAAAGTCAAATGGCGCTGCTTCCCTTCCGAGCTCTGCCATGCGCCCAAATAGTGGTTTACCCCCACATATGGGGTATCGGCGTACTCTGGACAAATTGCACAATAACTTTTAGGGTCCTGTTACTCTTGGGAAAATAACAATTGGGGGTGAAAAGATCATTTTTGTGGAAAAAATGATTTTTTAATTGTACGGCTGTACGTTATAAACTTCTGTGAAGCCCTTGGGGGTTCAAAGTGCTCACCACATATCTAGATAAGTTCCTTGGGGGGTCTAGTCTCCAAAATGGGGTCACTTGTGGGGGGTTTCCACTGTTTAGGTACATCAGCTCTCCAAACTTGACATGGCATCCGATCTGAATTCCAGCCAATTTTGCAGTGAAAAAGTCAAATGGCGCTCCTTCCCTTCTGAGGTCAGCCATGCGCCCAAACAGTGGTTCCCCCCCACCTATCGGGTATCGGCGTACTCAGGACAAATTGCACAATAACTTTTCCAGTCCAATTTCTCCTGTTACCCTTGGTAAAATAAAAAAATTGAACCTGAGGTAACTTTTTGGTGAAAAAGTCAAATGTTCCTTTTTTTTTTTTTTTTAAACATTCAAAAAATTCCTGTGAAGCACCTGAAGGGTTAATAAACTTCTTGAATGTGGTTTTGAGCACCTTGAGGGGTGCAGTTTTTAGAATGGTGTCACTTTTGGGTATTTTCTATCATATAGACCCCTCAAAGTGACATCAAATGTGATGTGGTCCCTAAAAATAAAATGGTGTTGTAAAAATGAGAAATCGCTGGTCAACTTTTAACCCTTATAACTTCCTGACAAGAAAAAAAATTTTGGTTCCCAAATTGTGCTGATGTAAAGTAAACATGTGGGAAATGTTACTTAAGTTTTTTGAGTGACATATCTCTCTGATTTAAGAGCATAAAAATTCAAGTTGGAAAATTGCAAAATTTTCAAAATTTTTGCCAAATTTCCGTTTTTTTCACAAATCAGGGTATTTGAATGAAATTTTACCACTAACATGAAGTACAATGTCATGAGAAAACAATGTCAGAATCACCGGGATCCTTTGAAGCGTTTCGGAGGGACAGTGGTCAGAATTGTTAAAATTTGGCCTGGGCATTGACATGCTAACCACCCTTGAGAGTAAAGGGGTTAAATATAAAGGAACAGGCACTTAAATGTTGAAGTGTTAGATTTCACACTTTGAAACTAACAGAGCATGCAAATTGCCTCCTCTGAGAGGAAGAGGACTAGAACTCTAGCGCCATTTATTGGAAGTAGCAATCCTAAAGTCTGTCGACCCTGAGCCCTGCAATATGACTAGGGATAAAAGCCAAATCAGAATTTCTGTGCCGACACGGTGTTTTGGGGTATTGCACCTTGTCAATTTGCAGATTTAGTTTCCTAGAGGAGCATACAAGTCTCCTCATACTGGCATGCCAGACCTAGCATGTCACTCCATAAGGAGAACACTTGCCCCTATAGAAACTAACAGTAAAATACGTGGCAAATCAGAAACACTCATTTGCTGCTGGGATCACTACAAATTTACACTCCATGCAAATTGGTGACCAAATACTCAAGGGTGTCTGATACATTGTGTTGCAGCAGAAATACCTGGCTACAGCATTCACCTTTTTTACACCAATTGTGTCGCCTGCACTCGAGTTGTAATAAATCTGTGTATAACGTGGGTTAAAGGGTTATTCCAGCTCCAGTTCATGTCTGAGACTGGAATAACATGACCATGCGCTGGACACGGGAGGTGGCAGACATCGCCCAGCATCAATGCTTTAACATTGCATTTAACTACTTGGTATCGTTGTCCGTAAAGTGTAGACTTGATGTCCGTGTGTTTTTGTTTTTTTAATAATCTTCTACTTTTTGTCTTTTAGGTTTCCTATGGAGCCATCGCATTCTGGTCACATAATAAAAATCCATTTACAAAACCTGCATGGTCTGTTGTATTTTTACCCCCAAGTTGCTGGTTGTTGACTTATGAGCGACAAAGGTAGTTTTTATACAGCAGTTTAACCTCTTCCCAGAAAATGTCAGCTGTACATCAAGATTGCAAGTGATTTAATGCAATATAATGTAGAGTTATGTCAGAGAGCTGTCTGTGTACCAGAGTACTAGCAATGCCATGAATGGATCTCTGGGCCAAGTAGTCTTGCGGGACCAATGAGTATTTCAATGTAAAAAAAATTTTATATAAAAAAAATTAGTTTCAAAAACATATTTGGTATCTTCACTTTTCTAAAGGCCCGCACTATAAATCTTATTGTGCACCGAGAAACTGCCAGAGTTGATTCTTTTCAACTTGCCTTCTCAATCTACAGAAAACAAAACTGGTCCTCGTACAGCTTTGTATCCAGAAAAATGTATAATTTGGGTTTAGAGTACAACTAGGCACAGACCTGTTAATCCAGAGTTGTGGGCATGGAGAAGCCACCAGGGACCTGCTTTACGATCTCGCCAACAAGATCGCTGTGTCTGACGGGGATCAGCGACCGGCCCCCCTGCCGGGTATCGCTGATCGTGCTCAATTTGGCCTGGGCCATCTTTTGATCGCTGGTCTTCCGCTGGCCAGCATGCATTGCTGCGTGTGGCAGCGAGAGACCAGCGATCCTGGACGCTGGTTTCTAATGCAAACATCAGGTATCCAGGAGCCGCGGGTTCTTGGATACCGGCTGTTTACCTTGGAAACCAGAGTGTACGCCAGTTTCCAAGGTAAACAGCGGGTATCCAAGAACCCGCGGCTCCTGGATACCCGATGTTCACATTAGAAACCAGCTTGCTCGCTGGTCCTGATAGCTGGAGGGGCTGCCTAACGATGTCCCAGCGATCCCATCCATGTCGGATAGTTGGTGGGATCGCTGGGACATCGTTATGTGTAACGGGGCCTTAAGAGGCTTCTGTTTGTGCAGTATTGACCGGTATAATTCATTTTGATCCGACAAAGTTGCATTCAGACTAAGTTAAAGAAAAAGTGACTTGGACCTACTGGTAATTCGATTTCCAGAAGTGCCTCAGGACAGAACCACGGTAGCTAGTCCATCCTTGCAGGGCTGTGGAGTCGGTAAGCCATACCTCCTACGACTCAATTTCCATGACATCAACTCCACCAAAATGGGCTCCAAACTCCACAGCCCTGCTTCCTTGACCTATGACTGGACAGGATCACACCTCCACCCTCCAGTGTTTTTCATAGTACCACCAAAGGATTTGATGCAAATGGTCCATACGGGCCACTAGAAACTCATATACAAGATAAACCCATTAACATCCCCAACTCGAGCCATGGTGACTTGATGAATAAACTATCTGCAGGAAGATCGATCTTGTTCAAGATAAGCAAAAGTGGAAATAAGGGTGCTGTCCTGAGGAACTTCTGGATATGGAATCACCAGTAGGTCTAATTCCTATTTTCCCTCCGGACAGCACCACAGAGAAATAGTATGAGCGTGGGAAGAACTAGTTTAGATCTAGTAAATGATCTGTAAAACCAGAAGAAAATGAACAACTATGCAAAGATAAGTCACCATAGCAAGTGTCAGATATACACCTGTAATGCCAAATATTCAGCATAAATGTGGTAGACAAATTATACAGCAGAAGGGGAAGAGTGAGACTCCGCTGTTGTACCCCAACATGAATAATGAACCACATTGATTGTTAGATTATGCTTATAACCACTGCAGCCATAGAACAGACCTTCACCCCGAAGCCTGTTTTTCCCATCTCCCATGACTGCACACATGAGAGAGGGGATCCGCCCAGTCAGGACAGGAGCCCTACTGAAGATAAAAGGGCGGTACCTCTCCCTCGCTTCAGTTGGGTTTCCTGTCCTGACAGGGACCCGTGCTGAAGACAGCAGGTCACACTTACCTGCCCCTCTCCCGTGCCGGCGTAGAAGATCAGGCTGGGCTCCTGAGCGCTGGGCGTCGGTATGGAGGAAGCACCGTCCGCGGGTCCTCTGGGGCTCGGCGTCCGAGCGGGCGCAGGAACAGCACGGCGGGGGTCCTGGGGCTCTGCCGTGGCTGCCGCGCCGCCCTCTCCCTCTCTGCCGGTGATTCCCTACTCTGGAGCGTTGAGGGAGCGGCCGCTTCCGGGTCGCGCTCCTCTGACGTCACGCGCAGGGCACGCTGGGGAAGGGGCGTGACGTCGGAGGCGGCGCCGACA
Organism: Dendrobates tinctorius; assembly: GCF_039654945.1. Lineage (NCBI taxonomy): Eukaryota > Metazoa > Chordata > Amphibia > Anura > Dendrobatidae > Dendrobates > Dendrobates tinctorius. The sequence continues at coordinate 919,450 of NW_027361750.1, forward strand.
ATTCAAGATGGCGGCGCCCATGGTGAAGAACGCCGATCGGTGGAGAGAGATCCCGGCGGTATGGCAGGGGGGGGGAGGGGCTGTGGGGGTAACCGGAGGAGGCGGAGAGTGCAGTGGATTCCCCCTTACATAAGGGGGATGACCACAGAAGACGCACTCATGCCCAAGTCTTCAGAATGGAAGTGGGGCAAGAAGAGCAGCGTCAGCAGCAGCAAGACCTCTCGCCAGATGCCAGGCCGAGCCACCAACATACCAGGAGCAGTCGCTCAAGTGGTGGGAGCGGCAGTCATAAGCGCAATCGGCATGACTCTGGGACGTCCAGGAGAAACGTCACGAGTGCATCTGAGGAGCCTCCGAGATCGGTACCCCTGATTGACAGCGGTGGTGAGTGATCTACGTGAATGTCACCCTTATGGTAATGGGGTTCCATTTTCTCTGTTTGATCACTAGGGGGCGAGGAAGGCCAGCAGCAAAACCAAAAATAGAGAATGCGCCCTATGTAAAAACCCGCTGGCAGATCAGTGGCAGAAAGATCTCTGCGCTGACTGTATTAACAGGACTATACAGGAGGAGACCCCTGATTTGGTGACTAGTCTGAAGGAGTTAATACATCAGGAGGTGAAAGGTTCCCTAAAGGCAGCCCTTAAAAAGAAAAGAAACCGTAGAAGGAGCTCCGATTCAGAGGCCTCGCCAAAGCAGAAGGGGCGGGATAGATCTTTGTCCCCCTCCACCTCCTCTTCCTCTACGCAGTCCTCAGAATCCTCCTTGGACAGCGATATAGGCGGCCGTCCATGTTTCCCAACGGAGGACGTAGAAAAACTGGTCAAGGCCATTAGAGCTACAATGGGCCTTAAAGAAGAAAAAACTCCCAAATCATTAGAGGATGTAATGTTTGGAGGACTGGAGGAAAAGCGAAAGCGTACCTTCCCTGTAAATGATAAAATAAAAGCGCTAATTGACAGGGAAAAAGACAGAGCGGTCAGGGGGCTTACCTTCCACATCAAAGAGGAGGTACCCCTTTGACCAGAAGGACTCTGAAACCTGGGAAAAAGTCCCAAAAATTGATGGGGCTGTAGCCAGATCCTCAAAAAAGGAATCCCTACCATTAGAAGATTCTGGCATGTTGAAAGACCCGCTTGATAAGAAAGCAGGTGGGTTTCTGAAGCACATCTGGGAAGCTTCAGCAGGGGGATTGAAGCCAGCAATAGCCGGTACCTGTACCGCTCGTGCCCTCATGGTCTGGCTGCAACAAATAGAGGACCAGATCAAGGATAGAGTTCCTAGAGACGAAATTCTAGCTAATCTAACATTGGTGCACGGAGCAGCGGCTTTCCTGGCCGATTCCTCTGCAGACTCCGCAAGATTGACAGCTAGAGGAGCAAGCCTGTCAAATGCGGCAAGACGAGCCCTGTGGCTTAAAGGGTGTCCCGGAGATTTACCCTTTAAGCACAAGTTATGTTCCATTCCATGCGATGGCCAATTCCTCTTCGGGAAAAAACTAGAAGAGATTTTGGAGCATGCGGGGGATAGGAAGAAAAGCTTTCCCCGATTTCCGGGTGAACCTAAGAAGCAGCCCTTTCGGAGGAGGAGATTTAACAGGGGTCGTCCCCCGGGAGATAGAAAAAGCTGGGACTTTAAAGAAAAAAGAGGATCGGGCTATATGTTTAAAGGGCCCTCCACTTCCTCCAAAAAATCTCCCCAATGACATTGGGCCGGAGGTAGGGGGAAGGCTTTCTCTCTTCCTTTCCGCCTGGGCAAATATTTCCCCCAGTACATGGGTCCTAAATATAATCAAGGACGGCTTAAAAATAAAATTCATCCGTCCGCCCAGGCATACCTTCATAATAACACCCAGAAGGAAAGCCCAAGAGCAACAGCTGGCCCTGGAGACGGAAGTCTTGGGACTAGTGAAAAAAGTCCTACAGGAAGTCCCAGCGCAAGAAGAAGGAAGGGGGTTCTACTCCCCCCTCTTCTTAATACAAAAACCAGACGGCTCTTGGAGAACCATTGTCAACCTGAGGAGACTCAATCAGTGGATAGACAATTGCTCCTTCAAAATGGAGTCAATCAACACGGCCACAAAGATCCTGTTCCAGCATTGCCTCATGGCAGTGATAGACTTAAAAGATGCCTACTATCACATCCCAATCCATCGGGAGTATCAGAGATATTTGAGAGTAGCGCTCTATATCCAGGGGCAGGTGAGACACTACCAATACGCAGCCCTTCCGTTTGGCCTGTCTACAGCCCCCAGGGTATTCACCAAAGTGATGGCCGAAGTAATGTCTTTTCTGTGATCATCCCATACTTAGACGACTTTCTGGTAATAGGGAGGTCGGAATCCCACTGCACACTTCAAGTGAAGGAAGTAATAGCAACTCTAGTAGGACTAGGATGGATAGTAAACATCCCCAAGTCAAGGATAACCCCAGTAAAAGAGCAATCCTTCCTAGGGTTGATATTGGACTCCGAGCAACAACGCTGCCTCCTACCAGAGAGGAAAGTGACCAAGATAAGAGGCCTAGCTCGCACAGCAATACAAAGGCCAAATATGACACTGAGGAACGCAATGTCCCTTTTAGGCTCACTGACATCATGTATACCCGCAGTTACATGGGCGCAGTACCACTTAAGGCAACTACAGTGGGAAGTCCTGTCAGTGCAGAAACAATTAAAAGGGCATTTAGAAGGCAAACTGTCAGTGGCTGTAAGAGATTCCCTGCTCTGGTGGACTGTAGAAAAGAATCTAACAGCTGGTGTCCCGTGGCAAAAACCAGTCGAGGACATCATTACGACAGACGCGAGTGCCACAGGGTGGGGAGCACACCTGAGATCCCATACAATACAGGGGACCTGGTCCTCACTAGAAAGCGATCAGAATTCATATGTAAAAGAACTATGGGCAGTGGAAAAAGCCGTGAAACATTTCCTTCCCTTCAGGGCCGCCACACCCGGGTCATGACGGACACTCAGGCAGTAGTAGCCTACATCAATCATCAGGGGGGAACGAGATCTCGGGGCCTCATGCAAATATCAGATCTACTCTTCCAGCTAGCAGAACAACATCTGTTATCCATCACAGCATTGCACATAAAGGGGGCAAAAAATATACAAGCAGACTTCCTGAGTCGCAGGCATCTAAGACAAGGGGAATGGTCCCTAAACTCCCGAGTCTTCCAACAAATAGTTCAGGCCTGGGACAGACCAGAAATAGACCTGTTCGCTACCGCACACAACCGGAAGGTCAGGAAGTTCTGCTCGCTAAATCCAAGGGAAAACCCCTTCGCAGTAGATGCCCTACAAATACCCTGGAAGTTCATCCTGGCCTATGCATTTCCCCCGATAACAATGATCCCAGTAGTAGTCAGGAAAATCAGGGAGGATCGGGCAAGAATAATTCTTATAGCTCCTTTTTGGCCAAGAAGGCCTTGGTTCTCCCTTCTGAGGCTCATGTCAGTGACAGATCCATGGATACTACCAGAGATTCCAGACCTGCTTTCCCAGGGACCAGTGGTCCACTCTCAGGTGAAGGGCTTCCATCTAGCAGCCTGGAATTTGAGAGGGCACTACTGAGTCGCCAGGGATTCTCTCCAGGGTTAGTCTCCACCCTGTTGAAAAGTAGGAAACCAATAACATCCCAAATCTACGGTAGAAAGTGGAAAAAGTTCCTAGACTTCCTGGGGGAACCTTTAGGGGATGTAGCTCCAGTGGGACCTATCCTAGAGTTCTTACAGTCGGGGCTGCAACTGGGGTTAGCCACTAACACACTCAAAGTTCAAGTCTCAGCTTTGGGGGGCCTATATAACTGCAATTTAGCAGCCAATAGGTGGGTGTCCCGGTTCATTAAGTCCTGTGGCAGGTCAAGGCCGGTCATTATCACAAAGATACCACCCTGGGACCTGAACCTAGTTTTGGAGGCTTTAACCAAAGATCCCTTCGAACCACTACTAGAGCTGTCACCAAAGCTACTTACACTTAAAACGGTCTTACTGGTAGCGTTAACGTCAGCCCGAAGAGTCAGCGACCTACAAGCTCTGTCTATATGTCCTCCTTATACACAGATCTTGGATGACCGAGTGGTTCTAAGACCAGACCCGGCCTATCTCCCCAAGGTAGTCCAAAAGTTTCATAGGACTCAGGAGATCTCCTTGCCGTCGTTCTGTAACAATCCCAGAAACCCGGGGGAGCAAAAGTTCCATACATTAGATGTAAGAAGAGCCATAATACAATATATGTCAATAACTAGTCAGTGGAGGAAAGATCAGTCCCTTTTTGTAGCCTTTCAGGGTAGTAGAAAGGGGCACGGGGTAGCTAAAAGTACCATTGCCAGATGGATCAGGGAGGCCATTGTTATCCTACTCCGCAAGTGGCGCTCCGGTTCCAGAAGGCATCAAGGCTCACTCCACCAGAGCCGTGGCTACCTCCTGGGCAGAGAAGGCTGAGGTATCGATTGAGCAAATTTGTAAAGCCGCTACTTGGTCCTCACCTTCCACCTTTTTTAAACACTACCGACTTGATCTGTCTTCCTCTACTGACCTAACCTTTGGTAGAAGGGTGCTGCAAGCGGTGGTCCCTCCCTAAGGTGTCTTATTCTACAAAAGTCTCTCATGTGTGCCGTCATGGGAGACGGGAAAACACCAAGGTTACTTACCGGTAGCCGTTTTTTCCGGAGCCCATGACGGCACCTGTATATTCCCCCCCCTTTTCACTCCTTTGGTGTGCACTTTAGTTTGGGTGTTTTTTAGTTAGATATAATGTGGTGATAGTTTTACCATGTGTACTAACCCGGGGGGCCTCTCATGCTCTGTAAACCAACTGAAGCGAGGGAGAGGTACCGCCCTTTTATCTTCAGTAGGGTTCCTGTCCTGACTGGGCGGATCCCCTCTCTCATGTGTGCCGTCATGGGCTCCGGGAAAAACCGGCTACCGGTAAGTAACCTTGGTGTTTCACCTTCCAGACAAGGCCAATTTTTACAATTCGGACCATTATCATTTTATGAGGCCATAACTCTGAAACGCTTCAATGGTTCTCGTGAGTTTCTCGTGACAAATTGTGCTTCACGATAGTGGTAAAAGTTATTTGATAAGACTTGTGCTTAATTTGTTGAAAAAAAAAAAATTTGGCAAAAATTTAGAAAAAAAAAAAAAAACCCTTTACTTTTCTTTCAAAATTTTCCTTTAATTTTTTTTTTCAACTTTCACAACCATACAATTTGTTGTGCAGTTTATCCTGAGCATGCTGATACCCCATATGTGGGGGAAATCTGCTGTTTGGGCACACGGCAGGGCTTGGAAGGGAAGGAGCGCTATTTGACTTTTTGAATGTTAAAATTGCTTTCATAATTGGCAGACGCCATGTTGTCTTTGAAGAGTCCCTGATGTTCCTAAATAGTGGAAACTCCCCCACAAGTGACACCATTTTGGAAACTAGACCCCTTTGGGACCTTATCTAGATGTGTATTGAGCACCTTGAACCCACAGGTGCTTCACAGAAGTTTATAATATGAAGCCGTAAAAATAAAAATCACTCTTCCCACAAATCTTTTTTGGCTACGAATTTTGTATTTTCACAAGGGCAAAAGGAGAAAATGGACTCCAAAGCTTGTGCCATTTCTCCTGAGTTCACCAATACTCCATATGTAGTCAAAGTTCAGAAGAGAATTGGTGCCATATTACAGCGCAGATTTTGCTGCACTTGTTTGAAGGTGCCATGTTACATTGGAAGAGCCCCTGAGGTGCCAGAACAGCAGAACCCCCCCCCCCCCCATAAGTGACCCCATCTTACCAAATAAACCTCTCAATGAATTCAAGGGGTGCAGTCATTATATTGACACCACAGGTGTCACAAACTTTTATACCATTGGGCAGTGAAGAAAAAATCATTACATTTTTACCACCAAGATTGTGTTAGCACCAGAATTTAGAAATGCCCCATATGTGGCTGTGCAGTACTACTTATCCATACAGAGACTCGGGAGGGACAGAGCGCTATTTGCCTCTTGGAGCGCAGATTTTCGTGACCCCATTTTGGTAATTATAACCCTTTGGGAATTCCCCCGTGACTATTTTGACTCCATGAATGTTTTCCAGAAACGAGCAGCAGTGGATGTTGCGGAGTGAAAATTTGCAAACTGCTATTGTAGTGCCCATACATTATGCCCAGCTCATACTTCTGTAGACATGTACCTATAAGTTAGGTGAGCTCTCATCACTACAGAAATTCCAAACGTGGGTGCTAAATGTGGTTTAGGCATACTAGGGTTAAGAAGGGGGTGGGGAGATGCTGCATTTGGATTTGGGAGCGGAGACCTTGCTGAATTTCTCTTGAGAGGTGAGGAGCCATTTTGCTTTTCCAGCACCTTTGTGCTACAGACCTGAGTGGGGGCCTTGCGTTTATTGTGGATTGAGTTGAAGCTTTTATTGGGAACATATTACATTTGTGATCAGTGATCTGGCGCTCTACGCTAAGCACTTACATGGGGGTTTCCATCTAAGACTGGGATCACACTACTGTGTGTGATGCGAGAAACTCGCACAAGCCACTTGCATCAACACTTGGCGCTGCCGCTGGCACTCAAGACCGGAGTGTGTGGCTGCATAGAAATGCATGCAGCTCCGGTCCCGAGTGCCAACGGCAGCACTGGGTGTTGATGCGAGAGACTGATGCAAGTTTCTCGCACCACATACAGTAGTGACCTGACGGATTAACCCTCCCCCGATTAATCCATTCACTATGATGAGGCAGCACAGTTACTCTGGACTCCTGTCTGGCCTCTGTTCTGCGGTGTCCTTTTCAGAAGTGCACAAAACTGGCTGACTGCACTTTTATGCAATCCTAAAAAGACAGACACCCATGAATCACAGGTCAGACGGTGTCCACAGTGCCTCCATCTGCTTCATTATAGGGAATCTTCTGCCGCGGGTTCTCTCTGAATCACGTATTTCAGAGATTTTCTCTGAAACCCCAGTGTGTGTTCAGTGCAGAGAGCAGGATAAATGTGCGCCGATCCTTATTGCGATCTTTGAGAGGCAGAATGAAAAAATAAACAGCATGTGAATAATAGGTTTTATTTTTTTTACGCCGTTTTATATCAGGTTTTTGTTTGGCTGCTGTCACACTAAGGCTAGTTTCACACTAGCGTTTCACTGACCTGCGTCGGTCTGCGCACAGCCGCCGCTAAGCTCTGCCCCCTGCCACGTCTCCTGTCAGCTCTGTCTATGGGTGCATGCAGCCTGCGTACCTATCTTTAGCATTGGGTACGAAGGCCGTGCGCAGGTATGCGTTTGCCAGCGCACCAAAATGCAACACTGCATTTGGCGCAGGTAGTTAAATGCCGGGGGGGGGGGGGGTGATAGGTTCCTTTTAATTGACCACCAATGTACTTTTAATATACAGCTGAGCATTTATTATTCTATATACCATAAATACTAGTAGATGAAATATCTGCATTATCCAAGCCTAGAACCAACTCTGCATTGAACGGTCTGCATTAACGCAATGTGAACCTAGCCTTTCCATGTTCACCTAATGCTAAAACTGACCTGCCATTATGATTCTCCAGGTCATTACGAGTTCATAGACACCAAACATGTCTAGGTTTTTTTTTTTTTTATTATTTTAAGTGGTGAAAAAAAAATCCAAAGTTTGTTTTTAAAAAGAATAAAATTAATTGCGTCATTTTCCGATACCTGTAGCGTCTCCATTTTTCGTTATGTCGTTGGGCGGGGGCTTATTTTTTGCGTGCTGAGCTGACATTTTTATTGATACCATTTTGGTGCAGATACGATCTTTTGATTGCCCTTATTGCATTTTAATGCAATGTCGCGGCGACAAAAAAAGTCCTTTTATCGATCAGGTTTATCCTTTTATTGATCGGGTGATTCTGAACACAGCGATACCAAATTTGTATGTTTGATTTTTATTTTGAATGGGGTGAAAGGGGGGGGTGATTTAAACTTTTTTTTTTTTATATATATTTTTTTAAACTTTTTTTTTTTTTTTTTTTTTTTTTTTTTACTTTTGTCATGCTTCACTAGTCTCCATGTGAGACTAGAAGCTGCTCCATGGGAGACTAGAAGCTGCTATAGCCTGATCAGCTCTGCTACATAGAGGTGATGCTCAGATCGCTTATATGTAACAGTATTGCTGACTTGGTATGAGCGCTGACCACTGACAACCATAGAGGTCTGCAGGAGACCTCTGGCTGTCGCTGTCATGCCAACAAACTGGTGACCCACAATCGTGATGGGGGTCACCGGTGTGCGCATTTCTGGCCCGATGGCCGGAAGCGCATGTTAAAGGCCGCTCTTTTTGCACCATTATAGTCTATGGCTACATGTCAAATACAGTATATACGAAATCCGTTTTGTAGGGGGGGGTTTGAACATAAACCCTGACTGGACCAACGAACGTGGGCAAAAACGCTTTGAGACAGGGCCCTAAGCAGTACTGTTGACTGATACCTGTTCTTAAAGGATTTTAGCACTGTCCTTACACTCTGAATTAATAACTATGTAACCTTTCACGTAATTTTTGCCCTCTCTATATAAACCGTTACCTATATAGCAGCAGCTTATATTGGCAGCAATCACAAACTAATCAGAGGGCTTAGATATCATTTTATGTCCCCTTTATGTGAGCTGTGCATATAAAGCTGAGGAAATCGGCAGCACAACTCCCAACATGTCCCCCACACACAAGAAGGATGGCAACTATGGTAATTATCAGAGTTTTGTTGCTCTATTGCTCCCTAGACGAACAGTATAATTTTATATTTATAAGGCACAGGCTGCAGGGTTACAGGTAGGAGGCAAAAGCACTTTAAGGCCAAACTTAAATTCCTATTTTGCAACTGTGTTCTCTAGGAAAGCAATTGTAACATCAGCTTTATTATTAATGAACATTGAGACCTGCTGCACTACGGCCGTTTCACTCCTTGCTGGTGCTCCCATAGAAGCACTAGGAAGGCGTGAAACGGCTGTAGTCCAGCAGGTCTCCGTTCATGAAGCAACTACCCTGACACCTGCATCTCTACTAATACCAATGTAACCAATTTTATGGGCTAAAATCACATCTTGAAAGAAGGATTGGGTGAGTGCTGCTTTTCTTGTTACTTTTTCTGATATACCTGTTCTTTCTGTATGCACCACCCAGAAGAGATCCGTCAAAGCTATTTCTGAGGATTTGGGTTGAAATAACACACAGAGAAAAGTGACTTGGTTCCTGGAATAACCCTTTTTTTTATGAAATATGTAACATCAACTGATCTTCACGGGGCCAGGAATAAAAGAATCCTCACTATCTATAAACAGAGATAGATGGTGAGGCAACACTTAGCTAGTTTAAATGAATTTAAATTTCCTGGTCCAGATTAATGACATCCTAGGGTACTGAAAGAGATAGCAGAGGAAATTGCAGAATCACTCGCCAGAATCTTTGAAAACTCCTGGAGAACAGGAATGGTTCCAAAAATTCGGAGGAGGGCAAATGTAGTACCTATCTTCAAAAAAGGAAAGAGCCAGGAAATTACAGGTCAGTGAGCCTTACTTCTATACCAGAAAAGATCTTTGAACAAATTATTAAACAACCTGTACATAAGTACTTGGATAAGGATACAGTAATTAATCAGTGCCAGCATGGGTTATTGTCTTCTATGATGGAGTCACTGATTGGGTGGATCAGGGAAATGCAGTCGATATACAGTATCTCGACTTCAGCAAAGGATTTGATAAAGTAGCTCATACTATCCTTGTTGAAAAAAATGACCAAGTATGGGAGTGACAAGACTACAGTTAGGTGGGTTTATAACTGTCTCTGTGATAGTACTCAGAGTGGAAATAAATGGGTGCACATCCAATTGGAAGAGTGTTTCAAGTGGGGGTACCAGAAGACTGTACTGGCTCCAGTGGTGTTCAACATTTTTGTAAATGACCTAGAAGAGGGAATGAAGGTAAACTAATCAAATTTGCAGATAATTCAAAGCTCGGAGGGATAGCTAACACTAGAGAAGGAAGTCAGAAGGATCTAGATATGCTTGAACAATGGCCAGCGACTAATAGAATGGTATTTAACAGGGAGAAATGCAAGATTCTACATGTGGGCAAGAAAAATGAAAATTAAATCTACACAATGGTAAAAATAAGACCTAGAAGAACGCCCAGCACTTTAAATGGAAAAGAAGGCGGTAACTTGTATACATAAACCGCCATTATAGTAAGAATTCCACTCCATACATAATTAGAACAAGGAGAAAAATAGGAGTAATGGATTCAAGATCGTATGTAAAAAATTACAAATTGTATTCATCAAATGCACAAACAAATATAGTATAAATAGAAGTTACAAGAAGAAGACAACAAACAGGACGGACTGAGGAGGGGAAAGTGAAATGAACAAGTGCACCAATAATATCAGAATAAGCGATAAGTCATGCCCAGAAGTAATAGTAGCCAGGCCATAGTAGGCACATGAGTTCTAAACAAGGGCAGCTCACCACCATAGCGTGTGGTAATGTCAGCAATGACAGTAAATTAAGCCCATAACAAAAAACAGGCAAGCCATAATAGGCACATTGGTGGTAAATAGGGGCAGCTTACCACAAGGTGCACGAGTGCCCAGGACCAGGAGGCGACCCCCGACGTGCGTTTCGTTGCAAAAAGAAGGCTAAGAGGACACTTGCGCCAGAAATGCTATGTGCCAGAAACGCGTCAGGTGTTTCTAATGTTTTTAATACGGTTTGACATGCCAGAACAAAGTTTTTCCATTTTACATGGGTTGGTATGCCGAATCTATTTTCCCCTTTTGCTTTGCTGTGCTCACCAGTGGAACGAGCAGCCACCCGGTCACTACATGGGACTCAACTTTAAATTATTTCATCTGGATAATGTTTGCAGCTCCGTACCTCTCAATAGGAGACATAATAGCTGTCTAAAAATATCTGAAGGGCTGTCGCAGTGTAGAGGGATCATCCTTATTCTCATTTGCACATGGAAACATGAGAAGCAATGAAATGAAAAACTGAAAGGGAGAAGATTCAGATTAGATATTAGAAAAAAACTTTTTGACAGTGAGGGTGATCAGTGAGTGGAACAGGCTGCCACGAGAGGTGATGAGCTCTCCTTCAATGGAAGTCTTCAAACAGAGGCTGGACAGACATATGTCTGGGATGATTTAGCGAATCCTGCTTTGAGCAGGGTGTTGGACATGATGATCCTGGAGGTCCCTTCCAACTCTACCATTCTAAGATTCAATGAAAGCAGCAGATAGGAGGTACAGAACATTGAACAGCTCCACTATTTAGGCTGATAACTGCCTCGATCCTCTGGGCTGCCCTAACCATACATTGGTATCAGTATTCAGTGTATCGTCCTATAGGTACTGGTAAGAAATACAACCAGAGCATCTTATTTTACAATGAATATGTAATGTAGCATCATTTGCCTCAATGTGTTTTGCCCCCCACCCCCGCACACACACTTTTCAGTGGGCATATCAGGAGGTTGACACTATATTATTTAGGGGTGTGGCCTAGATCCCACATGAGGTGGATGTAGGTTTTGGAGCTCTGGAGAGTATACCTCCCTAATCTGACTTCCACAGCGGCTAAAACAGGCCATTCAACACTAAATCTGTGCACAACACTCTTCTGACACCCAAGAGATCACTTCAGGCCCGGTAAAAATCGACCTCTGATCTTCCGGGGCACCAAAGAGGATTGATGCCTAAATCTGCTGCTAGGCCGCAAAGCCAGGGGCTAAAGTAGCTGGTAGCGACCGACTTAACTTCCAGAGCTGTCAGCCTCATCACAACTCTGACCGTAGCCAGGAATACAGGCCCTCTTGGTCCAGACCACACACCATCAGCATCCCGCAGACACATCAGGACTGCGGACACAGAACGGGACTGACTGGTAAGCAGAGAGGCCCTCTTTTGCCACAAAGCTCTGTAAATTGGGTCGCAGTTGAGACCTTCTGCAAGCTCCATAATTGGGACACAGCTGCGACCTATCTTTTGCGAGGTTCCGTGATCCCCCCCCCCCCCCCCCCTGCGATCTCTTACTGCTGGAGACGCAAGCGTCCCTATCTGGTCTCCACTAGACCCTGACTCCGTTCGCAAGTTCCCTAACGAGACGCAGTGGAACCGAGCGTCTTCAAACAAGACTTTACTAAGCCTTCCTCATCGCAATCCTTTGGTATTGCACTAAAAATCCCCGCGGAGTCTTTACTGCATTACAATTTCTGTGCGACTCCATTTGAGATCGCTAGTGCGATGCCGCAAATCTTTTATATTTCTGTTTCTCCATTTCAACGCAATTTTATTACCACTATGAGCAATTCCACGTCCAAAGGTAAACTCTACTCCATCTCTTCCCAAGTCACAAAATCAACGAAAGATGGAAATTTCCTCCTGGAACAGGCATCAAACTAGTCCACAAGACAATACCTCAAGTCCATTGAGATCCAGGTCTCCTACAAGGGACCTTCCTCTTACTTCAGGTCAAACTAGAAGAACAAATCTGTCTCCTCAATTCAATACCCCTAATTCGGAACATAACATTATTCAGCGGAAACTATGGATACCTTCTACAACAAAAAAAGAACTCCAGGAGCTCGGGCCGAATCTTGCTCAAATCAAGAGGAGATCTCAGACTCCGAAGGAGTGTCAAACAACACATCACCTAATCCAACTCCTGCTAAAACCAAATTTAGACCTGAAAAGTCTGCTCTGGATCCAGGACCTGACCATCCACCATCTCAGCAATCTGCTAGCCCTCAAGACCCCAGCCAAGACATGCTCAGTAAACTGTTTAATTCTATGAACAAAAATTTTGAGCTATTAAGCCAAAAAATGGATAATTAAAAAATATTGTGAGACCATCGACGGGCAACTAGCCAATCCATGAAGAAAGACTGTGCAAACTTTAACAAAAGTTGAAGGAGTCCTCAGTCGACATTCAATACTTATCAGCCGAAGTACAAAAACAGAGTCAAAATGGCCGACCTAGAGGATAGAGGACAGAGGAATAATATTAAGATCCGGGGGATCCCTGAAAACATCCTCCAAGAAAATCTTACAAGTCATATCCAAGAAATTTTCAAGCTAGCCATCCCTGACCTATCCGAATCGGACTTGATAATAGACAGAACACACAGGCTCCCTCGCCCACCAAAAATTTCTCAGGAACTTCCAAGAGACACAATTCTTAGAGTCCATTTCTATCAAACTAAGGAAAGGATCCTAAATTATCTCAAGACCAACAAATCCTTCGCTGACCCATACAAAGATCTCAAAGTTTTCCCGGATCTATCCAAGGAAACTCTGGAACTACGTCGGTCCTTTCATAATATAACTGCAACCCTTCGGGACAAGGACATGCCCTATAAATGGGGTTTTCCCGTCAAATTGCTGGTGAACTATAGAGGGAGAACGATCCCCATCTTCACTCCAGAGGAAGGAGCTGATTTCTTGTATTCAATTAGCAATAGTCATTCCAGGTGTAATAATTGATCTAATCATACACAGCCTGCCTGCTTATTAACCTTTTTTCCACAGGTACTCAGGCCTGTAGTCTCTTATAATGGAGGTTTACCCTCCTATTCCAGTTCACGGAATTACCCCCGATATTATAGAGGTAGTTTCTTTGCTTTGAACTACTTGAACAGTTTTACAGTTTAAATTGTTCCGTTATATATAATTTGAAGCAAAAGTTGAAATAACATTTGATAGTTACAGTCATATGTTAAAGTTTGGGCACCCCTATTAATGTTAACCTTTTTTCTTTATAACAATTTTGGTTTTTGCAACAGCTATTTCAGTTTCATATATCTAATAACTAATGGACTCAGTTATATTTCTGGATTCAATTGAGGTTTATTGTACTAACAGAAAATGTGCAATCTGCATTTTAACAAAATTTGACCAGTGCAAAAGTATGGGCACCTCAACATAAAAGTGACATTAATATTTCGTAGATCCTCCTTTTGCAAAAATAACAGCCTCTAGTCGCTTCCTGCAGCTATTAATGAGTTCCTGGATCCTGGATGAAGGTATTTGTGACCATTCCTGTTTACAAAACAATTCCAGTTCAGTTAAGTTTGATGGTCGCCGAGCATGGACAGCCCGCTTCAAATCATCCCACAGATGTTCAATGATATTCAGGTCTGGGGACTGGGATGGCCATTCCAGAACATTGTAATTGTTCCTCTGCATGAATGCCTGAGTAGATTTGGAGTGGTGTTTTGGATCATTGTCTTGCTGAAATATCCATCCCCTGCGTAACTTCAACTTCGTCACTGATTCTTGCACATTATTGTCAAGAATCTGCTAATACTGAGTTGAATCCATGCGGCCCTCAACTTTAACAAGATTCCCGGTGCCGGCATTAGCCACACAGCCCCAAAGCATGATGGAACCGCCACCAAATTTTACTGTGGGTAGCAAGTGTTTTTCTTGGAATGCTGTGTTTTTTAGCCTCCATGCATAACGCCTTTTTGTACGACCAAACAACTCAATCTTTGTTTCATCCGTCCACAGGACCTTCTTCCAAAATGTAACTGGCTTGTCCAAATGTACTTTTGCATACTCAGGCGACTGTTTGTGGCGTGCTTGCAGAAACGGCTTCTTTCGCATCACTCTCCCATACAGCTTCTCCTTGTGCAAAGTGCGCTGTATTGTTGACCGATGCACAGTGACACCATCTGCAGCAAGATGATGCTGCAGGTCTTTGGAGGTGGTCTGTGGATTGTCCTTGACTGTTCTCACCATTCTTCTCTGCCTTTCTGATATTTTTCTTGGCCTGCCACTTCTGGGCTTAACAAGAACTGTACCTGTGTTCTTCCTTTTCCTTACTATGTTCCTCACAGTGGAAACTGACAGGTTAAATCTCTGAGACAACTTTTTGTATCCTTCCCCTGAAAAGCTATGTTGAATAATCTTTGTTTTCAGATCATTTGAGAGTTGTTTTGAGGAGCCCATGATGCCACTCTTCATAGGAGAATCAAATAGGAGAACTACTTGCAAGTGGCCACCTTAAATACCTTTTCTCATGATTTGATACACCTGGCTATGAAGTTCAAAGCTCAATGAGGTTACAAAACCAATTTAGTGCTTCAGGAAGTCATTAAAAAGTAGTTAGGAGTGTTCAAATCAAGAAAATGATAAGGGTGCCCATATTTTTGCACCGGTCAAATTTTGTTTAAATGCAGATTGCACATTTTCTGTTAGTAAAATTAACCTCATTTGAATCCAGAAATATAATTGAGTCCATCAGTTATTAGATGTATAAAACTGAAATCGCTGTTGCAAAAACCTAAATTGTTTATAAAGAAAAAAGGTTAACATTAATAGGGGTGCCCAAACTTCAACATATGACTGTATTTCTTTTCATTAATTGTTCTAGTTGCTTTGTTAGCTTCCAACCTAAACCATTTACCAGCTCCCTCCTCATATCAGTGGTCTGTCTCTGTCGTTCCTCAGATATAAGTCTTAAATTCTTATCTTACAATGTTAGAGGCTTAAACACCCTAAGAAAAGACACACTTTTTGGAGAGAGTTGATAAATGCACGTGTTGACATTGCATGTGTTCAAGAGACGAAGTTCCTCAGAGACAACCACCCATACTTTCAACACAGCAAGTATCCTCATATTTATGAGTCTTGCAACTCTAGCAAGAAAGCAGGGGTTATAACGCTGATTAATGGATCTATCCCCTACGAGGAACATGGTGACGAGGAGGGTAGGTTCCACATATTAGTTTGCAAACTGAATAATCGGGTCTGCACACTTGTCAATTTGTACACACCCAATCGAGGCCAACTTAAGTTTCTCAATAAGTTGATGAAAAATATCATCTGTGAGGAGAGGAGATCTGTTTCTCCTGGGCGATTTTATCCTCACCCCAGACAGCACGATAGACTCATCCTCACTATCTAGACCCATTACTGATAACCTAAACACTTGGCTTAATAAAAATGAGCTGTTCGACACTTATAGATGCCTAAATTCTTCTTCAGTAGAATTTTCACATTTCTCTGATACCCACCAATCCGCATCGCGAATTGACCTCATCGTTTCTGATGGTTTTTCTCTTACCAGATTTGATGTCTCTATTGGCCACAGAGCAATGTCCGACCATGCACCATTATTGGAAAAATTTTTCTAGGTCCTCTGCTAAGAAATGCCAAACTTTGGAGATGTAACGCCAACATTGTCAATAACCCCATACATAAAGTTACCTTACAAAACGCTATCAACAACTATTTTAATGAGAACAAGCCAGAAGACACCAGTCCGCTAACAAATTGGTGTGCTCACAAGGCGGTGGTAAGGGGTATCCTAATAGAGATTTCCTCTAAGAACAAAAAGGAAAATAACCTAAAAATTTCCAATATCCAAAAATCAATTCGGAAAATAGAGAATGTTATAATTGGTTTGCCCTCGCCATCACCACAACATCAATCAGACCTATCAAAACTCAGAATTGACCTTAGGAATCTAATTCAGGCCCTCTATGAAGCCGCAGTGAGATCATCCAAATTCAATTACTATACCTCTCTAAACAAGCCCAAAAATACATGGCTAACAAAATTAAAAATAGTAGAATTCAAAGTAAAATAAACAATCAAATCTCTTGTAGGAAACTCCAAAATTTCCCATCCTCAAGAGATTTCAAATGAATTCGCCAAATTTTATGCCAATCTCTACAACTTAAATACCAACCCCACATCTTCGCTTCAGAATACAGCAGAAATTGCCAATTATCTCTCATCTATTAACCTCCCCCTTCTTTCTGAAAATGACCTTTCGTTCTTATCCGCCCCAATAGACAAATCAGAAATTGAGGAAGCCATCGACAAACTCGACCTCCACAAATCCCCAGGCCCCGACGGGTTCACCAATGCGTATTGTAAAGCTTTCAACACTATCCTTTCACCTCACCTCACCTTGGCCTTTAACCATGCTTCCAATACAGGTCAATTTCCCTCTGAGATGTTGGAAGCTTCCATCTCAATTCTACCTAAAAACAAAGTAGATCCAGAGGCTATTGAGAATTTTAGACCCATATCCCTCCTTAACACTGTTGTTAAATTATATTTTAAAATTCTAGCGAACAGGCTTAGCTCCATTCTCCCTAGGCTTATTCACAATGATCAGTCGGGCTTTATCAAAGGAAGGCAACCAGCAGATGTCACAAGGAGACTGATAAACTCCATAAAATGGAGAATGCTACCAAACACCCTATCACTTTATTATCGCTCGACACAGAAAAGGCGTTCGATAGATTAAGCTGGCCTTTCCTTTGAGAAACCCTAACTAAATTTGGATTCAATGATTCACTAGTAACCTCCATAATGGCTCTTTACTCATCCCCCAAAGCCAGAGTAGTTTGTAATAACCATGTATCTGACACATTCCTCATAAAAAACGGTACTAGGCAAGGTTGCCCCCTTTCTCCTCTCCTTTTCAATCTTGCCATGGAGCCCCTAGCAGAACGAATTAGAAACCATCCTTCTATCAAAGGTATAGACACGCAAAACCACCAATACAAAATTAGCCTCTGCCGACGACTTATTCCATACCCTTACGGACCCCTGCTTTTCCTTCCCTGAAACTATCCTTGAAATTGACCATTTCTCTGCCATATCTAACTTTAAAATTAACCACCAAAAATCATATATTCTCCCGATTAATGTTAATGAAAAATCAGTCTCTTATATCAAAACAGTTACTTCTCTTAATTGGACCAATAAAACTCTTCCCTACCTAGGTATACTCGGCTCCAAAAACCTCACACAGATGGTCAAATCCAATCTTAATAAAATGACTGAAATCATTAATAAAGATAATGCCACCTACAAAACTAAATACTTAACCTGGTGGGGGAAGGTCTTGACAATGAAAATGTTCACTATTCCTAAACTTCTTCACATACTTAGATGTCTTCCTCTCCCAATATTCTCTATCCACATTACCCGCATGCAATCACAGATAAATTCCTTCATATGGGGCCATAAGAAGCCAAGAGATGCAACACAAATGTTATATAAAAAGAAAATACACGGAGGCATTTGCATACCAAATATCACAGCTTTTAATCAGAGTGCTCACTGGCTAAATGATTCTCACAGCCCAGCCTGGCTTGATTTAGAAACTACTCTGAATAACAATGTACACCCCAAAGCCATACTTATCAAAGCTATTACCAATAACCTCCCCAACATGATTGCTCACCCAATCTTCCAGGCCATTGCTACGGCCTGGAATAAGTTCTCAAAAACAAGACTAAAAATTCAGCAAATTGAAATTTAAAAAAAACTCCCCCTTCATAGCAAATCTCGTCAACCGTACTCTGTCTCCTATCTGGGCAAATTCCAATATTTTCAAACTAAGAGACATCTTCCACGAAAACAAATTCTCAAGTTTTCTTTTTCTCAAGAGAAAATATAATATTTCCTCATATTCTTTCCTAGAGTACCAAATCCTCAGACACCATACAATCCTTTCTGGACCTAAAATTCAATTTCTTTGAAGCATCTATAAAGTTATTGAATAATCATGAGCACCAGATCTTTTGGAGCCATAGCTTCATATATGATGATTTTAAAAACGACACATTATTACTTAAAAATCCCTCAATGTTGAGTTGGGAGAAGGATCTCAACTCTTCATTTTCTGCTGAAAGTTGGGAGGACGCTCTTTCTTCAGCTTACCAATCTGTAATGTCCATCCCACTACAGGAGACCCACTATAAAACTATCTCCAGATGGTATTACACTCCCAACAGACTGTCTCACATAGGTTCCTCAAACTCCCCACTTTGTTGGAGAGGATTCCGCCAAAAAGGGGATATTCTGCATGTCTTTTGGGGATGCCCAATGACAAAATTGTTATGGTCTCAAATCTCTTCATCTATAATCAACAAAATAATTGGAAAGCCTTTCAACCTTACTCCCTGCATTGCCCTGCTTTCATTAAATTTGGATGAAATAGATCATTCACTGAGACCTATTTTCAATCCTATATGTCTCATCACGAAGAACACCATAGCATACCATTGGAAATCCAATTTTTTGCCTAGTTCTAATGACATAATTAAACTGATCAATCAACATAGATCACATGAGCTACAATTCGCTCTTCATAACGATCACTTCAGCAAATTCTTCAAGAAATGTTCTGTATGGGACCATGTCTTCCCTCCCCCGTTAGTATGAGTTTGGTAGGATTTTTATTTAACAAAGTGGTCCCTCAACTTGATTTGTGACATACCGTTAATTGTACTTTTATCCATTACTTCGATCGCTATGTTTGCGCTTGCACTTGATTTTTTTATGATCTAACGTCTGTTGCGTCAATTAATGACTCAATGTTATTGTCTTGTTTTGAAAAAGAATAAAACTTTGGAAAAGACACTATATTATTTAGCACCAGAACTTATATGCTAACTCTCCTTGCCAAGATCATAATAATATGAAATCCAAAATCATTACTCCTTAAGGCCACTTCATACGCCCGTTTCTGACATGCGCCTTAGGCTGAAGTCATACTGCCATAATTCTCCTGCGATAATCGCATCGCACTGCACGGACTGGCCGGCACCTCTCCTGACCTGAGCATGACAGCATAATGGATTACTATGCAGCTGTCAAGCTCAGGTCAGAAGAGGTGCCGGCGAGGGCAAGTTTTACGATGCGATTCTCACAAGAGAATTATGGCAGTATGACTCCAGCCTTGCATGTACAGCAGATATCGTGAAGGGGTTAACAGGGCAGAAACATTCTTATTGGGCAAACCCTTAATTTTTTTTTCTTGCTTTAAAATAACTTATGTTAGAACTGCTTCATAAATGTATATTTTGTATTTGTACCTGATTATAGACAGGCTTGTAGGTCATTTTTCATTTACAACCTTTTACAATCTCTAATATTCGGTGAGTACGCGACAGAATTCCTATGGTTTATTTAATTGCTTAGACAATTCCTTCCTGGATTTTCACACAGGATCCTTGTCCCTGTCTGCCGCTTCTTCACTTTCACGAATTTCTTTTACCCTCATCTTTAGGATGCTAGTGAATATTGCTTTTCTTAAGTTTCAGAACTACTTCATAAATATATACTTTTTATTCTCATTATTTTTGTAGTGTTTCCAGGTTATGCAAATCCACTGAATGGAGCGTTAATAGAAGATAATCAGAGACTTTCAGCAATTTGCTCCTTCAAGATTTAGACGATTCGTAAAGAAAATCGGAGAAAACGTAAATCGGGAGAATAAGAATGATTAGGAAACAGCGGTGTGCTTCTGTCTGTATTTTTGGGATTATTCAGAATTGGACTATACTCCCTACCTGCAGATCGCTGTGATATCTAACAATATACAGGAACTTGTAGAAAATTGCAAATGAATGTTTTATTTACAGGTGCAATCCACCGTTCATAATGTTTGGCTGTGATATATAGATCTGTTACTGCTTTCACTGGTTTAAAGTTCACTTGAAAATTAATAAACTAAAAAATTTTTAATGAAAACCAACAATCTGCTGTTTTTGCATAGCATGTATTTTAGTAATATAATCATGGCATGCTGCTGGACATGTGACTTGGCAAACACTAATTAGATACGCAAAATACCTAAGGACTGACTCAGGGATGTGCTGCCATTTTTACAACTAGTTTCTATCCCCAAACCGATCAGTAATATTTAGTACTAGATATGGGCCGGGCAGTGACGTCACGATGGGGGCAGCTTTGTGGCGCTGGGGGTGGCGGCCCACCCGCTTCCATGCAGTCACAACCAGCTGGAAAGACAGTATTTTGCGGTCTGTGCAGGAGATGGTGTGCGGCGCCACCAGAGGATGGCCGCACCCAATCTCCAGCACAGGCCTCAAGCCGTGGTCTTTCCTGCCGGCTGTGACTGCACAGAGGTGGGTGGGCAGGCAGCGGCGGGATCCGGCGTGTGTAGTCAGGTAGTGGGTCCTGGCTGGGGTCCGGAGGCAGCATCTCTCTCATTTCACCCTCATTATACCCCTTTTATTACACCCACCTCGTTACACCCCATTCACAGCCTCATGATTGCAGCGGCGGCCTGGATCCGAGCGCCATCGGGATCGCAGCAGCGGTCGGGATCGCAGCAGCAGCCTGGATCCGAGCGGTAACTGGGATCCCAGGGGTGGTTGGGATCGCAGCGGTGGCCTGGATCCGAGCGGCAGCTGGGATCCCAGCAGCGGTCAGGATCGCAGCTGCGTCCTGGATCCGAGCACCATCGGGATCGCAGTTGTCCTTGATCCGGGCGGCATCACTTGGGTGTACCAAAATGGCGGTCGGCGTTGTGGGATTTGGGGACATCCAGACGGAAGTGGATGACGGACAATTTAAGACAAATGTGTGTGTGTGTGTGTGTATATATATATATATATATATATATATATATATCTATATATCTCTATCTCTATAGATGTGATAGTTGCAGTAATACATATGACCAGCAGATGTCAGACAAGCCTCACACAATTACACATGGTGTATTCTGAGTGCGCTACTGCAAAGGTGGGAGTAAGTGATCACAGGATCGGAGGTCTACCCTTACTATATAATAGGGGTAAAATCTGACAGCTAGCGTAAAAGATCACTGTAGATATTAGACTGCAATAATAAATGTACCTAAAAACTGGTAGTTACTTAAAGGGGTTGAACTAAGTTGGGAAATTATTCCCTAACAATAAGTTAGGAGATACCTTTCTGATTGTGGGGCATCCAATCACTTGGTCCCCAATCCAGTTTTTCAAAAAAATGTATATTTTTATGTGTCTCAATTTTGTAAGAACCATATAGTTTAAATATTTTTCGTTGACGGAAGCTGAGTGATCAATTTAGGTCACGGGACTTTTTTTTTTTTTTTTTTTTATAGCTTTTTATCCAATTTTTAAGTGATGCAAGAATAAAACTGCAGTATTGTATTTTTTTTTCTTGTTTTTACTGGACGGGATAAATAGCAGGATCGCCTTATAGTGTGGGTCATTATTTACACGACGATACCAGATTTGTTATGTATTTTTTTTATATTAATGCTTTATTACTTTTAACATTAGACAAAAGTAGTATGTACAGTAGTCAGGAGGATCACAATATTTTGTTAAGTAATCAAAAAATCTTTATTCACAAAACAGATAAAGACATACATGATAAAAACATTTAAAAAGGCATATATAGCCATGGGTGTATCCACATAAGGAAGAAACACTCCTCCAAAGTGTGCGTTGAAGGTAAGCCAAAAAATAGTAAATGAATATAAGGAACCAGAAAAAAGATGACAATGGATCAATCCAATAATCCAATAAAGGAAATGCCGTGTGAAGATCCCAAGTATAAATAAATAACAAACAAAAAATTATCAAAATATGACCTTGATCAAACCTTAATAGTAGTACACAAGTAGATCTATTAAATCCAAATGCACTAGAAGAATCCAGGGTAAAATGTAAAAAAATGACTAACACACAATAAGGGCACTTTCACACACCCTAATATTTCTAGTACTGGAAAAACCAGTACTGGAGATAACCATGTGTTTCATATGTGTGGCAACCGTGTGCCACATGAGTATCGCACGTACCGGCGCCTGAGAAAAGCCGTTACAGTTCACGCTGTTCTCAAGTGACGCATGTTGAAGACAGCTCACATCATTGTCCCCTGCTCTGCCTGTGCTGCGATCAGCGAGAGCAGGGGACAATGTTGAGAGTTGTATTCAAGTTTAATTTTAAGAATAATATCACATTATACTCACCTTAACAAATAATTCCCAGAAGCCATTGTCCCCTGTAAACAAACAAAAATTAAAAACACCAATAGATCGCACGTGTCCGATGTTGAAAGAATCCAGATTTTCCCACTCCGTAATCCATCTGTGCCACATTTTCTCATCATCATGAGCGGTGGCCTGAGGCGACTGCTCACACTGAAGAGCAGGGGACAAAACTCCCGGAGGAAGATTCCCTATAATGAGGCAGATGGAGGCACTGGCCGCCTGTAATCCTGTGGTGTCCGTCTTTTTAGGCGTGCATAAAAGCTTTATCCCCACAGTTTTGTGCACCTCTGAAAAGAAGGAAACCGGCGAACAGAGGCCAAAACGTAGTCCAGAGTAACTCTTCTGCCTCATTATAGTGAATGGATCCCTCGGGAGGTTTCATCTGAATCACGTCACTCTGAGATTTAGATGTAAAGCCTGATGTAAGTGCTCAGCGTAGAACGCTGGATAACTGTGATCCTAAATGTTATATAAAATGTTCCCAATAAAAGCTTCAACTCAATCCACAAAAAAAAAAAAGCAAGTCCCCACTCAGATCTGTCATCTAGCCATGGAAAAATAGGGGGCTTCCTCATTACTAGTAGTACAAAGGCTCTGTAAACGTGCTATGGCTCCTTGCCTCCCAAAAGAAATTCAGCAAATGCCCCCCTCCCTTCTGAGCCCCACAGTGTACCTAAACTACATTTATAGCATCCACATGTTTGGCATTTCTGTAGTGATGAGAGCCCGCCTAATTTGCAGGTGTGTGTCTCCAGAAGCCTGAGCTTTGCACTATAATGTATCGGTCACTACAATGTACTGTTGATTACAACATACTGGTGACTACAATAGCAGTTTGCAATCTTCACTTAACATCCACTGCTGCTTGTATCTGGAAAACACCCATTTCAGTCAAAATCGACACTTCACTTGATTGGGGATTGTGGTCTTCTAGCACTTAGGCTATGTGCACACGTAGCGGAACTCTCGCGGAAATTACCGCGAGAAGTCTGGATTCCATTCTGCGGGAAAATTGCATTTAAATTCCCGTGATTTTCCCGCGGAAAAACAAGCGTTTTGCAAGCGTAATTAGCTTGCAGAATGCTAGCGTTTTCCAAGCGATCTGTAGCAAAAAACGTATGTGTTTTTCGTGTGCTGCGTTTTTTTTCCAGTGTGCGTCCTTACTTTCCAGATGCTACATGTTGCATTTTTTGGTCCACCCAACCGCTTAAAAAAACGCATGTGCACGTTTTGCGCAAAAAATTACCATTATGGCCTATGGGTGCGCATGTATGCTTTTTTTTGCGCATGCATTTTTTTGGTGTCCATTGGTTAGACTAGTTATAAAAATCCCCACCTAAAAAAACTTCATGTCTATATAAAAGGAGGTGTCTGCCAGCACTGTACCATAACTATAGAGACAGCCTGGAGAGCAGAAAGACTGCAAAAGAAGACTCCATTTTCAATTCCAGCTTCAGCGGCAAGAATGTGAGTATTATTACATCTAAAAAATGTATGCCTGTCCTTTTAAATTGTATATGTACTAATGCTTTGCATTATTTCAGTATGTCTTCGGAATCGGAATATTCACCATCCCGGTAGGAACTGGCGCAAGCAGACCGTGAGGTGATTATTTTCGTGCGTTTGGCAAGTATATCTGCTGCTTCTCAAAATCTCTAACGTTTGTTGCTTTTTTTCAGACATCGTCATCTTCAGCGGACGCGACTAGTGAGGGCGAACGGCATGAGCAGCCAAGCCAAGTCCCGGTGGTGATACGGAATGTAAGTATCAAATGATTTGTAATGTTCTTTATTTTTTATCTTCTATATTTCCTCTTTTCTGGATCTTTTTTGTAACTTTTTATTCACATAAAATTCGAATATTCTAATGAATGTGTTTTGTCTAGGTTCCACAACGGGATGAAGATGTCTACCTGGATAATGAGCACCTTATCCGCCTGGTCCAGGAGCGTGCCCTGTTGTGGGACAGCCGTGACCGGCTGTACAAGGACAATGTGGTGAACCGGCGGCTATGGAATGAGGTGGCCTCAGCGTTAATGGATGGCTGGGACAGCGCCACTGCATCCTCCGAAAAGGCGTTTAGTAAGTATTTCCCTGCTCTGTTATGCCGCAGTGACTATTGTCCTTGATGGCACTGTTGGGTTTCGTGCTAGAATCATAGAATCATAGAATCATAGAATCGTAGAGTTGGAAGGGACCTCCTGGGCCATCTGGTCCAACCCCCTGCTCAAAGCAGGATTCGCTAAATCATCCCAGTCAGATGTCTGTCCAGCCTCTGTTTGAAGACTTCCATTGAAGGAGAACTCACCACTTCTCGTGGCAGCCTGTTCCACTCATTGATCACTCTAACTGTTAAAAAAAAATTTCTAATATCTAATCTGTGTCTCCTCCCATTCAGTTTCATCCCATTGCTTCTAGTCTTTCCTTGTGCAAATGAGAATAAAGTTGATCCTTCTACAATGTGACAGCCCTTTAGATATTTGTAGACAGCTATTAAGTCTCCTCTCAGTCTTCTCTTTTGCAAACTAAACATTCCCAAATCCTGCAACCTTTCCTCATAAGACAGGGTTTGCAGACCGGTCACCATTCTGGTCGCTCTTTTCTGAACTTGCTCCAGTTTGTTGATGTCTTTTTTAAAATGTGGTGCCCAAAACTGGACATAATATTCCAGATGAGGTCTGACCAAAGAGGAGTAGAGGGAAATAATGACTTCACGTGATCTAGACTGTATGCTTCTGTTAATACATCCTAGAATTGCATTTGCCTTTTTTGCTGCTGCATCACACTGTTGACTCATATTCAGTCTGTGATCTATTAGTATACCCAAGTCTTTTTCACATGTGCTGTCACTTAGCCCTATTCCTCCCATTCTATATATGCTTTTTCCATTTTTATTGCCCAGATGTAGTACTTTGCATTTCTCCCCGTTAAAAACCATTCTGTTAGTTGCTGCCCACTTCTCCAGTTTATTTAAATCTTTTTGAATCCTCTCTCTCTCTTCTCTAGTATTAGCTATCCCTCCTAGCTTTGTGTCATCAGCAAATTTAATCAGTTTACCCTCAATTCCTTCATCTAAATCGTTGATAAAGATGTTGAACAATACAGGGTCCAGGACAGAGCCCTGTGGTACCCCACTTGAGACATTCTTCCAACTGGATGTGCAGCCATTTACGACCACTCTTTGGGTCCGATCACTAAGCCAGTTATGAATCCACCTAACAGTTGCCTTGTCCATTCCATACTTAGTCATTTTTTCAATAAGGATTGTATGAGAGACTTTGTCAAATGCTTTGCTGAAGTCAAGATATACTATATCTACAGCATTTCCTTGATCCACCCAATCAGTGATACCGTCATAGAAGGAAATTAAGTTAGTCTGACATGACTTATTAGTTACAAACCCATGCTGACTCTGTTTAATCACTTCATTCTTATCCAGGTATTGACACACATGTTGTTTAATAATTTGTTCAAAGATCTTTCCTGGTATAGAAGTCAGACTCACCGGCCTATAGTTACCTGGGTCCACCTTCTTCCCCTTTTTGAAGATAGGAACAACATTTGCTCTTCTCCAGTCTTCTGGCACTTCTCCTGTTCTCCAAGAATTTTCAAAGATTATAGAGAGGGGTTCAAAAATTTCTTCTGCTATCTCCTTCAGTACTCTGGGGTGTAATTCATCTGGACCTGGAGACTTGAATTCATTTAGGTTAGCTAAATATTCTAGCACGAAACCCAACAGTATCATCTGGCTCAACAGTGACTGCTTTGGGTATTGTATTGCTGTCTTGTGCTGCAGTGACTATTGTCCTTGATGGCACTGTTGGGTTTCGTGCTAGATATATTCTAGCAGGAAACCCAACAGTGTCATCTGGCTCAACAGTGACTGCTTTGGGTGTCTTGTATTACTGTCTTGTGCCACAGTGACTATTGTCCTTGATGGCACTGTTGGGTTTCGTGCTAGATATATTCTAGCAGGAAACCCAACAGTGTCATCTGGCTCAACAGTGACTGCATGGGTTTTGTATTGCTGTCTTGTGCCGCATTGACTCTTGTTCGTGATGGCACTGTTGGGTTTAGTGATGGCATATGTCGTGCATCAAACACAATTGTTAAATGTTGTTTGTTTGTTTTTCCAACAGTGGACAAAGTCCGAACATGTTGGCGCTCGATCAAGGACCGCTTCAACAGTGATGTTCGTGCTGAGGGCCAGGTTCGCAGTGGTTCAGCGTCAAGGACAAGAACAAGATATCGGTACTATCAAGCTTTGCAGTTCCTAAGACCGGTCCTTGCCACCAGATCATAAGTATTATAATTTTTTGGTTTTTATTTTTATTAATCTGTGTTTTTCTAATCCACAGCTGATGCTTCTTGTAAAGGCATGATAGTAATGATTTTCCTTTCTTCCACAGCACCTGGAGCAGCACCCTGCAACCTGGCCCTGGAGCGGTCCTTCATCGGACGTCCTCTGACCCGTCCCAGCCATCCGACAGCCAGGAAGCACCTTGCAGTTCAGCCACACAGACAGCTGGTGACCAGGAAGCTGGTCCATCAGGTGTTCCCCTATCCCAGGTCTCTGCCAATGGTTATGCGGGCACTACCTGCCAGCGGCAGAGGGCCTTGGACAGGAATGTCTTGCCGGAGTTTATGCACTTGAGCGAAGCCTTTAATGCCAGCCTCAAGTCGCTGTCAGACAGAGTGGAAAGCGGTTTTTCACCCATGGAACGTGGTTTTAACCACATGGAACACCGCTTCCATTCTGTCGAACAGCACCTTGACCGTCTGGAGGCCGACCTCAACAGACCAGCGCACCATTTTTTTAGTAAGATTGAAAAGGGCATGGCGGAACACCTTAGTCCTGAGCAACAGCTGAGTGTGCTGCAGGCCTGCAGCAATGCTTTCTTGCAGGCTATGCAGCATAATCGGTAAGGGCAGCAGTCAGTGGGGTCATTTCTAACTGTGCCACCATTGACTCGCTTCACCTCACTACTGACTTGTGCTGCACGGACACCTCTATTCAAAGCCAGGACACCCACCATTACACCACCACAAGTCTGAGTGCTGCTAGTCACTTCACCGACACCACCATGGCAAGCGCTGCTCCTGTCTGGAGCACCACCGCCACCCCCATGCATGCTTGGAGCACAGCCACAGTAACCACTCCTCAAACGTGGAACAGCCCTGCCGCAAACACTACAACATGTAGTAGCCCTGCCACCACCACTCCGCAAACCTGGACCATCACTGCCACCACCAGTCCTCCTGCAAGGATGAGCACTGCCACCGCCACCACAGAGCAACAGCCACAGCAGCAGCATGCACAGCAGCAGCCACAGCAGCAGACGGGGGACCCACATTCCTTATTTGCCTAAAGTTCCAGGTGGCGCCAACAATCAACAATTTTTTTGGTTAAAAATAAATTTAAATTTCTGGTTCACCATAACAAAGTTTGATCAATGCTTTTGGCGCTGCCTACACACACTGCGCCGTACACACAATGCGCCTTAAACTTTGCAAGGTGTCAAAGTGTTTTGAGGATTGGCTGTTTTTACCATCCTCATTTCTCTTATTGTGATACTAGGCAAGGGGGATTATTGATATACCTTGTAATTAACAACATACTCTTATTACGTGTGTGTTGAATCCACTGATGGGTAAAGTACACGTCATATGTTAAATACCAAGGCCTAGTATACTAACTAGAGTTTACCGACTAGGATCTGGTTTCATGAAACACAAACTGGTGAAATTCGGGCAAAAAAAAGTCGAGTTTCGTTCGAAACCCTACCACAATGTTAGTTAATGGGAAATAAAAGTCGTCATTGAGCAGATTACATTCATCCACTCAATGCAGACTTTTATTCCCCATTGACTTGCATTGGGGTCGGGTTTTGAACGAAACTCCGACTTTTTTTTCCACTAGTTGGGCAAGTTTCATTTGAAACGAATTTGGTTTCATGAAACCCGATCCTACCAAAGTCGCTTAACTCTAATCATAACTATTTATCAATCATGGCCAGGTTAATATACATATCATATTTAACCTGCAGCGTCGCTTACGTACCAATATATTTCACGCAGACTAGCAATGCTGCAGTTTAATTCATATGTGTATTTACCTGCACAGGTGTGAGAACATCATGAATTCACAGGTATACATGGGAAGTTTTTTATTTTATTGGAGTATAAAAAACATAGTGCACTCGGTACAGGTATCAAAACAGGTTTTTTAACATACACACACAAAAACATTTTTACACCATTTAATCTTGCCAGTGCACCCGTCCTACATCAAAGATAAAGTAGGCCGCAAATTGGTCCCTCATTTGGCCAACTTCAACAGATGACCTGAGAGGGTGCTGAGTGAATTCAGGCAATGGGTTAGGAGCAGCATCATCGAGTTCAAAGGTCAGGTGCTCTTTAGCCATCACAAAATTATGTAGAACCACACATGCCTTCACCACCTCATCCACTGTTTCAAGTTTAAGATTAATGGATGTGCCGAGAATTCGCCATCTGAAGACAAGAATCCCAAAAGCACACTCTACAGTTCTTCTGGACCTGGTCAGCCTGTAATTAAAGATTTTTTTTGGTGTGGTCCAAGTCACGGCTGGAGTAGGGTTTCAGTAGGTTTGCGCACATTTGAAAAGCCTCATCCCCAACCATTGCAAAGGGCAGTGGCGGAGCTTCGGTGTGGGGAAGAGGCCGTGGCATAGGGAAATTAAATTGGTTGCCATACAACCTCCGGCCCATGTCTGAGTTTTTAAAAGCCTGGGAGTCATTACCACGGCCAAATGCTCCAATGTCCACTGCTACAAACATACATCCGGCATCCGCAATGGCCATGAGTACTGTTGAAAAGTACTTTTTGTAATTATAGTACTCAGATCCAGTTCTTTTGGGTTTGATGATCCGAATGTGTTTACCATCAACAGCTCCCAAACAGTTGTGGAAATTGCAGACTGTCCAGAATTTGTCAGCAATTTCCATCCACTTTTCAGCGGTGGGCAGGGGCATAAATTCGGGACAAAGAACGTTCCAAAGAGCCCGGCAGGTGTCCGCAACAATTCCAGACAAGGTAGAGATTCCAATACGGTAGTGAAGATAGGGTCTCTCCAGTCGCCAGGAATCTGCGAAACAGAGAAAGAAGTAAAATTAATAATTCTGTATTTTTTTTGGGTGAGGACAAACAATGTGCAAAAAAACGCAAACGCATACAAACGCTGCACTTTTTTCCTGCATGCGCATAAAAATGCTTGAAAAAAACGCAGCATTTGTGCTTTTTCCATGCGTTTGTGTGCGCAAAAAACGCACCACAAAAAAATGCAAGTGTGAAAGTAGCCTAAATTCAGCAGAAATTGTGGGACACATTTTGGTGCCATTTTTACCCAATTCCCTGTATGGAAATGTAAAATGTAAAATTTTGGGCTAAATCTGTGTTGGTGGTAAAAATGTAATTATTTTTTCCTCACTGCCCAATGCTATAAAATTCTGTGACCCATCAATGGTGTCAATATGATCACTGCACCCACAGATGAATTCATTCAGAAGTTTAGTTTGTAACATGGGGTCACTTATGGAGGGTTTCTGTTGTTCTGACACCTCAGGGACTCTGCCAGTGTAACATTGCACCCTCATTCCACTCCAACAAAATCTGAACTCCAATATGGCGCTACTTCCCTTCTGAGCTTTGCACTGCGCCTCAAAAGTAGTTTGGGACCACATATGGGGTATTGGTGAACTCAGGAGAAATTGCACAACAAATTTGGGGTCCATTTTCCCCCGTTAACCTTTTGAAGTCGGGGTCACGTGATGCTGAGTGATTGGTCAGTGATAGCGCCGCTCACAGGCACAGATGGCAACAATAGGCATTTACAAAAATTCTTCCTTACAAGGTGTAAATCAGTGGGGGCGTTATACAATGTACTGGACAAACTCTTTAATCATTTTATTGAGGGTTAGCAAATGCAGATAAATTTATTTTATATATTGTAAAAGTGTTTCTTTTAGATCAGTGTTCAGGAGAGCACTAGTCCCTAGGAGAGCACAGAAGTACTGAAGCCCACCGGATCAAAGGCTTCAGAGTTGCTTTTTAAAATGTTGAGACAACCCCTTAAATTTTTGGCTGCAGGTTTTTTTTCACAAATTTCTTATAATAAATTTGCCAATATTTAAAAGGTACTTACAATTACAATTCATTTGTTTTATACGTTGCCTTAAAGGTTAAGGTATTCTATACAAAACGTTGCATGTAACATATACATACCTCAATTATAAAGCAGTATGCAGTCAGCCCCCTCTAGTGGCAGCTGCAGGCAGAGAGAATATAATACGGTAATTTAACAGAATGTTCATGCCTGAGAATTTAAAGAGTTATTTCCCTTAAAAAAAAAACAAACAAACAAGTTAAACAGATAGGGATAATTTGCTAATTGATGTGAGTCTAATCGCTGGAACCCCCAGGATCTTGAGATTGGGGCTGTTTCGTTCCATTTTCTGAAGTCTATGAGGCTGCCAAGTGTAGTGCTTGGCTCGTCCCATGGACCAGTGTTCATCAACTCCAGTCCTCAAGGCCCACCAACTGATCATGTTTTCAGGATTTCTTTTGTATTCGTAGGTAATCCTGAAACCTTGATCTGTTGGTGGGCCTTGAGGACTGGATTTGGGGCACACTGCCAATAGACACAATGAATTGAGCAGAGGCCGTGCATGTGCAACTTCGCTCCATGCAGGACGAGGCTACAGAGCCTTAATCTTGGGATCACTGGGGGTGCCAGCAGCTAGACCCTCAGGGATCAGCAAGTCATGCTCTATACAACAGATAATGGATACCTTTTCTTCTTGGGGGGGGTGGGGGGAAGGGATTAGTCCTTCAAAGGGGTATTCCCATCTCCAAGATCCTATCTCAATATGTAGTAGGTGTAATAATATTAGCAAATGCCTCCATTTAGAAATGTAGCATAATTCTTCTGATTAGCTATGTCTTTCCTCATGTGCAGGCATTGCAGGACCTTAGGTATCCATGGTTGCGACCACTGACATGTTTACTTAAGGTCCTGCAGTGCCTGCACATGAGGAAAGAGACATAGCAATTCAGAAAAACTATACTACATTTCTAATTGAAGGTATTTGCTAATATTTTAATATTATTACACCTACTACAGATTTGGATAGGATCTTGGAGATGGAAATACCCCTGTAATCTTTTGTATCAGTTAAATTTAAAATGTGGCTAAGAAACTTTAGGGATTTTTTGTTATGATTCCAAGCATCTTGTAGGGTCGGTGGGGGGGGTGGTCCCTCTGTATACCACGCAGTGACGCACAGACAAAAGATGGAGGCAGATTTCGGGTGCAACAGGTCCAAGTTTATTTCCTGCCGTCCGACTGACGGCCCTCACGATACACCGCTATTCTCTTCATGGCCCTCCGTGTCCAGGCCCCGTTACACACACACACACACACACACACACACACCGTACTTATCACCAGGGACGTAAATACACGTACCGTCCCTTTTCGCTTAACGACGTTCCTGTCAGCTCGGTCACTGTGGCCGCCTTAGGCCCATACACCAATAGTAATTTTTCTGGTCAGGTATCGTCTTCAACTCGGTATGTGTTTCCCCGGGGCCTCGTCTGTACTGTGGTACTTCATGTCACGACCACCCCCCTGACTTCCTTTCTCCTCAGTCCCCTGGTTAGGTTTTTCCTCACAGTGTACCAACTGTCACAGTCTTCTCGTCACTTGAGCTCCCTCTGGGGACTGGAATCTTCTAGAACCCTCCTGTCAAATTTATATCATTCCCGATTCCCTGTAACTCCGCCCCCATGACCAACGGTTTCCTAAGCCCTAAGCTGATGTCAAGTCCTTTGCTCACACTCCTCCCTGCCCTCTAATGGTCAACCCAAGGTACTGCACGTCCACTACACTTTCTCAGCTGTTTCCCCACTGTAGTAACTGACACCTGTCTAAACTGTGCAAACCTCCCTTTCTCTATTCTGACAAGTTCGTCCGTCTGTCAGGTCACCTTCCCTACAATCTCATGGCAGCATTTAGAGATGGTGGAAAATAAAAGAAAAATTGAATTTAGGACTAGGTAGAATCAGCGCAGGTGACCATGTCTATATTCTGTACCGGAAATTCATAGCTGTTAACAAGAGCGATAAAGAGAATATCCATTTCATCTGGAAGTGATCTGTGAGAAGAGGAATTGTACAAACACCTAATGGAAGCACAGTGATGGGGTCAGGATGTGTGCACCAGGCATTTATCAGCCGGGGCGCTGGAAAAGTCATCTCTCCTTATGGCACAGAAAGTGAATGCACATTTGATCCAAATTCTGAACACAAGAGGCGCATTGATGGACGGTGCTGTTCCGCAGAGTGCACAGTCTCAATGAATACCGCAATTAGGAGCTGGGAGAGATCCAGAGATGTTGGACGGGAACACAATATGTGCAGACATCATCCCACCGAAGACGCAGAAACAAAGATTTTTTTTCAGTATAATAACACAGAAATAAAGTGTAAATGTTCATATTCAGTGAAACAGCAACAGATATTCCAAGGGTTGTGGCTCCAGGCAGGTGAGTTACTCTAAAGTGCTGGCACGGTCATAGTTATTTTGTATACTATATGTCTTTCTAGCTATTTGTAATGTTTTCACAATAAACAAAAAAGATATTAAATATTAAGACCTCACAATGCAATGGTGGTGTGAATAGTGACCTTGCAAACACAGCACTTGATGTAATCATGACCTCACAGTCAGAGACATAACCTGCAGTTTATGGGCTCCAATGTAAAGTTTCCAGTAGTACCCTCAAGTATCACTGGTCTTCTGTGCCAAAATGACCTTTGTGCCCCCTCATTTATGTTTACTGACTTATCTCCAGTATCATCATTAATTCTATAGCACTCTCTATCATCACCGTCCCCACTGGGGCTCACAACCTACATTCCTTATCAAGATGTCTTTGGAGAGTGGGAGGAAATGGGAGAACAAAGCTGAAACTCACACAACCATAGAGAGAACATATAAACTCCTTTCAGATGTTGTCCTTGGTGAGTTTTGAACCCAGGACCCCAGCGCTGCAGTGATAACCACTGAGCCACTGTGCTGCCCATAGGCTCCAGTTCTGGGGTGTGACTGCTCCCACTATAGTTATGCCTGATCTAATAGTATGAGCGTCATCGATAGGCTATAAGCCGGCTTGGTGCAAGACACGTATCTGTGTGACTGGCACCTTAAACAAGTCAGATCTGTGGGCAGATTTAATACTAAGCAGCTCTCCACCATGGAGGCCAGGCGTGAGAGGTCGTTCATCAGTATATTGCACGTGTGCTGCCTCCACATAATCTCACGTGGTCTGCTGCATGCTGCAGTATATTAGCATTGTCACCAGGCATTGAGAAGTGCGGCCTCTTTTTAATCTGGAATATGTTTGGTTTTTATGCATTTTCAGTTAATTATTTAATGTGGTCTGAATTTTTCATTAATTTTGGGGTCTAGTGGGGTGTTGGAATTTTTTAAGGGTGTAGTCCGCACTGCATTCAGATGAATGAATATGCTTTGTCCAGGCTGTAGCTTCAGTGCAATGATTTTTTTAATGTTATAGTCTACTCTACATCACCAAAGAGCCCCTCCACACCCATTGCGTGCTCCCTGCCCCTCCACACCCATTGCGTACTCCCTTCACCTCCACACCCACTGCATACTCCCTGCCCATCCATACCCATTGCGTACTCCCTGCCCCCAATACCCATTGCGTACTCTGTGCCCCTCAACAACCATTGTGTGCTCCGTGCCCCTCCACAACCATTGCGTGCTCCGTGCCCCTCCACAACCATTGCATGCTCCCTGCACCTCCACAACCATTGCGTGCTCCGTGCCCCTCCACAACCATTGCATACTCCCTGCCCCGTCACACCCATTGCATACTCCCTGCCCCTCCATACCCCCATACCCATTGCGTACTCCCTGCCCCTCCATACCCATTGCGTACTCTGTGCCCCTCAACAACCATTGCGTGCTCCGTGCCCCTCCACAACCATTGCATGCTCCGTGCCCCTCCACAACCATTGCGTGCTCCGTGCCCCTCCACAACCATTGCGTGCTCCGTGCCCCTCCACAACCATTGCGTGCTCCCTGCACCTCCACAACCATTGCGTGCTCCGTGCCCCTCCACAACCATTGCATACTCCCTGCCTCTCCACACCCATTGCATACTCCCTGCCCCTCCACACTCATTGCATACTCCCTGTCCCTCCATACCCATTGCGTACTCTGTGCCCCTCCACACCCATTGCGTACTCCCTGCCCCTCCACACCCATTGCGTACTCCCTGCCCCTCCACACCCATTGCGTACTCCCTGCCCCTCCACACCCATTGTGTACTCCCTCCCCTCCACACCCATTGCATACTTCCTGCCCCTCCACACCCATTGCGTGCTCCATGCCCCTCCACACCCATTGCGTACTCCCTGCCCCTCCATACCCATTGCGTACTCCCTCCCCTCCACACCCATTGCATACTTCCTGCCCCTCCACACCCATTGCGTGCTCCCTGCCCCTCCACACCCATTGTGTACTCCCTCCCCTCCACACCCATTGCATACTTCCTGCCCCTCCACACCCATTGCGTGCTCCATGCCCCTCCACACCCATTGCGTACTCCCTGCCCCTCCACACCCATTGTGTACTCCCTCCCCTCCACACCCATTGCATACTTCCTGCCCCTCCACACCCATTGCGTGCTCCATGCCCCTCCACACCCATTGCATACTCCCTGCCCCTCCATACCCATTACGTACTCCCTGCCCCCAATACCCATTGCGTACTCTGTGCCCCTCAACAACCATTGTGTGCTCCGTGCCCCTCCACAACCATTGCGTGCTCCGTGCCCCTCCACAACCATTGCGTGCTCCCTGCACTTCCACAACCATTGCGTGCTCCGTGCCCCTCCACAACCATTGCATACTCCCTGCCCCGTCACACCCATTGCATACTCCCTGCCCCTCCATACCCCATACCCATTTGCGTACTCCCTGCCCCTCCATACCCATTGCGTACTCTGTGCCCCTCAACAACCATTGTGTGCTCCGTGCCCCTCCACAACCATTGCGTGCTCCGTGCCCCTCCACAACCATTGCGTGCTCCCTGCACCTCCACAACCATTGCGTGCTCCATGCCCCTCCACAACCATTGCATACTCCCTGCCTCTCCACACCCATTGCATACTCCCTGCCCCTCCACACCCATTGCGTACTCCCTGTCCCGCCATACCCATTGCGTACTCTGTGCCCCTCCACACCCATTGCGTACTCCCTGCCCCTCCACACCCATTGCGTACTCCCTGCCCCTCCACACCCATTGCGTACTCCCTGCCCCTCCACACCCATTGCGTACTCCCTCCCCTCCACACCCATTGCATACTTCCTGCCCCTCCACACCCATTGCGTGCTCCATGCCCCTCCACACCCATTGCGTACTCCCTGCCCCTTCACACCCATTGTGTACTCCCTCCCCTCCACACCCATTGCATACTTCCTGCCCCTCCACACCCATTGCGTGCTCCATGCCCCTCCACACCCATTGCATACTCCCTGCCCCTCCATACCAACACTGTACTCCTTCTTTATAGCACCACTCTACAGAGCTAAATACTGTATAAGGAGTATATAGTCCTGGACAGGTGCCGTGTTCTCACCATTGCGTCTCCCAGTGGTCTCATGACATTATGTCATTACGTGATAACTGTAGCCAATCAGTGCAGCTTTTCATGCTCCATTAGAGTAGAGTTCCGCTCTGATTGACTAGTAGTTGCCAATCCCTTTAAGAGAACAAGCAGTGTGGAATAATCTGATGAACTTGGGCTCCTGTGTAAAATGAG
This sequence comes from Dendrobates tinctorius, assembly GCF_039654945.1. Lineage (NCBI taxonomy): Eukaryota > Metazoa > Chordata > Amphibia > Anura > Dendrobatidae > Dendrobates > Dendrobates tinctorius. The sequence continues at coordinate 956,137 of NW_027361750.1, forward strand.
CAGCTCCAGTGTTCCAGATCTGAATGAACGCATATACCCGTACACCTTGACTGACAACTTGCTCTGCATAGTGTCTGTGCATTCGTGTGTACGCAGAGCAGGCTGTCAATCAATGTGTAGGGCAGTGATTACAGCACGCTCACTGTACACTGCTACAGCTCCTGGCCCCACCCCGATGACTGGAAGCGAACAGCTGAGAATATCGCTTAATTTTCTCCCTTTAATTGCTGTTCCAGTTACACTGCCTAACATGCTTATCATACTATTACTTATAGATTATCACTATATCTGCAGGGAAAACATTTTTTTTGTAACTGGTTCCCTTTAAATTAATTAAATATATAATAAAATGCATTATTTTAGGTTACTAATGCCACTATTAAGTCTGCTGTAACACGTTACAATTAGCGGTGCCTGGATGCTAAAGCTCACTTTCATTTATTGCAATGCCTATAATAATGACACAGCAACCCGAAACACTAAGTGTCTGGACAGTACAGGGTTAAACCCTGAATCTTTACTGTAGCTCAATACTGATGGAGATAAAACATAGAGCATGAATAATTTAGTCCAGGTGAGTCCCCTTAAGGCGCTAATGTTGGAGCCCACTTCCTATTTTGGCTGACTGCTGGAGGGAAGCTGGCAGCCATTCAGCTAGGAATCCAATGTATTAACTCCGCTCGCACAGATTCTCTTTTTGACTTGACCTTCTTGTGACTTGTTATACCTTTTCCATCAGCCCAAGTTTGTTGATGCCAGATATTCATTACTTAAAAAATGTATCTTACATTTGCAAGTAGATAACGGGGTGGTCTGAAACTAATATTGATTTTCATCCTAAAAGCCTTTATTTTAATAATATAATAATTTTTCCAATATTGTTTAATTAAAAATTCCCTACCTTTGCCTCCCTAATCTAACGGCTTTATTTACAGTATTTACTTTTTTTTAAATTTTCTTTTTTTTACCTATTTCCGTTTTGATGAGTTTTTGTTTGAGAACCCTAAGTGCATGCTGGGATACTCAAGCAAGAGATCATCAGGGGGCAGAGGCTGCGGTCTCTGCCTCAGCCTCTGTCCCCACCCTGAAACGAAGCATCACCAGGAACATACGTTTCAGGGGCTGGGATAGTCCGTGATCTACTGATAATGAGTCGGTTGTCAATTCTGATGAATGCTCAGTACGAACTCCCTTCCAATATTCTTTTCAATGCATAGTGACAGTGCGCTCCCTCGCCAGCTATAATGAGAGGTGACGAGCTGGCAACAGAGAACACTGTCAGTGAGCATTCTACAGTGAGAACGTGGTGAGCAGAGAACAGCCCTGTCCCTGAAAACTATTATTAAAATAAATAGAGAGACATATAACATGAAAATCAATATTAGTTTCGGACCATTCTTTTAAGTGTATTAAATAGGTTTGGGGGCTCTGCATAAATTTATGCTCTAAACAAATTAAAGTCATTATGCAATTTTAGCTGGAAGTATTCCCTCTCTTACTATTTTTTGATGGCTTTGATTCAATTTCTACATACAAACAGGTCCTATGTTAGAGAGCAGATCTGTTCTACAGTGGGGAAAAAAGGATTTAGTCAGCCACCAGTTGGGCAAGTTCTCCCACATGAGAGTCAAAATGAGAAAACAAATCCAGAAAATCACCTTGTCTGATTTGGCAAGATTTATTTAGCAAATTATGGTGTAAAATAAGTATTTGGTCACCTAAAAACATGCAAGATTTCTGGCTCTCATAGACCTGTAACTTCTTCTTTTAGAGGCTCCTCTGTCCTCCACCTGTAGTAATGGCACCTGTTTGAACTTGTTATCAGTATAAAAGACACCTGTCCACAACCTCAAACAATCACACTTCAAACTCCACTATGGTGAAGACCAAAGAGCTGTTGAAGGACACCAGAAACAAAATTGTAGCCCTGCACCAGGTTGGGAAGACTGAATCTAGAATAGGCAAACAGCTTGGTGTGATGAACTCAACTGTGGGAGCAATAATAAGAAAATGGAAGACATACAACACCACTGACAATCTCCCTCGATCTGGGGCTCCATGCAAATTATTACACCGTGGGGTCAAAATGATCACAAGAACGGTGAGAAAAAATCCTAGAACCACATGGGGGACTTAGTGAATGACCTGCATAGAGCTGGGACCACCGTAACAAAGGCTACCATCAGTAACACACTATACCATCAGGGACTCAGATTCTGCAGTGCCAGACGTGTCCCCTTGCTTAAGCCAGTACATGTCCAGGCCCATCTGAAGTTTGCTAGAGAGCATTTGGATTATGCAGAAGAGTATTGTGAGAATGTCATATGGTCTGATGAAACCAAAGTAGAACTGTTTGGTAGAAACAAAACTCATCGTGTTTGGAGAGACAGAATGTTGAGTTGCATCCAAAGATCACCATACCTACTGTGAAGCATGGGGGTGGCAACATCATGCTTTGGGGCTTTTTCTATGCAAAGGGACCAGGACAACTGATCCGTGTACATGAAAGAATGATTGTGTTTGCAATCATTTTCAGGAAGAAACTGAGTATTATCTGACAAAATTGCTGGGGTGTCAATACTTTTGGCCACAACTGTAGTGACAGATTTCCTTTAAAATAAATATAATGTGGCCAACTCTTTAAAAATTTCAATTTTGCTCTTCCAACTAAATAGACTTTGTCTTTGTCACTGTTCTCAGTCTCCCATTAGTACGTCGTACCTATTTAAATCTATATTGTTTGGTGAGAAATAATCTAACTTGATACAATAAGAATTTAGAATGCAATTCTAAGTGATCCCAGACACTTGACATTAGCTCCTGTACCTGATTATTGGCAAAGGAAGCCACTTTGAAGAAGTAAAATATTCCTATTAAAGTTCACTCCTGTTTAAAATAATTGAATATTCTCATTTATCTTAAAAGGAACCTGTCACAATGAAAATGCTGGCCAATCTGCAGGCACCATGTTATAGAGTAGGGGAGCTGAGTGGATTGATAAATAGTTTTGTGAGGAAAGATTCAGTATAACCCATGATTTAATCATTCATCTTCCGCTCTTTCTGGCATTCTCGCTCCTGTGAGCGGTCTTATCAGTGATTGACAGCTGTCTCCCTATGCACGCTTATAGACAGACAGCTGTCAGTCACTGATAGGACCATTCTATAACATGGCGCCTGCAGATTGAATGGCATTTTCATGGTGAAAGGTTCCCTTTAGCTTCTTTTCTATCTGCCATCAGTTTATTTTTTTAATGATATAGTTCAACAGGCTGTTTTTTCCGTCATGTCCAAAGTTACAGCGTTATCAACTGAACCAGAGATGAATGGTATCTGGGCTCTAAGTCTCAAACAACAAGAATTTAACACAAAACCCAATTAAAGCCAAAGCAGGATGGGTTCTGTGACTAGAGAAAGCAATAAGCAGAAAGGAGGGAATGTATGAAGATGATCAAAATTGAGATAACATTTCTGCAGAAGCACAGGCAGCAAGGTCAGAAGTTATGAAGAGTGAGGAGGAAAAACAGGAGGAGCAGGGGTGATGTGACCAGTCACTTCTCACGGCCAAGCCTTGAGTCAGAGTGGTCAAGGAGACCAAGGTCAGAAGCCAGGAGAGTGCGTCATAAACAAAAAGAAGAGACAAAAGCTTAGTCAGGTAACGTTCCTTGGTCAGAGTACCAGGAGGATAACGGAACAGAGCTGAAGGGGTTAAACAGGCAGATGGTCAGAACAAAGTCCAAGGTCAGGCAACAGATCAAGCATACAGAATTCAAGGCACAGGAAAGCTCAAACCTCAAAGGCTGAATATATGTCTGCCAGTCCTGGGAGACACACCTCAGTAAGAAGCATGGCAATTAACTGAAATAGTGAACACATGGAGACAGCCGATGCCCCACAGTCTCAGATTGGATAGCTGAGCCATCAATCAACACACTCAGCACACACCTGTATTAGATTGGATGGCAGAGCTGTCAGTAACTGCATCCCAGACACACTGAGGGGTGGAACCGTGACAGTAGCCCCTCTTCTAGGGGGGCCACAGACCCCCAGGCTTCCCAGAAAATTTTAGATGGAAGGCCCTGACTAACGGATCGGCCTTCACATCTCGAGAAGGGACCCAGTATCTCTCCTCTGGTCTGTATCCCCTCCAGAGGATGTGGAACTGGAGGGAATTTTGGACCCTCTGCAAATCCACAACCCTCTGAACCTCATACTCCTAGCCACCGTCTACTGAAAGTGGAGGAAGTGGGGATGAGGGAAATAATGAAGAAAGGGACATACTCCTTTAATAAGGATTAATGGAATATGTCAGGGATGCGAAGGGATGGAGGAAGCTTTAACCTAAATGCCACAGAATTGACAACCTCTAGGATCTCATATGGACCAATAAACTTTGGACCAAACTTCGCCGACAGTACTTTAAATTTAATGCTTCTGGAAGAAAGCCAAACCTTACCCCCAATTTTAAAAAACAGGAACAACGAACGTCTTCTATCTGCCTTTCGTTTTTGGCGAATCTGGCCAGTCTCAATATTCTTTTGAGCCTCCCTCCAGACATCCCTAAGTCTCTGCACGGCGACCTCCACCCCAGGGCATTTAGAACTAATTCTAGAAAATTCACCAAAAAGAGGATGAAAACCATAATTCCAGAAGAATGGTGAGGTTACGATTGATTTACTCAACTGTTAAAAGCAAACTCAGCAAAAGGTAAAAACGAAGACCAGTCCTCCAGTTGTGCCGCCACAAAGCACTTTAAAATTTGTTTCAATGATTGATTTCTCCTCCCATATCAAAAAACAAAAAGTTAAACCGCACCCTATAAGCGTCAAAGTCTTTAAGACAGATTTGTAGAGGAGCACGTCAAAACCAGGGAGCCCATCCTGGAGCAAGTTCCATAACAATAGATAAAAAAAGACAGCGCTTCAGACAATGGTGAAAAAAGGCTTACATTTTATTCTGCCTCCTGTGGCGACGTTTCGGTCTGAAGACCTTCTGCTTCTTGTGCTTCGGCAAAGCCCTGACCCGGAAGCACCTCCTGACCAATGGCAGGCCAGACAGGGGCATATCAGGCCGCTTTCCCCTGAGGGAGGCGCCTGATCGTTGTGTTTCCTAGCACAGTGGGCCTCGCTTCTTCGTGTGCTCTCTGCAGTCTCACAGTCCCGTTCTCATGTGCTCCCTGCAGCAGCCTCGCAGTCCTGCTATCCGTGTCCCCTGCTCCAGTCTTGCCATCCTACTCCAGTCCTACCTCCGGTGTTCCTGTTCCTGTTCCATCCTGCTCCAGTCCTGCCGTCCTACTCCAGTCCTGCCTCCGGTGTTCCTGTTCCATCCTGCTCCAGTCCTGACATCCTACTCCAGTCCTACCTCCGGTGTTCCTGTTCCATCCTGCTCCAGTCCTGCCGTCCTACTCCAGTCCTCTCTCCGGTGTTCCAGTTCCATCCTACTCCAGTCCTTCCGTTCTCCTCTAATCCTGTCTCCTGTGTTCCTGCTCCAGCCATCCCTCCACATTCCAGTCTACTGTCTTACTCCATTCCTGTCTCCTGTGTTCCAGCTTTGTTCTGTCATCTACACTTCAGTCCCACACTCCTACTCCAGTCCATCCTGAACCGCCCCTCTCGGTACCGGCTACCGTGGTACTCAAACCCCTGGGCCTGCTCCTAACGGTCCCTGTATAGGGGTTGGTTCCACCTGGCAGCTCGCCTGGGGCCCCTTGGTGCCACGACCTAGAGGGTCCACTCCTGGAGATTCCGGCTGCAGACCAGCCAGGCTAACAGGGTGTCATGGAGGACCAGAGCACCCTTGAGTGTCTTGGAAAGGCCTCTTTGGAACTGGCACCTGAGAGCAGCATCGTTCCATAGAACTTCGATGGACTGCCGAAACTCAGTATAGTAGTCCTCAGCTGTGCGACCCCCCCTGTGCCAGGTTCATGATCTTAGCCTCAGCGACCTGAATTATGTCTGCTTCTCATATCAGACCTAAACTGTCAAAAAAGCCATCAACAGAAAACCGTTCTGGGGCTTGTGGCAACAAAGAAAATGCCCAGGTCTGACAATTCGCTTGCAGTAGGGACATGATTATTCCCACCCGCTGGAACTCCTCCCCTGCAGAGCCAGCTGCACCCGCCAATGCTCACCTCGGCGGCAGCAGAGCCAGCTGCATCCTCCAGTGCTCACCTCGGTGGTAGCATAGACAGCTGTACCCACCAGTGCTTAACTCGACAGCAGCAGAGCCAGCTGCACCAACCAGTTCTCATCTCTCCGTCAGACTGTCCTGTTTGTACCTGCGGTTCCTTTCATCATCTCTACCTGCCTGCATCTGTTGAACACTTCCCAGGTCAATTCCAGCTATCCGCTCTTAGGGGCCATCTACCCAAGGTCAGTCCACGGACTGCGGTGTCATTAGCTGCTGCGTGTCCATGGTTGGATTGGGTGTGGCTCCTAGTCACGCCCCTCTAGGTCTCCCTTGGGCTTTGGCACAGGAGTTCCACCACCCAGCCAGTTACACCCTGTATTACATTACACAAACAGATCTTTAGAAAAAATATTTCTAAAGTCCAATTATGATATGTAAATGACGCCTTTGACCAGTCGATGGGGCGTTAGTGTCTCCAAACTAGTTGGCCCAATTACATGTTATCACGCCCCTGTGGGTGTGACAACATAACTTACAAGCACCGGCATAATCGTTAGCGCTATACTTATCTCACGCATGCGCGCGGCTTCCTTCCCTCACGGCATTCAACCTCTGAAGTTGAGTGTATGCTCATTGGCTTCAGAGAGGCCTAATGTGCAAGATCAGAAGTGAAGAAAACTGAGGGAATGAAGCTGTACGCATGTGCGAGGTATATATAGCGCTGGCGATGGCACCGTTGCTTGTAATTTATGTTATCACACCCACAGAGGCGTGATAACATCGAAGTGAACCGACTAGTCTGGGGACACTCCATCGACTAGTTAAAGGCCTCATTTACATATCATAAATGGACTTTAGAAATACTTTTTCTAAAGATCTGTTTGTGTGTAATGTAATACAGGGACTGTTAGTAAGGATATTTATATATACAGACACAACAGTGGTTCTGGGGGCAGAATATGGGTGCTAACATCCCCCTACATACAATATAAGCCCTCTCAATCAGCAACCAAAGCGATCAACCTATGGGGCCTTTATACATGTAAACCATAACAAAAAAAAAACACTTAAAAAATTATCTCTTTAGTTAGTTTAAAAACGTAATACATAGAGACTTAAATGCACACACATTCGCACAGAAAAACAGTGCTAGGAACTTGTTTTACCTTAACAATTCCTTTTCTGACAGTGGAGGTTGGAACCTTAAGTTGAAATGTATGGCACCCGCACTCATCTTTGACTGTCCCTATATAGCTATACCACTACTCTTACTGACCAGGCATCCTCTATAGGTGATCAGATAATATGTAATGAACATATATAAATATATACAATATAGATACTAGTGGGCTGAGGGGTCCCCCACATAGCCCACTACAAACAATATGATCCTACACACAGCCTTTCCATATACAATATGAGCTCCCACACAGCTCCATACATACATTATGAGTACACACATAGCCTCCTATATACAGTATGAGCCCCACCTTGCCCCCTACTTACAATATGAGTCCCCACACAGACCCCCTATATACAGTATGAGTCCACATACAGTCCCTACATACAGTATTAGCCCTCACATAGGCCCAATATACAATATGAGCACCCACATAGCTACCTAGATACAGTAAGAGCTCATACATAGCTCCCTAGGTACAGTATGAACCCTCATATAACTTCCTATATACAGTATGAACCTCCACATAGCCTTCTATATTCAGTAATAGCCCCACATAGTCTCCTATTTACAGTATGAGCCCCCCTGTAGCCTCCTATATTCAGGATGATCACCCATATTGCTTTCTATATACAGTATAAGCCCCACATAGCTCCCTATATACAGTATGAGCCCCCATATAGCCTCCTATATATAGTATGAGCCTTATGTAGCCTAATATATACAATGAGGCCACATATAGCTCCCTATATACAATATGAGCTCACACATCCCTACATACAGTATGATCCCGCACATAGCTCCCTATGTTCAGTATGACTTGCACATAGCTCCCTATATACAGTATGAGACCCCACATAGCCCTTATATACAGTGTGAGCCTTCACATAGCCTCCTATTTACAGTGTGAGCCCACAAATAGCCTCCTATATTCAGTGTGAGCCCACATATTGCCTTATACATACAGTATAAGCCCTACATAGCTCCCTATATACAGTATGAGCCCATATAACCTCCTATATACAATATGAGCCCGCACAGAGCTCTCTATATACAGTATGATTCACATAGCCCCCTATATACAGTATGAGCCATCATATAGCCTCCTATATACAATATGAACCCCCTTATAGCCTTCCAGAAATAGCATTAGCCCACACATAGCCTTCATATATACAGTATGAGTCTTCCCATAGCTCCCTATATAGTATGTTCCCATATAACCCCTATATACAGTATGAGCCCACACATCGCTTCATATGCATAATATGAGCCAGCGCATAGCTCCCTATACAGTATGAGCCCACACATAGCTCCCTATATATAGTATGAGCCCCATGCAGCCTCCTATGTGAAGTATGAGTCAGCTTATGCAGAACAAGTCCTCACATAACTCCCTATATGCAAGATGAGCCCCCACATAGCAACTTATATAAGTACGAGCCCTCACATAGCAAAAAAAGATACATACTCACCTTGCTCCAATCCCCTGGCACTCTGCTCCCCGAGACTCCACTTTTAGATGTGGCCACCGTGTACATGCTGGTGCGTGTCAGCTGATGACATCACACTGCACATCACAGCAGAAGAAACGGGAGCTCCCCTGGAGCTGTGATGCCATTTTGCATCAGCAGCGGAGACCCAGGAAAGCTCCCTGCCAGGATATGTGCACACAAAACATTATGATGAGGGCAATCTGGTCATGAGCCCCCCGGAGCCACGGGCTCCGGGCGGAAGCCCAGATTGTCCTCATTGTAATCCACCTATGATGACGGATTTTGTGTTCAGTAATGTATAGAATTGCCTTCTGGACAAGCGTATATAAATAGTTAAAACTATTCATCAATTTATTTGTAATTAATTGTATTATTAATTTCCTTATTTCTTGGGGAACCCCTCTAGATGATCCAATGAACAATTTTGTGATTGTCTGTAAAGAGTAGGGATACACTTGATTCTCTTCAGAACGTGTGTGGATTAGCATGGATTATAAGGGTATTACTTTACAATTCATTTTATGGCATGTTGCCATTATTTTCTGAACCTATTTCTTGAAAAAGTCTAAAAAGGATTAAGTAAGCTTGACTGAAAGCAGAGGCATTTCTATAAAAGGAAGAGAAATGTTGCCGGATGGTCACTGCCAACACGTGGCGTCTTATCAACGTTAAATAATGATTTGCTAATCCTGTCTTTACTATAAATGTATTTCATTGTCCATTTTAGGGTCTTGTTATAGGATCGTGTTATGGAAGGCAGATTTAGAATATTGTTTTTTAATAAAAATATAATATAAGAATTACCTTCCATCTATAGAAGTAATTTTAGAATAAGAAAATGGATCCACAATATTAGTACATACTTTATATATACACCTTCATCTAACTGTTCTGTTGATATAACTTGTATAACTACCTGATTATTCTATCCAGATGAAAGCCCAGGTTCAGGCTGTTGGTTCAGGCTGTTGAACCAAGAAATTACATCACCAAACTTTTAAAAAAAAAAAAAAATATCTTTAGCTCAAAAAAGCCTTCACTGCATACACAAACGCGGCAGAAACGCACCAAAAACTCGAGTTTTTGCCACAGCATTTTTCCTGCTAAGACATGCAGAAACCTTGCAGAAATTTCTGAAAGCAAATACTCAACGTGAGCACATAGACTAATAGTTTACATACTTATTCATTATTATGCACTAGAGTTGAGCGACTTTTGTTTTTTTAGGGTCGCGTTTCGTTTCGTGAAACCCGACTTTTCCAAAAGTCGGGTCGAGCAAGATCGTCCGATTATAGGGAAAAGTCGGGGTCGTCCCGAAACACGAAACCCAATGTAAATCAATGGGGAATAAAAGTCGGCAGTGAGAGGAGGACAGGAAACACACCTACAGTGCCCATTTGAATGCCAAAAGCATCAATTCTTCTTACTTAAGCTTGTCAACCTTAATTAACTTCATAATACAAGTTACGCACTGAAAAATGGGGGTTATTTGGCTAAAGTTGTGGGGGGGGAGGGCTGGCTGCAGGTTTTCATGTGCCCTGGGCGAAAGAGCGCCCCTTTAACACATACCACAACTCATCATGCTCCGATACGGCAGAGAAATAGCGGTATAGTACAATGAAAAATACCTCACTTTTTACATCTCATGACGAGGCCCATCTATTTCTCCATACAGAATCATTGGTCCCATATAATGTTTGAAACAGTATATGATGAGCTCCACATAATGCTACAGTATATGTTGGTCCCCATGGATGAAGCTCCACTGTCTTATGGGCCCAAATAATGCTCCAAACATAATGGGCCCCATTTCTAATGCTCTAGTGTATAATGGGCCCTGTAAATGCTGCTCCAGTGTCTGATGTCCACCTTTGGAATGTTCCAGTGTATGGTGGGCCCCATCTATCATTCTCCAGAGTATAGTGCTCCCCAAAAATTGCTGTCCCAACATTGAAAACAATCAAATAAGTCTCCTCGCTAGGGAATCCCTGTACTTCTCTGGATTCCTCGTCGTCCCCATCTTCCATCTCACTGCACAGTATTTCAACTTTGCAAGTGCTGTGATCCTGGGCAAGCAGGGGGGGCCAACTCGTTGGCGACGGCACTGGCACAGGGCCCATGATAGTACGGTGGTGTGTCTGATGGTGGGTGGGCTGAACCTGCACTTTCATCTGCAGCTTCCTCTTTGTCACCGTGTAAGATGGAACTGTATATGGGAAGGGTAACCTGAGTTTCATCAGGGTCAGATTCAGGTCGTGTAGCGTGCGAGGGGAATGTAGTGGTCTGGGTCAATGTACCAGCAGATTCATCGAGCAGTGGCTGGGCATCAGTGCACTTGTGTCGCCCCCAGGAGTACGGTCGCCACAGTGGCATTACCTTCTTCCTAGGGAGTGTGATGTCATGCTTGGGAGCAACGAAGGATCTCTCTAGCAGGTTAACTGATTGGGCGGCGTTATTCCCACGAGTCATGACCCTCCAAACAGCGTTCATGAAGGCAAAGTGTTTGTTTTACGTGGGCAGTATGGTTGCAAAGCTGAACCTTAAAGGAATGTCCAGAAGGGCACCACCAGGAGTGGAGCCTACGGTTAAACTCGACTCCACCTGGGAAACCTCAACCATGCCAGCTATAGAACAGATGCACACATTGCAAGCTTAATTCCGTTAATGAACGAGACTCCGTCATGCCCCGCGGTCCGAGTCCGGCTTACTAGAGGGACACGTGAGGCTCTGGCACATGAGATTGGCCAATAACTGGTGTGTCATGCCCTTCCATGTCCGTGGCTGCATGTGCGCTACACTGAAAAGGCCAGCGTTTGTCGCTTACGGGTGCAGATAACCCGCTGAACAACGTTAGTGATGGGGATCACTGATTACAATTATTACCCGCGAACGATGATTTCCCAGTAAGTGCAGGTCAACCGCAGTTCCGGAATTAGGCCTAACTGTCATTCCTGAAAAAATTAAAAACTTACGTGTGCAAACCACAGGTGCTGTAGCTTTCTTAACAGCTCGCCAGCCGTTCTCACGCCCAGTATGGATTACACGTGATTGCACAAAGGTGAGAAAGGGTACCGTATCCCCAGATAACATGTATGGATAGCGTACACATTCAAAATATATGTCTATACATCAGGAGGCAGGCTCAGACGGTGTTAGGCCCAGTATGGATTGCACGTGATTGCACAAAGGTTAGAAAGGGTACCGTATCCCCAGATAACATGTATGGATAGCGTACACATTCAAAATATATGTCTCAGGAGGCAGGCTCAGACGGTGTTAGGCCCAGTATGGATTGCACGTGATTGCACAAAGGTTAGAAAGGGTACCGTATCCCCAGATAACATGTATGGATAGCGTACACATTCAAAATATATGTCTCAGGAGGCAGGCTCAGACGGTGTTAGGCCCAGTATGGATTGCACGTGATTGCACAAAGGTTAGAAAGGGTACCGTATCCCCAGATAACATGTATGGATAGCGTACACATTCAAAATATATGTCTATACATCAGGAGGCAGGCTCAGACGGTGTCAGGCCCAGTATGGATTGCACGTGATTGCACAAAGGTTAGAAAGGGTACCGTATCCCCAGATAACATGTATGGAGAGCGTACACATTCAAAATATATGTCTCAGGAGGCAGGCTCAGACGGTGTTAGGCCCAGTATGGATTGCACGTGATTGCACAAAGGTTTGAAAGGGTACCGTTTCCCCGGATAACATGTATGGATAGCGTACACATTCAAAATATATGTCTCAGGAGGCAGGCTCAGACGGTGTCAGGCACAGTATGGATTTGACGGCCCAGATTACCCAGCGGAGGAGCAGGGAGAGGTAAAGATTGCAAATGCTGGGGCCCTGCCCAAGCAAGGGGGGCCCACTCGTGGGCGTCGGTACTGGCACTGGGCCCCTCATAGTACAGCGGTGTGTCTGACGGCAGGTGTGCACCACCACCGTCAGAGACACTTGATTGCACTATGAGGGACCCTGTGCCAGTGCCCGCGCCCAAGAGTCGGCCTACCCACCTGTCCAGGGCAACGGCACTCGCACGGTGTCGTGCGCTAGGTGGTGACCCCGGCCATGGGGGGGGAGGCAGCACAGTTAGGGAGTTTTAGAAAGTGGCATATGTTGATGTTGGACATTCAGCTGATGCAAAAGGCGAAATAGGTGAAGTCCCAGGAAGAGGTGGACCAAAGCAAGCCATTTTTCTGTCACCCTATGTGTCATCAGGGGAAGGTGGGACAAAATCCTTGGAAACCCATGCATGGTTCATTTTAATGAAGGTTAGATCATCCACATTTTGGGTTGACAGACGGGTCCTTTTTTCTGTCAGGATTGATCCAGCTGCACTGAAGACTCTTTCCGATAGCACACTTGCAGCTGGGCAAGCGAGCTCCTGTAAGGCATATTGGGCCAATTCAGGCCAGGTGTCCAGTTTAGCGGCCCAATAGTCAAAGGGGAATGACCTGTGTGGGAGAACATCGATATGGGAGGAAAAGTAGTTTGTAACCATAGTTGACAACTGCTGTCTCCTGTCACTTTCCATCGATGCAGTATTACCAGTTGTGTGAGCGGTATTTGAAAAATCAGTCCACAATATTGTCATGAAACCCCTGTCTCCAACGCCACTTCTGCTGTGTGCACCACGAACACCTCTGCCAAGCTGCCCCCGGCCCGTACGGCTCGTGTGAGAACCATCACCGCTGCTGTGTGCTGCGAATGCCTCAAGCAACCGATTTACCAGAGTTGCTTGTTTATTAGCCAATATTAGGTCAAGGTTCTCCTGTGGCATGATGTTTTGTAATTTGCCTTTATAGCGTGGATCCAGGATGCTGGCCAACCAGTAGTCGTCATCGTTCATCATTTTGGCAATGCGGGGGTCCCTTTTTAGGATCTGCAAGGCATAATCTGACATGTGGGCCAATGTTCCCGGTGTCAATGATGCACTGCGAGTGCTGGGTGGAGGAGCACTTTCTGGCAAATCCACATCCCTCCAGTCACGCACAAACCCTGTACCAGACCTTGCCACGCCAACATTTTCACTTGCCCCACGAGATGCATCCTCCTCCCCTAAGTAATCATCCCCATCATCCTCCTCCTCCTCCTCTTCTTCCTCCACCTCGTCCAGGAGAGGTCCCTGAGCAGACAATGGCTGAATGTCATCAAGGATTCCCTCCTCCTCTTCCTCCTCATCAACATTGGCTGCAGACGCCTGCTCCTTAAGGTGCGTCAAAGTTTGCATGAGCAGACGCATAAGTGGGATGGTCATGCTTAGGATGGCGTCGTCTGCGCTTACCAGCCGTGTGCATTCCTCAAAACACTGAAGGACTTTACAGAGGTCTTTCAGCTTCGACCACTGCACACCTGTCAACTCCATGTCTGCTCTCAAAGTGCCTGGCCGTGTATCCTCCCACAAATGCATTATGGCCTGCCTCTGCTCGCACAGCCGCTCCACCATGTGCAGGGTGGAGTTCCACCTTGTTGCAATGTCGATAATGAGGCGGTGGTTGGGAAGGTGGAGCAATCGCTGCAGCTTCTGCATACGAACGGAGTGTACAGGCGACCGGCGGATGTGCGCGCACAATCTTCGCACCTTCTGGAGCAGGGCTGTTAACTCCGGATAATTTTTGAGGAAGCACTGCACCACCAGGTTCAAGGTGTGAGCCAAGCAAGGTATGTGGCTGAGTTTTGAAAGGGCTATGGCTGCCACAAAATTACGGCCGTTATCACTAATTACCTTGCCTGCCTCAAGATGTACACTGCCCAGCCATGACTCAGTTTGTCGCTTCAAGTACTCGGCCAGCACCTCGGCGGTGTGTCTGTTGCCCAAACACATCATCTGCAACACAGCCTGCTGACGCTTTCCACTAGCTGCTCGATAGGGGGACACATCGTGTGCAACAGTGGCAGCTGCAGATGGAGTGCTCGTACGACTGCGCTCTGTGGACGAGCTTTCGCTTCTGGAGGAGGAGGAGGAGGAGGAGGGTCGAACGCCTACAGCCAACTGTTTCCTATACCGGGGGCTAGGCAGCACTGTCCCACCACCGCTGTCCCCTGTGGACCCTGCATCCACCACATTAACCCAGTGCGCAGTGATGGACACGTAACGGCCCTGGCCATGCCGACTGGACCATGCATCAGTTGTGAGGTGCACCTTTCCGCTCACTGACTGCTTGAGTGCATGGACAATGCGGTCTTTCACATGATGGTGGAGGGCTGGGATGGCTTTGCGAGAGAAGAAGTGGCGACTGGGTAGGTCATAGCGTGGTACCGCATAGGCCATGAGTTCGCGGAAAGCTGTGCTTTCCACCAACCGAAAGGGCATCATCTCAAACGAGATTAGTTTGGCAATGTGGGCGTTCAAACCCAGTGTACGCGGATGAGAGACTGAGTACTTTCTTGACCTATTCATAGTGTCTGGGAGGGTGAGCTGGACTTGAGAGCTGCATATGGTGGAAGTAGCGGTGGACAGGGCGGACTGAGAGAGGGTTGATGATGGTGATGGAGTTGGTGTTCTTTCTGATGGCCTAGAATCAGTCTTTCGTTGATATAACAGTGGGATTCCCTGACTGCTGTGGCCTTGCAACGACACCTCAACATTTGCTGCTGTGATAACCGGTGGGCTTACAGTGGGGGAAACAATGTAGCGTTGCTGACTACCTTCGTTGTGATCAGTTGCACATGTGGCACTTGAGGTTTGGTGTTGTGTCCACGCTTGCAAGTGCATGCTGGTTAAATGTCTAAGCATGCAATTGGTATTCAAATTTTTCAGATTTTTCCCTCGGCTAAAGGTCTTTGCGCACTTCTTACAGATAACCTTGGCCTGATCATGAGGATTTTGGTCAAAAAAGTGCCACACTGCACTCTTCCTACTTTGGCAGACATTTTGCGGCCTAGCACGCTGTGATCTTTTGACCCTCTGGACAAGCTGTCCAGCAACTCTTTTGATGTTTGGAACCTGTCTTTGGAGTGCTACGGGCCTGCCAGATAACAGCTGTTGCGATGTCGATGTCTGCTGTGGATGCTCCTCATCTGAGCTATTGGAAGCAGCACCCTCTTCCCCCAATGGATGCCAATCTGGGTCAACAACTGGGTCATCCATCACCTCCTCTTCTATGTCATGTGCACCTTCCTCTGTGTCACCGTGTATGGTGGTATAGTGTGCGGGAAGGGGCACCTGAGTCTCATCAGGGTCAGAATCTGGCTCTGTACACTGCGAGGACAATGTAGTGCTCTGAGTGAATGTACCAGCAGAATCATCCATCAGCGGCTGTGCATCAGTGCACTCATCTTGGCCTGGGTAATTCACCATTTCACTTGATAATCCAGGCATGGTATGTGAAAACAGCTCCATGGAGTAATCAGTAGTATGGCCTGCGTCATCCTTCAATCTTGGTTGGGGTGAAGGACACAAGGAAAGGTGTGGTTCATGAACATGAGCCTCCAATGACGACTCAGTGCTTTTACTTTTTACAACTGAAGAAGAGGAGGCGATAGAGCTGGAGGCTGAGTCAGCAATGTAAGACAAAACTTTTTCCTGATGCTCTGGCTTTAAAAGCGGTTTGCCAACTCCTAGAAAACTAAGCGTTCGAGGCCTTATGTAGCCAGACGATGACGCAGGCTCAACACCTCCTGCATTCGGTCCTATTTTGCTCTTGCCACTACCATCAGATCCACCACCAACACCATCATTACCAGCTGCCAACCCCCGCCCAATTCCACGGCCTCTTCCACCAGCCTTCCTCATTTTTGGTAGAAAGGTAGACAAAATCCAACAAACTATATAGTAATGTAAAACAAGGTACAAGGTGTCTATAGGACAGGGGAGATTTTGAATTTCTGCAGACACTTGTGGACACTGGACACTTTTGGATTGTGTGAGCCCCAATAAATATCTGAGCGCTATGTGACAGGCTCGATGGCACAGCTGTGACCAAAGTGACGAGAGGATAAGGGAGATTTTGAATCTCTGCACACACTTTTGGACACTGGACACTTTTGGATTGTGTGAGGCCCAATGAATATCTGAGCGCTATGTGACAGGCTCGATGGCACAGCTGTGACCAAAGTGACGAGAGGATAAGGGAGATTTTGAATCTCTGCACACACTTTTGGACACTGGACACTTGTGGATTGTGTGAGGCCCAATGAATATCTGAGCGCTATGTGACAGGCTCGATGGCACAGCTGTGACCAAAGTGACGAGAGGATAAGGGAGATTTTGAATCTCTGCACACACTTTTGGACACTGGACACTTGTGGATTGTATGAGGCCCAATGAATATCTGAGCGCTATGTGACAGGCTCGATGGCACAGCTGTGACCAAAGTGACGAGAGGATAAGGGAGATTTTGAATCTCTGCACACACTTTTGGACACTGGACACTTGTGGATTGTGTGAGGCCCAATGAATATCTGAGCGCTATGTGACAGGCTCGATGGCACAGCTGTGACCAAAGTGACGAGAGGATAAGGGAGATTTTGAATCTCTGCACACACTTTTGGACACTGGACACTTGTGGATTGTGTGAGGCCCAATGAATATCTGAGCGCTATGTGACAGGCTCGATGGCACAGCTGTGACCAAAGTGACGAGAGGATAAGGGAGATTTTGAATCTCTGCACACACTTTTGGACACTGGACACTTGTGGATTGTGTGAGGCCCAATGAATATCTGAGCGCTATGTGACAGGCTCGATGGCACAGCTGTGACCAAAGTGACGAGAGGATAAGGGAGATTTTGAATCTCTGCACACACTTTTGGACACTGGACACTTGTGGATTGTGTGAGGCCCAATGAATATCTGAGCGCTATGTGACAGGCTCGATGGCACAGCTGTGACCAAAGTGACGAGAGGATAAGGGAGATTTTGAATCTCTGCACACACTTTTGGACACTGGACACTTGTGGATTGTGTGAGGCCCAATGAATATCTGAGCGCTATGTGACAGGCTCGATGGCACAGCTGTGACCAAAGTGACGAGAGGATAAGGGAGATTTTGAATCTCTGCACACACTTTTGGTCACTGGACACTTGTGGATTGTGTGAGGCCCAATGAATATCTGAGCGCTATGTGACAGGCTCGATGGCACAGCTGTGACCAAAGTGACGAGAGGATAAGGGAGATTTTGAATCTCTGCACACACTTTTGGACACTGGACACTTGTGGATTGTGTGAGGCCCAATGAATATCTGAGCGCTATGTGACAGGCTCGATGGCACAGCTGTGACCAAAGTGACTACAGGATAAGGGAGATTGGATTGCTTTTAAAAAAGCAGTTTGCGGAGCAGTGGGTAAACAGCAATGCCAGCCTGTCAGGAAGCCTTAAAAGGCAGCCCAACAACCAACACCACTGATACACCACAATATAGCCTCCCCTTGCACTGCACACACAGTGACTTGTGTGTTGTGCAGGCCAAATCGCTAGCAGCAGAAGCAGTTTTTTTGTCTTCTTCCCTGCCTAACGCTCTCCCTACAGAATCAGCAGCAACCTCTCCCTATACTGAGATCGGCAGAAGTAAGATGGCGGTCGGCGTGCACGCCCTTTTATACCCCCTGTGACGCCCACCAAAGCAAGCCAATCACTTGCATGCCCTTCTGAAAGATGGTGGTGACCCCTGCCTATGTCATCACGTTGCCCACAGTGTCCGTGGATCCTGATTGGCTGTAAAAGAGCGCAAAACAAACTTTTGAAACGCGACTTTGGCGCGTAAGTCGCCGACCTCGTGGCCGACCTCATCCTAGGGTCGGGTTTCGTTTCATGAAACCCGACTTTGACAAAAGTCGGCGACTTTTGAAATTTTTCGACCCGTTTCGCTCAACTCTATTATGCACTTATTCATTATCTGAAGACAATGCTTGCTTTACGCAAGCCAGTGCTGTCAATAACCAGTGATGGAGGTGGACCAGGTAAAATCAGTGGCAGGAACAGTGCAGTGAGCCTTGTGGCCACACCAGGAGTGCACTGAGCATACTAATTAGCACATTTCATTAAACTTCTGTTTTTGCAGCAATTTGAACAGTAAATGTATTATTTTTATATGTACAGTCTTACTCACTACAAGGCTAAAACCCTGATTCATCAAAGTGATTACACTAGAAGTCTGGCGTAAATTGCTTTAAATAGTCAAAAAAATTTGGTGCAATATATAGATGTACAAAAATGTCGTGACATTAGGCGTTTTCACCCCAGTTTCGCCAAAATGGAGGTGTGGCATCACAGGTCGTCTATTTCAAGAACTGTGATATATGGTAACTTTAGTCAGAAATCTTTCTCCAGTCCATGGACACCCTCTTATCAACACCAGCATTGTTCACGCCGGTCTTGATGTGCATAGTTTATAAAGCCAGTGTGGACTGACACACTCCCTTGAATCTCCCTTTAATCAAACATTTATATCTTTTTACATTTGGTATTTTACACTTTTATCACAACGTATTGTAGCCTGTTTTCCATCAATATACAAACTGTCGGTATATTCCCAGGCTTTTGGCTGACAGGCTAATGCTCCACAAGTCAACCTTTCTTGTAATCCCTCTTTTTCAAGTATCAAGTTCAATCATCTGTGTTATTGGTGATAAAAGCAGCCTTCTTTTGACCTTGCAGATTGAAGGAGCTTTAAATTAGTCTAAGCTTTATATTTTCAAATCTTTTGGCAACCAAAAATTCTATACAAAATAAGTAATAGATTTGTCTGTATTTAGGGTAACTTTAGTTCACAAAAAATGCTGCTGTAGATTTACTAACTTGTACATTTTAAAGTTTGTATGGGAAGTTTACGTACAGTTGCAAGAAATTATAGTTGAACCTATTGGAATGCCATGTTTCTGCATTGAATACTAATAAATGGTGTCTGATCTGTCATCTAAGGCACAATTATAGGCAAACACAATCTAACTAAGCTAACACACAAACAGCCATATTGTTCATGTCTTATATTAAGTAAATATATATCATGCAGGGGTTAAAAGTAAGTGTACTCCTTGTAAGGTGGCTGCTGGACACATAGTGGATGTATAGTGTATGTTCTCTTTGATATAAACTTGGAGTAATGCTCTGATACACTTAGTACTAACAGGAGTTAATCGGACAGCTTTACTAGGAGCAGCTGAAGAGTTGGGAGAGACAGCTGCTCACCATATCTCCACCCCTGTGTGTGGTTCACATTGTAAAATGAGGCCTGTTTGTCTAAGGCCACTTTCACACATCAGGTTTTCGCCGTCAGGCGCGATCCGGCGCTTTTGACAAAAACCGGATCCGGCGAAATGCAATGCCGGATCCGGTTTCCCCCCCCATTGACTTGCATTTGCGCCGGATCGCGCCGGATGGCCATGCGTTTCATCCGGTTTTCGCCGGATCCGGCAATGTGTCGCAATCCGGCGTCTGGAAAAAACGGCTACTGTAACGTTTTTTTATCTCCGGCGAAAAAGCCGGACACGCCGGATCCGGCGCGTCCGGCTTTTTCACACAATGAAAGCCTATGAGCGCCGCAATGCGCCGGATCCGGTTTTTTTGGTCTGAGCATGCTCAGTAGCTCTGCCCACAAGACACATATATAAAAGCATGACAGTGGGACCCTCAGCCACACCCAACATGCCACCCAAGACAGCAACCAGGCGCAGGAGAAGGCAGGAGACCACTGCAGCAGCACCATCAGCACCACCACCACCACAAATGGAGCAGCATGCTGAACAACGGGAGGGGAGTCCAGCAGCAGATGAGAGACGGTAATTATCAAATCCCCCATTCCTCCAAACTAGGGCCATGGAAAATCAAGATATTCATTGCCCCTTTGTTTCTCTTTATTCAACAGCCGCCCAAGAGATGCAGCAGCAGCAACAGTGGCAGCAGTGGAAGCCCTGGCAGCAGCAGTAACACCACTCACAGGCATGGAGTCTGGCCAGCAGGAAGACAGCACATCATCTTCTGGGAGCCCTCCCTCGCATCGTCAGCGTTTGTCGGTAAGTTTTTATTTCCAAAATCCATCATCTCTGTAATATATGTCTATTCATTGCCTTTTATTTCAAAACAGGAATCACAAGATGAAGGGGAGCTCCCAGAAGAAGAAGGAAGGGGTGGACAGACACCTGGAGTGGGCTCACAATTGGTAAGTTTTTGCATCAAATGCAGAAACACAACATCACACTACACACAACACATAGAAAACAATGTTCTGCAGACCACACACAGCAAACAAATGCCTACATCCAAAGACATAACATTTTTTGTTTTCTTCTCTAGTCTTCCCAATCTGGTGCTCGGCCAAGAGGTCCTCGCAGTGCCTCCCAGGGTCGTCGGCGACAGCAACGCGGCGGTCACCAGCGTGTAAGTATAAATATTTGTGGGGTTTTTTTGCACTTTTTATTTCATTTCTTTTGTGGAGGCTAATTATGTTATTTTTGTCTTTTTCTTTAACAGCCTTCACAGCGTGCTCCCGACTCTGACGGTGAGGATGGAGGGATTGATGTGGACCACCTCATCGATCTCGTCAGAGAAAGGGAGCCGCTATGGAATATGGCTGACCGCCGCCATACTGACCTGATCGTTACCCGACGACTCTGGGAGGAAATCTGTTCGCTCCTTGTGGACCGCTGGGAGGACCTTGATGCTCGGGCCCAGATTAAAGAGCGTAAGTATATACAGTACCGGTTGCTTGATGTAAACCAGTGTTTCCCGAACTCCAGTCCTCGTGGTCCCCACGGATCATGTGTTCAGGATTTCCATTTACTATGGAAATCCTGAAAACATGACCCCTGGGGACTATGAGGACTGGAGTTTGGGAAACACTGATGTTGTATACTAACCACTCCTTTCTCGTTTCAGGGGACAGAATTGTGAAGCGGTGGCGGTCTGTGAGGGATCGTTTCAAGAAGGAGTTCAATAAAGAGATGCGGGCCCCGAGTGGATCTGGAGGACACAGGAGCAAATACAAGTACGCACAAGCCCTGTCGTTCCTCCGGGAAACAATGGTCACCAGAAGGTAAATATTACACAGCACATGTGAAAAAAATGTTTCTATGTAACTTTTTTTTTTTCAGCCAGGGCCATACCATGTCACTATTTTAATTGTTTTTTTTTCTCTTTATTCCACAGCACGGTGAGCAGCACTCGGGAGCCTGCACGATTGGACCCTTCTGAGGCGATCCCTGAGGAGACCGGCACCGAGGGACACTTCGACCGCCCCGGTACATCTGCACCTTCCCAGCCTTCCCACACATTCGACCCATCTGTCCCATCCACCAGCACAGGAGCATCGTGGCCGCCTACATTACATGAAGCTGCTGGTGAGGAGATCGCTTTCCCTTTACCCCACCCTTCTGCCCCTGCCACCTCTAGTACACCTGCGGGTACTGGGCGGCAGCGGCAGAGGGGTCAGGAAAAGACTTATGCGCCAGAGTTCTTGCATCTGAATGCATCTTTCCAGAACTGTCTAAAAGTCTTGTCAGAGCAAATCTCCGCAGGCTTTCAGCAGATAAACTCCAGCATTCTGGAGGTGAAGACACTTCTGCAAACCATGCATTCAGAAGCAAGATCTTCGCCAAACCACACCTTTTTCAGGTCTGTTGTGGAGCGCATGGAAACGCTTTCTCCTACCCAGCAGATGCATGTAATGCATTCATGCCACGGTGCTCTCCAGCACGTTACCTCCCAACCTCCTCCTCCCACCACAGTAGTTCCTCCACCTGCACCCCCTCCAGCCACTTTCCATCCTCCCCCTCCTATTACATACCATCCACCTCCCCAGCACCAGCCACCTCTCCAGTACCAGCAACCTCCCCAGTACCAGCAACCTCCCCAGTACCAGACATCTCCCCACTTCCAGCAACCTGCCCCGTACCAAACTCCTTCCCCCTACCAAACTCCTTCCCCATACAACTTGCCATCAACATCATCTGCTCCTACAGTCTCTGCCCAACCCTCCACTCCACCGCCCACCACCTCTTCTGCCTCCCACATGTCCACCCATTCTGTAGCTTTTTCCACACCTTCACCTCTAACTGTTCCTTCCCCACCAAGATCCCTGTCCTCTCTCCACACTCCCAGTGTCAAAGTGTCCCGCAGCCCCTCCAGCAGTATTTCCACCCCACACTACACAGATTTGTAATGTGTTTTTTAATAAAAATGCCTATTGTTTTTAAAACCTTTATTAAATAAGTTTTATGCACATTAAAAACATTTTACAAAAAAAAAAATATTTTAAATAAAAGTTAAATTATCGTTTCACAATGGTTGTCTGTCATTTCTTTCTGCGGCGAACTATGTTTAAAAAAAAAGGTTAAATACAGGGTATTTCAAAGGTAAAAAGGTATTCAAAACCAGGTATATAACTGTGGGTACATTTTACCTTTTTGCCACAGTTGTGTTCCTGGTTGTGTTTGAAGCAAAGTATTTCACCTAAAAAGTTGTGTTTATTGTTGGTGATTTCCTAACAATGTACACAACTTTTGTTACAAGGTGAAATACTTTGCATAAAACACAACCAGGTACACACCTGTGGCCTAAAGGTAAAAATAGTAAGACCATGACAAGATAGCCAACTTTGGTTGGCAAAGGTATATACTGTTGGTACAGAAGGTACACAAGTTTGGTTAAGGGCACAAATCTTTCACACTCTGTCATCCTGCCAGTGTACTCTGCCTTGAGGTGACATAAAGTATAGTGCAAAATTGTCCCTCATTACTGAAACCGTCACAGAACTTCTAGTGGTAATGTCATGGTAATCTTGCAAGGTGGTTTCTTCAGAGGTGTCCTCAATGGAAATGGGTTCCTTGCAGATAACAAAATTGTGGAGTACCACGCAAGCTTTGATCACCTCGTCCACAGTTTCTGTCTTGAGGTTGATCGCAGTCAATAGGACCCGCCATTTGGCTGTCAGAATACCAAAAGGTAGATTCAACCATTCTTCTTGCTCTTGTGAGGCGGTAATTAAAAATGCGTTTTGTTCTTGTCAATCCTCTGCTACCGTACGGTTTCAAAAAGGTGTTCTGACAGCTGGAAGGCTTCATCCCCTACACAGACAAATGGCATAGGTGGACCAGATGTTTGCGGCAGCGGTCTAGGGGGTGGGAGCTGGAAGGTGTTTCCATACAGTTTACGCCCCATGGCAGACAGTTTGAAAACTTGAGAGTCATTGGAGCGGCCATAGGCCCCAATATCAACAGCAATAAATTTGTATTCCGCGTCAGCGATGGCCATGAGGACAATGGAAAAATATTTCTTGTAATTGAAATATTCCGATCCCGATCCGGCTGGCTTTACAATGCGGATATGTTTCCCGTCCACAGCGCCCAAGGAGTTCGGAAACTGACATATCTGTTGAAACTTTTCAGCAATTTCAATCCACCTCTCTGTTGTGGGCTCTGGTAAAAACTCTTCAGCTAAGGAGTCCCACAGTGCACGGCATGTGTACTTCACTATTCCAGATATGGTGGAAATCCAGAGTCTGTACTGGAAATGCAGTGACGAAAGGGATTCTCCAGTTGCAAGAAATCTGTGGGGAATTAAAAAACAATCAATTAGTTTTAAATCACAGCATTACATACCAAAACTCAGCTATAACACTTGGAGATACAAACTACCACCAACAAGATTGCAGTGAAAGTGTGCTCTGATGCGAGCATATCCAATAAATGTGGCTTACCTTAAAGTCACCATCAGACGCTCTGCGGGTGAAACAGAGAAGCGGCAATAGGTGTCTGCTTTTCTTATGAGGTGTGCAATGCGCTCCACCAAGTAATCAAAATTCTCCATTTTCATCCGAACATATCCAAAAAATTTATCCGGGTTTCGTCTAAGGTCCATGCAGAGTGTAGAATAGACCCCACGTGTCATTCTCTTGGCTGTGATGGGGTGGATCCACAAACGTCGTCTACGATGCCTGATGCGCTGCTGTCTCGCTCTCTCCTTCTCCAGAACAATCACCCTCAAACGATTCTCCTCCGCTGTAAAATCCGCCAAATTCTTCAAAATATTTCCAATCACAACATCCATCTTCGCCAGTAACTTGCTCTTCTCTCCAACCTGCACTTTCTCCTCTACAACCTGTCAAAGAAGGGCTGTAGGAACACGCTATATATAGTTTTTCAGTAGCCAATCCCGTTCGGAAGGCCACAAGGGTCAATTTTAAAAACCGGATCCGGCGTAATCCGTCGAAAAACGGAACAAAAACCGGATTAACTGGATGAGACGGATCCGGTTTTGTCTGTCAAGAACAAGACGGATCCGGCAGAAAAACGGATCCGTCACATCCGGTTTTACGAAATATTTGCCGGATCCGGCGCTCCGGCACGACGCCGGATCGCGCCTGACGCCGAAAACCTGATGTGTGAAAGTAGCCTAACAGATGTCTGTGTCTAGAGGTGTGTAGACCTCCTGGATTGAGTAGCTTTGTGGTATATGAAGACTGAAATAAATCAGTCAGACATTTAGGCTGAGTTCACACGTGGCGTTTTTTTCGCGTTTCCGCGGCGGTTTTAACTGCGCGATTTTGCCGCGAAAATGCGAAAAATAAGCATCCCATGCATTCCTATGGCGCAATGCTGTGATAATGCTGCGGTTTTTACCGCGGCGGAATCGCTTTGCGGTAAAAAACGCAGCATGCTCATTAATTTGCGGAATCGTGGCGATCCCGCACCCATAGGAATGCATTGTTCCGCTTACTTCCCGCATGTGGCTGTGCACACCATGCGGAAAGTAAGCAGAACAATTGCGGATGGTACCCATGGTCCGGAGGAGAGGAGACTGTCCTCCGGGCTTTGGGTACCATATCCCTGTAAAAAATAGAATTTAAAATAAAAAATATTGTTATTCTTACCTTCCGGCGTCCCACGCAGCCTTCCCGCCTCTCTCCACGCTCTCGTTCCCAGTAATCCTTTGCGAAAATGCCCGCGATGGCATCCGTTCTCACAGGATCGCGAAGTCTCGCGGTCATCGCGAATTGCCGCGAGACATCGCGATCCCGCGAGAACGGACGTCATCGCGGGCATTTTCGCAAAGGATTACTGGGAACGGATGCGCGGGACGTCGGAAGGTAAGAATAACACCATTTTTAATTTTTTTTTTACATTCTATCTTTTACTACTGATGCCGCATAGGCGGCCTCAGTAGTAAAAAGTTGGTCACACTCGTCAAACACTGTTTGACGAGTGTGACCAACCTGTCAATCAGTTCTCCAAGCGATGCTACAGATCGCTTGGAAAACGCTAGCATTTTGCAAGCTAAATACGCTTGCAAGATGCTAGTTTTTCCGCGGGAATTTAAAATGCGATTTTCCCGCGGAAAGGAATTCCGGAATTCTCGCGGTAATTTCCGCGAGAGTTCCGGTACGTGTGCACTTAGCCTTAAATAGAAATGGTTCCTGTGATACCTCAGATCGCTCCCAAGTGAGTATCGTTGTTAGACCCTTTAACTTAAAAGCAAGTAGGTCTCATTACATGTAGCAGCAAACACTTCCAACAAACATTTTCAGGAGAATTTAATGTGACCTTCTTTAAACTTTTGGATGCACATGTCCAACTGTTCAATGTTTCAGTGCTTTTTGCACAACTTGCTGTTCTCTAACAAGGAGCTTAATGACAAAATTCACAACAGGTGTTTGATCCATGAATCGTCCAATCAATTTCGGGGTTCAATTACAATTGGTATTAAACAGTCCTCCTCATCACGCTCATGGGCAGACATACCGCCGGTTCAGCCGGTGCAATGCACTGGGGCCCAGAGGTGGAGAGGAGCCCCTGAGTATGCAGCCGCTATGGGGCCAGAGTCCAGATTGCGGGCGGTGGGAGTGTAAGGGGCCCGGTATTCTGCAGCATCGGCCCCTCTCACTTCCTGCTGTAATCACCTGAACACCAGAGCAGGGGAGAGAGTGGCAGGGAGAGCAGGAGTTCAAAAAGGGGTGTGTCATGCAGGGAGAGACGCTGACCAATGAACTCTTTCCTCACCAGACTGAGGAGAGCGCTCACTGGCTGTCGTCTGTCCTCCTGCATGGCGCGTCCCAATGGTGAGTACTCACTGGTTGTCAGGGGCCCGGGCTGCACAGCACACAGGGGACTGCAGTGGAGGAAGAGCAGGACTTAGGCCATGTGCACACGCTGCGGTTTTGGCCCTGCAGAACTGCAGCAGTTCCGCAGACATGGTACTTTACCATGTTAGCCTATGGGTTTTCAAAACCGCAGTGCTCACGCTGTGGTTTTTTACCTGCGGAAAAGCTGCGTTTTTTTTTCCACAGCATGTCAATTGTTTCTACGGATTCTGCAGCGGTTTGCCACCTATTCCATTGTCCAGGTGGCAAACTGCAGGGCAAAACCGCAGGCCAAACCGCAGCAAAACCGCAGGTCACTTTACCTGCGGTTTTACCCGCGGTTCCACAGAAAAAAACCCGCAGGTGAATCTGCAGTGTGTGCACATACCCTAACTGTGTGTACTGTATTCTGCTTCCTTCACTGTGCCATTCCAGGCAGGCTGCAGCATTTAGGAGCACAGGTCAGGTGAAGAGGCTCACTGCATGGGATATCTCACAGAGGAGGTCAGGGGTGGGGAGCTCACTGCACTGGAGAGCTCTGCAGCAGCAGGGAGCTGAAATCCTCTGTGCTCTGTATCCCCATCCCCCCCAGGGGGCCCTGCAGTCCTCTCCAGGCTCCAGCTTATCTCTGCACTATGTGGCCGACCTCCATGGCTCATCTGAACAGAACACCTGAGGTCAGATTATTATGTGCGTGTATATTTACATATGTGTGTGTACAGTATATGTATGTGTATCTGTGTATGTATGATATATACACGGGGCAGTACGGTGGCTCAGTGGTTAGCGCTGTAGCCTTGCAGCGCTGGGGTCCCGGGTTCGAATCCCACCAAGGACAACATCTGCAAGGAGTTTGTATGTTCTCCCCGTGTTTGCGTGGGTTTCCTCCGGGTTCTCCGGTTTCCTCCCACATTCTAAAGACATACTAATATAGGGAATTTAGATTGTGAGCCCCATCGGGACAGTGATGATAATGTGTGCAAACTGTAAAGCGCTGCGGAATTTGTTAGCGCTATATAAAAATAAAGATTATTATTATTATGTATCAATGTATGTACAGTATATGTGTGTCCGTGTATGTACGTATACTGTATGTGTGTATGTATATATAGTGTATGTGTGTGTATGTATGCAATATGTGTAGATATATGTATACTATATGTGTATAGAAGTGTGTGTGTGTGTGTATATAATTGTGTGTGTGTGTACAGTGGGGCAAAAAAGTATTTAGTCAGTCAGCAATAGTGCAAGTTCCACCACTTAAAAAGATGAGAGGCGTCTGTAATTTACATCATAGGTAGACCTCAACTATGGGAGACAAACTGAGAAAAAAAAAATCCAGAAAATCACATTGTCTGTTTTTTTTTCATTTTATTTGCATATTATGGTGGAAAATAAGTATTTGGTCAGAAACAAGCAATCAAGATTTCTGGCTCTCACAGACCTGTAACTTCTTCTTTAAGAGTCTCCTCTTTCCTCCACTCATTACCTGAAGTAATGGCACCTGTTTAAACTTGTTATCAGTATAAAAAGACACCTGTGCACACCCTCAAACAGTCTGACTCCAAACTCCACTATGGTGAAGACCAAAGAGCTGTCAAAGGACACCAGAAACAAAATTGTAGCCCTGCACCAGGCTGGGAAGACTGAATCTGCAATAGCCAACCAGCTTGGAGTGAAGAAATCAACTGTGGGAGCAATAATTAGAAAATGGAAGACATACAAGACCACTGATAATCTCCCTCGATCTGGTGCTCCACGCAAAATCCCACCCCGTGGGGTCAGAATGATCACAAGAACGGTGAGCAAAAATCCCAGAACCATGCGGGGGGACCTAGTGAATGAACTGCAGAGAGCTGGGACCAATGTAACAAGGCCTACCATAAGTAACACACTACGCCACCATGGACTCAGATCCTGCAGTGCCAGACGTGTCCCACTGCTTAAGCCTGTACATGTCCGGGCCCGTCTGAAGTTTGCTAGAGAGCATTTGGATGATCCAGAGGAGTTTTGGGAGAATGTCCTATGGTCTGATGAAACCAAACTGGAACTGTTTGGTAGAAACACAACTTGTCGTGTTTGGAGGAAAAAGAATACTGAGTTGCATCCATCAAACACCATACCTACTGTAAAGCATGGTGGTGGAAACATCATGCTTTGGGGCTGTTTCTCTGCAAAGGGGCCAGGACGACTGATCCCGGTACATGAAAGAATGGGCCATGTATCGTGAGATTTTGAGTGCAAACCTCCTTCCATCAGCAAAGGCATTGAAGATGAAACGTGGCTGGGTCTTTCAACATGACAATGATCCAAAGCACACCGCCAGGGCAACGAAGGAGTGGCTTCGTAAGAAGCATTTCAAGGTCCTGGAGTGGCCTAGCCAGTCTCCAGATCTCAACCCTATAGAAAACCTTTGGAGGGAGTTGAAAGTCCGTGTTGCCAAGCGAAAAGCCAAAAACATCACTGCTCTAGAGGAGATCTGCATGGAGGAATGGGCCAACATACCAACAACAGTGTGTGGCAACCTTGTGAAGACTTACAGAAAACATTTGACCTCTGTCATTGCCAACAAAGGATATATCACAAAGTATTGAGATGAAATTTTGTTTCTGACCAAATACTTATTTTCCACCATAATATGCAAATAAAATGAAAAAAAAACAGACAATGTGATTTTCTGGATTTTTTTTTCTCAGTTTGTCTCCCATAGTTGAGGTCTACCTATGATGTAAATTACAGACGCCTCTCATCTTTTTAAGTGGTGGAACTTGCACTATTGCTGACTGACTAAATACTTTTTTTCCCCACTGTATGTGCAGTATAGGTATGTACAGTATAGGTGTGTGTATCTGTGTATGTATGGTATCATAGGTCCCAACCCTCCCGATTCTCGCGGGATAGTCCCGATTTGGGGGCCGTATTCCGCCATCCCGGCCGGGAAGCTATTTATCCCGTGATCTGGGGCCGCGATCTGGTGAGGAATGGAGGAGGCGGAGAAGATAGGGAGGAAGTCGGGTGAGCGAGGAATGGAGGAGGCGGATGAGCGAGGAATGGAGGAGACGGATGAGCGAGGAATGGAGGAGGCGGAGAAGATAGGGAGGAAGTCAGGTGAGCGAGGAATGGAAGAGGCGGATGAGCGAGGAATGGAGGAGGGAGGGGGAGAGAGAGATCTGCTGTTACATTGTGTCCTATCCTCCAGTCACCTCCACAGCTGCAGACACTTTTCTACTGTTACATCATGTCTTATCCTCCAGAACTGCAATCACTATTCTGCTGTTACATCGTGTTCCTATCCTCCAGTCACCTCCAGAGCTGCAGTCACTATTCTGCTGTTACATCCTGTCTTATCCTCCCGTCACCTCCAGAGCTGCAGTCACTATTCTGCTGTTACATCCTGTGTTATCCTCCAGTCACCCCCAGAGCTGCAGTCACTATTCTGCTGTTACATCCTGTGTTATCCTCCAGTCACCCCCAGAGCTGCAGTCACTATTCTGCTGTTACATTGTCTTATCCTCCAGTCACCTCCGAATCTGCACTCATTATTCTGCTATAACATTGTGTCTTATCCTCCAGTCACCTCCAGAGCTGAACTCACTATTCTGCTGTTACATCGTGTTTTATCCTTCAGAGAGAGAGAGATTTCGCAGCCGGGATATAGGGTTAAATCACCCGGACAAGCGCAAAATTCGGATCCGCGCATGAAAAAAAACGTTTCATGCTCCGTCCTGTCCGCTTAGCAGACGGCAAAATCTTGGCGGATCCATACAATAGCGGATCGAACGGATGACCATCCGTCAAGATCCGCCGATAATGCAAGTCTATGAGGAAAAAAACGGATCTGCTAAGAAAAATGGCGGATCCGTTTTTTTTGCAAATCGGCGGATCTTGACTGATGGTGACAAACGGAAGTCTGAAACAGGCCTAAGCTGACCGCCGGAAATAACTGCTAACCTCATTTCCGGCATCAGCTTCTAGCATGTCACCTCAGGAGGAGGTAATCGTTCGGAACTCCGCAGGAGCACAGAGAAGCAGCGGCGGGGCATCAGCGCTCCATTTTTTTTTCTGTTTATAATTATTGTTTATGAAACAGTGTGATCAGCAGTGCTAAATGGGTGCAGTTGGGGCGTGGATATGGGCGTGACTACTAAAATGGGTGTGGCTAGGGCGTAGCCTAAAATTTGCCGCTACCCGCGCCGCAGCCTTTGTCCCTCTTTGCCGTCTTCAAAAGTTGGGAGGTATGCGGTATGTGTGTATGCATATATGGTTTATGTCTATGTGCATGTATGTAAGTCTGTATGTACGGTATATGTATATGTAGATACTATATGTTTATATAAGTCTGTGTATGTACGGTATATATGTGTGTGTGTACGGTATAGTTATGTACAGTGTATGTAACTATGGTATGTACGATATATGTGTATGTGTGTGTATGTATGTTTATGCATATACGGTATATGTATGTGTATCTGTATGTACGATATATATCTCTGTGTATGCATGTATGGTGTATGTATGTACTGTATATAAGTGTTTATTTGTGGGTATGTATGGTGTATGTATGTATGTTATGTGTATGTGTGTGTATGCATGTACAGTATATGTGTGTATATATGGTGTGTGTATGCATGTGCGATATATGTATGTACGATGTATCTGTGATCCAGCAAATCATGGATAACTTGCTGATTACTGGGGATTCAACTACTGAGCCCCCAGCTGTATTCATTATTTATCTATAGAGCTGCTGAGCACTGCGCTCGGCTATTTTCATCCGTTCCATAGAGAATGAATAGAGCAGAAACCAGATGATACAGGCACCAGACATAAAATGTAATATATACATTGTTGGGCTCTGCCACGAGGAGTCGCTCTGCACACTTTCTGTCATGTGCCAACTAAAGTGTCAGCCATGTCTGCAGTGTTCTAGTCACTGACATAGCGGACACTAGTTGTCACCTGACTGCAAGACTGACTGCTCTGGATCCAGCAGAACTGCATGATAACGGATATATATATTTATGTATTACACACACACAGTATATATATCCATCTCAGTGAAAAAATATAAATATATTTTTTTGATGTGTGGGGGCCCAAATATAACTTTTGCTATTGGGCCTTGTGATTGCTACGTACGCCCCTGCTTGCAGGGCAGTAATAATGAGGGCAATCTGCCTTGTTTCTCGGAGCCAGAGTCTCCAGGGGTCTCAGTGCCAGATTGCTCTCATCATAAGAAACGTAGCGGGCAGGGAGAGGGGCCCAGACACATTTCTTGCACAGGGGCCCCAGGCTGTCAGTGTCCGCTCCTGATCACGCTGTTCACATTTTGACATCATGAGACCAAGATGACACTTAACAGTTGATCAACAGTACCTCACCATTGCAAGGCTTCAAGCAGGATGTTCTCAGATGGAAGCGGCCACTGAGTTTAGAGTGTCACAGAGCGTCATCAGTAGGTTGCCACAGAGAGACTGGAAGAGTCTCAGAAAGGCAGTGGAGTGAACTTCCTTTGGCCACATCTCACAGTGATGACGGCTCCATTGTGAGCAATGCCCTCCAGAAATGGGTGATGAATGCCGCACATCTCCAGGCACATTGAAAGGAGGTGAGAGGCACCCAAGTGTCATGTTAGTACCTGATCGCACCCCCAGGCTCAGGCGTCATCACCTTGCATGGACCAGGGAGCATCTAATCTGGACGAGGGACCAGAGGGACTTAGTGCTGTTCACTAATGAAAGTCGATTCAACCTGAGCAGAAATGATGGCTGTCAATAATGTTGGTGACATCAAAGGAAATTTCTACATTTTTGTTTTCTTTTCAGTCAAGATGGGGTGCAGAGTGTACATTAATGAGAAATTAAATTAACTTTTTTTGAATTTACCAAATGTTAGCAATGAAACAAAGAGTGAAAAATTCAAAGGGGTCTGAATACTTTCCGTACCCACTGTAAATCAGGCTCAACAAACCTCTCCTTTCTGTAAAAAACGAGACAGGTGTGAACTGAGATGCTCACAATAGTGAAAGATCACTAGATAGGAATTATACAGTTTAAGATCTTTTTATTCTGCATACAAGAGATAAAATAACCATCAGCATAACATAATAAATGTAATAATAATATGAAAAGTCTAACTTGAGTTTCACCATGTCGGCTTCTTCCTGACCATGGTTCCATAATATTAAACAAAAAGAAAAATGAACCAGCTTACCCCGTATCCCAGCATCCTGAAGTGCGGAACATTGAGGGACAACTTGCAGACAGAAAAAAGGAAAAGGTTCCAACTTCAGTAGTTGCAGAAATTTATTGAGTTAAAAAAAGGCCATCATGAGGATAAACACAGCAACGTGTTTCGAATGCACAGTCTGCGGTCTTTGTCAAAGCCGTACATGTGCTGAATACAAGCAGATTTACTACATAAAGGTCCACCAATGGGAGTGGATAATACCGTCACATCATAGAGTGCCATGATTAAATAAAAATGCCACATGGTAATGCAAATAGAAACACATATACAAATTGTGACGCTAGTCACAACCCACGGACAGTCCATGAGTCAGCGAAGTCATATTCAGGGGTCAATTCCAAAACAGCACGTAGTAAACTAAGGGAAAATACAAGATTGTAAGTCAGGTCACATGTCAGGGTCAGAATACCAGAGAAATAGCAGATAAGCAAAGGAACAATAACAAACAGGTAGTGAGAACACGGTCCAATGGTCAGCGCCAGATTGTCAGATGCAAAGGGGCAATAACAAACGGGTAGTTGGAACACGATCCAAAGGTCAGCAGCAGTAGATCAGAACTCACAGCACAGGGAACAGACAACCACACACCAGGGAGCACAAGCTTAGAACAACCTTTTGACTGTCGGTGATCTGGGCCAGACAGCTCACCTAAATAGCAGGGCAATTACCAAGAACAGGGAGCACCTGTGGAAATATCTGCACCTCCCAGTCAGATAGGTCAATCGAGCTGTCAGTCAAAGCACTGACAGCTCTGCACGCCCCAGCACAGGATAGGATGACAGAGCTGTCCATGACTGAGTCCCAAAGACTTTGAGCAGAGGAATCCTGACACAAATACAAAGAAAGCATATATCAGAATAAAATTACATTCTTATATGTAAAAAAAATCACATGTGAAAATACAAAGTTAAACACTAGTAGTGGAACATTAATTCACATCGCATATTTAGACCACTCGGATGACAGGTGTCCAAATTATACATCTAGAATGCTTCTTTATCTAGAAGCGGCTTTCTGATGTCTCCACCGGATTGGAAACCACTCTTTCTATATCAAAAACCTGCAATGAAGAGACATGATGCCATGATGCTGTGACATTGTGGTTAGTATCAGACATATTATAAATATCTGTAAGATGTTCAGATATGTATTTAAGTGCTTGGATGGTGCAACCCACATATAATGTATTGCATTTGATTATGGAGCGCCCTCACTCACCAGGGCTGTGGGGTACTCGGTACCGGGGCCGGTTGATCTTCTCAACGGGAGTTGTCACGGCAGCAATGACCCGGTCCGTGGCCCTGGGGCTCCATTGCAAATGGAGTTGTTTCAGTGTGCTTATGTTAGTGAAAGTCTATAAGTGATTCGTGACGCCACCTGTGGTGTTCGGCAAATGTTAAGCCGACGCTGCAGACAGATCCTCTGGGACAGATGGTGTAGTGCAGCAATAATGTTATAGCCCTCCACAGGCAGGGCTGTAGTCCCAGGGCAGTGTAGGTGAAGTGACACTTAGATGGTGTAGTGTCGGGCGCAGGATGGATTTAGCGGTGTCGGGCAGGCTGGCGCAGGAATAAGTGGAGGACACCAGGGCATGTAGTTCCAAAGCTTTACTCACAGTCTCTTGTGGTACAGGTGCCCACATCCGTGCCATGTCCTCCGGGTCAGGAGCTCAGCCAACTTCCAGGCAAGATGAAGTACTCCTTTCCAACACTCCGCCAACATATGTGCCTTTTCTGAATGTCTCCCACTTAGTGCCTTTGAGTGAAGTACTCACAGTACTGAGTTACTCTGGAGTTCCTCCTGTCAGATGTTCCTATGTGTATACTATGAGTTATTTTTATATGGTTTCAATCAGTTTAATATAATATATACTGTATCCTTACCTCCAGGGATCACTGAAACTTACTTAAGATAAAGGAATGTAAATTACTGGTCATTTATTTATCCATCAACAAAGGACCATTGATATTTCAAGGCAACTACCCTAATTAGATTGGGTGTGTAAATGTACCCAAGGATGTTATCTTGTGCTCCGAAGCCCCTCCTCCAGCTTGCTGTATTTCTGCCATGTGGCACACATGAGGCCCCCTCCTCTAGCTTCCTGTATTATATACTGGTTAAAACAGGTATTGAGGGGATGTGTTTATAGCCAATGGACAATAGACTTGTGACATCATTCCTCACATGGTGGGGCTGGACACACCTTTTAGCTGGACATTTAAAAGAACCAGGACACATGTGCTCGGTTTCTTTTGGCTCCTGGAGGATGACTGGTCGACATCTATCTGAATAATGTAACGTATGAATAATGCTTGTTTCTGATTAATGCATATGTATTTATAGTTTTATACTGTTTACTGTTTATTATTTGATCTTATCACTTATTAAGTAAATCAATTTAGTAAATTCAATTCTTGTGTGAGCATTTTCTTATTCATTACAATCCATTGGAACCCTTACAATACAAATTGGTGTCAGAAGTGGGATTGTTTTGAATAAAAATGTTTGCAAAATTGAATAAGTTTGTTAAGAGTAGGAAAGCAGTTTAGAGTAGTGTCAGATCTTTGCCAGAATGGGTATTACCAGGAAAGTGGACCCCAATGGCACAGGAATGTAACAAATATATGGAGGGACAGCGCTTATCAAATCCCCAGGATATAGCTACCAAATTTGATCTCTCAAGGTATGATGCAAAAGAGCAGAAAGCTGCCGCAGCCGTTGGATGGATCTGTGTGCAAGTGTCTCAAAGCTTACAGGAACAGATAGATAATTTGCGGTTAGAGCTGCATACTGCTATAGAGCAAAGGATTAGCTTGCAATCAGCCTTGAGAGACCAAATGAAACAGCATGACAATATGCAAAGGAATTTTGAAGCTTATGTAATGAAAAATGTGAATAAGAATAGGCGCAGGAGGAGACAGCAGCCAGTGTCAGATATTCATACTGCACAGATTAGCACCATGATTGCACGTGAGAAAAGGTCAGATTTGATAGAATGGGATGGCTGTGACAGTGAGACAGATGAGGAAGAAAAGCAAGCCAGACCGATTGTGACTACTAAAACTAGGAGAGAAGTCAAACAGCGTAGTGGAGATAGGATGGATGCAGGAAACGCAGCTACAGGGGCAGAAGCTTCAATGACCGAGGAAACTAGGAATTATACAGCCGGAGAATTAACAGAATTAGCTACCAGGTACAGGCAGCAAGCAGGAGAACCTTTGTTAGCATGGATTCTCAGATTATGGGATCAGGGAGCCGATACTATAATCTTGAACTGTCTTGAGGCAGTAGGACTTTGTAGTATTTGTATTGATCCTATGGTGCGTCTAAAAATGAGACGTGCAAGGGACACTGCAGAGAATTTCTCTTTGCTGCATTTGGTGAGGGATTCTGTGGCACAAGTGTATGACTCTCCCATGGAATTAATACCACAGACACGATGGGAGACTCTTGCAGATGGAGTTCAGAGATTGAGAGAAATCGCAGGTATAGGTGGTATAACTCGCAATCCTTTGCCAGATCTGAATGATCATTTTGCTGTTGTTGAGGATTGGAAGGGACCAGATGCTGCAATACTGACAGTATCGATGAAGAATAAGTTCATAGAAGGTGCCCCAGCGTCATACAAAGCCCCATTATTCACTATGTTCAGTGCACTTATGGGAAATTCCACTAATGTCTTCACAGCATGCAATTTAATCTCCCAGCTATCTGCTCTAGAGAGAGCAAAAGTATCAAAAAATAGTTCAGTAAAGAGAGTAGATCAAGAAAGGAGAAAAGAGGATGATACCCTAATTAGAAAGAGCAGGAAGGAGTTGTTTTGTGACCTGATAGCTAGTGGAGTTCCATTCCAGGAGATAGATGGGATCTCTACAAGTGACCTGTTGAGAAGATGGCAAGATCTGAGGAGAAAAGGTAAATTGCAACTTGCCAGACCCAAGAGGGTGGCGACAAATGAGATAGGGGGTTGGAAAGATAGAGGTGGGACACCTGATGGAGGCATGCAAAGCCCCCACTGTAAGCACCCCCTGCACTCTTCCAATACCATGGCATACTACACCCCATGCCAAGATTCCCTCATGGACTAATTTTAAATGCAGATTTTAGATAAAAGTTGTGGAACATCCCTGAAAATTGATGTTTGAACAATTTTGACATTTTTTGATGTCTAATGATGTTTGTTTTCGTTCTAGAGTTTCTTAGAGAAATACTCCTGTGAGCATACTATGAAGTATGCACTGGCTGATATATGAGGAGAAATACTCCTGTGAGCATACTGTGACGTATGCGCTGGCAGATATATGAAGAGAAACACTCCTGTGAGCATACTGTGACGTATGCACTGGCTGATATATGAAGAGAAATACTCCTGTGAGCATACTGTGAAGTATGCACTGGCTGATATATGATGAATTGAGTTTGATCTTGGTGATGCATAAATGTGCATTCCTCACCTGAGGGTTTGTAATAGACCTTGATGTTTTAAAAGGCAAAAGACCACAGCAGATATAAGATGATTCTGTATGTGGGAGCCATGTGAGAGAAACATACAAGGAAAAGAGGGAGTGACAGTACAGACAATGAATTTAACCCCTTACTGCCATCAGACGTACTATCCCGTCCATGTGCCCTGGGACTTAATTCCCAGGGACGGGATAGTACATCATAGCGACCAGCGGCGCCCACGTGGTGAGCGCCGCTGATCGCGGCCGGGTGTCAGCTGATTATCACAGCTGACACCCGGCACAAAGTGTCAGGGGCGGTCACGGACCGCCCCCGACACGTTAACCCCTTGTACACCGCGATCAAACACGATCGCGGTGTACCGGGGGTTAAATGGAAGCATCGGCAGGGAGGGGGCTCCCTCCGTGCTTCCCTGATCCCCCATGGCAGCGCAATGTGCAGCGCTGCTGCTGGGGGCTCTTTCCCTACAGGCCCCTGGATCTAAGATGGCGACGGGGACCTTCGGGGGCCTGTAGGGAGCTGACTTCCTCACTGCCTGCAAAGCGCAGGCATGAGGAAGTCTGCAGCAGTGCCTGTGACAGATCTGTCACAGTGATCTGTGATGTGACAGATCAGCGATCTGTCACAGGACAATGATGTCCCACCTGGGACAATGTAATAAAGTTAAAAAAAAATGTGTAAAAATGATTTTTTAAAAAATCGCTAAAAAAATTAGTAAAAAAAAAAATATTCCCCAATAAATTTTTTTTGAAAAAAAAAGCAAAAAAAAACCAAACAATAAAAGTACACATATTTGGTATCACCGTGTCCTTAACGAACCCCTTAAAAAATAAAAATAAAAAACGAATAAAAAAATAATGATTTATTATCATACCACCGAACAAAAAGTGCAATAACGCGCGATCAAAAAGATGCATATAAATATCCATGGTACCGCTGAAAACGTCAGCTTGTCCCGCAAAAAACGAGCCTCCATACAGCATCATCGGCAAAAAAATAAAAAAGTTATAGCTCTCAGAATAAAGCGATGCAAAAAAAAAATTATTTTTTATATAAAATAGTTTTCATTGCATAAAACCGACAAAACATAAAAAAAAACTAAATGAGGTATCGCTGTAACCGTACTGACCCGAAGAATAAAACTGCTTTATCAATTTTACCGCACGCGCAACGGTGTAAACGCACCCCCCCAAAAGAAATTCATGAAACGCTGGTTTTAGTTCATTCTGCGTCCCAAAAATCGGAATCAAAAGCGATCAAAAAATGTCACGTGCCCGAAAATGGTACCAATAAAAACGTCAACGCGTCCCGCAAAAAATAAGACCTCACATGACTCGGTGTGTCAAAATACGGAAAAATTATAGCTCTCAATATGTGGTGATGCAAAAACTATTTTTACAATAAAAAGCGTCTTTTAGTGTGTGACAGCTGCCAAATATAAAAACCTGCCATAAATAGTAAATCAACCCCCCCTTTATCACCCCCTTAGGGAAAAATAATAAAATAAAAAAAATGTATTTATTTCCATTTTTAGGGTTAGGGCTAGGGTTAGGGCTAGGGTTAGGGGTGTGTTGGGGTTAGGGTTGGAGTTATAATTGGGTGGTTTCCACTGTTTGGGCACATCAGGTGCTCTCCAAATGCAACATGGCGTCTGATCTCAATTCCAGCCAATTCTGCGTTGAAAAAGTCAAATGGTGCTCCTTCCCTTCCAAGCTCTGCCATGCGCTCAAACAGTGTTTTACCCCCACATATGGGGTGTCAGTGTACTCAGGACAAATTGGACAACAACTTTTGGGGTCCAATTTCTCCTGTTACCCTTGGGAAAATAAAAAAAATGGGGACTAAAAGATGATGTTTGTTGAAAAAATACGATATTTTTATTTTCACGCCCGGTCGTTATAAACTTCTGTGAAGCACTGGGGGGTTCAAAGTGCTCACCACACATCTAGATAAGTTCCTTAGGGGGTCTAGTTTCCAAAATGGGGTCACTTGTGGGGGGTTTCCACTGTTTAGGTACATCAGGGGCTCTCCAAAAGCAACATGACACCCGCAGACCATTCCATCAAAGTCTGCATTCCAAAACGTCACTACTTCCCTTCCGAGCCCCGACGTGTGGCCATACAGTAGTTTTCTCCCACATATGGGGTATCAGCGTACTCAGGACAAATTGGAGAACAACTTTAGGCGTCCAATTTCTCCTTGTACCCTTGGGAAAATAAATGGTGACTAAAATATCATGTTTGTGGAAAAAATACGATTTTTTTATTTTCACGCCCGGGTGTTATAAACTTCTGTGAAGCACTGGGGGGCTCAAAGTGCTCACCACACATCTAGATAAGTTCCTTGGGGTGTCTAGTTTCCAAAATGGTGTCATTTGTGGGGGGTTTCTACTGTTTTGGTACATCAGGGATTTTCCAAATGCGACATGGTGTCCGATCTCAATTCCAGCCAAAAACGTCAAATGGCGCTGCTTCCCTTCCGAGCTCTGCCATGCACCCAAATAGTCATTTAAACCCACATATGGGGTATCCGCGTACTCAGGACAAATTGCACAATAACTTTTAGGGTCCTGTTACCCTTGGAAAAATAAAAATTGGGGGTGAAAAGATCATTTTTGTGGAAAAAAATATGATTTTTTAATTGTACCGCTGTACGCTATAAACTTCTGTGAAGCCCTTGTGGGTTCAAAGTTCTCATCACATATCTAGATAAGTTCCTTGGGGGGTCTAGTTTCCAATATGGGGTCACTTGTAGGGGGTTTCCACTGTTTAGGTACATCAGGGACTCTCCAAACGTGACATGGCGTCCGATCTGAATTCCAGGCTATTTTGCATTGAAAAAGTCAAACGCGCTCCTTCCCTTCTGAGGTCTGCCATGCGCCGAAACAGTGGTTCCCCCCCACATATCAGGTATCGGCGTACTCAGGACAAATTGCACAATAACTTTTGCAGTCAAATTTCTCCTGTTACCCTTGGTAAAATAAAAAAAATTGAACCTGAAGTATTTTTTTTGTGAAAAAAAGTTAAATGTTCATTTTTTTTAAATATTCAAACCTAAAGGGTTAATAAACTTCTTGAATGTGGTTTTGAGCACCTTAAGGGGTGCAGTTTTTAGAATGGTGTCACTTTTGGGTATTTTCTATCATATAGACCCCTCAAAGTGGCTTCAAATGTGATGTGGTCCGTAAAAATAAAATGGTGTTGCAAAAATGAGAAATCGCTGGTCAATTTTTAACCCTTATAACTTCCTAACAAAAAAAAATTTTGGTTCCAAAATTGTGCTGATGTAAAGTAAACATGTGGGAAATGTTATTTATTAAGTTTTTTTTGTGTACCGTATCTCTGTGATTTAAGGGCATAAAAATGGCGAAATTTTCAAAATTTTCGCCAAATTTCCGTTTTTTTCACAAATAAACGCAAGTTATATGAATGAAATTTTACCACTAACATGAAGTACAATATGTCACGAGAAAACAGTGTCAGAATCACCGGGATCCATGGAAACGTTTCAGAGTTTTAACCTCATAAAAGGACAGTGGTCAGAATTGTAAAAATTGGCCCGGTCATGAATGTGCAAACCACCCTTGAGGCTTAAGGGGTTAAGACTGAACTTAAGGTTGATGACTGATAATATGGGGGGGGGGGTTTACAAGATAATAGATGACTTATTTGTACTAAGTGTTGTCTTTGTCACTGTATGTGCTTTGTGTATTTGTCATGGATATCCCTTGATAAAATTGGTTCACAGCCAAAGAAAAGAATCCACGTGGTATTTTTATTTTTACTTTTTATTTGGGATATTTTTTATGAGCTCATTTTTTGAATTTTAATGGTACTGTGTTTAGCATTCTTGGTTTTTAAAGGAATTGTTTTTTTTTTTCTCTTTTCAGTCCCACTACATGTTGGATTGGGGGGTGGGGTGTGTAATTAATCTTTTGTTTGCAGGAGTAAAAGAAGAAACCTTAGCCATTTAATTAACATGTAAATACAGTGCACAGTAAAATAGTTCATTTCTGCAGTAGTGAAAAAGGAGTCCATCTACCGAATATAAGATGATATTTTATGACTTATTTTTGAGTTTTAACATTTTTTATTTTTTGGGAGCTCCCGTGCAATTTGGGTTTTGAAGAACATATATGTTAAATGATTTCAATGAATACTAGTTTGTTAATGTCAGTCTTTTGTTCTTGATATAGCTTTGTTCACCTACACCTGAGTCATGCAATGCAAATGTGTGTGTACACAAAGTGTGTGTTTGTCTCCTGCTTACTGAATGAATGCATTAGGTGAAGCCAGAGTGTGTGTGTTGATGTAATGTGTATATTATGATGTAAAAATAATAATTTGCTAGAATTGGGTTAATAGCAAATTAGTTTGGGTTCTGTTTTCCTTAACATGTAATTGTACTGATTCTGACTAGTGGTAACATTATTTTGTGATCTCCATGAACATGATTGTACTGGTAATTATGATCATCGTTATTATGCAAATGTGATTGACATGAATTTGATGTGTTTGATAACTGGTGTCTGATATTTTTATATTATGATTTATTTCAGTGTATAAGTCCATATACATATGATATATTTTATGTAGTAGTTATTATCTAGAGTAGAAATATTTACTACAGTAGAAAATTTCAAAGGTCATTCTGGGCACAATTAATTTGGACCAACACACCTACGGTAATTTTGTTTGATTCATTTGATCAAGGGGTGGAAAACAAGCCACCAGGACTGAGTTATATTCAACAAGTTATTCTATCTTGGACTGTGAATATATCATGGACTGAGTTATTTTGGACTGTTGCTTTGGACTGAGTTAGCTCTGCAAAGACTTTGGAACTTTCAAGTATGATTGTGAATTTCACTTTCCCTCAGTGCAGGCTGTGTCTTGTGTGTAGACTGAAGATGTCCAATTGAGCGCTGAGACTGAGCCCAGATGATGCTGAACCGTCACCAGGTGGCCCTGAACAGCGGCAGCAATAGAAGATAAAGGTACTCTTATGCTCAGCCATTGGACACCTGCACCGAGGGGTTAATATCATGAAGGGCAGGGACAGATTGCTCTTTAGAGTCTGTTCTTTTGCTAACCAGGGAATGTAGTGAAGTCACTTAGGCCAAGTGATGAGGGCATAATACTCCCCATGATTCCCTGCAACAGAGACCCATTTAAAAATTGCGGTCAAGAAGATCTGAAGAAAGGAGATTTCTATAGACATTTGATATTTTAGCACGTGCTGGTCCAATGTTGTTTTTGTTTTGATTTTTTCCATTTTAAGCCCAGGATGTTGTTTTTTACCAAAACGGTTTTCTATTGGTAGCAAATAAATAAATATATATAGGAGCAATGCAAATAATAATAAATGGTATAGTTTAGTGGCAGGATAATTAATTAAAGTGATTGAAACCAAGGGGTGGAATGTATACTATGAGTTATTTTTATATGGTTTCAATCAGTTTAATATACCATATTTTTCGGACTATAAGACGCACCGGACCATAAGACGCACCCCAATTTTCAGAAGGAAAATAGGGAAAAAAATAATAATGTGTCAAATGGGGGTCCGTCTTACAGTCCGAATTCAGCTTACCTGGGAAGGGATCCGGCACAGGTGGAGAAGTAGTCACAGGGGTCATTCAGTGGTCCAGGCTCGTGCGGTGGCGGCGGCTCTGTGCTGGGGCAGCTGCGCTGGGGCTGGGGTGGGTGGGCTGTGCTGGGGCAGCTGTGCTGTGCTGGGGCAGGGGCAGCTGTGCTGGGGCAGGGGCAGCTGTGCTGGGGCAGGTGGGCTGGGGCAGGGGCAGCTGTGCTGGGGCAGGGGCAGCTGTGCTGGGGCAGGTGGGCTGGGGCAGGGGCACCTGTGCTGGGTCAGGTGGGCTCTGCGGTGGTGGCAGCGGGCTGTGCTCCGGTGCAGGGGCGGTGGCTCCGCCGGCGTTTCTTCGCAGCCCGGAGGCACCGCAGTTCCCTTGCTGGGCGCCGCCATGTTGCGGTGGCCTCCGGGAGCATGGACGCCGGCAAGATGGCCGCCAGTCCGGGGACGGCGCATGCGCAGCTTCAGATCTCGTGCTGAGATCTCGGGGGACGAGATTCAAATCTCGGCAATGAGATCTCGTCCCCCGAG
This sequence comes from Dendrobates tinctorius, assembly GCF_039654945.1. Lineage (NCBI taxonomy): Eukaryota > Metazoa > Chordata > Amphibia > Anura > Dendrobatidae > Dendrobates > Dendrobates tinctorius. The sequence goes on from NW_027361750.1 coordinate 999,797, forward strand.
ATCTCGGGACGAGATCTGAAGCTGCGCATGCACCGTCCCCGGACCGGCGGCCATCTTGCCGGCGTCCACGCTCCCGGAGGCCACCGCAACATGGCGGCGCCCAGCAAGGGGTGTGCGGGGGCCTCCGGGCTGCAAAGAAACGCCGGCGGAGCCGCCGCCCCTGCACTGGAGCACAGCCCGCTGCCACCACCGCACCACAGAGCGCCGCCCGCTGCCACCACCGCACCGCAGAGCCTCGCCCGCTGCCACCGCCGCACCAGGTACCGTGCATTGCAACCATAAGACGCACCCCCCACTTTCCCCCAAAATTTTTGGGGAAAAAAGTGCGTCTTATGGTCCGAAAAATACGGTAATATATACTGTATCCTTACCTCCAGGGATCACTGAAACTTACTTAAGATAAAGGAATGTAAATTACTGGTCATTTATTTATCCATCAACAAAGGACCATTGATATTTCAAGGCAACTACCCTAATTAGATTGGGTGTGTAAATGTTCCCAAGGATGTTATCTTGTGCTCCGAAGCCCCTCCTCCAGCTTGCTGTATTTCTGCCATGTGGCACACATGAGGCCCCCTCCTCTAGCTTCCTGTATTATATACTGGTTAAAACAGGTATTGAGAGGATGTGTTTATAGCCAATGGACAATAGACTTGTGACATCATTCCCCACATGGTGGGGCTGGACACACCTTTTAGCTGGACATTTAAAAGAACCAGGACACATGTGCTCGGTCTCTTTTGGCTCCTGGAGGATGACTGGTCGACGTCTATCTGAATAATGTAACGTATGAATAATGCTTGTTTCTGATTAATGCATATGTATTTATAGTTTTATACTGTTCATTATTTGATCTTATCACTTATTAAGTAAATCAATTTAGTAAATTCAATTCTTGTGTGAGCATTTTCTTATTCATTACAATCCATTGGAACCCTTACAATACACTATGAACTCTACTTGTACGGCAGACAGCTGTAGCCTACTTCGGGGACTCCTTCTACCTAGTCCCGGCTCACTCACGTTGTTGTTGTGCCCCCAAGTCTTGTGTGGGAATAAAGCGGTCACTACATCTATTCCTCCGGTGTCTGCTGCAGGACCATTAATATCCATACAACCTCGGGGACCGGACCCCGGCCTTGCGCTTAGAACTTGGGAAGGGTTCTCCTCTAACCCTGGTCCTTGGTTCTCTTATTCTCCTCACATTCCGTACTAATCCTTTCTTTCTTATGGAGAGCCAGGCTTTCTATCAATGTTCCTTTCTTGTGCCAGCGGACCCAGATCACTGAGGTCGGCTGCAGCACTTCCTTCCTCTATCCCACTCAGGGGATCTCCTTTCACAGACTGACCTTGTCAGACTCCTGTGACTAACTGACTAAATCCTATCCTCTTCCCACTCTTTTAGTGCAAACTAAACTCCACCCGCCTCCCAGCACGCTTCGTGTTCCAAGGAGGGAGCCACCAAAGGGTGCTTTGCTACACTACTATGTTGTGTGGGATGCAGGTGTTGGAGTGTGGTCAGGTGTCTCCACCTTACCTGGATGGTGAGGTACCTCACCTGAGGAGGAGGTGCAGTACCTCTGTGGCGACTGAACCCTCAGGGGTGCCACAATTACATAAATTGTCATAGTGATCACGTAGTGTATGTACTGATTAATATTGAATGATTGTGTTATGGACTGACCTCGTTTGGAGCAGTGGTATTGCAACCAACAGGTAGCGTAGTCAGGGATAGACTGAAGTCTGTACACAGGAACAGAATTGTAGTATCTTGAGGATAAGCAGGTGCCAGGAAGCTTGACTAGAGGCTGGTAGCTCAATATTCTCAAAAGGAAAGGAGTGCTATGCCAGGTTAAAATAGGGTGTTAAATCAGGATGGAGCCACACAGAAACACGTGGTGGTGACCAACAGGAACTCAGGATGGATACCATCAGAAACAACATAGGTACAAGTACTTGGGTTACCACAGAACCGTCCAGCGAGCTGAATAGCTCAGAGGGAAGAGCTGCCGTCTGGTGCACAGGAGCTGCTGGGTTTGAATCCTGACAGTACTCCCCTCCTTCCAGGATGGCCTCTGGACATCTCAGGTGCTGGCTTCTCTGGATGTCTAAGATGAAAAGCTCTTGTAAGCCTGGGTGCATGGACATTGCCCTCCGGCTCCTATGAATTATCTTCTGGTCTGTAACCTCTCCATTGCAGAGAAGATCGACCAAGGTTATTAGGGAACTGGGGGGTCTACAATACCAAGACAGGTTATTACACTTGGGGTTATTTAGTTTGGTAAATCAAAGGCTTAGGGGTGATCTTATTACAATGTATAAATATATGCGGGGACAGTACAAAGACCTTTCTAATGATCTTTTTACTCAGACCTGTGACGGGGACAAGGGGGCATCCTCTACGCCTGGAGGAAAGAAGGTTTAAGCATAATCAAAGACGCAGATTCTTTACTGTAAGAGCAGTGAGACTATGGAACTCTCTGCCATATGATGTAATGAGTGATTCCCTACTAAAATTTAAGAAGGGTCTGGATGCCTTTCTTGAAAAGTATAATATTACAGGGTATATACACTAGTTTCCTTAATATTTCGTTGATCCAGGGAGCTAGTCTGATTGCCGTAAGTGGAGTCGGGAAGGAATTTTTTTCCTCAATGTGAAGCTTACTGTTTGCCACATGGTTTTTTTTTGCCTTCCTCTGGATCAATATGTTAGGGCAAGTTAGGATAGGATATGGGTTGAACTAGATGGACTTAACGTCTTCCTTCAACCTTAATAACTATGTTACTATGTATTGCACCAAATATTGTAGCCTCCCTCTAAATCTTCTAGAATCCAGAATTTCATCCACAATGTACTCTTCTTCACCATGGACTTTTTCTGGTGGAGGAGGTGGCTGAGTTCTTCCTGGATACGGGTTCTCACTGAATGGCTTGAGCAAGGACATATGAAACACAGGGTGAATTTTAAGGCTGTTAGGAAGTTTTAAAAGGAAAGCAACTGGGTTAATTTGTGCAGAAATTTGAAAAGGTTGTATGAATTTTTGACCCAATTTAGAAAACTGTACGTTTTCAGATTTTTAGTAGAAAGCCAAACCTTGTCACCGTCCTGAAGGGTAGGAAGGGCTTTGCAATTTTGATCTGCCGTTTCTTTGTAATCTTCTTGGGCTTTTTGTAACATCTCTGTTAGTTCTTTTTGAGCTTTCTGCAACTCTGTAAGTCTGTTTGTAACAGCTGGTACTTGAGCTGGTGTAGATAAATTTGTAGAACCATGCAGGAATGAAGCTGAAGTCAAGCATGTTTAACCCTCATTCCATTCTCTGCAGAACCCTGATTTCAGTAAGTTGACCCCTATTCTATTGCTGGGGGATAATTTATTATCTTGGGAAAACCTCATTTTATCCATTATACTGCTATACAGAGCCTATATTATGACAATTCTGTCACTGTCCAAATACTTCTGATCTCCACTGTAACTGCTAATATTGTAAGAATGGAGATTAACGCACAAATCCCCAAAGGATCCTCCAGTGTTTGTGTACCTAATTTGGCATATAAGTTCCAACATTGCTCATATTCATTACGTTTGTATATGTGGATTCCGCCTACAAATATTCAGCAAGATCACAACCCTTATTAGATTTTGTTTTGTACCGGTACTATAGAATCTCATTTTTTCTGTTAAATCATAAATTATATTGACAAAGACCATAATGGCAAAGTCTAGCTGAATATTATTATTATTTATTATTTTTCAATATTACTATAGCGCCATTTATTCCATGGCGCGTTACATGTGAATAGGGGTGCACATAATAAAAATGAGCACAGTAATCTTAACTAATAGAAGTTACCGACTGGTACAGGAGGAGAGAGGATTCTGCCCATGAGGGCTCACAGTCTACATGGGATGGGTGAGAATACAATATGCGAGGGTAGAGCTGGTAGTGCAGCGGCTTTGGTGGAACGAGGGTTACTGCAGGTTGTAGGCTTGTCTGAAAAGATAGGTCTTCAGGTTCCTTTTTATGGTTCCCATGATAGGCGAGAGTCTGATATGTTGTGGTAGAGAGTTCCAGAGTAGGGGAGATGCGCGGGAGAAATCTTGTATGTGATTGTGGGAAGAGAAGATAAAAGGGGAGTAGAGAAGGAGATCTTGTGAGGATTGGAAGTTGCATGCAGGTAAGTACCGGGACACAAGGTCAAAGATGTATGGAGGAGATAGGTTGTGGATGGTTTTGGATGTCATTGATAGGGTTTTGAACTTGAGTCTCTGGGAAATGGGGAGCCAGTGAAGGTATTGACAGAGGGGAGTAGCCAGGGGATAGCAGGGGGACAGGTGAATTAGTCAGGCAACAGAGTTTACAATAGATTGGAAGGTTGCGAGAGTGTTAGAGGGGAGGCCACAGAGCAGGAGGTTGCAGTAGTCCAGGCGGGAGATGATGAGTGCATGCACTAAGGTTTTTACTAACAATATAACCAATTGTTCAATTGGATGGTGGAGGTCCCTTCTTAAATTACAATTATTTTGCAGTATCAAAATGTTACATATTATATTCTCCCAGGTCATGTTAATCATTTTTCCCAATTAGCTTTTAATGTATATGTTAAATTGACAATGATGTACATTTAGATTGTTTCTGTATGCAGATATGCGGTGAAGTAAAAAATCAGGGTCAAAAGTTACCAATTGTTGGCACATGGCCTTGGCGACAGGCTTTAATTGAATAGTCAAACTAATAGCCATAATAAGCCTCAAATTATTTATTTATAATCTACAAAGTACACAAATGTCAGAATTTTTTACACCTCGAATAGTTTTTTTTCAAGAGAGCTAAGGCCTGTTTCACACTTGCTTTTTTTTGCAGCGCGTTTTTCCCGCAAAAAAACGCATTGAAAAACGCATACAAAAGCATACAACTGCTGCGTTTTTTTCAAGCATTTTTATGAGCATGCATGAAAAAAACGCAGCGTTTTTATGCGTTTGTATGCGTTTTTAGTGCGTTTTTACCGCGTTTGCGGTTTTTTCCAACATTAGGTGGCCCCTCACACTAACCCAAACCATGACTTTACTAACCCTAACCCTGACCCTAACCCTAACCCTAACCCTTAACCAAACCATACTTAACCCTAACCCTGACCCTAACCCTGACCCTAACCCTAACCCTAACCCTTAACCAAACCATACTTAACCCTAACCCTGACCCTAACCCTGACCCTAACCCTAACCCTAACCCTGACTCTAACCCTTAACCAAACCATACTTAACCCTAACCCTGACCCTAACCCTAACCCTAACCCTAACCCTGACCCTAACCCTAACCCTTAACCAAACCATACTTAACCCTAACCCTGACCCTAACCCTAACCCTTAACCAAACCATACTTAACCCTAACCCTGACCCTAACCCTGACCCTAACCCTAACCCTTAACCAAACCATACTTAACCCTAACCCTGACCCTAACCCTGACCCTAACCCTAACCCTGACCCTAACCCTTAACCAAACCATACTTAACCCTAACCCTGACCCTAACCCTAACCCTAACCCTAACCCTGACCCTAACCCTTAACCAAACCATACTTAACCCTAACCCTGACCCTAACCCTAACCCTAACCCTGACCCTAACCCTAACCCTAAACCCCCTTAATTAACCCTAACTCTAACCCAAACCCCTAAATTCCATGGTTAACAAAAAAAAACGCATGTGCAAAAAAACGCATACATAAGCATGCCAATGCGCACATATGCGCACCCATAGACTTATATTGGGTGTCTTGCTGTAAAAAAACGCATTGCGCGCGCATGCGTTTTTTTGAGGCAAATCGGACGCACAAAAAATGCAACAAGTTGCATTTTGTGCGCCCGAGCGCATACCGCAAAAAAACGTATGCGCGGTAAAACGCGTACAAACGCATGTGTATGCGCACATAAGCGCATCCCATGCAAAGTATAGGAAAAAAAACGCATGCGCTATTTAGCGCTAAATTACCGCGAAAAAAAACGCAAATGTGTTGCGTTTTTTTTCGCGGTAATTTAGCGCTAAATAGCGCATGCGTTTTTTCCTATACTTTGCATGGGATGCGCTTATGTGCGCATACACATGCGTTTGTATGCGTTTTACCGCGCATGCGTTTTCTTGCGGTATGCGCTCGGGCGCACAAAATGCAACTTGTTGCATTTTTTGTGCGTCCGATTTGCCTCAAAAAAACGCATGCACGCGCAATGCGTTTTTTTACAGCAAGACACCCAATATAAGTCTATGGGTGCGCATATGTGTGCATTGGCATGCTTATGTATGCGTTTTTTTGCACATGCGTTTTTTTTTGTTAACCATGGAATTTAGGGGTTTGGGTTAGAGTTAGGGTTAGTTAAGGGGGTTTAGGGTTAGGGTTAGGGTCAGGGTTAGGGTTAGGGTCAGGGTTAGGGTTAAGTATGGTTTGGTTAAGGGTTAGGGTCAGGGTTAGGGTTAGGGTTAGGGTCAGGGTTAGGGTTAAGTATGGTTTGGTTAAGGGTTAGGGTCAGGGTTAGGGTTAGGGTTAGGGTTAGGGTCAGGGTTAGGGTCAGGGTTAGGGTTAAGTATGGTTTGGTTAAGGGTTAGGGTTAGGGTCAGGGTTAGGGTTAGGGTTAGGGTCAGGGTTAGGGTTAAGTATGGTTTGGTTAAGGGTTAGGGTTAGGGTTAGGGTCAGGGTTAGGGTTAAGTATGGTTTGGTTAAGGGTTAGGGTTAGGGTCAGGGTTAGGGTTAGGGTTAGGGTTAGGGTCAGGGTTAGGGTTAAGTATGGTTTGGTTAAGGGTTAGGGTCAGGGTTAGGGTTAGGGTTAGGGTCAGGGTTAGGGTCAGGGTTAGGGTTAAGTATGGTTTGGTTAAGGGTTAGGATTAGGGTTAGGGTCAGGGTTAGGGTTAGGGTCAGGGTTAGGGTTAAGTATGGTTTGGTTAAGGGTTAGGGTTAGGGTTAGGGTCAGGGTTAGGGTTAGGGTTAGGGTTAGGGTTAGTAAAGTCATGGTTTGGGTTAGTGTGAGGGGCCACCTAATGTTGGAAAAAAACGCAAACGCGGTAAAAACGCACTAAAAACGCATACAAACGCATAAAAACGCTGCGTTTTTTTCATGCATGCTCATAAAAATGCTTGAAAAAAACGCAGCAGTTGTATGCTTTTGTATGCGTTTTTCAATGCGTTTTTTTGCGGGAAAAACGCGCTGCAAAAAAAAGCAAGTGTGAAACAGGCCGTCAGTGAATGACAATGACAGTAAAGAAGACAGTAAAGCTTAACTTCTTAAGGACGCGGCGAACCATCATTTTTATCTTTGCATTTTTCCATCCCCTCCTTACAAGAGGCATAAGTTTTTTATTTTTCTGTCAACCTAACCGTATATATTTTTGCAGAATGAGTTTTTGTTTTGATTGAAACAATTTACTACTAATGACTTGGTACAATGGGAAAATCATCCATGTGGGATAACATAGGGGAAAAAAATGAAATTCTGCCATGTTTTTAGGGCATTGCTTTTACAGCTTTCATTCTGTGGTAACAATGGCCTGGAGACATGATTCTTCAGGTGAGTACTATTATGGCGATACCAAACTTACATAGATTTTTTTTCCTCATTAAAATTATTTTTTAAAGAATCAGTAGTTTGTAAAAAACATATAATTTAGGTTTGTGTTGACATTTTCCAAGCCACAACACTTTCTATTTTTCTGTTGAGCTGTGTGAGGGCTTGTTTCCTGCACCCTGAGCTGACGGTTTTATTGCAGCCAATTGGGGCACATATCACATTATGATAGTTTTTTTTATAGGATTAGTTTATGGAGGAGTAGTGCCCTAAAAGCCCACAATGTTGGCATTTTTATTTTTATTTTTTTCTCACGCTATGGTTTTTACAGTATTGGTTAATTAATTTTATATTTCTATAGACTGAAATTTTACAAACACGATGGTACCAAACTTTCAAACTATTTAAAGGATTCGATTTTATCAAAATCAAAATTTTACCCTGTTTCCTCCAGCACCGTGACACTTGTGATATGTATTGGCATTTTGCATCATGGATCTCCAATAAATTGCATGCTGCTTAGATGCTGCTGAACTTTTGTTTTTAGTTGGTATTGCAAAATGTAGTGCAAGTGATCAAATGATTACAAGTTCAGAATCCCCATAAGGCCTAAAAAAATTAAAGAGTAGTTAAAAAAAGGTTTTCAAATATATTATATAAAATGAACTAAGTTTAAAAAAGAAATAGACATAAAAGTAAATATACTTGATACTTCTACACCTGTTATAGTCCCATCTATCAACATATAAAATTATTTAGCAAAATTGCTGAATGATGTGAAAAAAAATTGAAATGTCAAATTACCATTCAACAGCAATCACACCTCCCCAAAATGCAATACAAATTAATAATAAAAAGCTGCTATATTTCATCATGCAAAAAACAAGCCATCAAACAGCTCAGTGTAATAATTATAAAACGGATGCATCTTAAAAAATGGTGAAGCTAATCAAATTTTTTTACAAGGTTCAAATTTTTTAAAACCACTAAAATATGAATAAAACCTAGACATGTTTGGTATTGATGTAATCTTAATGACCTGAAGAATCATGTTGCCATGTCATTTTTACTACACACTGAAACCCATAAAAACTAACTCGCACCCGTAAAAAAAAAATTTAAATTGCATTTTTTCACCATTTTCTTGTTTTGGTACATTATATAAAAATAAAAGTTATTGCTCCAGAAACAACAGCTGAAAGTGTAAATAACAAAAACTGGCTGGAACAGAAGGGTAGAACAAAACTTAAAAAACATTCTAGGCTTTTAGAAAAAATAACGGAACCACACCTTTGTAGGGGGTTGTTGAGCTTGTAGTCACCTTCGCTCTCTGAAGTCTCCGAATGTCAGTTACAAGTGGCCCATTAGTGATGCCGATTGGCTGCAGGGCTCATGTGACATAACAATGTCCCTGGAGACTCAGCGCCGACAACGCTGGAACGGCTCCGGCTCCAAAAGTCAGTATAGAGTGTTTTTAATTTACATGGGGGAATCGAGTAATTTAAAAGGGGTTTTCCGAGTAGTGAACAATTCCTTTAAATCTTTGTAGCAGCTCTATACTCTGGATAATAAATGGTTTATTAATACGGCTTCTAAACCAAACAAACTCATGTATCTCATTTTTCATGGAAATATTGCTGACTGCTACTAATGACTGATGTTACACACTGCTAGGTATTTGTGCTGATTGATGTCTTTTGGGTATATTTGCTGCAGAAGTGCACCTGGTCCATAATCAGTGTATAAAGATAAGACCATCCTCCAGCATTCTTGAAGTGTCATAAATCCAAATATTTTAGAAGAACCTTCTGCTTGAGAATAAATTTACTGCTTCTGCAAATGAGTGTTAGGTCTCATGCAGAAGTCCATAAAACTCTGACCGAGCACCGTACACAATGCACGGACTGTCCTCGGATCTCTGGACCTGAAATCAACAACTTCATATATACTCAACAGCCCCTTAGATGCCTATGAAGCTGTCGATATCGGGTTGCGAGATACGTGGACAGTCCATACAATGCGGTCCGTGCTCACATTGAGTTTCAAGGATGTCTGCGCAAGTCTTTAGCCAAGCATGAGAAATTGCTTTAAAGAATACATCTCTAAAGGGGTTGTCCACTAATTTAAGGTACCTAGGTACTGGCCCCAAGGTGCTGTAAAAAAAACCCAAAACAAACTCACTTTCCAAACTATAGAAGTTCTTCTGGATCAGACTTAAAATGAAGACTGAAGACAATTGGTTGCTACTTAATGGCTTCAGCCATCATGTGATAGCCTTTGGCGGAAGAGGAAGCCAGTAGACCAGCAGTCAGCACAGTGCTGAATGAGGATGAGCGTTTCTGATCTGAGGTGTGAGTATCAACTTTTTTTTTCTTCCACCGCTCTGGGGCCAGTTGTGGACAACCTCTTTAAAGTGCATAAGTACAGCAAAAAGAATATGGTTATCAAAAACAGAGAGGTGAAAAAAACAAATAATGCAAATTTCAAAAAATGTCTCAAGGACTTGTAAATCTGCGAGAGTCCTAAATGAGCACCAAAAAACAGTACATAAATAATATTATGTTAAGACTAACAAACAAGAAGATAAACATGTCCTTCAAACATTGAAAACCATGCCCTGATAAAATGAGGTATCTATGACACTACAAACCATCCCAATAAGGTTCAGGCTAAACAGCAAATCATTTATATTACTGAATCAGAACTTGAGAGATCACAATATGATCACTCCTATAAAAGTTGCCTCCTTGGCACATCTCATCAACAACTGGACTAACACCTCAGTGAGGGAGACTGACCTCATGGGTTTTAGAAGAAGTAAGAAGTACTGTAGGCAGTTCTCTGGCAATCAGCTATATTAAATAGTACCCCTGGTTTTGGAGGTAATACTTTCTATAAAATGCATGATTTTCAATCATTCTTTGAATCTCATCTGGTAACAGAGACTACAAGACTGATCCTAGAGTCCAAACCTTTAAATCATGGAAAATTAATTTAAAGGGGTTGTCCACCCTTAGACTACAAGTCTGCAGTTACTTTATATGACTGCAGATTTGTGAATCCTCACATTGTGCACACTCAACGCATTGAGAATTCTCCGTTGTTGACGCCAGAAGCAGTGGGCGTGTGGCCACATATACAGTATGCAATTTGCATACATGTGCTGACGTCTAGATGGAATGTGGCTGGAAGTATACAAATCACATACTTAAAGTCACAGAGACCTCCTAATCCCGGCATCAGCACCAGAGAATCCTGACAGGACACAGCATCACATACAGTGGGGCAAAAAAGTATTTAGTCAGTCAGCAATAGTGCAAGTTCCACCACTTAAAAAGATGAGAGGCGTCTGTAATTTACATCATAGGTAGACCTCAACTTTGGGAGATGAACTGAGAAAAAAAATCCAGAAAATCACATTGTCTGTTTTTTTTTCATTTTATTTGCATATTATGGTGGAAAATAAGTATTTGGTCAGAAACAAGCAATCAAGATTTCTGGCTCTCACAGACCTGTAACTTCTTCTTTAAGAGTCTCCTCTTTCCTCCACTCATTACCTGTAGTAATGGCACCTGTTTAAACTTGTTATCAGTATAAAAAGACACCTGTGCACACCCTCAAACAGTCTGACTCCAAACTCCACTATGGTGAAGACCAAAGAGCTGTCAAAGGACACCAGAAACAAAATTGTAGCCCTGCACCAGGCTGGGAAGACTGAATCTGCAATAGCCAACCAGCTTGGAGTGAAGAAATCAACTGTGGGAGCAATAATTAGAAAATGGAAGACATACAAGACCACTGATAATCTCCCTCGATCTGGTGCTCCACGCAAAATCCCACCCCGTGGGGTCAGAATGATCACAAGAACGGTGAGCAAAAATCCCAGAACCACGCGGGGGACCTAGTGAATGAACTGCAGAGAGCTGGGACCAATGTAACAAGGCCTACCATAAGTAACACACTACGCCACCATGGACTCAGATCCTGCAGTGCCAGACGTGTCCCACTGCTTAAGCCTGTACATGTCCGGGCCCGTCTGAAGTTTGCTAGAGAGCATTTGGATGATCCAGAGGAGTCTTGGGAGAATGTCCTATGGTCTGATGAAACCAAACTGGAACTGTTTGGTAGAAACACAACTTGTCGTGTTTGGAGGAAAAAGAATACTGAGTTGCATCCATCAAACACCATACCTACTGTAAAGCATGGTGGTGGAAACATCATGCTTTGGGGCTGTTTCTCTGCAAAGGGGCCAGGACGACTGATCCGGGTACATGAAAGAATGAATGGGGCCACGTATCGTGAGATTTTGAGTGCAAACCTTTCCATCAGCAAGGGCATTGAATATGAAACGTGGCTGGGTCTTTCAACATGACAATGATCCAAAGCACACCGCCAGGGCAACGAAGGAGTGGCTTCGTAAGAAGCATTTCAAGGTCCTGGAGTGGCCTAGCCAGTCTCCAGATCTCAACCCTATAGAAAACCTTTGGAGGGAGTTGAAAGTCTGTGTTGCCAAGCAAAAAGCCAAAAACATCACTGCTCTAGAGGAGATCTGCATGGAGGAATGGGCCAACATACCAACAACAGTGTGTGGCAACCTTGTGAAGACTTTTACAGAAAACGTTTGACCTCTGTCATTGCCAACAAAGGATATATCACAAAGTATTGAGATGAAATTTTGTTTCTGACCAAATACTTATTTTCCACCATAATATGCAAATAAAATGAAAAAAAAACAGACAATGTGATTTTCTGGATTTTTTTTTCTCAGTTTGTCTCCCATAGTTGAGGTCTACCTATGATGTAAATTACAGACGCCTCTCATCTTTTTAAGTGGTGGAACTTGCACTATTGCTGACTGACTAAATACTTTTTTGCCCCACTGTACACCATGTTCCAAATTATTATGCAAATTGTTTTTAAATGTCATAGCGTTTTTTTTCTTTTAATGAAACCCATTGATGGTATTGTCTCTCAGGGTTCTTTGGATCACTGAAATCAATCTCAGATACCTGTGATAATTAGTTTGCCATGTGAGCCCAGTTAAAGGAAAACTGGATGATGTTCCACACTATTGAGCAGGCTACAGTTTTCAAGTAACATAGGAAAGAAAAAGGATCTCTCTGCTGCCGAAAAGCATCAAATAGTGCAATGCCTTGGTCAAGGGATGAAAACATTAGATATTTCCCGAAAACTTAAGCGTGATCATCGTACTGTTAAGAAATTTGTTGCTGATTCTGAGCGCAGATGTGTTTGTGCTGATAAAGGCAGAATAAGGAAGGTTTCTGCCAGCAAGTTCATTGGATTAAGAAAGCAGCTGCTAAAAAGCCATTACAAACCAGCAAACAGATATTTGAAGCTGCTGGTGCCTCTGGAGTCCCTCAAACCTCAAGGTGTAGGATCCTTCAAAGGCTTGCTGTGGTGCATAAACCTACTATTCGGCCAACCCTAAACAGTGCTCACAGGCAGAAACGGTTGCAGTGGGCCCAGACATACATGAAGACTAATTTTCAAACAGTCTTGTTTACTGATGAGTGACCAGCATCCCTGTCACGCACGGTGAGGGAAAACCAAGTGTAACATAAAAGGAAATGGGGAAGGGGGCTCAGACACTAAGGAAGGGACTTGGAGACCCCTGGGCTAGATCTAATCTCTCCCTAGAACTCCTACCGAGTCCCTATATTGGTTCGTCACCAATCGCCAAGCCGGAACCAGAGGGCCTGAATCTCCCTGGGGCCTAGACCTGATTAGGGAACGGGAGGGAGATGCGCGTTAGGCAGTCTCAGCTAAACTAAAGATGGTAAGGTGAGACAAACGGGAACACTTAGCTGAATCGCCAGATACAGATACCAGAAGAGGGATTCCAGACACCAAACTGGAGCACTCTGAGAAGGTCCAACACTCTAGCAAGCAGAAGTGGAAATGAAGCTATTACCCGCACTGGGTCACAGCTGAGCCACTAACTAAATAGATCCAAACCTCTCATGGCAGGAGGAGGTTGATGCTGGGTCCTAGAGGCAGATGGTTCAGGGAGCAGTTTGTATGGACAGGCGCTCAGACCTTCTGAGACCTGACGCAGGATGATAGGCTGTCACCTCTGAAGCGCTAGTAACAAACCCTGGATGGTCCAGATGGATGGAGTAGTGGATGGTTGGTGGATTGCCACCATGTCCCAACAAGGCTGCGACGTAAGCAAGGAGGTGGAGGAGTCATGTTTTGGGCTTGAATCATGGGAAACAGCTGGTAGAACCATTGAAGGTTCCTGAAGGTGTGAAAATGACCTCTGCAAAGTATATAGAGTTTCTGACTGATAACTTTCTTCCATGGTATAAAAAAGCAGAAACGTGCCTTCAGGAGCAAAATCATCTTCATGCATGACAATGCACCATCTCATGCTGCAAAGAATACCTCTGAGTCATTGACTGCTATGGGCATAAAAGGAGATAAACTCATGGTGTGGCCACCATCTTCCCCTGGCTTCAACGCTATAGAGAACCTTTGGAGTATCATCAAGCAAAAGATCTATGAGGGTGGGAGGCAGTTCACATCAAAACAACAGCTCTGGGAGGCTATTCTGACTTCATTCAAAGAAATACAAGCAGAAACTCTCCAAAAACTCACAAGTTCAATGGATGCAAGAATTGTGAAGGTGATATCAAAGAAGGGTTCCTATGTTACCATGTAACTTGGCCTGATAGGATGTTTTGGAGTTAAATAGCTTTTTTGTCTAGTGGATGTGACCTCCTATTGCTGCAAATTCCATAAACGAGCATTTTCAGTTCTTTAAAACATATCAAATGTTTGGAAATTCTACTGTGCCTAATAATTTGGAACAGTGCATTCTGAGTTTTTATTCATTTTGGAGATTATACTGTTATCATTGGGAGGATTCTTCAATAAAATTCATTGTATACTCTAACGGGTGATGACTTTTATTAGACTGACTGTCATTTGCACCGACCATTTAGGAAAATCAGAGAAAAATATCATTTGCATAATACTTTGGAACATGGTGTAGAGTGCAGACTTGTAGTCTAAGGCTGGACAACTCCTTTAAATCTCATGATTCTCAATATATTTGTAACAAAGCATTCAATTATCACTTATAACAATAGTGTCCTGATAAGCAGCAGATGCACATTTTGGACCCTTTTATGTACCAGGACAAGGAACCTTTGCACCTGTTATTGCTACGCCCTTGGACCAACTTTTACAATACTTTATAGTCAGTTTATTAGAGTGTATACTCAATTTATAGTACTGGAAATTAGGATCAAACAATAACTGGAAATTATGTTAATTAAAACTTTAAAAGTTCTAGCACCACATAGTACACATTTTACACAGACCAAAAAAAGTAGAAACATCTACTGTAGAGTTGAGCGACTTTTGGTTTTTTAGGGTCGCGTTTCGTTTCGTGAAACCCGACTTTTCCAAAAGTCGGGTCGAGCAAGATCGTCCGATTATAGGGAAAAGTCGGGGTTGTCCCGAAACACGAAACCCAATGTAAGTCAATGGGGAATAAAAGTCGGCAGTGAGAGGAGGACAGGAAACACACCTACAGTGCCCATTTGAATGCCAAAAGCATCAATTCTTCTTACTTAAGCTTGTCAACCTTAATTAACTTCATAATACAAGTTACGCACTGAAAAATGGGGGTTATTTGGCTAAAGTTGTGGGGGGGAGGGCTGGCTGCAGGTTTTCATGTACCCTGGGCGAAAGAGCGCCCCTTTAACACATACCACAACTCATCATGCTCCGATACGGCAGAGAAATAGCGGTATAGTACAATGAAAAATACCTCACTTTTTACATCTCATGACGAGGCCCATCTATTTCTCCATACAGAATCATTGGTCCCATATAATGTTTGAAACAGTATATGATGAGCTCCACATAATGCTACAGTATATGTTGGTCCCCATGGATGAAGCTCCACTGTCTTATGGGCCCAAATAATGCTCCAAACATAATGGGCCCCATTTCTAATGCTCTAGTGTATAATGGGCCCTGTAAATGCTGCTCCAGTGTCTGATGTCCACCTTTGGAATGTTCCAGTGTATGGTGGGCCCCATCTATCATTCTCCAGAGTATAGTGCTCCCCAAAAATTGCTGTCCCAACATTGAAAACAATCAAATAAGTCTCCTCGCTAGGGAATCCCTGTACTTGTCTGGACTCCTCGTCGTCCCCATCTTCCATCTCACTGCACAGTATTTCAACTTTGCAAGTGCTGTGATCCTGGGCAAGTAGGGGGGGCCCACTCGTTGGTGACGGCACTGGCACAGGGCCCCTGATAGTACGGTGGTGTGTCTGATGGCGGGTGGGCCGAACCTGCACTTTCATCTGCAGCTTCCTCTTTGTCACCGTGTAAGATGGAACTGTATATGGGAAGGGTAACCTGAGTTTCATCAGGGTCAGATTCAGGCCGGGTAGCGTGCGAGGGGAATGTAGTGGTCTGGGTCAATGTACCAGCAGATTCATCGAGCAGTGGCTGGGCATCAGTGCACTTGTGTCGCCCCCAGGAGTACGGTCGCCACAGTGGCATTACCTTCTTCCTAGGGAGTGTGATGTCATGCTTGGGAGCAACGAAGGATCTCTCTAGCAGGTTAACTGATTGGGCGGCGTTATTCCCACGAGTCATGACCCTCCAAACAGCGTTCATGAAGGCAAAGTGTTTGTTTTACGTGGGCAGTATGGTTGCAAAGCTGAACCTTAAAGGAATGTCCAGAAGGGCACCACCAGGGGTGGAGCCTACGGTTAAATTCGACTCCACCTGGGAAACCTCAACCATGCCAGCTACAGAACAGATGCACACATTGCAAGCTTAATTCCGTTAACGAACGAGACTCCGTCATGCCCCGCGGTCCGAGTCCGGCTTACTAGAGGGACACGTGAGGCTCTGGCACATGAGATTGGCCAATAACTGGTGTGTCATGCCCTTACATGTCCGTGGCTGCATGTGCGCTACACTGAAAAGGCCAGCGTTTGTCGCTTACAGGTGCAGATAACCCGCTGAACAACGTTAGTGATGGGGATCACTGATTACAATTATTACCCGCGAACAATGATTTCCCAGTAAGTGCAGGTCAACCGCAGTTCTGGAATTAGGCCTAACCGTCATTCCTGAAAAAATGAAAAACTTACGTGTGCAAACCACAGGTGCTGTAGCTTGCTTAACAGCTCGCCAGCCGTTCTCACGCCCAGTATGGATTACACGTGATTGCACAAAGGTGAGAAAGGGTACCGTATCCCCGGATAACATGTATGGATAGCGTACACATTCAAAATATATGTCTCAGGAGGCAGGCTCAGACGGTGTTAGGCCCAGTATGGATTGCACGTGATTGCACAAAGGTTAGAAAGGGTACCGTTTCCCCGGATAACATGTATGGATAGCGTACACATTCAAAATATATGTCTCAGGAGGCAGGCTCAGACGGTGTTAGGCCCAGTATGGATTGCACGTGATTGCACAAAGGTTAGAAAGGGTACCGTATCCCCCGATAACATGTATGGATAGTGTACACATTCAAAATATATGTCTCAGGAGGCAGGCTCAGACGGTGTTAGGCCGAGTATGGATTGCACGTGATTGCACAAAGGTTATAAAGGGTACCGTATCCCCGGATAACATGTATGGATAGCGTACACATTCAAAATATATGTCTATACATCAGGAGGCAGGCTCAGACGGTGTTAGGCCCAGTATGGATTGCACGTGATTGCACAAAGGTTAGAAAGGGTACTGTTTCCCCGGATAACATGTATGGATAGCATACACATTCAAAATATATGTCTCAGGAGGCAGGCTCAGACGGTGTTAGGCCCAGTATGGATTGCACGTGATTGCACAAAGGTTAGAAAGGGTACCGTATCCCCGGATAACATGTATGGATAGCGTACACATTCAAAATATATGTCTCAGGAGGCAGGCTCAGACGGTGTTAGGCCCAGTATGGATTGCACGTGATTGCACAAAGGTTAGAAAGGGTACCGTATCCCCGGATAACATGTATGGATAGCGTACACATTCAAAATATATGTCTATACATCAGGAGGCAGGCTCAGATGGTGTTAGGCCCAGTATGGATTTGACGGCCCAGATTACACAGCGGAGGAGCAGGGAGAGGTAAAGATTGGAAATGCTGGGGCCCTGCCCAAGCAAGGGTGGCCCACTCGTGGGCGTCGGTACTGGCACTGGGCCCCTCATAGTACAGCGGTGTGTCTGACGGCGGGTGTGCACCACCACCGTCAGAGACACTTGATTGCACTATGAGGGACCATGTGCCAGTGCCCGCGCCCAAGAGTCGGCCTACCCACCTGTCCAGGGCAGCGGCACTCGCACGGTGTCGTGCGCTAGGTGGTGACCCCGGCCATGGGGGGGGAGGCAGCACAGTTAGGGAGTTTTAGAAAGTGGCATATGTTGATGTTGGACATTCAGCTGATGCAAAAGGCGAAATAGGTGAAGTCCCAGGAAGAGGTGGACCAAAGCAAGCCATTTTTCTGTCACCCTATGTGTCATCAGGGGAAGGTGGGACAAAATCCTTGGAAACCCATGCATGGTTCATTTTAATGAAGGTTAGATCATCCACATTTTGGGTTGACAGACGGGTCCTTTTTTCTGTCAGGATTGATCCAGCTGCACTGAAGACTCTTTCCGATAGCACACTTGCAGCTGGGCAAGCGAGCTCCTGTAAGGCATATTGGGCCAATTCAGGCCAGGTGTCCAGTTTAGCGGCCCAATAGTCAAAGGGGAATGACCTGTGTGGGAGAACATCGATATGGGAGGAAAAGTAGTTTGTAACCATAGTTGACAACTGCTGTCTCCTGTCACTTTCCATCGATGCAATATTACCAGTTGTGTGAGCGGTATTTGAAAAATCAGTCCACAACATTGTCATGAAACCCCTGTCTCCAACGCCACTTCTGCTGTGTGCACCACGAACACCTCTGCCAAGCTGCCCCCGGCCCGTACGGCTTGTGTGAGAACCATCACCGCTGCTGTGTGCTGGGAATGCCTCAAGCAACCGATTTACCAGAGTTGCTTGTTTATTAGCCAATATTAGGTCAAGGTTCTCCTGTGGCATGATGTTTTGTAATTTGCCTTTATAGCGTGGATCCAGGATGCTGACCAACCAGTAGTCGTCATCGTTCATCATTTTGGCAATGCGGGGGTCCCTTTTTAGGATCTGCAAGGCATAATCTGACATGTGGGCCAATGTTCCCGGTGTCAATGATGCACTGCGAGTGCTGGGTGGAGGAGCACTTTCTGGCAAATCCACATCCCTCCAGTCACGCACAAACCCTGTACCAGACCTTGCCACGCCAACATTTTCACTTGCCCCACGAGATGCATCCTCCTCCCCTAAGTAATCATCCCCATCATCATCCTCCTCCTCCTCTTCTTCCTCCACCTCGTCCAGGAGAGGTCCCTGAGCAGACAATGGCTGAATGTCATCAAGGATTCCCTCCTCCTCTTCCTCCTCATCAACATTGGCTGCAGACGCCTGCTCCTTAAGGTGCGTCAAAGTTTGCATGAGCAGACGCATAAGTGGGATGCTCATGCTTAGGATGGCGTCGTCTGCGCTTACCAGCCGTGTGCATTCCTCAAAACACTGAAGGACTTTACAGAGGTCTTTCAGCTTCGACCACTGCACACCTGTCAACTCCATGTCTGCTCTCAAAGTGCCTGGCCATGTATCCTCCCACAAATGCATTATGGCCTGCCTCTGCTCGCACAGCCACTCCACCATGTGCAGGGTGGAGTTCCACCTTGTTGCAATGTCGATAATGAGGCGGTGGTTGGGAAGGTGGAGCAATCGCTGCAGCTTCTGCATACGAACGGAGTGTACAGGCGACCGGCGGATGTGCGCGCACAGTCTTCGCACCTTCTGGAGCAGGGCTGTTAACTCCGGATAATTTTTGAGGAAGCACTGCACCACCAGGTTCAAGGTGTGAGCCAAGCAAGGTATGTGGCTGAGTTTTGAAAGGGCTATGGCTGCCACAAAATTACGGCTGTTATCACTAACTACCTTGCCTGCCTCAAGATGTACACTGCCCAGCCATGACTCAGTTTGTCGCTTCAAGTACTCGGCCAGCACCTCGGCGGTGTGTCTGTTGCCCAAACACATCATCTGCAACACAGCCTGCTGACGCTTTCCACTAGCTGCTCGATAGGGGGACACATCGTGTGCAACAGTGGCAGCTGCAGATGGAGTGCTCGTACGACTGCGCTCTGTGGACGAGCTTTCGCTTCTGGAGGAGGAGGGTCGAACGCCTACAGCCAACTGTTTCCTATACCGTGGGCTAGGCAGCACTGTCCCACCACCGCTGTCCCCTGTGGACCCTGCATCCACCACATTAACCCAGTGCGCAGTGATGGACACGTAACGGCCCTGGCCATGCCGACTGGACCATGCATCAGTTGTGAGGTGCACCTTTCCGCTCACTGACTGCTTGAGTGCATGGACAATGCGGTCTTTCACATGATGGTGGAGGGCTGGGATGGCTTTGCGAGAGAAGAAGTGGCGACTGGGTAGGTCATAGCGTGGTACCGCATAGGCCATGAGTTCGCGGAAAGCTGTGCTTTCCACCAACCGTAAGGGCATCATCTCAAACGAGATTAGTTTGGCAATGTGGGCGTTCAAACCCAGTGTACGCGGATGAGAGACTGAGTACTTTCTTGACCTACTCATAGTGTCTGGGAGGGTGAGCTGGACTTGAGAGCTGCATATGGTGGAAGTAGCGGTGGACAGGGCGGACTGAGAGAGGGTTGATGATGGTGATGGAGTTGGTGTTCTTTCTGATGGCCTAGAATCAGTCTTTCGTTGATATAACAGTGGGATTCCCTGACTGCTGTGGCCTTGCAACGACACCTCAACATTTGCTGCTGTGCTAACCGGTGGGCTTACAGTGGGGGAAACAATGTAGCGTTGCTGACTACCTTCGTTGTGATCAGTTGCACATGTGGCACTTGAGGTTTGGTGTTGTGTCCACGCTTGCAAGTGCATGCTGGTTAAATGTCTAAGCATGCAACTGGTATTCAAATTTTTCAGATTTTTCCCTCGGCTAAAGGTCTTTGCGCACTTCTTACAGATAACCTTGGCCTGATCATGAGGATTTTGGTCAAAAAAGTGCCACACTGCACTATTCCTACTTTGGCAGACATTTTGCGGCCTAGCACGCTGTGATCTTTTGACCCTCTGGACAAGCTGTCCAGCAACTCTTTTGATGTTTGGAACCTGTCTTTGGAGTGCTCCGGGCCTGCCAGATAACAGCTGTTGCGATGTCGATGTCTGCTGTGGATGCTCCTCATCTGAGCTATTGGAAGCAGCACCCTCTTCCCCCAATGGATGCCAATCTGGGTCAACAACTGGGTCATCCATCACCTCCTCTTCTATGTCATGTGCACCTTCCTCTGTGTCACCGTGTATGGTGGTATAGTGTGCGGGAAGGGGCACCTGAGTCTCATCAGGGTCAGAATCTGGCTCTGTACACTGCGAGGACAATGTAGTGCTCTGAGTGAATGTACCAGCAGAATCATCCATCAGCGGCTGTGCATCAGTGCACTCCATGTCAGATTCATCTTGGCCTGGGTAATTCACCATTTCACTTGATAATCCAGGCATGGTATGTGAAAACAGCTCCATGGAGTAATCAGTAGTATGGCCTGCGTCATCCTTCAATCTTGGTTGGGGTGAAGGACACAAGGAAAGGTGTGGTTCATGAACATGAGCCTCCAATGACGACTCAGTGCTTTTACTTTTTACAACTGAAGAAGAGGAGGCGATAGAGCTGGAGGCTGAGTCAGCAATGTAAGACAAAACTTTTTCCTGATGCTCTGGCTTTAAAAGCGGTTTGCCAACTCCTAGAAAACTAAGCGTTCGAGGCCTTATGTAGCCAGACGATGACGCATGCTCAACACCTCCTGCATTCGGTCCTATTTTGCTCTTGCCACTACCATCAGATCCACCACCAACACCATCATTACCAGCTGCCAACCCCCGCCCAATTCCACGGCCTCTTCCACCAGCCTTCCTCATTTTTGGTAGAAATGTAGACAAAATCCAACAAACTATATAGTAATGTAAAACAAGGTACAAGGTGTCTATAGGACAGGGGAGATTTTGAATTTCTGCAGACACTTGTGGACACTGGACACTTTTTGATTGTGTGAGGCCCACTGATATCTGAGCGCTATGTGACAGGCTCGATGGCACAGCTGTGACCAAAGTGACTAGAGGATAAGGGAGATTTTGAATCTCTGCACACACTTTTGGACACTGGACACTTTTGGATTGTGTGAGGCCCAATGAATATCTGAGCGCTATGTGACAGGCTCGATGGCACAGCTGTGACCAAAGTGACTAGAGGATAAGGGAGATTTTGAATCTCTGCACACACTTTTGGACACTGGACACTTTTGGATTGTGTGAGGCCCAATGAATATCTGAGCGCTATGTGACAGGCTTGATGGCACAGCTGTGACCAAAGTGACTAGAGGATAAGGGAGATTTTGAATCTCTGCACACACTTTTGGACACTGGACACTTTTGGATTGTGTGAGGCCCAATGAATATCTGAGCGCTATGTGACAGGCTCGATGGCACAGCTGTGACCAAAGTGATTAGAGGATAAGGGAGATTTTGAATCTCTGCACACACTTTTGGACACTGGACACTTTTGGATTGTGTGAGGCCCAATGAATATCTGAGCGCTATGTGACAGGCTCGATGGCACAGCTGTGACCAAAGTGACTAGAGGATAAGGGAGATTTTGAATCTCTGCACACACTTTTGGACACTGGACACTTTTGGATTGTGTGAGGCCCAATGAATATCTGAGCGCTATGTGACAGGCTCGATGGCACAGCTGTGACCAAAGTGACTAGAGGATAAGGGAGATTTTGAATCTCTGCACACACTTTTGGACACTGGACACTTTTGGATTGTGTGAGGCCCAATGAATATCTGAGCGCTATGTGACAGGCTCGATGGCACAGCTGTGACCAAAGTGACTAGAGGATAAGGGAGATTTTGAATCTCTGCACACACTTTTGGACACTGGACACTTTTGGATTGTGTGAGGCCCAATGAATATCTGAGCGCTATGTGACAGGCTCGATGGCACAGCTGTGACCAAAGTGATTAGAGGATAAGGGAGATTTTGAATCTCTGCACACACTTTTGGACACTGGACACTTTTGGATTGTGTGAGGCCCAATGAATATCTGAGCGCTATGTGACAGGCTCGATGGCACAGCTGTGACCAAAGTGACTAGAGGATAAGGGAGATTTTGAATCTCTGCACACACTTTTGGACACTGGACACTTTTGGATTGTGTGAGGCCCAATGAATATCTGAGCGCTATGTGACAGGCTCGATGGCACAGCTGTGACCAAAGTGACTAGAGGATAAGGGAGATTTTGAATCTCTGCACACACTTTTGGACACTGGACACTTTTGGATTGTGTGAGGCCCAATGAATATCTGAGGGCTATGTGACAGGCTCGATGGCACAGCTGTGACCAAAGTGACTAGAGGATAAGGGAGATTTTGAATCTCTGCACACACTTTTGGACACTGGACACTTTTGGATTGTGTGAGGCCCAATGAATATCTGAGCGCTATGTGACAGGCTTGATGGCACAGCTGTGACAAAAGTGACTAGAGGATAAGGGAGATTGGATTGCTTTTAAAAAAGCAGTTTGCGGAGCAGTGGGTAAACAGCAATGCCAGCCTGTCAGGAAGCCTTAAAAGGCAGCCCAACAACCAACACCACTGATACACCACAATATAGCCTCCCCTTGCACTGCACACACAGTGACTGGTGTGTTGTGCAGGCCAAATTGCTAGCAGCAGAAGCAGTTTTTTTTTCTTCTCAGCAGGACAAAGAAAAAAAATTGGGATTGCTTTTAAAAAAGCAGTTTGCGGAGCAGTGGGTAAACAGCAATGGAGGAATGTCAGGAAGCCTTAGAAGGCAGCCCAACAACCAACACCACTGATACACCACTATATAGCCTCCCCTTGCACTGCACACACAGTGACTGGTGTGTTGTGCAGGCCAAATCGCTAGCAGCAGAAGCAGTTTTTTTGTCTTCTTCCCTGCCTAACGCTCTCCCTACAGAATCAGCAGCAACCTCTCCCTATACTGAGATCGGCAGAAGTAAGATGGCGGTCAGCGTGCACGCCCTTTTATACCCCCTGTGACGCCCACCAAAGCAAGCCAATCACTTGCATGCCCTTCTGAAAGATGGTGGTGACCCCTGCCTATGTTATCACGTTGCCCAAAGTGTCCGTGGATCCTGATTGGCTGAAAAAGAGCGCAAAACAAACTTTTGAAACGCGACTTTGGCGCGTAAGTCGCCGACCTCGTGGCCGACCTCATCCTAGGGTCGGGTTTCGTTTCATGAAACCCGACTTTGCCAAAAGTCGGCGACTTTTGAAATTTTTCGACCCGTTTCGCTCAACTCTAATCTACTGTATTAAGCCTTTTCTTGTTTTCTTTCCAATGTTTTCCCTGCTTCCTTTCATAAGTTTTATGGAGTTGCAGAAACAATGGGGCTCGTTTTCAGTTTTTCCTCAGAGGAAAGTAGCACCATTTGTATGTGACATGTGCATAGTTTACAAAAATGTCAGGCAGATCTCCATCATATTTTACTATGTTCCTCCAAAGTGATGAATATACAGTGGTGTGAAAAAGTGTTTGCTCCTTCCTGATTTCCTCTTCCTTTGCATGTTTAATCAAAGAATCATAGAATGGTAGAGTTGGAAGGGACCTGCTGGGTCATCTGGTCCAACCCCCCTTCTCAATGCTGAATTCACTAAATCATCCTCGACAGATGTCTGTCGGCCTGTGTTTTGAAGACTTCCATTGAAGGAGAAATCACCACCTCTCATGACAGCCTGTTCCACTCATTGATTACCCTAACTGTCAAAAAGTTTTTTTTCTAATATTTAAGCTGTGTCTCCTCCCATTCAGTTTCATCCCATTGCTTCTAGTCTTTCCTTGTTCAAATGAACATAAAGATGATCTTTCTACAATGTGACAGCCCTTGAGATATTTGTAGACAGCTATTATATCTCCTCTCAGTCTTCTTTTTTGCAAGCTAAACATTCCCAAATC
This sequence comes from Dendrobates tinctorius, assembly GCF_039654945.1. NCBI lineage: Eukaryota > Metazoa > Chordata > Amphibia > Anura > Dendrobatidae > Dendrobates > Dendrobates tinctorius. Next base: position 1,024,470 of record NW_027361750.1, read on the forward strand.
CTGTATACGTTCCTCAAAGGACATGGTTTGCAGACCAGTCACCGTTCTGGTCGCTCTTCTCTGAACTTGCTCCAGTTTGTTGATGTCTTTTTTAAAATGTGGTGCCCAAAACTGGACACAGTATTCCAGATGAGGTCTGACCATTGAGGAGTAGAGGGGGATAATGATTACACATGATCTAGACTGTATGCTTCTGTTAATACATCCCAGAATTATATTTGCACTTTTTGTTGCTGCATCACACTGTTGACTCATGTTTAGTTTATGATCTATTGGTATACCCAAATCTTTTTCACATGTGCTGTTGCTTAGCCCTATTCCTCCCATTCTGTATATGCTTTTTTCATTTTTATTGCCCAGATGTAGTACTTTGCATTTTTCCTGTCAAAAACATTCTGTTAGTTGCTGCCCACTGCTCCAGTTTATTTATATCTTTTTGAATCCTCTTTCTCTCTTCTCTAGTATTAGCTATCCCTCCTAACTTTGTGTCATCAGCTAATTTAATCAGTGTACCCTCAGTTCCTTCATCTAAATCACTGATATAAATGTTGAAGAATACAGGGCCAAGAACAGAGCCCTATGATACCCCCTTGAGACATTCTTCCAACTTGATGTGCAGCCATTTATGACCACTCTTTGGGTCCGATCACTAAGCCAGTTATGAATCAACCTAACAGTTGCCTTGTCCATTCCATACTTAGTCATTTTTTCAATAAGAATGATGTGAGATACTTTGTCAAATGCTTTGCTGAAATCAAGATATAGTATATCAACAGCATTTCCCTGATCCACTCAGTCAGTGATTCTGTCATAGAAGGAAATTAAGTTAGTCTGACATGACTTATTAGTTACAAACCCATGGTGACTCTGGTTAATCACTTCATTCTTATCCAGGTATGTACATACATGTTGTTTAATAATTTGTTCAAAGACCTTTCCTGGCATAGAAGTCAGACTCACTAGCCTATAGTTCCCTGGGTCCACCTTCTTCCCCTTTTTGAAGATAGGAGCAACATTTGCTCTTCTCCAGTTTTCTTGAACTTCTCCTGATCTCCAAGAATTTTCAAAGATTATGGAGAGTGGTTCAAAAATTTCTTCTGCTGTCTCCTTCAGTACTCTGGGTTGTAATTCATCTGGACCTGGAGACTTGAATTGATTTATGTTACCTAAGTATTTCCTCACTGTCTTTCTGTTTATAGATAGCCTGGATTTTTCTATTCCTTAGATAGGGCAGTGAAGATCAGTTGATGTTACAGTTCCTTTCTGAGAGAAAACAGATGCAAAATAGGAATTTAAAAGTTTGGCCTTCTCAACATCCTTTCTTACCATTTCATCATTTTCATCTTGTAAAAATCCTATAGCATCTTTGACTTTTCTTTTACTTTTGACATATCCCCAAAATCCTTTTTTATTGCTTTTGACGTCTCTTGTTTGTCACATTTAAATGTTTGTGATCACCAAACAAATTTAAATATTAGACAAAGATAACACAAGTAAACACAAATTGCAGAGTCTTTATTATTAAGGGAAAAATAAATCCAAAGCTACAGGGCCCTGTATAAAACCTGGTAAGCAGTACAGTGATGTGCTTTACCAAAAAACCATATACCCTGCTATAAGTAAGTAAGTAAAACCAATAGTGTTCACATATCCCCACCCCGGGTGTGAGCTATGGCAAATAAAAATGGAGACCAGTTGTGTCATTCAGAGTGTCTGTCTGGAGTTGTGTGGATCTCCAGTGTGTTTGCTAAAGGATTGTATCCTGTGCAGTCAAACCCACACTATGGTGTGGACTATTTATTTTCTGTTTTTGAAAAGACTGTCTTTTTTTGTTTGCCTACGCTGAGCGGTTTATGACATTTTTTAATAAACCAGCCTGGAGATTTTGATGAAAATGCTTCCAGTGCCTACCTCAACTGCAGCTGAGTGAGTAAACCCCTATATGAAAAATAACACTACGTTTGGCCTTTATATGAATTGTATACTGCATCCTTTAATTTTTTTCCTTCTGAAGCTTGTATCCTCAATTTCCTATTGTCTCTGAGCTAGTGGGTGGAGACTGGCTGCTTTGATGTCTCTCACACATAGTACACTCAGTGACAGGGATTCATGGTCTTCTTTCTCTGAGGCATGCACCAAATTTATTAAGAGGCATGCAAATTTTAATGAATTCTATGCATTTGTCACCTAATGTACACCAGTGCAAGAAATACGTATACCTTTTAATACATTTATAAACACTCAAAAATGAAGGTTATAACACGGAGGACCGTGAAACCACACAACAAACAACAAAGAAAAAGGTCCTCCAATAAAGATAAAAAAATATATTTTATTGGGACAAATAATATAGAATAAAACAGAGACGGCAAACCATACTCAAAATGGAATAGCAAAAAAACACACAACCACTGGGTAAAAAAGACAGTAATCCATATATATACAGTGGGGCAAAAAAGTATTTAGTCAGTCAGCAATAGTGCAAGTTCCACCACTTAAAAAGATGAGAGGCGTCTGTAATTTACATCATAGGTAGACCTCAAATATGGGAGACAAACTGAGAAAAAAAAATCCAGAAAATCACATTGTCTGTTTTTTTTTCATTTTATTTGCATATTATGGTGGAAAATAAGTATTTGGTCAGAAACAAGCAATCAAGATTTCTGGCTCTCACAGACCTGTAACTTCTTCTTTAAGAGTCTCCTCTTTCCTCCACTCATTACCTGTAGTAATGGCACCTGTTTAAACTTGTTATCAGTATAAAAAGACACCTGTGCACACCCTCAAACAGTCTGACTCCAAACTCCACTATGGTGAAGACCAAAGAGCTGTCAAAGGACACCAGAAACAAAATTGTAGCCCTGCACCAGGCTGGAAAGACTGAATCTGCAATAGCCAACCAGCTTGGAGTGAAGAAATCAACTGTGGGAGCAATAATTAGAAAATGGAAGACATACAAGACCACTGATAATCTCCCTCGATCTGGTGCTCCACGCAAAATCCCACCCCGTGGGGTCAGAATGATCACAAGAACGGTGAGCAAAAATACCAGAACCACGCGGGGGGACCTAGTGAATGAATTGCAGAGAGCTGGGACCAATGTAACAAGGCCTACCATAAGTAACACACTACGCCACCATGGACTCAGATCCTGCAGTGCCAGACGTGTCCCACTGCTTAAGCCTGTACATGTCCGGGCCCGTCTGAAGTTTGCTAGAGAGCATTTGGATGATCCAGAGGAGTTTTGGGAGAATGTCCTATGGTCTGATGAAACCAAACTGGAACTGTTTGGTAGAAACACAACTTGTCGTGTTTGGAGGAAAAAGAATACTGAGTTGCATCCATCAAACACCATACCTACTGTAAAGCATGGTGGTGGAAACATCATGCTTTGGGGCTGTTTCTCTGCAAAGGGGCCAGGACGACTGATCCGGGTACATGAAAGAATGAATGGGGCCATGTATCGTGAGATTTTGAGTGCAAACCTCCTTCCATCAGCAAGGGCATTGAATATGAAACGTGGCTGGGTCTTTCAACATGACAATGATCCAAAGCACACCGCCAGGGCAACGAAGGAGTGGCTTCGTAAGAAGCATTTCAAGGTCCTGGAGTGGCCTAGCCAGTCTCCAGATCTCAACCCTATAGAAAACCTTTGGAGGGAGTTGAAAGTCCGTGTTGCCAAGCGAAAAGCCAAAAACATCACTGCTCTAGAGGAGATCTGCATGGAGGAATGGGCCAACATACCAACAACAGTGTGTGGCAATCTTGTGAAGACTTACAGAAAACGTTTGACCTCTGTCATTGCCAACAAAGGATATATCACAAAGTATTGAGATTAAATTTTGTTTCTGACCAAATACTTATTTTCCACCATAATATGCAAATAAAATGAAAAAAAAACAGACAATGTGATTTTCTGGATTTTTTTTCTCAGTTTGTCTCCCATAGTTGAGGTCTACCTATGATGTAAATTACAGACGCCTCTCATCTTTTTAAGTGGTGGAACTTGCACTATTGCTGACTGACTAAATACTTTTTTGCCCCACTGTAGGTATATAATTGATAAAGATCAGATGTAATTTCATGTATCGATATGTATCTGGTAAAAGATAATTACATATATCATATAAAAGAGCACATGAAGGCAATGGTTACATGATTTTTTTTTTAAATATATATAAAGTGCAAGTGCAAAAAAATTATTTTATATATAAAAAAAACTGTTAGTACTGATGAATAGCATTCATAGATTTCTAGTGCAACAATAGTATAAAGAAGAAAAAATCCCACAATTCAAAATTAAGATATAGATCCACAATGTCAAAACCAAAGTCATGCAAACAGAAAAATATGTTCATATTACATTAAACTCAGGCATTGCTTTTCTGGTAAATATATCTTACGCAAATGCATTTTTCATTAGAGCCATGAGGTGTATTTCTCTATATCTGGCTCCTTCCCTATAGATTTATACCATGTTACATTTTATGTGGGCTTTGTTCCCTCATGAAGGAAGACCAGATACGAGAAACCAGCAATGCCTGAGTTTAATGTAATATGAATATATTTTTCTGTGTGCATGACTTTGGTTTTGACATTGTGGATCTATATCTTAATTTTGAATTGTGGGATTTTTTCTTCTCTATACTATTGTTGCACTCGAAATCTATGAATGCTATTCATCAGTACTAACAGTTTTTTTGATATATAAAATTATTTTTTTGCACTTTATATATATATAAAAAATTTTTTATGTAACCATTGCCTTCATGTGCTCTTTGATATGATATATGTAATTATCTTTTACCAGATACATATCGATACATGAAATTACATCTGATCTTTATCAATTATATACCTATATATGGATTACTGTCTTTTTTACCCAGTGGTTGTGTTTTTTTGCTATTCCATTTTGAGTATCGTTTGCCGCCTCTGTTTTGTTCTATATTATTTGTCCCAATAAAATATATTTTTTATCTTTACTGGAGGACCTTTTTCTTTGTTGTCTGCTTTTAATAAATTTGGCTGGTGATTATGCAAAGTGCCAGTGGTGATTAATCAGAACCATTGCCATTATACATTCTTGTATACCTTAGTTACTAAAATCAGTAATAAAATGTATTTTTCTATTTTTCCATCTTTTCTTATGGAATGTAAGTAAAGAATAAACAATCTAAAAACAGACGCAACATAATAAAAAAGTAATCCCTGTATACACTTATATAATTATTTTCTATGGTTTTTTTTAGGTTATAATGGATATAAAAATGGATTGTGAAGTGGAAAGTGACTAAGTAACATGAAAAAAATAACTCCCTCCTAAGATTCCAGTGTATCAGCCCTGAAAACTCATCAGCTGACATGTTCCAATCATGCAAAGTCTAATACCTATCATGAGCTATGGAGTCTGAGCATGAAGAATCGGACACAGCTTCATCCCTACTGCAATAATTGGTAAACTGTTATAATGTGACCTTGGAAATCACTAATGGAGTGTGTCAACATCACTGTACTTGTTGCTTTGAGGAACACAGCACTATATTGTGCTGCCTATATATCATGAAGGGTCTAGGCCACCACCTCTGTCATCCTCATGTAAGGGCCAAAGGATTTATAGGTAAACTCTACCACTGAGTAAATATTACTGTTTAAGGAAGCAAACACTTAGCCTTAAGTGTAAGTAAACATAAGGCAGTTCAGTCCGCAGCCCTAGAATAACAGAGACATTACTAATTTATAATATAACACCATTGTTCTTTCAGAACAGGAAAAGGAGTGTTCTGAATATTCTGATACAGCCCTAAGCCATTAAAATAGGACACAGGTGTTCATTCAATTCAACGGGAGCAAAGTAGATAATACATGTTTGTAAAGGTACAAATGGACATTGTCAAAAATATTTCCCACCTTTAAAGACAAAAACAAATACCTAATCATTAAGTTGTGTAGAATGATTGGTATATTAGAGCTGGATAAATTAACTATTTCCTAATATTATTGATTTTCAGATTGTTAAATATTTTTAAATACAGATTCAGTTACTATATAGAAAATAATGAACATATATCTGTTGTTTCAGGTAAATTTTCAGAATAAACTGTCATTTGTGTGTACATGAGGAACAAAACTATATCTGGCCATTATTTGACTTCTGTATTTTTAATCATTTTTTCTCTCTTCTGGCTCTATCTTCTATTTGTCACGGTTTTTTTTAATCTGGGCCCTGGCTAGCACTCATTGTCAGAGTAGCTTATGCTGCATGGCTGGAGGTTGTTGATGGTTGTTATTGGAGAAGGCATTTGGTGGATTTGTCTGTGACTGTTGCTAGGCTTTGGGTGTGTGATAATTCCCTTTCTTCTCCTAGTTTGGTTTTACGCCATCTTCCATTACCTGGTGTTTATCTCTTGCTTGTATGTGTATATTTGCATGATTAGTATTTTTTGTTATCCCTGTTCGTATTACCTTGTTAGTCTGGTTGGTGTATTATGGTACACTACTACTCCTCTCTTCCCTGGGTGGTGGAAGGGTACAGACTGAGGGCAGATTCAGGACCTAAGGCAAGGTATGTGACCCCGGCATCTTCACCATCAGAAGTATTCTGGGAAACAGGGCGAGCTAGGGCACGCATAGCATTAGGGACTTGGAAGGAGCCCTTAGTCACGGGACACTCAACAACAGAGTTGTGACACTATTTCCAGTAGTTTCTGGTGTGTAGAGACTAGCTGCTTTAAAGTCTCCCTTTCACAGTACACTCAGAGACCAAGATTCCTGTTTTTTCTTCACTGTGTAGTGCATAGACAGAAATAGCAGCATGGTGGATATTATATAGCAGTATTGAACTGTTAACTCCAATGGGAGGCCTATTTTAAGAGAAGGGGGGCTCATCCATAAATATTCCAATAGATAACCAAAAGAGAAATGGACAGTAGAGCAGTACTAATATATATATATATATATATATATATATATATAAATATATATATATATATACAGTATATATATATATATATATATATATATATATATATATGAGGGGCGCCTGAAAACTTCGAGGCCCACCCATGAAATCTTTTTTGCATGGTCTTGTTTTGCAATGCAATGTGTTATTTAGTTAGTCGAATGGTCTCATGAGCAATCTGGATTAATTTTGATTTTTTTTGTTTCCGTTACAGCATTTTAAAGTTGGGTTGCAAGGCTGAAATATGGAAATGGAGAAGTTGGCAAAGTTCACACATTGGCTGTTGCAATGGCTGCAATTCCACCTTCCACCAAGGTGCTTTTTCATCTGTGGGAATAGGTGATAGTCCGAGGGAGCCAAATCAGGGGAATAGGTTGGGTGCTGAAGCAGATGGAAACCACAGGAGTGAATTGCGGCAGCCGATGTGTGAACTTTGCCAACTTCTCCATTTCCATATTTCAGCCTTGCGACCCAACTTTAAAATGCTGTAACGGAAACAAAAAAATCAAAATAAATCCAGATTGCTCATGAGACCATTCAACTAACTAAATAACATATTGCATTGCAAAACAAGACCATGCAAAAAAGATTTCATGGGTGGGCCTCGAAGTTTTCAGGCGCCCCTCGTATATATATATATATATATATATATAAATACACTGCTCAAAAAGATAAAGGGAACACTCAAATAACACATCCTAGATCTGAATGACTGAAATATTCTCATTGAATACTTTGTTCTGTACAAAGTTGAATGTGTTGACAACAAAATCACACAAAAATCATCAATGGAAATAAAGTTCATTAACCAATAGAGGCCTGGATTTGGAGTCCCACACAAAATTAAAGTGGAATGTAATGTCCTTAGAACAAGTCAAAATGAGGCTCAGTATTGTGTGTAGCCTTCACATGCCTGTATGACCTCCCTACAATGCCTGGGCATGCTCCTGATGAGGTTGCGTATGGTCTCCTAAGGCAGGGGTCCCCAACCGCCGGTCCGCGGCCCAGCACCGGGCCGTTGCAGTGCCCTTGCCGGTCCGCGGACACAAGGGGAGCCGGGGGGCGGTGCAGCAGCTGATACTCACCCTGCATCCCGCGGCGGCTTCATCCAGCGCTGAGCGGTCACGTGCTACCGCTCATTTAAGGTCATGAATATGGACGCCACTCATCTCCCATAGGCATGGCGTCCATATTCATGGACCTTAATGAGCGGTAGCACGTGACCGCTCCGCACAGGAAGAAGCTGAAGCGCCGCGAGATGCAGGGACGTGCAGCGACGGGAAGGAAGTTCAGCGACGTGAGGGTAAGTATGATGGGGAGGATGGGGGAGCCGAGCGGAGCCATAAATATAAGGGAGAGAGAGTGGGAGCGGAGCCATATACACAGGGGAGGGAGAATGGGAGCGGAGCCATATACACAGGGGAGGGAGAGTGGGAGCGGAGCCATATACACAGGGGAGGGAGAGTGGGAGCGGAGCCATATATACAGGGGAGGGAGAGTGGGAGGGGAGCCATATATACAGGGGAGGGAGAGTGGAAGCGGAGCCATATACACAGGGGAGGGAGAGTGGAAGCGGAGCCATATACACAGGGGAGGGAGAATGGGAGCGGAGCCATATACACAGGGGATGGAGAGTGGGAGCGGAGCCATATACACAGGGGAGGGAGAGTGGGAGCGGAGCCATATATACAGGGGAGGGAGAATGGGAGCGGAGCCATATACACAGGGGAGGGAGAGTGGGAGCAGAGCCATATACACAGGGGAGAAAGAGTGGGAGCGGAGCCATATATACAGGGGAGGGAGAATGGGAGCGGAGCCATATACACAGGGAGGGAGAGTGGGAGCGGAGCCATATACACAGGGGAGGGAGAGTGGGAGGGGAGCCATATATACAGGGGAGGGAGAGTGGGAGCAGAGCCATATATACAAGGGAGAGAGAGTGGGAGCGGAGCCATATACACAGGGGAGGGAGAGTGGGAGCAGAGCCATATATACAAGGGAGAGAGAGTGGGAGCGGAGCCATATACACAGGGGAGGGAGAGTGGGAGCAGAGCCATATATACAGGGGAGGGAGAGTGGGAGCAGAGCCATATATACAAGGGAGAGAGAGTGGGAGCGGAGCCATATACACAGGGGAGGGAGAGTGGGAGCGGAGCCATATACACAGGGGAGGGAGAGTGGGAGGGGAGCCATATATACAGGGGAGGGAGAGTGGAAGCAGAGCCATATATACAAGGGAGGGAGAATGGGAGCGGAGCCATATACACAGGGGAGGGAGAGTGGAAGCAGAGCCATATATACAGGAGGGAGAGTGGGAGCAGAGCCATGTATACAAGGGAGGGAGACTGGGAGCGGAGCCATGTATACAAGGGAGGCCGGGAGAGTGGGAGCGGAGCCATATATACAGGAGGGAGAGTGGGAGCGGAGCCATATATACAAGGGAGGGAGAGTGGGAGCGGAGCCATATATACAAGGGAGGGAGAGTGGAAGCAGAGCCATATATACAAGGGAGGGAGAGTGGGAGCGGAGCCATATATACAAGGGAGGGAGAATGGAAGCAGAGCCATATATACAAGGGAGGGAGAGTGGGAGCGGAGCCATATATACAAGGGAGGCCGGGAGAGTGGGAGCGGAGCCATATATACAGGAGGGAGAGTGGGAGCGGAGCCATATATACAAGGGAGGGAGAGTGGGAGCGGAGCCATATATACAAGGGAGGGAGAGTGGAAGCAGAGCCATATATACAAGGGAGGGAGAGTGGGAGCGGAGCCATATATACAAGGGAGGCCGGGAGAGTGGGAGCGGAGCCATGTATACAAGGGAGGGAGAGTGGGAGCGGAGCCTTGCATACAGGATGGGACAGGGGAGCCATGCATACAACAGGGGGAGCCACACAGAGCTGGACGGGGGGACCACACATACATTTTCTGATGATTAGAAAATAATCAGCATGTACAGTACTCCAGTACAATTGTTCTTAAGTGCTCAATGCTCCATTTCCTTGTAGGTTCCAATCATCATTATTAGCAGTGACGGTCATCAGTAGAAGTAGCCCAGTGCTCCCACTGAAACAGAAACAAGCCAGGTGCTCCCACTCATTCAAAACCTATGGTGAGTTGAGTCACATTAAAAATGTTATAATTAAATGATAAATATGCACTGCTAAACTACAACTGCGTCCATAGCCCCGCCCCCTTATGACCAAAGCCCCGCCCCTGTCACACCTCCATCCCCACCCTGCCGGTCCCTGGTGCAAAAAAGGTTGGGGACCACTGTCCTAAGGGATCTCTTCCCACACCTGGACTAAAGCATTCACCAACTCCTGGCCAGTCTGTGGTGCAATTTGACGTTGGTGGATGGAGCGAGACATGATGTCCCAGATGTGCTCAATCGGATTAAGGTCTGGGGAACGGGCGGGCCAGTCCATAGCTTCAATGCCTTCATCTTGCAGGAACTGCTGACATACTCCAGCACAAGAGGTCTGGCATTGTCCTGCATTAGGAGAAACCCAGTGCCAACTGCACCAGCATATGGTCTCACAAGGGGTCTGAGGATCTCATCTCGGTACCTAATGGCAGTCAGGCTACCTCTGGCGAGCACATGGAGGGATGTGCGGCCCTCCAAAGAAATGCCACCCCACACTATTACTGACCCACTGCCAAACCGGTCATGCTGAAGGATGTTGCAGGCAGCAGATTGCTCTCCACGGCGTCTCCAAACTCTGTCACGTCTGTCACATGTGCTCAGTATGAACCTGCTTTCATCTGTAAAGAGCACAGGGCACCAGTGGCAAATTTGCCAATCCTGGTGTTCTGTGGCAAATGACAAGCGTCCTGCACGGTGTTGGGCTGTGAGCACAACCCCAGCTGTGGATGTCGGGCCCTCAAACCATCCTCATGGAGTCGGTTTCTAACCATTTGTGCAGACACATGCACATTTGTGACCTGCTGGAGGTCATTTTGCAGGACTCTGGCAGTGCTGATCCTGTTCCTCCTCGCACAAAGGCGGAGGTAGCGGTCCTGCTGCTGAGTTGTTGCCTTCCTATGGCCCCCTCCACGTCTCCTAGTGTACTGGCCTGTCTCCTAGTAGCGCCTCCAGCCTCTGGACACTATGCTGACAGACACAGCAAAACTTCTTGCCACAGCTCGCATTGATGTGTCATCCTGGATGAGCTGCACTACCTGAGCAATTTGTGTGGGTTGTAGAGACCGTCTCATGCTACCATGAGTGTGAAAGCACAACCAACATTCAAAAGTAACCAAAACATCAGCCAGAAAGCATTGGTACTGAGATGTGGTCTGTGGTCCCCACCTGCAGAACCACTCCTTTACTGAGGGTGTCTTGATGACTGCCAATAATTTCCATCTGTTGTCTCATCCATTTCCACAACAGCGTGTGAAAATGATTGTCAATCAGTGTTCCTTCCTAAGTGGACAGTTTGATTTCACAGAAGTTTGATTTACTTGGAGTTATAGTCTGTTGTTTAAGTGTTCCCTTTATTTTTTTGAACAGTGTATATATAGCTTTATTACAAATTTAAACATACAAAATTAATATAGTAGAGATATAAAAAATTGCAAAATACAAAGGGTAGCGACTAGTGATGAGCGAGTATACTCGTTACTCGAGATTTCCTGAGCATGCTCGGGTGATCTCCAAGTATTTGGCGTGCTCGGAGATTTAGTTTGTGTCGCCATAGCTGCATGATTTGCGGCTGCTAGACAGCCTGAATACATGTGGGGATTTCCTAACAAACAGGCAATCCCCACATGTATTCAGGCTGGCTAGCAGCCGCAAATCATGCAGCTACGGCGACAGAAGCTAAATCTCCGAGCACGCCCAAATACTTGGAGATCACCCGAGCATGCTCGGGAAATCTCGAGTGATGAGTATACTCGCTCATCACTAGTAGCGACACCTTAGTGCCACGTCTGAGCAAGTTACTATTATAGAAGTCTATATGTGTGCCTAATGGGAGTCAAAAGAGAGATACACAGGTAGTGGCTCTAAATGTATATAATCATATGGTCAAGCCATGAATTACCCTGCTAAGTGTAGCAGAATTGATCACCTGCTATAAATGTCAGCCACGGGGCGGAGCTCATGGCAGATTAGCAATGACAACCACAGGGGTCTCCTTAGGTAGCAAACTGTGAACAATTTTCATGAGAAATATTTTTTTCTGTGTATGTCCATTACCAAAGGATATTTTCAATAAAAACACAAAATCTGAGTGCTTGTCGTACTTTGGTCAAATCCTTAGCTATAGCTGTACCATGTGCGCACTATTCTGTATATCTCCTTATCAGAACATTTAAGAGGCTCATTACGGCTCTTGCCGCTTTCATCTAGGGATGAGATAATATCGGTAAGCCGTGATGGGATGGGGGAACAAATTTGAACAGCTGAATGCCGGTCTGGGACTGCAGCACTTTTGCTTAATATTTAACTTGTCATCTATATGTAAAGTTTACTTTTCTTTGGTGTTCACACACGAGGACAGAGACATTTCTGAATAATGGCATTGGGATGTCAGACTCTGGTTTAACTGTTCTATAAAAGTGTTGTCAGGACTCCAGGAAACTTGTGCCGCACTTTGATGATGAAAGTGATATGAAAGGTTTATTCCGGGTGACTTCACATTAGATGCACAGATGACTTTACCTGATAATGGAGACTTCTAGATCAGACATATAAAAAGCTCAGGTTGTTGCAGCACGTTATGTTGGGGTGGAGGTGATCGGATTCTATTTGTCTATTGAACTTATAGCCGACTTATTGCCTATCATTTCTAGACATATGAGAACAGTTTATAGACAGAGATTCTTGTTTAAAGGGTTTGTTCACATGAGCATATACGGTAATCGGTCCGTATGATCTCCGCAAAAAAAATGGGTGGAACACTGACAGCACAACGACCAGTGCAAGCAAATGTGGTCGTTTTTACACATGGAACGATGGTCTGCATGTAAAAAAAATTACAGCATGAACTGATCAGACTCGCCCATTATAAGTCAATGGGTGGGCAAAAAAGTGGATCCACACACGGGTTGTCATATGTCATGTGGTTTTAATAGCTCCATTATAATTATCAATGTAGGAAACTGAATTTGGCCTTTTGTCATTTATTAATTTGGTCATGTAAAAAACTGGAGGCCATACTGAGGTATAAAACGGACACACGAATGGCTCGCGCAGACTACCATATGTTCCGTCCGAGTGCCATGCAAGTCAATGAGTTTGTGAAAGACATCGGACTGTACTCTGATGACATCTGAGTGCTGCACGATTTTCACGGGCTGACAGAATGGAGAAGAAGAAGAGGGTCCCCCCCCCAACTGAATTAGAAAACTGTTGCATTTTTTAAAACTGCAGCATGTCACTTCTTTCAGCGTTTTTGCAGCATTTTTTCACCCATTGAAAGGAACGAGTAAGTGCAAAAATGCAGCAAAAACACAGGTATCAGATTTTGCTGCATTTTTGGCGTCAAAAACTCAGCAAAAGTTGCATCATGTTTTTTTTTTGGGGGGGGCAATAATAATAATAATAATAATAATCTTTATTTTTTATATAGCGCTAACATATTCCGCAGCGCTTTGCACACATTATCATTGCTGTCCCCGATGGGGCTCACAATCTAAATAAACTTTATCATGCACAAGAGACAACTGTACCTGATAAATACACAGCAAAACCTGCTTTTTGTAAGAAGCTGCTTTACTGCCAAGAGATCAAGTTTTGCCCGTAGAAAAAAAAACCACAGCAAAAACGCAACATGTGAACATAGTCCAAGGATGAGAAATCATCTGTGTTTTCATGTATGGAAAATGGATGATTTTGCATACACTCTCAGGCCTAAAGGGTAGAAAACAACAAACCACAGAAAAAAAAACTTTATGAATAAAAAAGAGAAACTATAAAAAGTGCTGCAGACATAGCCCAAATTCATCATTATCTTTAGCAGTCTTTTTTTCATTTGTACCCAATTTATTATTCTTTTTGTGCCTTTTTTAAGTCTGCTTTATATGTACTCGCCTGTTTTTTCTGATTCATAAATTACGACTGTTTATAAAGTCGAAAAATTTAGGGCAAATTCACACCAGTCTCCTCTGTCTAATACCACAAAACAAATAAAGATAGAGATTTAAAAAAAAAAAAATGCAAATGATGAATTGGAGCCTTAGTTGCTGCTTATGGCATCAAATTTATCAAAATGGCAAAAGTTGTTCATAAATTTGGTGCAAAATAAAAAATGGGCTGTTTTGTCGTCAAAAGCAGTTCAAAGCGTGAAAATTGTTCCAAAATTTTAATGAACTCAAATATACACCGATAGGGAATCGAGTAAATTTGCTCCAAATTTTACAACTTTTAAAAAGATGCAATTGATGAGTGAGGTTAAAACATCTGGATTTGCTAGACTATGCCCACAAAGCTGAAAACAATACAGGCAAGCTCATGTAAAATAGACTTAAAAAAGGCGCAAATAGAAAAATGAATTGGGTATAAACAAAAATAGGTACAAAACACACAAAACTAGATAAAAACAGGCAGAAAAGCAATGATAAATCGGGCCTATCTTAAGGGCCTTTTACACATAGCAAGATCGTCACCGATTTTGTGACGCAAAAGCGAGATTGCCAGTGATCTCGCTTTGTGTGACACATACCTGCGACCGGCCCCCCCCCCCGCTGGATATCGCTGATTGCGCTCGAATGTCCTGGGCCATTTTTTCCTTGTTGGCGTCCCGCTGGCGCCGACTAGCAATACATGGACGCAGGCGGAAGTCGTCATCATAGCTGCGGTGTGACATGTAAGAGCAACCACTGACGGATCGCTTATCGCTGCTGCGTCGCTGGTGAGATCTGCCTGTTTTGCAGCTCACTAGCAACCATTTAGCGATGCACCAGCGATCCTGACCGGGTCGTATCATTGTCGGGATCGCTGGTGCATCGCTAAATGTAACGGGACCCTTAGGCTTTAAGAGGTTGCACATTTCTCTTTTTCTATTTTTCTAGCCATTTATTCAAAAGTTCCGTTTTGGGAGTCTATAACTCATTGAATCATTTTTATCATTCTATTACAATTTTTGTTCTATTTTTTTCATCTCTTCATTGTAAGGGTATTAAACCCCTTCATGTTTTTACTATGTTACATTTTTGCCAATACCTGATACACATTCTCTTAGAAAACTGCATAGTAAAAACAAATTTCAAACAGAAAAAAAAATGTATCCAAACATTTTAAGAGCCATAACCTTTTTAATCTATTGTCCACACAGCTAAATAAGGACTTGTTTTTCTGCAGGTTAAGTTATATTTTGCAGTGGTAACGTTTTGGTTAGCTTTTATTGTTTTTTACAAGGTCAAAAACAGCAATTTCTTCATTTTAATTTCACCATTTGGGATTTTAGTATTTTTTCGTTTTAATTTAAATCTTTCTTTAATTTAATTTTCTTTAATACTAATTAGATTTTTTTTGCCCAGTTATGATGTTACAGTTCATCCCACTCAATAATTGTTGTGGAGGTCACAGAAGCTGGACCGCCCTATAATTAATTTTAAGAAGAAATTTAAAAAAAAAGTTTGTTCCCGCTCCTGGATAAAAATGAGAATTTTCTTTATTCAAGTATCTTTAAAACATGAGACAAAAGACTATAGGGTGGAGAGAGAAAAAGCAACGCGTTTCGAATGCTATCAGGCATTCTTTGTCCAAGCTAGCTGAAACAAACTCTTTTTTTCTTCATTTCCTCCACTACGCCATGTACTGCCTGAACGTGGTTCCGAGCACACTGGACCTTCCTGCTTTCTTGGTGAGCTGGTTTCCTCTGTTTTTGTCGGTTCCTTAATTAATTTTAAGAGCCTGACTGACTCATGGGTTTTAAAAAGAAAAAAAAAAAAGAAAAACGAGTTGTGTGTTTGAGGCAGTTGGGGATTGTGTTGGGAATTCCTCAGTTTACTCTCAACTGCCTTACAAATTCGAGAGCAATTAAGACTTTCAAGTACAGTACTAAAAAGTATACTTGTGTTCTTAAGGAGTTTTTGCTTTTAATAAGGAATGTTTTATTAAAGGTCTTTCCTATTACTGTGACTTCAATTGTCTGAGATATGTAATATGTGATGTGAAGAACATTGTGTGTGGGATGTTCTGTCCACAAACACAACACAGCTGCCTGTAATGAAAGAATCTTATGAAGAACTCTTAAAGGAAGTTATCACGATATTCCCAAACCTGTTATTGTATCAATTTTATTATGAGTCTTATTAAGTCCAACTAAAGCTGTGGCCCTAAGCAAGCGGTCTATCAAAGACGTATCCTATGATAATATTTCCACTATTTGTAATTTGTATTATTGATCATAATGGATTATTAAATATTGTTATTAAAGGGGGGCATGGTCCAACATGCATGCGGTGAGGACGTGTCTCCGGAGAGCTCCCGTTGCTCTCATACTGTAAGGCACATTTTCGGGAAGAAAAGACTCTTACCTGATGGTTGACAGTTCCTGGAAGCTGGAGGTGCTTTTTGCTGACTGCAGTAGTGAAAATTACAACAAAGCAGAAGGCTCAGCATGGAGGATGGAGCAACGCCATCAGACTTTCAAGATAGCGCCCATGTGTCTTGTGGCCAGAGGTAGAGAGATGTAGTTGGAGAGGCAGCAGCCAGACTGGAGCAATATGCTCATAGAGTAATCACACACAGTCCACAGAAATGGAGGTCATTGACTGGCACACAGGGGAACAACATAATATCCCCAAAAGGATCTAGATTTGCTGCATTAGTTCATGAGGATGAAGAGGAGGGGTAGAATGTCCTCCATGACACCGCATGAAACTCCCAGGTGAACAATAGTGTAAAGCTGATTTCCAAGCACGCAGAGAGCACCCTGGGTGGAAAATCATTAGGGGAACCCCTATCTCTAATGGTTGTTTTGAACGCAGTTAACAAATATAAATCCACACAGGCCACACTAACAGACCAGGTAGGCTATATTCAGGAGACCATTCAGACACTTCGGCACGATGCGCAAAAAATGGCAGAACCCACAACTGCTCTGATGGAGAGAGTCAGTGAGCTGGAAGACACCCTCTCTCCTGTCCACAGAGACATTCAGAGTCACACGCAAGCAATTCCTGCTTTACTGGCAAGATTGATGATCTACAAAATCGTCTGCAGTATAATAACAATATCAAGCTGGTGGGTGACCCTGAAAAGGTGGAAAGGAGTAACCCAGATGGCTTTTCTTGAAAAGGGTCTGTTAGATACCTTCGGCAAAGAAGTCCTCACTCTTTTGCTTACTATGGAAAGGGCCCACAGGGTTCCAACGAGACCTGACCCAGTGGGCAGACCTTCTAGGCCTATCCTGTTTAAAATCTTACAATATAAAGACCATGATATCATACTAAGGAAGTTATTGGAGAAACAGGACATATCATTTGCATTTGGAGAGCAGAGAGTATCTGCTTTTTCTGTAGAAGTCCAGTGAAAAAGATACCTGTACAAAGACACTAAAAGAAGAATGAGGTCACTTGAGTTGCAATACTTTAAGATTTACCCAGCGAAAATCCACCTTTTTCTTTGAATCACCTAAAGAAGCTCTGAGATGGCTGGGCTCTCACGGACAGCAAATCCAACAGGAGGCCCCACAAGCTAAAAGGGGCTGAAATTATTCAAATTCTTGAGAACACTGTTGTTTTTATGTCTAAAATGTGTGGTGATTAAAGTCTACGTCACAAATTCTTTTTCCCTGACAAGTTCAATGTGGAAATTGCGAATAATAGTACGTTATGGTTATTGACGTATATGCCTGTATCATTAGACAGCATAAAGGGATGCAGGGTTTTAAACTTGGGAGTCAGGAAGAAATGATTGCTCTATATGCAGTTGACCTCTTATTATTTGTCAATAACCCAGGATAATGTTGGTGAAGCTACAGCTGCCCAAAAGTATTGGGGTTTGGCCTTGTTTACTTGGGGTTATTTTCTACTCTCTCAATTTCAACATTTTAGGGAATGGGCTTTGGAGTGGGCATCAATTATACAAGGAGGGTAATTTTTGCACATTTGGGGATTTAAAACAGACTTTCAATTTGTGTAACTCTGACTTCTTAAAGTATCTACAGTTACGGCATGCAGTTAGTGCCGAATCTGTCTCCAATCTGTCCATCTCATTGAATGAGGTGATGGACTCTGTGATAAATCCAAACAATACTAAAGGCCTTATATCCTTCATGTATAACTCCTTATTACTAAAAATCCTTGGAGACCCTATGACTGTAGTTAAATCCAGGTGGGAGAGAGATATGGGACAAATTACTTCAGCGGAATGAGATAATAATAATAATCTTTATTTATATAGCGCCAACATATTCCGCAGCACTTTACAGTTTCACAGTTTCAAAACACAAGTCATAAGTAACAACGTTAACAACACAATAATTAGAGCGAAATAAGACGACCCTGCTTGTGAGAGCTTACAATCTACAATGGGGTGGGGGAGATACAAAGTACAGGTGTGTATTTAAAATGGTGTATTTACAATGATGGTCCAGCCATCTTGAGGGAGTGGGGGATAGATGGGGATAGTGAATGGGCTACACACGCACACTTACACATAAAATGACTTTGATTAGTGAACGTGATAGGCCGCTCTGAACAAATGTGTTTTCAGGGAGCGCCTAAAGCTATGCAAATTGTGGTTAGTCCTAATTTCTTGGGGTAGAACATTCCAGAGGATAGGAGCAGCACGGGAGAAGTCTTGGAGTCGGGAGTGGGAGGTACGGATTAGTGCAGAGGTTAGTCAAAAGTCGTTTGCAGAGCACAGCGATCGGCTAGGCCGATAGACAGATATGAGGGAGGAGATGTAGGGGGGTGCCGCACCGTGGACAGCTTTGTGGGTGAGAACAAGTACTTTGAATTGGATCCTATAATAAATGGGCAGCCAGTGTAATGACTGATGAAGAGCGGACACGTCCGAGTACTGATTAGCCAGATGGACGACCCTGGCTGCTGCATTAAGTATGGACTGGAGAGTGGATAGTCGAGTGACGGGGAGGCCAATTAAAAGAGCGTTGCAGTAATCCAGGCGGGAGTGGATCAATGAGATCATGTTTTGTAATCAATATCCCACATATTTCTCATACACAGGAATATACAGAACTCCAAAAGTGTTATATAGGATGGGCTCAGGACAGATAATTGTTTCCCACGTTGTAGGGAAGATGGTGCAGACTTGGTCCATGTGTTCTGGTCATACTCACCTAGTTGGGCTGTGGCAGGAGGTAGGTAGATAGAACCTTGAGGTCTTTAAAATTCAAATATCTCTTAGCCCTAAAGTGTGTGTTGGGATGTGTGGGAGACATTGAGAACTCATCCCCTCTACATCTGGCTATAACCAGAAACTAGAAAGACCAGAGCTAAGTACTGGTTGGCAAGAATTGCTCCGTCAGTGAAAGAGGTAGTGAGCTGTTGAAATACCACCATTCTGATGAAAAAAAAAACATATAAATCAAAAGAGGGGCCTTTGTCAAATTTGGCACACAGTGGATTAAATGTCCAGCGGTGGTGTCGGATGTATTGGCAAGAAATGTGATATTTAACTTACCTCTCCTTTAAAAATGACCTAATATTTCAGGTATGAAACACATTACTGTATGTTTCTCATGTTTATATTGTTGTTTAGATATTGTACCCGGTATAATATTAAAATGTGAGTTCAGATAGGTGAGAGGGAAGGTTGGGAGGGAGCAGAGATGGTCTGGGGCAGGGGGAGATCGGGCCCTGCTGATTGCTGCTGTTAATCTTTTATATGCTGCCGTCTATCACTGACAGCGGCATTTAAGCAACACATCATGACTTGGAGATTAGTTTGGTCAGCTATGCGATTACACGCAGTGATGACTTGCTATGAACGCCCCCATGCGTACCACTTGATCACTTCTGCATTATCCAGCCTGTGGATTGGCATTAAAGAAGACTGATTTTCACTATATGGCTGGGGTCACACTTGCGAGTGCAATGCGAGAAACTCGCACGAGTCTCTCGTCTCAATACCCGGCACTGCCACCGGCACTCGGGACCGGAACGCTCAGCTGCATAGAAAGACATGCAGCCGCACACTCCATTCCCGAGTGCCGGCAGTGCCGGGTATTGAGACGAGAGACTCGTGCGAGTTTCTCGCATTGTACTCGCAAGTGTGATCCCGGCCTATACCGCAATATAAGCTAAGTTCCTAACAAGACTAACAAAGTAAAAAATAAAAGTTTATAAGGAAAAATATAAAAAATTGAATCTCTCTGTTTTCCTCAGTTATCAGGCTTTATCTCTAATTTCAGTGGTATCTCATTGTGTGGAAATTAGGTACTATGATGTCTCCCATGTGCAGCACACACAGAGATGAGGGATTCCTACTTTCCTACTCTCCTGTCTCTCCGTAGTACATGTTCTAAAGCAGCAGCATGGAAACCATTATATATTAGAAGTGAACAGTGTATATGTGAATCCAGCTCTGGAATGAGAAAAATATTTACTAGAGAGCAGCATCACTGGTCTTTGTCTGTACCTCTCTTTACTTTGCTTTTCACTCTGCTCCTCACCTCTCCATAGATTTCAATAGGCAGTAGTAATTTGACCTCTCATTGCATTGGCAGTCAGCCTTATTTTGAGCACGATGGATTTTAGGAGTTATTCAGAGAGAATGATGAGTTCTAGAAATGGAGGGGTAAGATAGAGAGTCTAATAAGCAGAGAAAGAAGCACATTTCTTGGATAAGATATATGACAACGTTTCATATATTTACTTTTACTGTTAATTTTATCAAACTTTGTCAAAACGACAAATGACCATTTCAGTAGAAATCCTCTTTACGTGTCAATCAACTGTGGTCACTTCAAATCTTGGGCCCATAACTACAACCCATACTATGTCATAATGTCAACTTTTGACTCCTGGTGACCATATTAATAGTTCAAAACCATGAACTTGTCTTAGTTCTTTATTTTTCAGCTCCATAAACTAGAGGGTGCAAAAATCCACAATCCTTAATCACCTTTTCTATTAATCAGAAGGACAGTGAGAAAAAATATATTTTATTTTATTATTTTTTTTTCAGTATTTTCACTGGTTTACAATTGCTATAAAAATGCTATCTTTCAATTTCTACATTTATTTTGCATACTATAGCCAATATTTCCTCACAAAAAAAAAGAAACTAAAAGGAATCATTGTATATTTTAGTATTCCTGAGGCATGGCATAAGGAAGGTTTCCATTTTCTTTTCATGTTAAGTCTTGACTACATCAATATCAATAACTGTCCTAGACAGGCAATATTCTGTATTGTGCTGCAATGCAATCTTTGAGATTTTGTAAAGAGCAGCTTATAATATGTGAGCCAATTTTGAAACAGGGCTGTCTTTGTCTATTATGTGTTATGTCATCAGCGGACTTTGGCATTGGCTGCCCTTTACTTATAGATGCAACCATCAGCAAGAATGTGGCGACACAGACGAAGGATATGCAATTTGATAGTTATGTTGTGATATTAGTACTGCATTTGTCTTACATATCTTCACAATTACAATTAATGGGTAAAAAAAATGCAAGATGGCATCACTGTGTAGTCACTATTAGGGGTCAGTTGTCTGGGATGCTGATGTAAAAATTGGCCAATGGCACTGCTGTCCACCCTTGTCTTTTTTATCTAATGCTGCAGAGAGCAGAGGTCCTGAGCTAAGAAGAGGCTGCTCACTCTGCTGTCCATCCCTACTTTACTATCTAATACTTAGATACTAGGGTTGCTCAGGTAAGAAGAAGCTGCTCACACAGCTGTCCACCCAGTATTTCTGATCTAATTCTGGAGGTACCAGGGGAGATGAGGTTATTAGAGGCTGCTATCCACCCTGTCTTTCTGACACAGTACTGCAGATACCATAGCAGAGGTGCTGAGGAAAGAAGGGGCTTCTCACACTGCTTCCAGCCTTTCTTTACAATCTAATTCTGTAGATACTAGGGTCACTGAGGTAAGAAAAGGCTGCTCACATTGCTGTCCACCATGTTTATCTGACCTAATACTGAATATACTGGGGAAGCTGAGGTAAGAAATGGCCACTCACACCGATGTCCACCTTTTCTTTCTGATATAATACTGAAGATGCCAGTGGTGCTCATGTAAGAAGAGACTGCTCACACTGCTGTCCACCCGGTTTATCTGACCTAATACTTGATATACTGGTGAATCTGCGGTACGAAGTGGCCACACATACTGTTGTAAACCATTTCTTTCAAATCTATTACTGCAGATACCAGGAGTTCTGAGGTGAGGTAAGAAGAGGCTGCTCACCCTGCTGTACACTATTTCTATCTGCTCTAATACTGAAGATACCAGGGATATTGAGGTGAGAAGAGACTGCTCACACTGCTGTTCACCATCTTCCTGTATGATAGTATAAGCATCTTCATGTCACAGCAGTTGAGCTCACCACTGCATATGCTCACTGCACCAGTCTTGACATTCTAGCATGTTTCTCTCACTGTAACAAAGCAGCATTCATTTTAATTCTATAGTGATGATTACTTCTCCAGACAAAATGATTAATATACCGTATGTTAATTATATGTATTTAGGAATGTTTTTTTTTTTATAACATTTCGTTTAGTTATACATTTTTTCCATTCCTGGCTAACCCCTCTAAAGGTTCCTGTGTGATTTCTTAGAAGCTTATGTGCTGTTTAGCAGAGATTGTATATTTATCAATGCACTTAGCCATAGTGAATGGAAGTTACCCATAACTCTTAAAGTCTGGATGATGGTTCAGTATATGTAGGGTTACTGCACAGTCACTGACCAGGTACCCTGTCATCAGTATCAGGATGAAACAGAAGCATAGCAGATGGAAGAAACAAGCGGTTCTCTGTGTGTTATTCTTTTTTTTTCATTTGTTTTAAGCTGAAAATGAATAATGCTCAGAACAATCCGAGCAGCCCGCTCTATTCATGAATGGCGCTACAGGAATTTCAGCCATTGTATGAACTCAACAAGGAAGTGGATCATTTTAAAGTGTAAAGGTCAAAGAGAGTGCAAGTGTGACTACGTCTCCTGACTTTAGGCTTCTGATAAATGCATCATTTGATACACAGGCATTTCCGAGACTTTACTACAAAGCGGTTATTCTTAGTACTTCAGACTGATCATCAGTTGGGTTCACTTACTTTAATTTTTTATTTATACTGCTCACATCAGATTTATATTTAATAACAATTGTAGTTTTCAATTTGGTTAAAATCTCACAAAAAGTCAATGCGAAATATGAGAGAGTCCTCACCGTCATTTCATTTAATCTATTCTTAGAAAGAAAATATCTTAAAACTCAATAACTTCTTCCCATGGTACCTCGTACTTCTGTAACAAATGTTTAAAGGGAACCTATCACCTGATTAATTCTGGCCAAGTTGCAGGCAGCATAAATCAGAGCCTGGCAGCTTCATTTCCATCTGAAACATTTCAGAGAAAATATAGTTGGGAGATCTGTTCTGAAACCAAAAACAGCGATGAAACGAGCCCGTCTCTGCCTCCGGCTGACTATACCCAGCACTGCTACAGGTGATTTACAGATCTCTTGGTTTTTCACTTGTGGCAGGGTTGGAGCCAGAGTAGTTTCATCTCTATGGTCTCATACTCACTTGCGAGAGACTCGCTCGTGCGAGTCTCTCGCATGAAAACCTGGCACTGCCGCCGGCATTCGGACCGGAGCATGCGGCTGATTTGAAATACACGTAGCCGCACGCTCCGGTCTCCGTGCCGGCGGCAGTGCCAGGTTTTCATGCGAGAGACTTGCAAGAGAATCATGCGAGTCTCTCACAAGTGAGTATGAGTCCTACCTATGGTCCTCAGCCTGATCTTTTAACTATAAAAAAATTTGAAGAATATACCAGGCGGCAATCGTGCACAAAGGCTCTGAATAGTGCTTTGGCCACTATCAGGTGACAGGTTCCATTGAATTATACGTTTTAGTTGCCAAAAAAGTTAAATCAACTATCAATATATTTATATAGTAAAATAGTAATATCATAGTGTCCATGCAAATATCTATGTTCCAGATATTTCTAACTAGGAGCTATTTCTACCCCACTACCCCAAAAAATGATTTTTTTTTTTTTGCCCATATCACCTAAAAATTTATTCTCATTTTTTTTATTTCTTTGCTAAATTTTTACAACAATATTAAACATGCACACAGCGAACAAGTCTGTATGACAGTGTTCACACCACCAAAAGACTGAGATACAGAAAAACAGTAAAACAAACAACAGAGTATTTTTATACGTTTGTTTTACTGTGTTTTTCTGTGTTTCAGTCTTGGTAGTATGAACACTGTCATACAGACTTGTTTGCTGTGTGCATGGCCCATGTGTTTGTGTCTAATTGGTTTCTTGTTTCTGCAAGATGGGGAGGTTTTCCACCCCTCCCTTTTGGGCCATGCACACAAAAGCCGTCTTCCATAGCGTGTCCACATTGGACTTTACCTGCCTGAATCCTGCTCGTACAGGTACTATACACATAATCAGGTTTTTAAATTCATAGGTTAGGGACCGCTCTGATATGGGTTACCTTGACGTTTGGTAGAGCGGCTTAGAATACATTTTTTGCAAAAAAAAGTATCAACCAAATACCCTGTTTTTTATCATCTTTTTACTAGCACTTGCTGTTTACTGTTACTTTTTTACAACAGACTATTTTTATACATTTGTTTTACTGTGTTTTTCTGTGTTTCAACAATATTAAGCATGTACAATAAACAAGCTGAGTAGACCTATAACGTTAACTAACAGTAAAACAAATTCCTATGACCCAATTAATGGAGCAGGGTTTATGGTAGGTATGTGTGGCGCCCCTGAGGGTTCAGTCGCCACAGAGGTACTGCACCTCCTCCTGAGGTTTAGTACCCCACCATCCAGGTAAGGTGGAGACACCTGACCACGCTCCAACACCCGCATCCCACACAACATAGTAGTGTAGCAAAGCACCCTTTGGTGGCTCCCTGCTTGGAACACAAAGCGTGCTGGGAGGCGGGTGGAGTGTAGTCTGCACTAAAAGAGCGGGAAGGGTTTAGGATTTAGTCAGTCAGTCAGGGAGTCAGACAGAGGGAGTCGGAGAGAGAAGATCCCCTGAGTAGGATGGATGAAGGAAGTGCTGCAGCCGACCTCAGTGACCTGGGTCCGCTGGCACAGGAAATGAACAATTGATAGCAAGCCTGACTCTCCATAAGAAGGAAAAGGATTAGTACGGAACGTGAGGAGAAGAAGAGAACTAAGGATTAGGGTTAGAGGAGAACCCTTCCCAAGTTCACAGCGCAAGGCCGGGGCCTGGTCCCCGAGGTTGTACGGATACTAATGGTCCTGCAGCAGACACCGGAGAAATAGAAGTTGTCACCACTTTATTCCCACACAAGACTTGGGGGCACAACAGCAACGAGAGTGAGCCGGGACTAGGTAGCAAGGAGTCCCCAAAGCAGGCTACAGCTGTCTGCCGTACAAGTAGAGTTCTAAGATCTCTGACAGGAGGAACTCCAGTGTAACTCCGTACTGTGAGTACTTCACTAAAGGCGCTAAGAGGGAGACGTTCAGAAAAGGCACATGTTGGCGGAGTGTTGGAAAGGAGTACTTCATCTGGCCTAGAAGTTGGCTGAGCTCCTGACCCGGAGGACACGGCACGGATGCGGGCTCTTGTGCCACAACAGACTGTGAGTAAAGCTTTGGAACTACATGCCCTGGTGTCCTCCACTTATTCCTGCATCAACCTACCCGGCACTGCTACATCCCCTGCGCACGACACTACACCATCTACATGTCACTTCACCTACTCTGCCCTGGGACTACAGCCCTGCCTGTGGAGGGCTATAACATCACTGCTGCACCCCACTATCTGTCCCAGAGGATCTGTCTGCAGCGTCGGCTTAACATCTTCATTGCCGAACACCACAGGTGGCGTCACGAATCATTCATTCATAAACTTTAATCATCATAAGCACACTGAACATTCCCCTTTTACAATGGGCGCCCAGGGCCACGGGCCGGGTTCCAGCTGCCGTGACATCTCCCACTGAAGCTCATCGGGCCCGATACTGAGTACCCCCACAGCCCTGGGAGGGCGACCCATATGTAACACGGCACTGGAAAATAAAGTGTGTTCAGTATTCACGCTTGCACAGTGGCTTGCAAAAGTATTCATTCCCTTTGCAATTTTCGAGTTTTGCTACCACATAACCTGGAATTTCACTGCTTTTTGAGGGTTTGCATAACTTCTTGTAAAGAACGTGCCTACAACTGTGAACACTGGGTTTTCTTTTTATTATGAAGAAAAAAACAATACCAACAGTATTATGTTATTTGACCCCATAAATTTAATTTATGTCTATATTTTCTCATTGCAGAGTTTTAGATCAGCGATCTGAACAAGAAATTTGATGTCCCATGGATAAACTACAGTGACTTGCGAAAGCATTCACTCTCCTTGGCATTTTTTTGTGTTTTGCTACCTCACAACCTGGAATTTCATTGTTTTTTTTTAGGGTTTGCATCAGTTCATGTAAAGAACATGCCTACAATTGTGATTATTTTTTTTTCTTGTGAAGCAAAGAACAAATGAGACAACGAGATCACTGAAAACTTCAGTGTGTATAACTATTTACCCTACTAAAGTCAGTACCTTGTAAAGTCTCCGTTTGTGGCAAATATAGATGAAGGTCGCTTTGGATAAGTCTCCTTGAGCTTTCAACATCTGGCCACTGGGATTTTTGCCAATTCTTCAAGGCAAAACTGCTCCAGATCCTTCAAGTTAGATGGTTTCCTCTGGTGAACAGAAATCTTCAAGTCTGACCACAGATTCTCAATTGGATTAAGGTCTGGGCTTTGACTAGGCCACTCCAAAACATTTACACATTTCCCCTTAAACCAATCAAGTCTTACTTTAGCAGTATGCTTTGAGTCATTGTGTTGTTGCAAGGTGAACCTCTGTCTCAGTCTCAAATTAATGACAGACTGAAACAGACTGAATATACTTGTATTTGGCACCATCCATCTACAACTAGACTCGGGCCATTTTCCCTGTCCCTGCTGCCTAAAAACACCCCCACAGCATGATGCTGCCATCACCATTTCTCACTGTGGAGATGGTGTTATTGAGGTGATGAGCTTTGATTGTTTGGCCGCAGACACAGCGTTTACTTCAGTGACCAAAAAGTTCAATATTGGTCTCATTTGACCACAGCACCTTCCTCCATACATTTGGGAAAACTCCCATCTATTGGCAGACTCAAAATGAACCTTGCAATTTTTGTGTGCAAGAAAAGGCTTTTTTCTGCCCACTCTTCCATAAAGGCCACCTCTGTGGAATGTATGGCTTACTGTGGTTGCATACTCCAGTATCTGCTTGGGAATTCTGCAGCTCCTTCAAGGTATCTGGGCTGACTTTCTGATTAATGCCCTCCTTGCCCAGGCTGAGAGTTTTGGTGGGCTGTCCACTCTTGGCAGGTTTGTTGTGGTATCATGTTCTTTCCATTTGATGATAATGGATTTAATGGTGCTCCAGGGGGATCATTAAAGATTGGGATTTTTTTTTTTAATAAATCAACCCTGGCATGTGCTTCTCAACAACTTTGTCCCTGACTTGTTTTTAGATGTCCTTGGTCTTCATGGCGTTGTTTGGTTAGTGGTGCCTCTTGCTTATTGGTGTTGCAACCTCTGTGGCCTTTCAGAAAAGGTGTGTATATACTGACCGACCATGTGAAGAAGATAATTGCTTACACTAGAGTCTTCATTGGAAAAGGGGTGAATACATATGCACATGCCAATTTTTATTTATTTAATCCCATAAATTAAATTTTGCCTATATTTTTCACTTCACCAACTTAGACTATTTAGTGCTGATGCATGACACACAAATCGGATTAAAAAAAATATTTAAACACGGGTTGTAATGTAAAAAAATAGGTAAAAAGCCACTGTAGGTAATAAAGTTTTAAAAAATTGGAAACATTTTTAGAAAATCACAAAATTAAGAACAAAAAAAAATGAAAAAAAAAGATACCAATACATATATTAATGTAAAACAAGAGTAAACAAAAAAGTACACATATTTCGTATTGAGGTGTCCGGAATGACACGGTCTATAAAACTATGGGTCCCGTCACACTAAACAATGCACCAGCAATTCCGAAAACGATACGACCTTGTCAGGATCGCTGGTGCCTCGCTACATGATCGCTGGTGAGCTGCCAAACAGGTAGATTTCACCAGCGATCAGGACCAGCGAGGACCCTGGTATCCAAGGTAAATATCGGGTAACTAAGCGCACGCGTCGCTTAGTTACCCGCTGTGTACCTTGGATACCTGCGTGCTTGGGCTGGGAGCTGGTATCCAAGGTAAATATCGGGTAACTAAGCACGCGCCAGCGATCAAAAGATGGCCCAGGACATTCCTGCACGATCAGCGATACCTGGCGGGAGGGCCGGTCGCTGATGCGTGTCACACACAGCGAGATTGCTGGCGAGATCGCTGTTGCATTACAAAATCAGCGATCTCGCTAGCGATCTCACACTAGTTAACCCCCTTCAGTTAACACCATAAAAAATGAAAATAAAAAACGTAGAATAAAACAAGATCAAAAAGTCAAATGTTAAAAAATAGTATAGCTGAAAACATCATCTTTTCCCTCAAAAGACAAGTCACCATAGAGCTCCATCAGTAGGAAAATAAAAAAGCTACAGCTCTCAGAATATAGGGATGCTAAAAAAATTTTTTATTTTCTAAAATAGTTTTTATTGTGTAAAATCGGCAAAACATAACTTTGTTATCGTAGAGATTTGAAAAATAAAACTGTCTTAACACATATCTTTTACCACATGGTGAACGGCATAAAAATAAACAATACCTGAATTACTGGTTTTTGCTCATTGTGCCTCTCAAAAATCAGAATAGGAAGTGATCAAAAAATGTTATGTGCCCAAAAGTGGTACAAAAAACCCTTCAACTCATCCCACAAAAACAAACCCTCACATGACTCTGTAGTCAGAAATATAGAAAAATTATAGCTCTCAAAGTGTGGTGACGCAAAACCTTTTTTTTTATTTTTTTTTATAAAAAACGTCTTTTAATGTGTGATTGCACTCAAACATAAAAAAGTTATAAATCTAGTATCACTGTAATCACACCTACCAGAAGAGTTAAGTCGTATTATCACTTAAATTTGTATCATATGGGAACCAGTATTAAAAAATAAATTAAACAAATTCTTGAACAGCTGTTGATTTGTTCATTCTTCCACACAAAGATCGCAGTAAAGCTCGGCTCACTTTAATCCTCTTACATTGGGGTTTTCTGTGTAAATCTCTGCAATACGTGATTCAGACTGAACCTCCAGTGGAAAATCCCCTATAATGAGGCAGATGGAGACACTGCAGATGCTCTCTAGCCTATGATTTGGCTGTGTCTGTCTTTTTAAGCGTGCATAAAAGCTCGGACAGCCAGTTTTGTGCACTTCTGAAAAGAACGACATCGCTGAACAGAGGCCAGTGTCTAGAGTAACTCATTATAGTGAATTGATCCCTAGGGGGATTCATCTGAATAGCGCCATTTGGAGATTTAGATGGAAACCCCAAAGTAAGTGCTCAGGCTAGAGTGCAGGATAAATGTGATCCCAAATGTTATGTAATATGTTCCTAACAAAAGCTTCAACTCAATCCACAAAAATCAGCAAATCCCCACTCATGTCAGTCATCTTTTAATGGAAATGTAGGGGGCTTCCTCGTTAGTGGTAGCACAAAGGCACTGGAAAAGCGAAATGGCTCCACCCAACAAAGAAATCCAGCAAAACCATATGCCCTCCCCTCTCTTTCTAAGCTCCACAATGCGCTTAAACCACATTTAGCATCCACATGTTTGGCAGCACTGTAGTGAGTAGAGCCAACTTAATTTACTAGGTGTCTCCAGAAGCATAAACTGTGCACAGTGTATGCATACTACAATGTACTTTGCAATACAAAGGAATAGCCCGGACTGCTGCCACAGAGAGGTTCAAGGGAGGGCAACATGACTAGGAGGGATGCTAGGCAAGCCAGAGGGTTAAGAAAGAGTTAAATGAAAAAGGTATAGTTTAGTTTTACAAGATAAGCTGGGGGGGTGGAATTAAAGGGGAAGCTAGTGATAAGGGTCAGTCTGAATGGTCAGGGGGTGGAGCTAGAGAGGTTAGGGTATGTATAGATCAGGCTAGGGGTGAGGGGCAGCATTCGGACCTGGACGATGTTGTACGTCTGGTTTGGCAGATGGTGGTGTGGCGGAGGGTATGAGTGGCGTTCAGGGTTTGAATATGGTTGCTGAAGGTATGGGTGATTTACAGCGTGGCCTGTGAGATGGTAGAGGTATGAATGTGGTGCCTGATGAAGGCAACATGGCATCTGAATTGTTGCGAATTTTTAGGGGGCTTCTTACCCCTGTGGGGGGCCCTAGCTTGGTTTGGCAGGGTACGGCTGGCGTGACGGGACAGGATAATTTGGGCACTACATCTGGAACTGTGGCTAGTCAGAGTGGTGTTGCTGTACCGGTTGTGGCGGATCCAGTGACATCAGTTGCATCTACGGTTGATGCAGTCCGCTTGGACGATAAGGCTAGAGGAGAGGTGTATGTTTGCTTTGATGGCCCGTTGGGGGCGCATTTAAAACAGGAGGTTAGAGAGAAAATATGGAAAGACGAATATGTTGAAATATTTTCCTTACTTCCTTTGGAGAAGTTTAACCTTGATAGGGTTAGGCCAGATGAGAGTACAAAAGATGAGGAAGAGCGGCGGCGTTATCGCCTTATCCCTCGCACGTTTCAGAATTGGTTGCAAGCTTTTGTAATATTTGCTAGCGTGGTGGGGGAAAAGGCTCCGGACAATTGTTCGGCGCTCTTTTGTTATTTGGACACCATAAGTGAGGCGTACAGGACTTATGGTGGTATTTCGTGGCTACGATATGACGAGCAGTTTCGTCAGAGAAAAGCGGTTAGACCCAACCTTCGGTGGGATCACAAGGAAATTAGTTTATGGATGCGGCTAATGGCTGCGACAAAATCGGTTTCGCAGTCCTTTCCAGGGAGTTCTGGCGGAGGGTCATTTGGCGCCTCAACTACGGGACCCAAGAAAGGTGTTTGTTGGCAGTTCAACGAAAAGGACTGCCGTTTTGGATCCGTCTGCCGTTTTAAGCACGAGTGCTCGGGATGTGGCGGCAACCACAGTTTCCTCAAATGCTTTAGGAAAGGAAAAGGGAAGGCCTCAGAGTCTTGATCAAAAAGGGAGAACACCTGTGAAGGTAGACCGGATGGTGCCATTCTTAAATAGATATCCTGATCGGAGTTCGGAAAAGTTATTGTATGAAGGTTTTAGTTTCGGTTTTAAAATACCATCAGTTGTTGAGCCTGGTAAGATTCGGTTAAAGAATTTGCAGTCAACTCGCTTGCATAGGAATACGGTTTCGGAGAAGCTGCAAAAGGAGGTGGAATTGGGACGGATGGCGGGCCCGTTTGATGCCCCTCCGTTGCCTGACTTGGTGGTATCCCCGTTGGGTTTGGTACCTAAAAAGGAACCTTTTAAGTTTAGGCTGATTCATCACTTATCCTATCCTAAAGGTGGATCAGTGAATGACGGTATTGATCCTGAGCTTGTATCAGTTACGTATGTTCGTTTTGATAAGGCCGTGGAATGGTTGACAAAGTTGGGCCGGGGTTCAGTTTTGGCAAAAACGGACATTCAGGCCGCCTTTCGCCTTTTACCTGTACATCCAGAAAGCTTTAACCTTTTGGGATGTTGGTGGGAGAACAAGTTTTATGTGGATTGTTGTTTACCCATGGGCTGTTCGATTTCGTAGTTGTTTTTTGGAGTGGGTAATTAAGGAGGAGGCGGGTTTGGATTCAGTGTTGCATTACTTGGATGATTTTTTGTGTATGGGCCCTGCCGGATCTCCACAATGTTCGCTTTTGCTTCAAACAGTGGAGCAAGTTGCTCGTCGCTTTGGAGTCCCATTGGCACCTGAAAAAAACGAGGGTCCGGTTACGGTTTTGAAATTTTTGGGAATTGAGTTAGATACGGTTGCTATGGAATGCCGGTTGCCAGAGGACAAGTTGTCGGATTTGAGGAAGTATGTTCAAAGGGCTTTGGAAGCTAAGAAAATTCGTTTGCGTGATTTGCAGTCCCTCCTGGGGAAGTTGAACTTTGCTTGTAAGATTTTGCCTATGGGAAGAGTATTTTCCCGTCGTTTGGCCCAAGCCACTGCTGGTGTGTCACATCCTTTACATTTTATACGTTTGAAGGTTGAGCACAGGGCGGATCTTAGAGTGTGGTTCAGTTTCTTAAAGTTGTACAATGGGCGGTCACTTTGGATTCGGGAAGTGGTTTCCAATGATGAGTTGGTCCTCTATACGGACGCCGCGGGGTCCAGTGGCTTTGGGGCATATTTTGGGGGGAGATGTGGAAAGTGACCTGAATCTTGGCAGGTTTCTGGTTTGACTGGGAATTTGGCCCTGTTGGAACTTTTTCCCATTGTGGTGGCTGTAGAGGTTTGGGGGTAAGATTTGAGAGACAAAAAAGTGCGTTTTATGTGTGACAACTTGGGGGTAGTTCAGTGTGTTAATAAGCTAACAGCTGACTCTCCTCCAGTGGTGGATCTTTTGCGGCATATGGTGTTGAAGTGTCTAGAGCTTAATTTGTGGATTTGTGCTGTTCATGTGCCGGGGGTTTTGAATTCTGTGGCTGACGCTTTATCTCGCTTCCAGTGGGACCGTTTTCGATTGCTGGCGCCGGATGCGGAGCAGCAGGAGACCGTGTGGCCCGTCTGGTTGTGGGACCTGGTTTGCAGCCAGCCTGGGAATTGATCCAAAAGTCAGTGGCGCCCAGTACTTGGCGAAGTTATACTGCAGCGTGGGAGCATTGGCTCGAATTGAGTGAAGAGGTTGGGGGTGATGTACCTGAAGGTGACAGGGTTTATTTGGTTTTGTACATGTTGGGCAGAGCAATGGAAAAAGGTTTGTCATGGTCGGCTATTGCATGTAAGTTGGCTGGTATGGCTTTCTTTTTTAAATTGCTTGGTTGGAAGGACGTTACTAAAGATTTCATGGTGCGTCAGGCATTTGCTATCGGTATTACCTCAAGTTTGTCGTTCGGAGTATGAATGTCGTTTGTTTGCGACTGCTTTCGTGCTCGCCTTCTTTGGTGCTTTTAGAATCAGTGAACAGGTTAGTAGGAACACAAAGAGTCATGGAGGTTTACTGTGGGAGGATGTGGAATGTGGGGTGGATGTGGTACGATGTTGTTTGAAACGGTCCAAGACGGATCAGCTAGGTAGAGGTCGCGTGGTGGAACTGTGGGGCATACCGGGTTTAGTTGAGTGCCCTGTCAGACAGGTGTTGCCCTTTTTAGAGGTGAGGGGACCACGCTCGGGGTCCTTTTTGTGTCATCAAGACGGGTCAGCCTTGTCCAGTTACCAGTTTGTCTGGATCTTCCGGAGGTGCCTGCAATGTTGTGGTCTTAATGAGTCGGAGTTCGCGTCCCATTCATTTCGGATTGGGGCGGCGACTCAGGCGGCTCGTTGGGGCTTGGGCGAGCAGGCTCTCCGCAAGATTGGACGCTGGGAATCGGCCAGGTATAAATCTTATGTTCGGCCGGCACTGTTGTAAGATGTTCAGGGGTGGGGCTATGGTAATTTTGCGTACACTTCACTGCCTTTCCTTCCCTATGTTTCCTATTTCATTTTATTTCATATGTTTACCGTTGTTGGTGTGGGTGCTTTGTCACTCGTATGTCTACTGGGGTGCTTTACGTGCGGGTGTCAGAACTAATGGCCGTCAGTTAGGGGTCCCTACAGAGAAGGCAACAGTGCGGTGGATCGGAGTCAGAGGCATGCTGTGGAGTGAAATGTTGCCTACCTGGCGATATCATTCAGAGTTGGATAGACCCCCCGATGTGTTGGTATTGCACGTGGGGGGGAACGACTTGGGCCTTCGGGCGTCTAGGGATCTGATTCAAGACATAAAATGTGACTGTCTTCGGCTCTTGTCAGCTCACCCGGGTTTAGTGATTGTGTGGTCTGACATAGTTGCGCGAACAGTATGGCGGCGCGCTAGATCGGTGGAGGGAGTAAATAGAGCGCGAGTGAAAGTTAATTGCGAAATTGGCCGCTTTGTTTCTCGGGTGGGGGGTGTAGCGGTTAGGCACCCAGATTTGGAATCTGCATCCGCTGAATTTTTACGTCGAGACGGTGTACATTTGAATCCGGTTGGCATTGATATGTGGGCCTTGGGGATTATGGATGGGGTAGAGAAGGCGATGTTTTTGTGGGAGGACTCGCACGCACAAGGGATCATGCGCGCTCGCGGTGGCGGAAAGGAGGGGGTGTCTGAAGGTGGCGGTTTTGCACAGAAGAGAGGAAGAACCCAGTGCAAGAGCGGGTTACCTCTAGTGGTGCAAATGTTTTGGTGAAACGGGTCCTTGCTGGGTTGAGTCTCAGCGGGACATGGTGTGGGTAACATCTGGCCAGGGCTCTCGAGTCGGTGTGGTGCGGCTGAGGGCAGGAGGTGGGCCGATGTTGCAATGGACAATTTTTTGTTAACTTTCAGTTACCACCTGCGGGTAACATCTGGCCAGGGCTCTCGAGTCGGTGTGGTGCGGCTGAGGGCAGTAGGTGGGCCGATGTTGCAATGGACAATTTTTTGTTAACTTTCAGTTACCCCCCCTCCTTTCGGTGTTTTTCAAGGAAGATTTAAAATGTTGTATTGTTTATGCTTTGTTATTAATAAATTGGGCTGCTGTGGCCTTTTATATCCAATGTCACGCAGTATTGGTGTTTGTCTTAGATAGGATAAGAGTCTTAGTGGGTAGGGGACGTTTGGTTAATGGTTAATAGTAAAGCCTTTAGTCAGACATTCCGGAGTCAAGGAATAGCCCGGACTGCTGCCACAGAGAGGCTCAAGGGAGGGCAACATGACTAGGAGGGATGCTAGGCAAGCCAGAGGGTTAAGAAAGAGTTAAATGAAAAAGGTATAGTTTAGTTTTACAAGATAAGCTGGGGGGTGGAATTAAAGGGGAAGCTAGTGATAAGGGTCAGTCTGAATGGTCAGGGGGTGGAGCTAGAGAGGTTAGGGTATGTATAGATCAGGCTAGGGGTGAGGGGCAGCATTCGGACCTGGACGACGTTGTGAAGCATTCCCGCCCACCCGCCCTGATGGTGAATTCAACATCAACAAAGAAGAAGAGGAAGATCGTGAATTGTCGCAGCGGCGGAAAGGAGGGGGTGTCTGAAGGTGGCGGTTTTGCACAGAAGAGAGGAAGAACCCAGGGCAAGAGCGGGTTACCTCTAGTGGTGCAAATGTTTTGGTGAAACGGGTCCTTGCTGGGTTGAGTCTCAGCGGGACATGGTGTGGGTAACATCTGGCCAGGGCTCTCGAGTCGGTGTGGTGCGGCTGAGGGCAGGAGGTGGGCCGATGTTGCAATGGACAATTTTTTGTTAACTTTCAGTTACCACCTGCGGGTAACATCTGGCCAGGGCTCTCGAGTCGGTGTGGTGCGGCTGAGGGCAGTAGGTGGGCCGATGTTGCTATGGACAATTTTTTGTTAACTTTCAGTTACCCCCCCTCCTTTCGGTGTTTTTCAAGGAAGATTTAAAATGTTGTATTGTTTATGCTTTGTTATTAATAAATTGGGCTGCTGTGGCCTTTTATATCCAATGTCACGCAGTATTGGTGTTTGTCTTAGATAGGATAAGAGTCTTAGTGGGTAGGGGACGTTTGGTTAATGGTTAATAGTAAAGCCTTTAGTCAGACATTCCGGAGTCATGTACCACCACTATAATGTACTTATGTACATGGCACTGCATTGTACAGGGACTACAATGGCAAATTTTAAACTTTCACTCAGCAACATCCATTGCTGCTTATTTCTAGAACACATGGAGTCACAATTGCCACTATACCAGTAGATAAATTTCCAGAGGGGTGTGATTTCCATAATGAGGTCAGTTAAGGGGAAATTTTGCTCTTCTGGCACTTAGGGGCTCTGTAAACTATTCTAGAAAAATCTGTGCTCCAAGAGTCAAATAGCGCTACTTCCCTCCCGAGTCTCACCATATGGCTAAGCAGTACTGTAGAGCGACATATGGGGTATTGACATATTCAGCAGAAATTGTGTGACAAATTGTGGTGCAATTTTTACCCGTTTCTCATGTGAAAATGTAAAATCTGTGGTAAAAACTTAATTACATTTTGGCAAAAAACAGAATAAACGGGCACCATCCTAAATGTAAGTTTTCAATAGTTTGAAGTGGGATCACCTGATGCATACAAATGAACATGAAGCCCCCTGGAAGCAGCACAAGCGAAACGCACGTCGGGGTTGAAGTGTCAGCGTGACACTGGACATTATATTGACTCAGCAACTTTAATTCAGGTAATATGTATGGGGCGAGGGCTTTGGCAGTTCAGTGTCAGCGCGGGTAAATAGCTAGTGGCGCATCTATTATTGGTAAGAGAGCATTACACTCTGTAAGAACTTAATCTTCATTGTGCCCCACTATCTATACCTGGCGGCCATTGTTTATTTAAGCACTAGATCACTTTGCAGGTGTGACTATTCACAACTTAGAAATCGTATTCATTGCTATTTAATCAGAGGTTTTCGATGTTATTTGCACTATTATGCTCTATATTGCTGTTTTTAGAAGTATTTGAATAGCGTCTTTATTTGGATATTATATATTAACATCATAGAAATATATTTGAATATTTATGATATATATATTTGGATATGCTGATTACAGTATGATCAAAAATATTGATTTGGATCACATTTAAATTGATTTGGGGTATTTGAATAGAGTCTCTGTTTGATACTTAATATTATCATTACATCAATGTATCCAAATGTTTACTGTATACAAAAATTGATCTGCTGATTGCAATGTAATTATAGATACCAGTTTGAACCTACATACATTTTCCCTGTTAATTCCAAGTATTGCTGGAGCTGACATTTTGGTGTGCTTATGGGTAGAGGTATCCTATTTTATGTGTATGTTTTAAATATTGATTAAATAAAATAATATTGGTTTTAAATATTTTCTCTAGTTATTCACACTTCTTGAGCTTGATGCTATTCCTACTGCTGTAGATATCAATATGTAAACGTGTTATCTGAAGTGTAGCCCACTTTAGTTTTGGGAGATGGGCTTGGTTAATGTGCTTACAAAGTTCAGTAAATGTATCATCTAATGCTTTTGTTAGGACTATGGCTAGGATAGTGGTGCCGTTTGATGAGGGGGAATGGGGTGGGGAGAGGTCAGAGTAACGGTGGACTATATATATTTTTTTAATCAATTTAATGTGTGGAGATTCCAGCATGCCAAACAGGGTGCAGAAACCATCCACAATGTCCAGACACAAGGGTTTCTGTAATAGGCTGCCAAAGTCATATGTCCCTATTCATATAAACAGCGGACCTGTTTTTGCACCATTTTGTCAGTGTAACAGCACAGAGAGGCTGCTCCTGCTGCTGAAGCAATGGCCAGGGAACCACCACGGTGCTGGGACACTACGGTACACAAGATGAGGTGCAAGCAACAAAGGGTAAATTTATTGGAAGGCAAGGAATGAAGTGGATAAGGAAGGTGCAAACAGGGATATGCAATGGCAAAGGATAGTTTACAAGAGTTTATATTCTTTAGCTGGGCCGTCAAATAGCACGGTGCTCGAGGTATTACAGGATCAATATATATCACACAGGCAAAACCAAACAATAAACAAAGAAAGAGGCTACTCTACGTATAACCTCCCTGGCCTCTACTAAACAGGCCACACGACTGCCGTGTTCTGTCTGTTGAAGCCTACTCTGAGCCCTGACATGTGCACAAATGGGAACAAACTCAGGGTGATGATGGGGACTTAGGTCCAGTCCCGGGGGCCCCCAACAGTCTTGAACAGTGGTGCGCACGTCTGTCTGGCAGATCCGTGAAGCGTGGCCTTCTCCTTGCTTCAGGGTCCTGGAGGTGCTGCTGGAAACTGTAAATCCCTTTTTCGGTCTCTTCATGGCTTTTCAAAATAGCACAGGACAGCCACCTTTGCTGCACCCAAAAAGTCTGTTCAATCTCACAAGTTCACAAAGTCTCAGGCTGTGTGACCTTTTTACACAGCTCCATGCACAGCAGCTCTCAGCAGCAGCTTCCAGCTCACACGCTCTCACAGGCTTAACTCTTCCTCTCCTCAGCCTCAGGCAGTTCATTAACACAGTCCTTTACTGGAGGAGCAGATCATTCCATCACACCAGACAAGGGGGTGCTGTCTCTTAAAGTTGCAGCGTGTTTCCTACTGTCCATAACAGCACGCCCTTACATGCCTCCCTACTTAATGATCGTTGTCCTCGGCCATAACAGCATCAAGGTCACAGTGTAATGAAGGAACGTGCAATGCGGAAACAGCACCTATAGAGGGGGTAACAAAGTTGGAAAAACAGACAGAGTACACTGTTCTACATATAGGACTGGTGGAACCCCTGCAGTAGACCTCTGGGATCTTCGGAGCTCTTGGCTATCAGGCAAGGCTTGACTATCTTCCAGAGGAACACTTGCTGCAGGAGTCGTAGTCATCTTTTCTCGGGTCTCGGTCTCACGTTGCGATAGAGGTACATCAATGGGATTACCATCTCTGTACGGCTGAGGACCCCCCCGCTGTGTCAGAGATGATCCACCACTCATCATCGATTTCACCATCGGGCATGACAGATTCGGGAAGTGGAGTAGCGCCTTCAGGCGGCAATGGTGCCGAACAGACCTCAGACCGGCAGGGCCGCAGCATATTTGTGCTAAGTACCCTAGGGGCGGACGCCCCACTCTCAATCTGCACCATGTAGACTGGGCCATCAGCATACACACACTCATGTCATTTGTAATCGTTGCCGATGCTCTTTCACCCATGAAGTGACAGTTCGCTCCATCAGCTCCTCTGGCTGTTCCAGATTCAGCTCAATGATCTCTCGTCCAGCTCTTCCAAACAGCAGTAGATATGGGGTGTAACCCGTGGTGGAGTGGACCCGACTGTTGGAGGTCCAGACCAACTCTGGCAGGTTGTCTGGCCAACATGCCTTCTTATCCTCCTCCAACGTTCTCAGCATTTGAAGTAGGGTTCGGTTGAAGCGTTCACATGCTCCGTTGCCTTGAGGATGGTAAGGGGTGGCCTGGGATCGCTCGATGCCATACATACGGTACAGTTCTTCCATCACCTTGCCTTGGAAACATGCGCCTTGGTCAGAGTGGATGTGCTTTGGGCACCTATACACCCGGATGAAGTCTTGACAGGTCGCCCACGTCACCGACTCAGCAGTCTGATCTCTAGTCGGGGTGACTACTGCGAACTTGGAGAAATGATCGGTCATCGCCAAACAGTACTATAGCCCCCGGGCCGAGTGTCCCACGAGGAGATAGTCAATCATCAAGACTTCTAGCGGTTCCTTAGTTTGTATGGTCTGGATAGGTGCCCTTTGTTCGGTACTCTTAATGAGGTCACATACTCGACATTGCAGGCAAACCTCTTCCACCGCAGACTCCAACCGGGGACAGTACACGTACCGCTGTAACCATTGGTAGGTCTTTGTGGGCCTGAAGTGAGCTCCAAATTTGTGGGCTTCTTTAGCTACTTCTTGAGCCATTCTCCCTGAGATGACCACCTGCCACCTTGCTTCCATATCTTTTGGCTGTTGTCTCTTACGATATACCACTGATTCTCGCACTTCCAGTCTATCCCACTGGTGTAAGACACTCTTCATCTCAGCGTCCAGATCATCTCTTTCTTGTTTGCCAGGCTTCCACTTCTGCTACCCACCATTTCATCTGTCTCAGCCCTTCATCTTCATCCTGAACATGTCCCCATGCCTCTTTGGTTCTCCCTAGGGACTGGGGTAATGCGCAGGCCTCCCTACTTGACTGGGCCGCAACCCCTGGGGGCTTAAACTTACTAAAGTCTGGGGTTTCTTCCTCTTCGAGTTGTTCATTGAGATCCCCCACTGGAGTCTCCACAGTCACTCTTGACAGCCCGTCAGCATTTGCGTTTTCGGAAGCAGAGCGATAACGGATGGTAAAGTCAAACTTGGCTAGGCGAGACACCCACCGTTGTTCTAAGGCCCCCAATTTAGCATTCTCGAGGTGGGCCAGGAGATTATTGTCTATTCAAACTTGAATCTTGGATCCTGTCAGGAAGCCTGCAAACTTCTGTCATGGCCTACACTAGGGCCAGGAGCTCTAACCAGAAGGAGATGTAATTGTGGGGGTTTCTTTCGCTGTCCCGCAGGGATCTACTGGCATACCCGATGACTCATGTCCATCCTGTATTTGAGAAAGTACTGCACCGTCCATGGAGGCTACGTCTGTGTACAACAGGAACGGTTGATCGATATCTGCGTAGGCCAAAATCGGGGCTGAAGTAAGGGCATTCTTTATGGCCTGGAAGGCCTCATCCTGTCTCTGGGCCCAAGGGATGCACTGGTTCTTTTGCACTCAGGTGGTCCCCCTCAGCAGCTCATTCAGAGGACCCGCCACCTTCACAAAGTCTTTGACAAACCGGCGGTGGTACCCGGCGAGCCCAAGAAAGGCCTGGAGTTCTCTCACTGTTCGAGGGACTGGACACTTCTGGATAGCAGCCACTTTTTCTGGTGAGGGTAGAACTCCATCTTGTGACACTATGTGGCCAAGGTACTCAATCTCTCTCTTGAAGAGGTGGCACTTCTTTGGCTTCACCTTCAGGTTATGAGCCCACAGTCTTCTGAGTACCTGTCCAAGCCGGGCAAGGTGTTCTTCGAACGAGGCAGAAAACACAATGATGTCATCCAGATAGATCAGGGTAGCTTCAAAATTTAAGTCTCCCAAACACTTTTCCATCAGCCGTTGAAACATGCCCGGAGCATTGGAGAGCCCGAAGGGCATCCGGTTAAACTCAAACAATCCCATAGGGAGGATGAAGTTGGTTTTGCTTTGTCTTTCTCTGCCACGGCTACTTGCCAGTATCCACTTGCTACGTCCAAGGTGGAGAAGTACTTGGCTTTCCCCAAGGCTGTCAAAGATTCCTCGATGCGGGGTAACAAATACGAGTCTCAAACAGTGCAGGAATTGAGTTTCCTGTAATCTACACAGAACCGGATGGTCCCATCCTTTTTCTTGATGAGCACCACCGGGGCCGTCCAAGGGCTCTGACTACTCTGCACTACTCCTGAATCCAGCATCTGCCTCAGTAATGTCTTCACCTCTTGGTACATCTTGGGCGGAATCTGCCTGTATCGTTCTCGAATTGGATGAGCTTCCCCGGTCGGTATCTTGTGTGTGATGGCTTCAGTACAGCCAAAATCTTCAGCATGACGGGCGAATGTGGCCTGATTTTCCCACAGCATAGCTACTATCGCTTGCACACGCTCAGGGCCAAGAGCCTTCACATCCACTTCCATTTGATCAAGGATGACCTGTCCACTCCACTCCGGGGATGACGTCTCTTCGGCCCCTGCACATTCTATCAGTGATAAAGACACCTCCTTCTGACTCACCACTTCACCCTTATGTAGGTATACCAGGGCCAGATCTGTCCCTCAAGGCAAGGTGACCTTCCTAGGACCCACATTCAATGCTCTTATGGGGATGCGTCCTCACTGGACCACAGCTATCGTACGAGCTATCATGACTTCTTGGTCCACTCCTCCGCCTACCACAGGCTGAACAATCACTTCCAACCCGTCGAGGTTGCGATGAGTCCCCACTGGAAGGTGTAATATACTTTCTCGCACGGGAGGCAGGATTACAGGCTCTTTCCCAGGAGCCCTGGTGACCCCTACCATCTGATAAGATGCAGATCAGTTGCTGAAAGGCTTCTTGAGTAGGCTTATGTGTAATAGCCTTCTTCCAATAACTGGGTCCGCGCTTGGTAAACATAATCTGATTGAGTTCTCGTAGGATATTCATTCCCAGTACTACAGGCATGGGCTCATGGACTAGCAGGATCCTTTTTCTCCCCACTTCTTGCCCACAGATTTGAATATTCATCCACACGACCCCTGTGACCGGGATTGGTTGTTGGTTGGCAGCAAACAACCGGATCAATGTTTCTTTTTCTGGCTTGGAAAGGGCATGGAAATGCTGCTTGAAATACGTTTCAGGCATCCTCATCACTTGCGACCCAGTATCTATCAAGCAGTTCACTGGAACACCCTCGAATTCAGCACGCAGGATGAAGAGGACGAGACAGGAGAATGGTGGGGGACGAGCTGAGGTCAGAAGCCAGACGAGTCGCGGGATACAGAGGGTAAGACAAGGGAGGGTCAGAGACAAAGCTGAGGATCAGGACCAGAGAGTTTAGAGTAGTACCGAATCAGAAGGCAGAAGCAGAACCAGGGACTAGCCGCAGTCATACACGGGTAAACACACACAAAGGGGAACAACAAATTCCAACAGAGAAACCTGGGTCAGCTGCTCAAGCCGAGTAACAGAAGTATCATTGACTCAGAGCTTGGCAAGCAGCAGGTCTAAATAGACCTCCTCGAACCAAAGAGAGGAAAGTAGTGGTCCGCTGCCAAAATGCGTAGTTGTGTAATAAAAGGTTTATTCACCACTATCCTATTGCATTTTGCTCTATAGCCTTAGTGCTCCTCAAATTGACCACATCCATATTTTTTCCAAAAAAAGTTGATATTCCCCTTGAGGGATTGTGGCTGGAGCAACTTGGGGCCATAGAGAGTATCTCCAGGCATCAGGACCTGGAGTGACGTCACATCCTGTGAAGTGGTATCATGTGACCTGATCTTGGACCCACGTGACCAGACCAGGAAGCACAGAACTGGTGCGTCCCGGAGCAACACAGCAGGAGTGCACGGAGACACCCGCTACCAAGGTTGTGCAGGGGTGCACAACCTTTCCAGGTGAGAAGCTAATCTCCCCACCTTTCATTGATATATCCTCACTAGACCACCAGGTGCTTTTCATTCTGTGTTCTTCCATGTTCATTGTCTTACATACACATGTAAACACAAACACAGAGAAACAAAGATATCCAACAGAGAAACCTGGGCCAGCTGCTAAAGCCGAGTAACGGAAGTATCACTGACTCAGAGCCTGGCAAGCAATAGGTCTAAACAGCCCTGCTCGAACCAAAGAGAGGCCTTAGAAAGTTAATTCTAACCTGGACGAGAGAAAAAAACCCTGTCCTGAATCATGACTGTATCCTTTTTTTGTATAAAAAGCGTCTTTTAGTGTGTGATTGCACTCAAACATAAAAAGTTATAAATCTAGTATCGCTGTAATCACACCTACCCGAAGAATAAATCCGTAAAATTGTTAGTAATATCATCAGCAGTAGGAATAGCAGGCACAGAAGCCATGATAAAGGTGTCACAGACTGCAATAGCGTGAAATAAATGTAGCACACTAAAAATTACACCATTGCCTAGACTGCCCAGTCTGCGACTGGGGTATAAAAGTCATTGGAGATTCTTGACTTGCTCATCTTCATAAAAGTTAGGCAGTCTGCACTTTCAGTGGCTAGTCAGATGCACTTATCCATCAAGACACCACCAGCAGTGTACTGGCTGCCAGACATGATCAAAACCTCCAAGGCATGAAAACCAAAATGCAAAAGGGTCTAAAGTCCCCTGAAGGCATTGATATTGAGCTTAAGATACTCCTGCACCATCCTCTCCAGTTGTTCACTATGTGTCAGACTTGTACGCTGTTCTGCTGGTGAATGGGCTGGTCTAAAAAATATGTGAAACAACTCACAGAAATTGCTTCTGCCACTTATACTGCTGCTGCTGATAATGTTTTTGCATTGACGACTAGGCGTTCCCAGGGTTAGAAGTCTATAACTGCGATGCACATTGTGTGCCTCAATGCTGTCTTGGGGGAAAACTACTCTTAAGATTGTCTACAAGTATGTTTAGATACTTTCCAGGGGAGTGAGCATCTGTCAAAATTTACTCTTGTACTGTGCATCTAACAGAGTGGCAACCCTGTAGTCAGCACTATTTCTATTCCTAACAATACGGGCATTATTTTGCAGATGATGAAGCAAGAAGGTGCTCATGTGTTGGACACTTCCATGAGATCCAAGTCCATGGAGTGTTGGCAGCAAGGTAACACTCAAGCTTGCTTCCTCCATCCCCTCCCGGCAACCACAGACAACAGAGAGGGGATCATTATCCTCTTCATCTCCTGACTGTTGCACACCCATGACTTCTTCGTCCTCCACTTGTTCCTTGGCTCCTGCATCTTCACTAGCAGTTTGTCTGGTACTATGATCCCCCTCAGTCACTGTAATCCACCCTCCCACGGCACCCACCTGTGCGACAACAGTCTGCATCCTCCTCTGCTTCCTCCTCTTCCTCTTGGACCGCTACCTCCTCCCGCAGACTATTTAAAGTGTTCTCCAGCATGTATATGTCCAGAGTAGTGATGCTGATGATGGCATTGTCAGTGCTAACCATCTTAGTAGCCATTTCTAAACTGTGCAGAAGTGTGCAGAGGTACTTTATCTATGCCTACCCCGCATCTGTGATTTGCACCACGTCTGTAGTGCGTTGGCCCAGGCTATGCAAAATGACATACTTCACGAGGGCTTGGCACTGCTGCTTCAGTCGCTGCAACTTGTAAAGAGTGAAATTCCACTGTGTCTGCACATTGCATATCAACTGGTTAACCAGTAGCCCGAAAGAGCTCTGTAGCGATGCAAGTCAATGATCCGTGGGGTGCAAGTGGAAAAAGTGAG
This sequence comes from Dendrobates tinctorius, assembly GCF_039654945.1. Taxonomy (NCBI): domain Eukaryota; kingdom Metazoa; phylum Chordata; class Amphibia; order Anura; family Dendrobatidae; genus Dendrobates; species Dendrobates tinctorius. The sequence goes on from NW_027361750.1 coordinate 1,069,226, forward strand.
CACGCAGCGACTGTGCTTTCTGCAGCAGTGCATCCAGGCCAGGATAGTGGCAAAGAAATTGCAGTACCACCAGGTTGAGGACATGAGCCATGCAAGGCACGTGTGTGAGGTATGTGTGGCATAGTGCCACCACCAGGTTTGCACCGTTATCGCACATGGCCTTCCCTGCCTCCAGATTCAGTGAAGACAGCCATTGCTCAAACTTGGCCTGGATAGCTGTCCACCACTCTTGAGCTGTGTCACAATGATCTCCAAGGTATATTAATTTAAACACTGCCTGATTGTGTTGAGCCCAGGCTGCACAGTACGGAGGTGGGGGAGATTCTCTCTGCACTGTTGCAATGCATGTCTCATTAAGGCAGAGGTTGAAGTTGCAGCTGGCGGACCTAGAGTAGGTGGAGGAGGCAGAAGAAGTGGAGGAAGTGTTAGATACAGAGACTTTTCCCGCAAGCCTTGTAGATTCCCAGACTTGGTGTCTAGTGACACCTTGGTGTCCAGTGGTTTAGTTCTCCATCTCTTGGTGTCTAGTGGTTTAGTTTACCATCGTCTGGTGTGTAGTAGTTTAGTTATCCTCCAGGTTCAGTGAAGACAGCCATTGCTCAAACTTGGCCTGAATAGCTGTCCATCACTCTTGAGCTGTGTCACTGTGATCTCCAAGGTATATTAATTTCAACACTGCCTGATTGTGGTGAGACCTGGCTGCATAATACGGAGGTGGGGGAGATTCTCTCTGCACTGTTGCAATGCGTGTCTCATTAAGGGAGAGGTTGAAGTTGCAGATGGCGGCCCTAGAGTAGATGGAGGAGGCAGAAGAAGTGGAGGAAGTGTTAGAGATTTGTCCCACAAGCCTTGGGGATTCCAAAACTTGGTGTCTAGTGACACCTTGGTGACCAGTGGTTTAGTTTTCCATCTCTTGGTGTCTAGTGGTTTAGTTTACCATCATTTGGTGTGTAGAGGTTTAGTTATCCAACCCTAGAGGTTTAGTAGTTTAGTTCTCCAACTCCTGTTGTTCAGTAGTTTAGTTCTTCATTCTCTGGTGTGTAGTGTTTTAGTTCAAAGACTTTTGGAGAATACCCTTCCACACCTGCCCCCACAGCTACCAGAGTCACCCAGTGTCCAGTCAATGAGATGTAACGCCCCTAGCCATGCTTGCTCTTCCCGGTGTCAGTGGAGAAATGCACCCTGGCAAAGATTTTTCAAGGAATGGGTGATGTTGTCTGTGACATGCTGATGCAGCACAGACACATCTTTCTTAGAGAAGTAATGCGCCTGGGCAACTGATACTGGGTGACTGCGAAGGCCATCAGCTTTCAGAAACTGTCTGTATACACTAGGCAGAAAGGTAGAATTTCCGTGGCCAACAGATTGGTGATGGTGAAGTTCAAGCTCTTACTTTGGCATGTGTAGGAGAAAATAATCTTTTACATTACCACAACAGCAGGATCGAGGGCTAGCTGCTGTGCTGAATGAGTGTGGAGTAGGGTGAACATGACAAAATGTTGGACTGTGAGTGAGGTGCAGGCAGAGATGTTATGGTGGATTCAGAAAGATGTGATGTGCTCGGTGTCTGAGAACAGTCAAAAACAGGCATGTCCTCTTCCGTAACAGCTGACGGGCTCTCACTCACCTCGACTGTAGCAGGTAAACAAGTGGAAGTTCTGTGGTTGGAGACCTGTGTGAGAACACTTGCCATGGTGACGAAAGAGGAAGCAGCAGCAGATGAGGTTGATGAGGCGACCTGTGGTTGGCGAGGCCCGTTAGCATTTTGTAGCAGTGAGATTCCCAGACTAACGCATGTTAATCATGCATGTGCCGTTTCATGCACGTAGTTGTAAAATTATATTTTTTCCTCTATTTTTATTATTATTATACATTTTTATAGCGCCATTTATTCCATGGCGCTTTACATGAGAAAGGGGCAAATATAGACAAGTACAACAAACATGGGCAAAACAAGGCACACACAAGTACAGAAGGAGAGAGGATCCTGCCCACGAGGGCTCACAGTCTACAGGACTCTGAGTATTTTTTTTACAAAGTTGGCAAATAACGTGAGTTGGGTCATCCTTTTCGGTAAAAAAACAGACCCAGACTAGGCAACCACTTTAGTGGTGTTTGGCAATAATTTTTTGAAATGTTTGGACTCTTAAGTTGGGTCTCCTTCAAGGCTCTCAGAGCACCAGGCCTACCCCTATCACTCACCCACCTGTTACTGATCAATGTTCAAGCTAAAAATGCTGGTCCAAGCTCTGTGTCATGCATCTGTACTGCGCAATTATACTCTGGGTCGGTTGATGCCTCATTTCCTTGTGTCTTCTAATTTGAGCTGTTTTGGCAGCTTTTAAGGCCCCTTTGAAGGTATTGTCTATGCGATTGGTTTTGCCTCCCATTGAATTCAATGAAGTTCGGATATGTTCAACAAACTGGTGAACATCGGGATGCTCATCTCTAATCAAGGGCTCTGCAAGCGCAACATGGTGTATGCTATCTATTCTTGCAAATTTTGTGCTTCAAAAGTCAAATGGTGCTTCTTCTGTTCTGAGGTTTGCATGCAGCCAAACAGTATCCCACCCCCATATGGGATATCAGTGTACTCCGGAGAAATTGCACAACAAATTGCATGGCTCATTTTCTCCTGCTTCCCTTGTGAAAATGAAAAATTTCGGGCTAAAGAACATTTTCATGGAAAAAAATGAAAATGTTCATTTTGCACATTGCTTTAATTCCTGTTAAGCACATAATGGATTAACCCCTTCATGACCAGAGGTATTTTCATTTTTGAATTTTCGTTTTTTGCTCCCCTTCTTCCCAGAGCTATAAATTCCATGTACAGTGAAATTGCAAAAAAGTGCAATTCCACAGTTGTTTTTTGATTTGTTATTTTACTGTGGTCACTAAATGCTAAAACTGACCTGCCATTATGATTCTACAGGTCATTACGTGTTCATAGACACCAAACATGTCAAGGTTCTTTTTTACTTAGGCTATGTGCACACATAGCGGAACTCTCGCGGAAATTACCGCGAGAATTCCGGATTCCATTCCGCGAGAAAATCGCATTTAAACTCCCACGATTTTCCCGTGGAAAAACTAGCATTTTGCAAGCATAATTAGCTTGCAGAATGCTAGTGTTTTCCAAGTGATCTGTAGCATCGCTTGGAGAACTGATTGACAGGTGTTTGACGAGTGTGACCAACTTTTTACTACTGATGCTGCCTATGCAGCATCAGTAGTAAAAGATAGGATGTAAAAAATAATTAAAAAAATAAAAAATATTGTTATTCTTACCTTCCGGCGTCCCGCCCAGCCTTCCCCCCTCTCTCCAAGCTCCCGGTCCCAGTAATCCTTTGCGCGAATGACCGCGAGACGTAGCGCTCCCGCGAGAGCGCGACGTCATCTCAGTCATTCTCGCAAAGGATTACTGGGACCGGGAGCTTGGAGAGAGGCAGGAAGGCTGCGCGGGACGTCGGAAGGTAAGAATAACAGTATTTTTTATTTTAATTTTATTTTTTACAGGGATATGGTACCCACAGCCCTGAGGAGAGTCTCCCCTCCTCCGGACCGTGGGTACCATCCGCAAATGCTCTGCTTACTTTTCACATGGTGTGCACAGCCACATGCGGAAAGTAAGCAGAACAATGCATTCCTATGGGTGCGGGATCGCCGCAATTCCGCTAAATTAATGAGCATGCTGCGCTTTTTACCGCAAAGCGATTCCGCCGTGGAAAAAACACAGCATTGCGGAATCCCATAGGAATGCATGGGATGCTTATTTTTTGCGTTTTCGCTACAAAATCGCACGTTTAAAACCGCAGCGAAAACGCAAAAAAAACGCGATGTGTGAACGTAGCCTTAAGTGGTGAAAAGAAAATCCAAACGTTGGTAAAAAAAAACTGTAAAAAATTGGCAGCATATTCCGAGACCTGTAGCGTCTCCATTTTTCGTGATCTGGGGCTGGGTGAGGGCTTATTTTTTGTGCGCCGAGCTGACATTTTTATTGATACAATTTTGGTGTAAATATGATCTTTCAATCGCCCGTTATTGCATTTTATTGCAATGTAGAGGCGACCAAAAAAACTTAATTCTGACGTTTTTAATTTTTCTCTCGTTAGCGATCAGGTTAATTTTTTTTTATATTGATAGATCGGGCGATTCTGAACGCGGAGATACCAAATATCTATAAGTTTGTTTTTTTATTGTTTTATTTTGAATGGAGCAAAAGGAGGGTGATTTGAACTTTTATAATTTTTTTAATTTTTTTTTTAAAGCACTTTTTTTTATTTTTTGCATGCTTCAATAGTCTCCATGGGAGACTAGAAGCTGCAGTTTTCTGATCGCCTCTACTACACACAGGCGATGATCAGAATTTCTGTGTATAGCATAAATGCTCACTTGCTATGAGAGCCGACCACCGGACAAACATAGAGGTGTGCTGGAGACCTTTGGTGGTTATGCCAACCCATTGGTGACCCGCGATCATGTGACAGGGTCACTGATGGGCAAGATTTCCGGCACGCTTCTGGTAAGCGTTAATGAAATGCCGCTGTCATAGATTGACAGCGGCATTTAACAGGTTAACAGCCGCCGGTGGATTGCGATTCCACTTGCTGCTGTTAGAGGCACATGTCAGCTGTTCAAAACAGCTGACATGTGCCAGGAAAGATGTGGACTCAGTGCCAGAGTCCACATCAAAGGGAGGAATTCTGACGTGGGTATACTTTCACACCCAACGTTGGGAAGGGGTTAATAAACTTTTTGAATGTGATTTTGAGCAGTTTGAGGGGTGCAGATTTTAAAATTGTGACACTTTTTGGCATTTTTCATCATATAGGTCCCTAAAAGTAACTTCAGATGTGATGTGGTCCCTAAAAAAATTGATTTTGTAAATTTTGTTGGAAAAACTAATAATTGCTGATAAACTTTTAACTCTTCTAATGTTCTAGCAAAAAAAATATGTTTAAAAAATTATACTGATATGAAATAGACAAGTGGCAAATGTTATTTATTAACTATTTGTGTCGTATAACTATGGTTGGTTTAAGGGCATAAAAATTCAAAGTTTGAAAATTGTGACATTTTCAAATTTTTGGTGAAATTTTCAAAATTTTCGTAAATAAACGTAACTCATATCAACCTAAATTTACCACTATCATGAAGTATAATGTGTCACGAAAGAACATACCCAGAGTCACTGGGATATGTTGATGTATTTCAGAGTTATTTCCACATAAAGTGACACTGATCAAAACTGTAAAATTTGGCATGGTCAGGAAGGTGAATACAGGCTTCAGGGTGAAGGGGTTAATGGCCTTAGTATCAACATACCTGGGAACCCATATTAACTGAATTCACATCTCTTTGAAACACGGACCGTGCTCATGTTGCAATATCAGACCACATATTGCGATTCAAATGCGGTCGGTTTCAAGGACGTGTGACTCAGAATACTCCATCTTACAAATATGTGTTATTCATTCTTGTATATTTCTCATCAGACATCTTCTTTTAGTAGAGTGCACAGCCAAACAAAAATGATGCCCAGCATGATGAATTTAACATGTCAGCTGACACTGGAATGGAGGAGCTGCAGGCAGATTTGGGCCCTCTTGTCAGATGCTCTTAAATAATCCAGCTTTAGCACTTACAGCCCATTAACTGTTTAAACACATTCCAGGGAACCCATCACTTATTATTAATAGACTCTCAACGCAATCATCCCGACCACATGCAGATGGCAGATGCTTCAGCTAAACATCAAACTAGTGGAGTGTAGGAGTGGAGAATTGCTGTGTGCTACATTCTGTCACTGCCCTCGGATGCTCTGTCCTTCACCAGACACCATGCTACACATTGTTTTACGAATGCTTAACACGATACCAGTTCTTCAGATCTCTATTTTTTATTGTTTAAGTGATTTACCAAAAATATTGCCAATTCTTATATTATTTATTTTTTACTTTGAAACGGTGTTGTATTTCAGAGAAAGCATAATATATGTCTCAGATGACTAGTCTCCTCGGTGGCTTCTCTCGGAAAACTCCCTTTCACTAACAGATCTCTACATATTCATGCACATAAGGAGATAGTTTAGGAGAGATGGGTGTGCAGCAGGGACTTCTTGAATTAGTCATCTGGCACTATCCTATGTGTATTTTGCTTTTGTTATACTTTTATGTTAGTTGACTTACTTAGGTCCAAAATGTTACGACAGTTGTTAACGCTCATGATTGTGAGTTATCATCCATTTCTATTGCCCAGGGGGTTTGGTCTATGCAGAATCATGTCCAAAATAAATAATAAATGTTGAGTTTGTAAAGGTCAGCCAGGGCAGTAGTCGTTTCTGAGCTTGACAGACTTTGCGTGCCCTGGCCTCCCTTTACATAAAAATCACGTTTCACTTTCAGATTACTTGCTTCTCCATTCTCTGCGCAGTCAGGGTTCTTCCTTTGCTCTTTAAGGTCACCTTTGGGCATTTGTGAAATAACAGAGACACAGTCCAGTTGTAACTCAAAATGCAAAACTTTACTTTCATGTCTTTGCAGCACATCCAGGTTCAATACAGCATCCACAGCAGGTTTCAAATTACATGTCATGTCAGCTTCTCCTTCACTTCTCTCACTGTGACATGGCTCGAGATCGGGTCATACCGTCTGGTACGTTTTCCTACCTGTCCAGCCTCATTGCCACTGGGTGTTCCCTCAGCTGTTTTGCCCCGGTTCTGAGGGCATCAGCCCAGGCTAAGACCTGCCACATGATGAGCGACCCGCCTGTCTGTCCTGCCGTGTCCACCTCTGAAGCTTCCACACTTGCAGCTCAATCTTCTGTCACTCCTGCGGCTGTGTCTATGCTGTTCCCCACACACTGGATACCTGGGCACTTCCTTGGAATCAACGCTACGGGATTTTACAGTTGCCCGGGCCAATAGCCCACCCGTTATATGGGAGCTCTCGCCCCTCTGGTCCTAATCAGGAAGCTCCCTTCCCTTAACTACCATAAACCCTCCTATATTAACTATTTACACCAGTACACTATTGTGCTAACCAAAGTGCACTAAAATTCCCCAATCTAGTGGCCTAACGTTAATATTAGACTTTCCGTGTATTAAACACATATTACAGTGTATCTACACATACCAACAACACCACATAACACCAATAAATATATACACTTTGTACACTGTACACCGGGACATGCTTAGGGGCCCAGGAAGGCTATAATGACTGCCTTACAAGTTCACCATGAATAGGCTCAAATGAAGCCAAGCTTGTACCTAAGTTACTTAGTTAATCAGCCCCAATGTGCGGAAAAACTATGATGCTGTTTGTGAAAGAAATCAGCCCTACTTTCCTAATTTTGGACAAGAATTTTAAGAAAAGGATGAATGTTAGTGAGTTGAAACATTTCACCAGTGCCTACCTTTCTTCCCTACATGCATAGGGAGAGCTAAAGCAGCTTTACACTGTGAGGATCCTGTCAAACAGTAACTATGTTAGATTTGATGATAAATCTAAACCTATGGCTCGTACTTGCCAGCAGTCTCAATTTTGCTAGGTGATCCCCATTGATCTGAATCAGAAAAGAACAGGGGTTCTCCCAACCCTGCACAAAAGTGGCCATTTAGAAGCATTCATGGATGTTTTAGGAGAGCTACTGTGTAGGCCCAGGGACAGAGTTTAAAATACTTGTTGAGTATGATGGCTTTGAGGCTAGTGCAATAAAAGATTTATGCTTTAGGCAAAAAAAAAAGATTTCTTGTCAAAAGCAAACAATAAATTTTATATCATTGCAACATACTTACCTGATCCTACTCTAGCAACGTCTGCTTGCATTACCAAGTATGCTCCAGTGACTATGAGCGTGATCGACTGTGGTGGTGGAGGAAGTGGTGATGTTGGATTTGCTGGGAAGAGCAGGCACTGTCCCAATGATTTGTGGTTACGCTCACCTAAGTGTATACAGTAATTGGTTGTTGTGGTGCCTCCCAGTTAGGTAGTGTGTTTCTGCTGACCAGCCTATTATTGAACTGTTCTTTTACCAGTTATTGTATTTGGTTTATCCCTATATTGTTGGGTTATTCTTTAATAATCTTTTATTTTTAATAATCTTTTATTTTTATATAGCGCTAACATATTCCGCAGCGCTTTACAGTTTGCACACATTTTCATCACTGTCCCCGATGGGGCTCACAATCTAAATTCCCTATCAGTATGTCTTTGGAGTGTGGGAGGAAACCGGAGTACCCGGAGGAAACCCACGCAAACACCGGGAGAACATACAAACTCCTTGCAGATATTGTCCTTGGTGGGAATCAAACCCAGGACTCCAGCGCTGCAAGGCTGCAGCTCTAACCACTGAGCCACCGTGCTGCCCTATTCAGCCTGAATCTTGACCTGCCTTTTGATCCAGACTTTGTCTGGCTCTGTGATTTCCATGTGCCATAACCTCAGCATGCTAGATTTTGCTGTGGTTAACCTTCTGACCTCTGCTCTCCCTTACATTTTACTACTACCTCTCCTGATTTTTTCCCTGTTCTTGTCACTCACGTTATTTACCCAGCTAGTTCCTCCTCTTTTTCCTCAAACTCACTCCTCTTACTCCATGAATGACCCTAGAGGGCATTGTTGTAAGCCCAGATCACAGTATATAGAGGTTAAAAGGTAAAGGCCAGAGTACTTCTGGGACTTGCTAAGCGCAATGTCTTGCACTAAGTCTGTACAAGATAGCTTTTTCAGATGGTGACCCCAGACAGACCCTTATAAAATATCTGGCTCAAATGGATCGCTTCCAAACAGTGATCGATCAAACAAAATGCCTGGCCCAGTTCGTCCCGGAGCTTGCAGAATGGATCCAACATTGCAAGCTGTGGTCAACCTTCCTGACTGATTTACACGTTATTGTAGTAAGGACTTTATCACCTTAATGGAAAGCAGCCACTAGTATTTCAAACTTATTGATTTTCTGGTTGAGAGTGCCATTGTTTGTAACTTATTATATCCAAATTGCAAGGTGACCCTCTCTCTTGGGCCTTCTGTATTTCTATGATCTAAAATTTATCACAGTAAACTCCTTTGTGGCCTTAGGGCTCCTGTACACTATAATGACCATTACCATGTAGTAGTATTCAGTGGCGGATTAAGTGGACTATGGGCCCGGGGCTGTTCATAAAACCTGGGCCCCTGTACCCCCCTTCCCACCTGAGCGCTGCGGTCCCCGTGCGGGAATTGACAGCCGTACGGACCGCAGCACTTGGTTTGCTGCGGGTCCATACGGAAAACCCGCCACCATTCCACCACGTGTGGACATGGCCTAAAAAGACGTTGCACATAAGCTGTAGGCCTACGGCCAATACGCACAAAATCGCCCAACGTGATCCTGGCCATAGGGGATCCACTTTAATGTCCCCACTTTAATTTGAAGACCCCTTACTTCATCCATTGCAGTCCCCTATCACCCACTCACTTCATCTGCAGTGCCGCTTCATCATTTGCAGCCCCTTATCCACCCTTCCATTTTATCATGTGCAGTCCCCTTCCCCCCCAACTTCATGTGCAGCCCCACTCCCCCATCATCATGTGCAGTTAATTTTACCCCCACATCATGTGCAGTCCCCCTTACCCCCAATTCATCATGTGCAGTCCCCCTTACCCCCAATTCATCATGTGCAGTCCCTCTTACCCCCCTTCATCATGTGAAGCCCCCACTCATCCCCCCTTCATCCTGTACAACCCCAGTCACCCCCCTTCATCATATACAGCCCCCAGTCACCCCCCCTTCATCATGTGCAGCCCCACTTATCCCCAACTTCATCATGTGCAGCCCCACTCACCCCCTTCATCATGTGCAGCCCCACTCACCCCCCTTCATCATGTGAAGCCCCCACTCATCCCCCCTTCATCCTGTGAAGCCCCCACTCACCCCCTTCATCCTGTACAACCCCAGTCACCCCCCTTCATCATATACAGCCCCCAGTCACCCCCCGTCATCATATACAGCCCCCAGTCACCCCCCTTCATCATATACAGCCCCCAGTCACCCCCCCGTCATCATATACAGGCCCCAGTCACCCCCCCTTCATCATATACAGGCCCCAGTCACCCCCCCTTCATCATATACAGGCCCCAGTCACCCCCCTTCATTGTGTACAGCCCCCACTCACCCCCTCCCCCATTTAATTCATTTTATAAATAAAAAAAAATAAAAGTCGCTGTTGACTGTCTCAAGGAGTATGAACCCTGGCTCATTGCACAGATAAAATGCACACTATTTTTCTGACCTGTATCAGGAGATCAGCTGCCAGTGTCCGGTGCGGCAGTCAGTGGATTGGAAGCTGCTGCAGCAGGAGCCGCCGGAGCGAGGAGCCTCACTGAGCGCCTGGGCCCGGGTGCCACTGCCAGCTGGAGCTGCCGCAGCAGGAGCCGCCGGCACCACCACTCACTGTCTTGGAGTTGGAGCAAGGACTGATGAGCCTCACTCAGCGAGCCGCAGCGCCAGCCACTCACTAGGTGTCAGGACTCAGGTCAGGAGATGTGCGACAGTGCGCCGCCCGTCGCTGATGTCCGGTCACCGCCCGGTCCCTCCATGTCCAGAGAGAGGCACGCAGCACGCTTCACAAGCTCCTGCTTCCTCCTTCTGCCCCGTCCTGTCTCCGCCTCGTCACTTCCTCCCTGCGTCGCACACGTGACAAGAGACAGGGGAGGGGTTCTCCACGGTCTCCACCAATCAAACGACACTCCTGGGCTGCTGCTGGACTGCGATTGGCTAATGGCATGCGTCTCCTGCCGGCGCCACTGATTCAGATTCAAGGTCGCATTCCCCAGCAGTCAGACAGTGTGTCACCGTGTGTGGGCCCTTCCGTCACGCCAGGGCCCCGGCACTTGCCCGGGTACGCCGGGTGCTGACGCCGGGCCTGCAGCCCGCCCCTGCCCCTGGGCCCCCAAAAAACCTTGGGCCCGGGGCGACCGCCCCATCCGCCCCTATTAAGATCCGCCATTGGTAGTATTACAAATTAAAAAGGCATCTCTCCACTAAAGGACAACAACATTTTATTGAGTTTCAGCATTGGTCCATAGATTCTCAATGAACATACCCAGCCCTTCGCTATCATCTCTATGGTATAGTTTCTGATACAGTTTGTTTTCTCCTCTGATTTCTTTTGAATCAGAAATCTTTGCCAATGTCTCAGATCAGATAGGCTGATGTGTGAAACCAAGTAGGAGCACTCTGCTGCTTCTGAACCTCCTCCTAAGAATTGGGTATTTACTGCCAGGGCTGCCACTAGGAATTTCGGAGCCCCATACTTGCAAAATTTTCAGGCCCTCTTGAGACTCCGCCCAGGCTCCACCCCAGCTCCACCTCCACCCTTCGAACCTTCCACAGTCCCACCGCCCACTCTTGGAAAAACTCAACTTCTCCACCGCATGCTCATCAATCAGATATTAACAGTTTACATCAAACACCAGATCACATTCATAACCAACAGCTTTTGTTCTGGCCAAAATAATTTTTAAGCTGATACCACGACACAGAAGACTCTTTAGGCCCGGCCCTACTCTACTCTAACCTATTAAATATAAATATAACTTTATGTATTTTTCTTTAAGTCACATACATTTTTTTAAATGACCCTTAATACAACATACAAGGGACAAATACCATCACACCAAGACCAGATCGCATAATACCACCACAGTGACCGAATAATACTTCATACAAGGAAGAAATACCACAATGCCATGACCAGACCACATATTACCACCACATAGTGACTGAATACTACAATACTGATAGTGACTGTTAATAAAAAAACCACAGTACTAAGTGACATTATACACAGGAACTCTGAATATACTGTCAGTGTACAGGTAATACATAGGTCACCAGTGACATTATACACAGGAACTCTGTATTTACTGTCGGTGTACAGGTAATACAGTGATCACCAGTGACATTATACACAGGAGCTCTGTATATAGTGTCAGTGTACAGGTGATACATAGGTCACCAGTGACATTATACACAGGAACTCTGTATTTACTGTCGGTGTACAGGTAATACAGTGATCACCAGTGACATTATACACAGGAGCTCTGTATATAGTGTCAGTGTACAGGTAATACAGTGATAACCAGTGACATTATGCACAAGAGCTCTGTATACAGTTCACATGTATAGTTTACAGGTATTACAGGGATTACCAGTGACATTATACACAGAAGCTCTGTATATAGTGTCATTGTAAGGTAATACAGTGATCATCAATGACATTATACACAGGCGCTCTGTACATAGTGTCAGTATACAGGTAATACAGTGATCACTGGTGACATTATACATAGGAACTCTGTATATAGTGTACAGGTAATACAGTGATCACAGGTGGTGATATTATACACAGGAAATCTGTATATAGTGTACAGGTAATACAGTGATCACCAGTAACATTATACACAGGAGCACTGCATATAGTGTCAGTGTACAGGTAATATACAGTGATCATTGGTAACATTATACACAGGAGCTCTGTACATATTATACAGTGTATAGTGTCAGTGTACAGGTAGCACACTGACTCACCAGTGACGTCTCTAGCTGTAGCCCTTCATCTTTACTTTTCTTTTTCATGCAGCACAGACTGCCATGACTTCTTCCAGCCAGGACTCGTCTCTGCATAACATAAAACATAGTTACCTAGAGCACCGCTTCCAGAGCACATTCCCCACTTTTTCCCTTTCTTCTACACTACACATCAAATACAGATGTGCACCCACCATTAATACATAATTGGTTATTATGCAACCCACCATTCCAAATATAAATTATAATACACCACTGAGACCCTTCTAACTATACATAGCCACTTTCCCCACCTAATAGATATATAAATTAATTAACACCTGTACTTTTTCTCCCAATTCATTACCAGTCACTGCATACTCAACGCCCCCCACTATGTACCTCCCGCTCCTCCCGACTCATTATACTTACATGCCCCTTCTCTCCCAATTCATTGTCATGTCTTCTCTCTCTCCCAACCTCTAATCAACAGCTCTCCCCATTCAATACATCATTTACTCCCCACCCTCGAAATTCATCATTATTTGCTCTCCCCACCCCCACCTTCAATTAAATTGCTGTCCCATGTCCCTCACTCTCAATTCATCATTTATAGTCTCCCATCCCCTCCCCCCACTTCATCATGTGCAATCCCCTTCCCCCACTTCATCATGTGCAGTCTCCTTTCCCCAATTCATAATGTGCAGTCTCCTTTCCCCAAATTCATAATGTGCAGTCCCCTCTCCTACTTCATCATGTGCAATCCCCTTTCCCCCACTTCATCATTTGCAGTCCCCTTTACCCCACTTCATAATTTTCAGTCCCTCTCACCCCCACTTTAGCATTTGCAGCCCTCCTTCCCCCCATTTCATCATTTGCAGTCCCCTTTACCCCACTTCATAATTTTCAGTCCCTCTCACCCCCACTTTAGCATTTGCAGCCCTCCTTCCCCCCATTTCATCATGTGCAGTCCCCCTTACCCCCCCACTTCTTCATGCGCAGTCCCCTTTAACCTCCCTACTTCACAATTTGCTGTCCCACTTACCCCTCACTTCATCATGTGCAGTCCCCCATACCCCCACTTCATCCTGTGCAGTCCTTTTCAACCCCCCACTTCACAATTTGCAATCCCCCTTCCCCTCACTTCATTATTTGCAATTCCCCTTTCCCCCACTTCATCATGTTCACTCCCATTTAACCCCCACTTCATTATTTGCATTCCCCTTTAACCCCTCACTTCATTATATGCAGTCTCCTTTAACCCCCCCATGTCATCATTTTCAGTTCCCTCTCCTCCCCTCACCCATTTAATTCATTTTATAAAGAAAACAAAAATGTTTATTATACTTACCTCACAGACGTTTCCCAGCAGCGCAACTCTGCTTACAGCGTCCGGTACATGTTGGTGCGTACGCAATGATGTCATCGTGTATGCGCCATCACCTGACAAGAAGCTCCCGGGCACCAACACTGACGTGTGCATCCCAGCGTGCACCACTTTAATGCACGATAGGGCCTGGTGAGCAGAAACACATAAGCCAGGCACCAGACCTGCGGACCCCTTTGTATACTGCTGCTCACCGGGCCTCATACAGCAGTAAGGGCAGTAATGCCCTGATGGCAGCCCTGTCTACTGCACCTGCTGAGAGGCACATGCAGATTTGTCTTGAAAAATACTGTATATGTAGTTTATGGACTATAAAATGTCTTGATGCCAGAATAGCAAATGATCTGACTTTGCCTTTTGCTAAAATTGTTTTTACCTTCACTGCTGTTCACAATAAACATCTAACGGCACGGTGTTGAGCTCTTGCTAGATGCTCCCCATTTCCTTGATTGCTGAGCTATTTAACAGAGCTGGTAGTTCCAGTTACAGTGGGGAAAATAAGTGTTTGATAAACTGATGATTTTGCAAATTTTCCCATCTACAAAGAAGGGGGAGGTCTGTAATTTTTATCTTAAGTATATGTTAAGGCCAGGGTCACACTAGTGCATGGCATTTGATGCGAGAGCATCAGATGCAATATGCTAATGACCCTCGGCTCTGGCTCTGTTGCAAGCGGGAGCCGAGTGTCATGCTACTGTGCTCCATGCCTCTTGCACAGAAAGTATTGGAGCACAGCAGCGGAGGAGGCGGAGAAACTTTCTCCATCTCCTCCATTGTCGAGTGATGTGCACTGTGTCACTCGCACCCATAAACTTATATGGGTATGAGTGAGTCAAGACTACCGAGTCTCGGTGCCAATCGCAGCATGCTGCGATTTCTCTCGCTCGCAGAATACGGGCAAGAAAAAAAAGTGATGGGAGCTGCCCTATACATTAACAGTGGTCCGTGTGCTATGCAATGTTTTATCGCATAGCACTTGTCCGTATTCAACGAAAGTGTGACCCCGGCCTAACTGTGAGAGTCAGAATGCAAAACTAAAACCAAGAATATCACATTTTATGATTTTTAATTAAATTGCATTTTATTGCATGAAATAAGTATTTGATCACCTCCCAACCAGCAAGAATTCTAACTCTCATAGACCTGTTAGCTTTTCTGTAAGAAGCCTCCTACTCTGCACTCATTACCTGTATTAATTGCACCTATTTGAACTCGTTACCTGTATGAAAGACACCTGACCACAAATTCAATCAATCACACGCCAACCTCCACCTTGACCAAGATCAACAGCAACAATATTGTAGACTTACACAAGACTGGGATGGGCTACAGGACAACAAGCAAGCAGCTTGGTGAGAAGGCAACTGTTGGCACAATTAATAATTGGTACTATTACTTATCCTCTCTCTGTCTTATGTATTTGAGGGGTATTTGAGTTTGTACATGCGTGTGCGTGTGCACGCGTACATTGATATATATAAAACTTGCATAGTACCTATTATTTGGGAATATTGTGCACTTATTTATCCCAGCTTTTTTTGACTATTACCATCTATGTACAATCTACATGCACATCTTATGGAAATTGTTCCATTATTATTGTTTGTAATAATTTTGTTTCAATGGGTATTAGTCACCCGAACCACTATATATGATATATAATTGAGAAAGATGTTGGTGGTTCATAGTAGCGCTGTTTCATCAAGGTGCAGTTTTCTCTGCCATGATTATAGCTGAGCGCCATGGAGTGGAACTCCTCCTTTCTCCACTGCTGCCTCCTCTGGCGTGCTCCGTTGCTGGGTGATGACTAGGCGCCAGCCGTCCCCTCATCGGTGTCACTTCCTGTTGGGGCAGTGAGGGTGGAAGCACTGTTTTCCTTCCACTGCGCAGGCTCGATTTACATTCCTTATGATTGGACCACCGCGTCCAAATGAGTTCTGAGATCGGGTATTTAACAGGGCATATATCATTATGTAAGCCACGCCCCCGAGGAAGCGGATGTACCGCGAAACGCGCGTTGGGGTTTCCCTGGACAGCGGTATTCTCAGTGGCTGACATGATGGGTAAGCTGTAACCTTATCTATGACCATTATATTGGGCAAATGTGCAATATGTGATTAGATCGCTTTTTTTCTCTCTTCATTACCCTGCTATTGTTTAGGAGTGTAATGTCTCCATATGATTATATTAATCAAATCTTAGAGAGTCTTTTTATCACAGTATATACCGTTTTTGCCATTATTACAAATTAGATATTCTTATGTAAATTTACCCTGTTTTGCCATTAACTTTCCCGCTCAGGGTTCTCTTTTTGTATACGGCAATTAATGACACTGGTTTTCTACATCTGATTTTAATTAGTGCCTATACCTGCTCTGCCCCCTGCTTTTGTCTTGCTTTAATCAATAAAATTGGTATTTTGCATGTAGTTTTGGACTCAGTTTCTCCTTTTTCATAGTCCTTGTTGAGTCGTTCCTACAAAAAAAAATCTTTTTTGAGGCATTTATGTGCACTTGCACAATATGAATTACAATGTTTCTTGAGGGTCTTTGTTTTGCTCTAATTGTTTCTGTGTTTTTCACAACTACCCGTTCCAAGCCCCACATGGATTATAAGGCACAGGAGCAGGCATGGCTGTCTCACATTGATGAAGTCTTATAATACCAGAACAAATGTGGCAGGTGGTGGTAGAGATGTCAGAGAGGCAGGCAGGAAACTCAAGTCTCTACTGAATAGACGCACCAAGGTTTGGGGGAATTGTGCTTTTTTGAATAAATACATTGAGAAGGGTTTGATCCCATGTGGCTTGGGAGTTCAAGTTTTTCTCTCTTTTTTGGTTGAGGATGTAGATATACGACAGAAATGGGAGGATCTGGCCAGTGGATGCTCCAATGGTTTCATGGAATTACTTATTCAATTGAATAAGAAATAAGAATACTATTACAACCTTAGACACTGAAATTGAGGAGCTACAAAATACACTCAAAAAGGATATGTCGGGGGAAGAATTGGCAGTGTGACGGTCTCAGCTCCTGCTGAGCCCATTTTTTGAGTGGACCCTCTGGGTCGTGGCACCCACCCACCGAGGGCGAGCTGACCTTGTGAGAATCCACCCCCTATACAGGGAGTGTCAGGGGCAAGACCAAGGGGGTGAGCCACCACGACTGCTGGGACCAGACGGCCGGCTCAGGGGACACTAGACGAGTGTCTGACGACAAGGACGAGCAGGAAGCAAGACGAGACTAGACGTAGGTGCAAGGTATCTTCATTAGAATAACACAAGATCACATACAGAGAAAACAAGCAAAACGTGCAAGGTGCGCGCGTGGGCACGCCAAGGTCCATAACATGGTACGTGCCAGATGGCACGCCTAGGCACAGGTAATGGCATGATGGCATCGGACTCCGGACTGCTGGCAAACCGACAGGGTCCAGGGATCAGGCTGCGGACGTCAGCTCCGGACATCAGGCCGTAGTCATCTGGTTCCGGACCTCTGGCAACGGTCGGCAGGTTCCGGGCATCCGGCAGGCAAACCAGGGTTCAGGCAAGGAGGCACGACAGATATCCAAGCAGGGTGCGTGTTTAGGGAACACGCCAAGGTCCAAGGCTAGGTGCGTGTGTAGGGGACACGCCAGGGTCCAAGGCTAGGTGCGTGTGCAGGGGACACACCAGGGTTCAAGACTAGGTGCGTGTGTAGGGGACACGCCAGGGTTCAAAGCGAGGTGCGTGTGTAGGGGACACGCCAAGGTTCGCAAACGAGACAGGGTGCGTGTGTAGCCACGCCAAAGCATAGAATAAGACAGTGCGTGTAGAGACACGCCAAGGTACAAGGTATAAGACAGAGTGCGTGTAGAGACACGCCAAGGTTCAAGGTACAAGACAGAGTGCGTGTAGAGACACGCCAAGGCACAAGACAGAGTGCGTGTAGAGACACGCCAAGGCACAAGACAGAGTGCGTGTAGAGACACGCCAAGGCACAAGACAGAGTGCGTGTAGAGACACGCCAAGGCACAAGACAGAGTGCGTGTAGAGACACGCCAAGGTACAAGACAGAGTGCGTGTAGAGACACGCCAAGGCACAAGACAGAGTGCGTGTAGAGACACGCCAAGGCACAAGACAGAGTGCGTGTAGAGACACGCCAAGGCACAAGACAGAGTGCGTGTAGAGACACGCCAGGGTTCAGAGCAGGGCTGCGTGCTAGGAGCTACGCAGGGCCGCACACCTCACTGGCCAATGCACACGGCTGTAACGCCAGCACGAGGCACGACTAAGGCACAGGAGGGGGCAAAGGAACCTTCGTGCTAGGAGCCACGCCAGGTTCAGGGCAGGGTGCGTGCTAGGAGCCACGCCAGGGTTCAAGGCAGGGTGCGTGCTAGGAGCCACGCCAGGGTTCAAGGCAGGGTGCGTGCTAGGAGCCACGCCAGGGCACAAGGAAGGGCTGCGTGCTAGGAGCCACGCAGGGGGCACGCCACACTGGCCAGTACACACGGCACGTGGCACTTACCACGGCACAGGAGACGGCCAAGGGGAACCCACGCTGGGGTTCAATGCAAGGACAAGGCAGGGAACAAGGCAAGGAATACAGGCAGAAACAGAGCCAGGTCAGAGAGAGGACAGAGTCTAGCAGCGGAGCGTAGGCAGAAGCCCAGAGCCGGGCCAAGGGAAGACCTTGGGACTAGACAAAGAAACGAGCACTAAGGAGAGGAGAAATGGTGCGTGTGCCAGGGAGCACTACAGAGCACCATAGGAGAGAGCGAGGCAGAGCAAGCAAAGACTGAGACCATAGGGAGGAACACAAAGCAAGGAATAGCAAGGCAGAGAACACAGGGAGGACTACAAGTCAAAGCATAGCTAAGGCGAGACATAGCAAAACAGACTAAGACAAAGAACAGCAGAAGGACTACAAGGCAAAGCAAGGCAAAGACAAACATGGCATGAGAGACAACACAAGACATGGCACAAGACAAGAGGCGGAATACGAGCACGGAGCGTGTGCAGAGATGCACGACAGAGCAGAGTGCAAGGGCACAGAATAGAGGGAGCAACCCCACAGACCAAGCAGCCATGCAGGGAAGCCACACAATAATCAGGCCCTGAGCATAGGAAGAGGCGGCCTGATATAGGGCATAGCACCTCCTCCTCCAGGTCAGGACCAGGGGAGCACTTCCGGGATTCTAGACATGACGAGATGATAGCAGAACCAGACAGTGCAGGATCTTAGGAAACGTCACATGATCAGGGTTTCAGACATGACAAGATGATCACCGAACCAACCAGTGCAGGATCCTAGGAAGAACACATGATCCGGGATTCTAGACATGACGAGATGATTGCAGAACCAGACAGTGCAGGATCTTAAGAAACATCACATGATCAAGGACTCCAGACATGACGAGAAGATCACAGAAGGCAGAGCAGAAACGCAGGGATCCTGCAGCTCAGACATGAGGCGAGTCTGCACACAGCTCTAGCGAACATGCAGGACAGCAGACAAAACATGCGCATGCACATCGCTCCAGGAGTTCCTGAGACAAACAGACATGGCAGACATGGCGGACGTGACAGGCAGCCCTCAACCGTGAATTGAATGCAGAGTTTTTAAAATGGGAAAAGGAGATTTGTGAATTAAAGACAAAAAAATTTCAGAGAGATGTGGGTGACCACCAATCGAATTCTGTGTACCGATGGAATCGTAAATCAAAACAATCTAAGAATTTTTCTCAGAAGAGGTCCACATCAATCACTTCTTTTGCCTCTAGTGAGGGATCTATTAGATCTAACTCTAAGTCTGTTGAGTTACGCCCTGGCGCCAATCGTGACTTTCAAACTAACAAGCTCAAAGGCATTGTTTCCTCTAAAAATACAGACAAAGCTAAAAATCAGATCCCACAGGTAAGGCCGGTTTCACACTAGCGCATTTTCAACGCGCGCACGGCCGGGGGTAGCTCCGCCCCCGATCCGGCTCTCTGCCCGGCGTGCCCGCCCCTTCCTTGTAGCGCCGCCTCCTAGCGGACAGCGGCGCCTGCGATCGGCGCACCCTATCTTTAGCATAGGGTGCGCCGATCGTGCGCAGGCCGTGCGCTAGTTGCGCTTTGACCTGCGCTGCGCACTTTTGACGGTGCGCCGTGCGCGCCAAAATCCGAAAAGTTCGATTTTGGCGCGCACGGCGCACCGTCAAAAGTGCGCAGCGCAGGTCAAAGCGCAACTAGCGCACGACCTGCGCACGATCGGCGCACCCTATGCTAAAGATAGGGTGCGCCGATCGCAGGCGCCGCCGTCCGCTAGGAGGCGGCGCTACAGGCAAGGGGCGGGCACGCCGGGCAGAGAGCCGGCTCGGGGGCGGAGCTACCCCCGGCCGTGCGCGCGTTGAAAATGCGCTAGTGTGAAACCGGCCTAATCTCTCCACTCATATATTAACTCCAATCCAGATTGAGGTATTGTCAAAGGGATTAACTTTCTCCCCCCACTAACCAATTTGATCTTTTCTCCGCTTTAAAGGATTTGCATTTATTTTCACGTAAACTGGTTTGTAAAAAACTATATGGCGGAGAAAAGCAGGATCCCCTCACCAATAGCCAAATGAAGGATGAGGCCTTATCAGCACTGGAGGAATTATTAAGGGAACAGGACACTGGTTTTGCAGTATTCCCTTCATCTGTTTTACCTCGGTCAACTAGGTTCCCCCCTTTGTCCCTATGTCCCGCTGTGGAAATATTCACTAGATTGGTTGTCGAGGATTTCCTGAAAATCACCATGAAACGGAGATCCGACAACTTGACCGCTAAGCAGCGTTCTGCTTTAAATGAACTACGGTCGTATCAAGACATAGTGATAAAATCAGCGGACAAAAGGGGGGAACATAGTAATATGGCCCCAAAACAAGTACGAGAAAGAGGCCTTTAGACAGTTGAGGGATGGGAGGACATACCTCAGATTGGACCATAACCCTGTAAGAGCGTTTTCCGATGATTTGGAGGACATTCTCTCTGCAGCTTTGGATAAGGGGATTATCCCTAAAAAAATCTATGAGGGATTATTGAGAAAATTTCCCAAAATCCCCACTATATATTTCCTGCCAAGATTCACAAGGATCCTTTGGATCTGCCGGGACGTCCAATTGTGTCGGGCATCGGGGGTTTGTGTGAACCAGTTTGCAAATTTAACCGTTGGTCGAAGCACTGCCCTCCTTCGCCTGTGACACGATGGATATCCTGGCGAGGATTGATAGGATGTTTCTTGAATCTGATATGATACTAGCCACAGCTGACATAGAATCTTTGTATACTTGCATACGCCACCAGGATGGCATTGAAGCCTGCAGGTTTTTTCTGAGGGGCAGCAACTGGGATGGCCCTATGTGTGATTTGGTTTTGGAGTTACTTGAATACATTTTAATTCACAATTTTTTCATCTTTAAAGACTTTTTTTATTTACAGCAATGTGGCACTGCCATGGGCGCGGCCTGTGCGCCCTCCTTCGCTGGCCTTTTCCTGGGTTACTGGGAGAGGGAGGTCTTTGGGGGGAGGGCGTTCGGGCCGCGGACCATGTGCAGTGCTGGCTATGGTACATAGATGATGTTTTTGTCATCTGGCAGGGGTCACAATATCAACTTCAATGTTTCATGGAGGAACTAAATTCTAATAGATTTAACATCAAATTGACATATAATCATAGTCAAATGGAGGTGGATTTCCTGGACATTAAAATTATAGTGGATTCGCAGTTACATCTGCAAACGGATGTCTACAGGAAACCCACCTCCGCTAATTCTCTCCTCCATGCACACTCCTGCCATCCATATGCAACTATAAGGGCCATTCCAGTTGGACAATTTTTGCGCATGCGGCGCATCTGCTCCTCTGATCAAAGGTTTCAGCAATAGGCTGAGGACCTGAAGGAGCGGTCTCTTATGAGGGGTTATAGCCATCGTAGTATCAAAAGGGGGTACAACCGAGCCAAAAAATTAAAACGTTCCGCTCTTTTACATCCTCCACCAAGAAAGAGGGATTCACGAGATACAGTGAGATTTATTTCTACTTTTAATGGGGAGTGGGACACAATGAGAGAATGCCTTGATAGACACTGGGATATTTTACAAACTGAGCCCAGTTTAAAAGGGTCTCTGTCAAGGCGTCCACTCATGACGTATCGTAGGAGCCCCATTTTGGGAGATCTTTTAGTGCACTTCCACTATGTTCCTTACATAAAAAATGCTTTTGATTCTCGTGGGCCTCCACAGGGATGTTTTCCCGGTGGTCATTGTGTGGCCTGCAAAAATGTCCTGTGGACGTCTTCTTTTCAATCAGCTGATGGAGTACGCACTTTCTCCATCCGCCAGCATATTACATGTAGCACCACCCAGGTGGTCTACTATGCCACCTGTGGATGCTCTAAAATATATATTGGTTTGACGTCTCACCAGTTAAAAGTGCGAACTAGAGAGCACGCCCGGGACATCATGGCGGCGGCGGATGTATTGGATGTGTCCCAATTAAAAACTATCCCCCGATATTATAAAATCTATCATGACTGTAATCCTAAATCCTTCATGGTGAGGGGTATTCAGCACATCAAGAATGGGATTAGAGGTGGTGATATAAAACGCCTTCTCGCCCAGAGCGAATGTAGGTGGATAACCATTCTTGGTACGATGACTCCTCATGGACTCAATGAATCCCTGGGTTTTGAGTCTTTTTTCTGAGACTTTTCTTTGGGTTTTTCCTGCCTCTCTGCATCTTTTGCCTTTCATTTTGTATATTTCGGTTTTAATTGTTGTTTGTATATGTCTTTTTTAACTCCCCTTTTTTTTATCATTTTTGCCTGTAGTTATCTACCCGTCCTTCCAGTCACTTTTTGTGCAATATGTTATTCTCTATTTGGATCCAGTGATTTTTCTGGATGTTACTCTACACATATATATGGGAACATTTGGTCATTCCTTGGATTCTTCCTTTCAAAAGGTTGGAACATCATGATACAGTGATCAGGAAAGAAGAGAAAGAAAATCTTTATTAAAAAATATTTTTTAGTATTCTCTGTATTGATGCAATATTATATCCTGTACATATTAATTTGATATTTACATGGACTACGGGGTACATGTTTATATGTGCATAGATATATTTATATGTACTTATCCTCTCTCTGTCTTATGTATTTGAGGGGTATTTGAGTTTGTACATGCGTGTGCGTGTGCACGCGTACATTGATAAATATAAAACTTGCATAGTACCTACTATTTGGGAATATTGTGCACTTATTTATCCCACCTTTTTTTTGACTATTACCATCTATGTACAATCTACATGCACATCTTATGGAAATTGTTCCATTA